>NC_081315.1:116031989-117231989 GCF_026419965.1 Kogia breviceps | reverse complement strand
ATCAATCTGTTTCCAAGGGTATCAGCAGAAATTGTAAGATTCCCTCTGACTATGAGGCTCTTGTAAGCTTGCCAGTGAAAACATGCATGTTTTTCTTCTTGCCTTTTGCATTTGGTGCACCATGCAGTAGCAGAAACAAACATCAGGTTTCAAAAGCAAATGTAAAATAGATAGCTAGTGGGAAGTAGCCGCATAGCACAGGGAGATCAGCTCGTGCTTTGTGACCACCTAGAGGGGTGGGATAGGGAGGGTGGGAGGGAGGGAGATGCAAGAGGGAGGAGATATGGGGACACATGTATACGTATAACTGACTCACTTTGTTGTAAAGCAGAAACTAACACACCATTGTAAAACAGTTAGATTCCAATAAAGATGTAAAAAAAAAAAAAAAAAAAAAAAAGAACTGTCCCTGGGAGCCAGCACGCTGAAGCTGCTGGGCACACCAGGCAGGTGTTCCAGACTTAACGACAGGGCCGGTAGGAAGAACACCCCCAGGATTTCAGCACAGGGTTCCACACGAGGTGGCCTGTGATGCTGAGTTGCAGGCACTCTCCAGTGTCGCCACTCCTATCACAACATAGTCCACACTACACTCCTGCTCTGTGATTCTGCTGGTTAAGTTTTTTCCTGTATGGATTTTAACATTTCACCTAGAAATAACTCTTCTACATGTTATAAACCCTACTTACACATTTGAATGAGGTTAGGGCTAAAGCGTGTCTTTTTTGCCAGAATCCACTTGAATCTTGATCTACTCTGTTTCAATAAATGTGTATTTTTAACCTGATGCTAGAAAGCTGTGAAAAGCAGCTTTATGATAAATACTTTAAAAAAAAACATTCTTTATTAGTTTTTTGGTTTTTGAGAAAAGCCTGCTTGACGGTTCTGATGATGCAAATGCTTCATGTCTTTTATTTTATTCAGTTAAAGAAAAATGCAGATTTGAGAGTGTCTGGCAATATATGATAAGTAGATAATCTTAAAAAATACATAGAGGCTTCCCTGGTGGCGCAGTGGTTGAGAATCCGCCTGCCGATGCAGGGGACACGGGTTCGTGCCCCGGTCCGGGAAGATCCCACATGCCGCGGAGCGGCTGGGCCCGTGAGCCATGGCCGCTGAGCCTGCGCGTCCGGAGCCTGTGCTCCGCAACGGGAGAGGCCACAAACAGTGAGAGCCCCGCGTACCACACACACACACACAAATAAATAAATAAAATAAAATAATACATAAAGTATGCTAAAATTCCTCAAACAAGCACGATTGGTTTAATTACACTGCGATAAACACTCCGAAGCGGAATCATAAATATCGAGCTACTTTTCAATCGTACTGCGATCCTTGATTCTTGTTTGAAAAGTAAAACAAAACAAGCATGTTCTAGGAAATGAGTCATGGGTGATATTATTCTGATGTTTTTTTGAGTTCTGGAGGGCATAGAAAAATTCGCAGAAAAATTAGTTTAATAAAGAAACTCAAACGTTGCAAAACGCTTCTTAGGAGACAAGTCAAGAGGCTCTCTGGACAGACCCTGGAAACAGAGGCTCTCTGAACAGACCCAGATCCTGATATTCCAGGATCAGCCAAAAAGCAAAGACAAGAAAACACCCCACCACCATGAGCTACAACCAGACCATGTCCATCCTCTCTCCCTCCCAGAATTGCCCTCTATGGGTGATAGCCAAAGAGTTGAATATATATCTACCAAACTACTCTAAATGTGAAAATTTCAGTCACCTAACACACAATGAGTGGGGAGAATACCCTTGTCATAGTAATAAATGACTTCCTTACATGGCAGATTTTGCTTTCTCCCCCAATTTTATCTTTCGGCACTTGATCTCAGTACAGCTTTCAGCACCATTGATTATGATATAGTTTAAAAATGCTTGAGGGAGTTTGCCTTTTTGTCTGTTTCCGTTTTAAAATGGCTTTATTCTTACTCTTCAGACAGTTGACATCATGTATCAATGGCTGCTCATTGTTCTGGGGCTGAAGTGCTTGAGGCTGGTGTTCAGTGGGGTCCAATACTAATAAGGGCTGATGGCTGTTTAAAATCCTTAGACTGCCATTAAGCCCAGTGACTGCTAGATACAGAAGTGGCTGTCAACATTAGCTGAGCTGTTTAAAGATAACGCTGCTGCTTTTTCTCCTTGGTGGCCAGTGGGGAAGAGGCAAGAAGTGGGAGGCTAGTTTTGTTTTTTAATGGAATTACAGAAATATAAATCTGGAAAGAAATTCCACAAGCTGATAGTCTATCCCATGCTCTCTAGAGCAGTGGCTTGGCCTTGTGCTGAAGTATTGTTGTATATGTCTATTCCACCATCTTTTCTCTCTACTACATTTCTGTTCTAAAAATTTGTTGCTTTAAATTTTTTCCTTTACACGACTTCAATGCTTCCTGATTTGGTTTTCTATTTTCATTTAGCCATTGTTCACTTATCAAACTGTTCACTTAGTATGTGGTCCTGTACCAATTAGCTTATCTTATGATTTACTTTAAACAGCATTAATATCACTGCATTATCCTCTGGCTCTACTTTAGTGTAATAGATATTCTCATTAGGAATGGTATGCAAATGTTTTGGTCCTTTCTCAATTAGGAGTCTATAGAACACCAGGGTTAGGCACATAATAAGCACTCAATAAATGCTCGTTGATTAATAAATGAACAAGTTACTAGGGTCAATGAAAGTTGACAGTGGGACAAGAGAGCAAGTTCTACTTAAAGAGAAAGTTATAATTTTATTGTGAAGTATAAAGGAAGTATTGTTTACATGGTTTAAACACCTGAAAAATCATATCTATGTGACCCGTCCATCTAGGGAATTCTGCTAAATGCTAAGAATATAGACATATTTATTGTGAATGTTTAAACCTTCAAATTTTACATTGTCAGTCAGAACCCCCAGGAAACACGTTTTGGCGGTTATATGGGCTTTCAAGTGAACACGTAAGATCATACAGGTTGTTGATTTGACTGAATCTGAATAGATTATGTGGAAAGTAAAATATACACAGAAAGTGCAATACACACTAAAATTCTTAATATATTTTTATTACATATTGTGTTAACTATTTTCCCTTTGGGGCTATATATTTTCAATGTTAGTAAAAATTTTTGAGGAAAATATAAATAAAAATGTGTATACTCTCCCACAATTTTATGGAGAAGATCTGATACATTAAATATGAGGTTTTAATACTTTTATCTTTTCTCTATTTTTTTCATTCTATCTTTTTCAGATCACATAACACTAGTTCTTATGACTATTTGCCCCTTCAAACATGATTCTGGTCATGTCTTGACTTTACTCCGAAATTTACGGACTAAAAATTTCTTCTTTATTTGTTAGTATGTAAACTAACTGTATGTACATCTAGCGTGTACATCTAAAATGTTTCCCATTTTAACATATATATGGACAACCAATCTAGTTATTAAGTATTTTATAACAATAGTATAGAAAGTATCTATAAATCACTTGAAAATTAAATTTTAAAGAACAAAATAATAAAATGATAATGCTATTCTGGTTATTAGAACTGCCATCATAAATACTAGCACTCAGTAAGTGTTGGTGTTTTCTGGATTTTGAATTGATATTTGACTATCATGTTCCCATCATAAAACTGTGAGATGATGTTGCCATGTGGAGAACGTTACCAGCCTTTAGAGGATCTATCTGTTACTGAGAAGCTCAATCACCTATTTTGGTGGGAAATTACATTTTCCTTGTCCTTTTGCTTTTTTGGTTAGGGATACATATAAGAAAAGGCTCACCTTACTTTACTATTTTGTCTGAGGGGAACTATTTTGGGTAGAAATGTATGAGTCGGGGTCGCCAAGTTTTTAGTCATGTGCATACTGCTTTCAGTCTTATTAAGAAAGAATTTTGTGTTTTACTAGGGCCTAAGTGGCATCAGTGGCATTCTAGTAACTTGATAAAGAATTTATAAAAATAAAACAAACACGGTTTTCTTAAATGAAATATCTGTGATTTTCTTGAACTATAAGATTCCATTGAATGCCTAAATGATGGCAGTATTGTAGTGTAAATCACTTAATCATACTCTCATAATTAATGAGAATAATACACAGAACTCACTTTGGATCTTATGTAAATTTCATTACTCGAACTAAGTCACATCATCAGGAATCCATCTGCCTATAAATTAGATTTGGATGCAGTTTAAGCAGCTTGGAGAACACCTTGGATTTTATACATTAGCTAACCCTGTTTAACATTTGTATCATTTGGCACATCTCTGTTGTATGTTTTGCTCTATGACAGCAATAGAAAATTTTGAGAGTAGTTGTTTAATTCCTCTTCAAAGCAAAGCAAAAAAAAGCCAGTAGTACTGTGTGTACGGGGGGGCGGGGCGGTGGCTAGAATTGGTCCTATTCTCTGGAGCCATTTTGATTCATTTTTCAACTAGTCCAAAGAGCTATATAAATACTGACTGTTGACCGTGCCTGGATATTCTACATCTTACTTTTTTTGGTGAGTCAAATGATTAGTGTCTCAGCAAAAGGATATTGTTTTGGTTTTTATTAAACTACTGTTTTTAGTTGTGACTATTATGTCAAGCGAACAACACTAAAAAATTAGTAGAATCCAAAGGTGAATAGCAAAGTAATAGAGGCTTGAAGATATGATCTATGAGAAGATATTAAAGAATTGAGTGTTTCCAGCCTTGATGGAAGCAACCAAGAAAGATATGATAGCATCTTAAAGTTTATAAGGTAATGCTAGAATAAACAGAAGAACATTGATTATCAATAGACCACAAAAACAGGTAAAGCTGCAATAGTCAAAGCATATATTTTGTTGTGATGCAGAGCTAAACCTTAAATATCTAGCAATCGACAATGAAATGCTATATTATGAAGCTAAAATTCCAGGGGACACTTATTACAGAAGATCTGCTGCAATTGTATTATTCTTTTTGAATAAATACACACCAGGTGGAGGAGCCAGCCCAAAAGATGAAAATGGGTTTTGTCCTTCTGAAATCTTTGGTCGAATAAGTCTCAATATTCTCATGATGCACATCACGGAGGTTATCTCTAGGGTCATTTCTAAACCCTAGAGGGATTTTAATAGAAGATTATTTGCAGCAACGTGGATGGACCTAGAGATTGTCATACTGAGTGAAATAAGTCAGACAAAGAAAGACAAATATCATATGATATTGCTTATATGTAGAATCTAAAAAAAAAAAAAAGGATACAAATGAACTCATTTCCAAAACAGAAACAGACTCACAGACCAAAGGGGGGAATGGTGGGGAGGAGGGATAGTTAGGGAGTTCAGAACTGACATGTACACACTGCTATATTAAAAATGGAGAACCAAGAAGGACCTACGTACAGCACAGGGAACGCTGCTCAATATATTTTTAAAAAGTGGTTTTTTTGGCTGTGCCATGTGGGATCTTAGTTCCCTGACCAGGGATCGAACCCAAGCCCCCTGCCGTGGAAGCGTGGAGTCTTAGCCACTGGACCACCAGGGAAGTCCCTGGAACTCTGCTCAATATTACGTAACAACCTAAATGGGAAAAGAACTTGAAAAAGAATAGGTACATGTATATGTATAACTGAATCACTTTGCTGTACACCTGAAACTAACACAGCATTGTTAATCAACTATACTCCAATATAAAATAAAAAGTTAGAAAAATAGAAGATTGGCAGCAGAAATTATGTTCAGGAGTTAAAAGGTGTGTAAGGAGTTTATTTATTCGGAGGTAAGAGGCCCAGATCTTGGTTTCTCTTCTTCCTAAACCACTCCCCACTTCTGCCATCTACCCGACACACACACACACACACACACACACACACACACACACACTTTATCAGAGGTTCTCTGGGATAGCTCAGATTGTGTGTATAACAATACAGTAATCCCATCTGGAAATATAGTGAATGATGGTAAATATGTCCTCAGAGAAAAGCCCCAACCTGATAAAACTGGATTGCAGGTATTAGGCTGAGCCCAGAACACAGTGGAGGAGTGGAATAAACCATTAAACACTACACTGTGTTGCAGAGTCAGGGCCGCTCATGTTGGGGGTTGGAATGGGGTGGTGCTGAGGAGTGTAAAGTTTTATATGGGCCCCCTATAGAGTTATGTAACAGTTATGTAAGAGTTATGTGTTATTTAGCAATCTGGGCAAGGAATAACTTGGCAGCTATAGTGCTGATTGCAACATTCATTATTGAGAAATAAGACATGTTGGTGAGGTTGGGGAGATGTGTAATGGTCATGGTGCCTGTCATTTCAGAGTAATCAGAAGGTTTCAGAAAGAAGACAGAAAACTTGCAGAGGGCTTTGCAAGCTGAGAATGTGGGTGAATCTGTTTTACAGACCTCAGGAAGGAGAGAAATGGTGAAATCACTATCAATCACTAGATTTGAGAGACTCATATTGATCCTACAATTGCAGAAAGAACAAAGTTCCAAAATCTGGGATCCTTGTAATATGACTGGTTATGCTTTAGACTGGAACTAAAATGTCAGTGATAATAATAACAACTTCAAATACCCATTTTGAAAATAACACAAGGAACTCTCATTGTTTTGCTCTCTCTCAAAATTCATGCATACAAAAGATGTAAACTGAGTTTATAAAAGAGGAGATAGAACTAATAAGTAAGAAATGTTCACCCCAATTAGTAAAGAAATGTGAAGTAGCATCTTTCATATATTAACTTAGAAATTGCAAAATTAATGGCATTATATGGTGCTGGCACATATATGAAGACCTGAACTATCATATATTTCTAGTCAATTTCCACAAAAAGGATCTTCGACTACTTAGCTCAGGAGTCATATTTCTATTTGTTTTTCTTCTTTATTTTAGGAGTCATATTTCTGAGACTACATCCCAAGGAAATAATCCCTATTGAGAAACAAAACAAAACAGCCCGTCTTGGTCTATTCAGGCTGCCATAACAAAATACCATAGATTGAGTAGTTTATAAACAAAAAAAATTTATTTTTCACAATTATGGAGACTGAAAGTCCAAGATCATGGCATCAGCATGGGTGCATTCGGGTGAAGGCCCTCTTTCTGATTGCAGACTGCTGACTTCTCACTGTCCCCACATGGTGGAAGGGGCAAGGGATATCTCTGTAGCCTCTTTTATAAAGGCGCTAATCTTATTCATGAAGGCTCTACCTCCCAAAATACTATCACCTTGCAAGTTAGGATTTCAACATATGAATTATAGGGGGATACAAACTTTCAAACCATCACAAACCATATGTACAAAGATATCATCATGATATGTTGTTAATAGTAGTCAAAATGTATGGGCAACCAAAATGTTCAAGAGGATAAAAGATTATGTAATTTACTCTAAAATGAGACATTTACTTAACCAAATATGATTAAAGATAATGATTATGAAGACTGATACAATATGGAAAATGCTCATTATGTGAGATTCAGTTTAAAAAGATTAAAAATGCTATGTATGTAAAACATACATGGTCATGAAAATACACTGAAGTCAAACAGTAGTTGTGTTAGGGAAGTGAGAGTTTTTTTAATTGCTTTTTAAATTTTTCTAAATTGCCTGTTCTGTAGTTATCTTGCTTTTCTTTTTTTAAAAAATTACATCGTTAAAAAATTTAGCTATTTAAGGTAAGCAGCATTATGCCTATTTTATAAATGAATAAATAAAATGAGTTTTCAAACGCTTAGAAGCCAGAAGCTTCGACATCTCCTAGACCACTCCACTTCTCTTGTTTTTCTCCCAGGAAAGAAAACAGAGCCAGAGATAGATATAAGTACTTCATTTTTCATAGAACCCTTAAAGTGTGCTTGTTTTGGTTTACACTGAGTTCTCTGTTCCTCCCTACCTTCCGACCTTCCTTCTTTCTTTCCTTCCTCCGTCCCTCCCTTTTTGTCTGGCTGTCAAAAGTGATAAATCTGTTGCATGTGCACCAGGCCCTTAGACTAAATATCCTATTTACCCATTACTAGTGTTTCTTCATTGCATTTATCTTTTCATTCAAATATAATGATCTAAATGCTGTGTTGAGTTTGGAGAGCCACTAATATGTCATTAGGAAGACCTTGATAAAAGAAAAGGGCAGGTGTCCCACCTGTGAAAAAGCAGTAATAGAGAGGATTAGTTTCCAAAGTCCAGCATGGGGCTTACTGCGCTGGCCAGCTTCCAAGCTACCGAAGATATGCACAGCTGGCCTTGGAGGAGCCACCGAAAGAAACGGCACGTGCCCCGGTAGACTTCTGGGTATTTCATAGAATAGGACCGAAACTTAAAAGACAAGCTTTCAGTTTTAGGTTACTGTTGGACTCTTTGACATTCCTTTGGTGCATCAGGCTAAAGAATACACAGTAGTGTTTACCTGATGAAGACACTATCCCAGTGTCTTGGTTCTATTTGAGATCTGACTCGCCTCTCATTTTCCTAAGACATTCTTTAATTACATTGAATTAGATGGGGAAAATTTTTCACCTCTCTAATCCCTTGCCTTCCATCTTCTCATTCTATTCTGTTTTGCTTCTTTCTCTCTTAAATCATTACCATAATCTTGGCCTCAAAACATCAGCATAAGCCAAAGGCAGTCTCATGAGGGAGATATTACTTTCATGTGTGGCCTAAACATAGCACATAAACTACTCCCTGGAAAAGAAAACAAAAATTGTTCAGCAGGAGATGTAGAATATATTCTTCTCTAAAGAGAGTTTTTTTCCACTGTGCATCCTAATATTCTAAATGCGCCCCAATGTGATGAAACAAAATGTGTGTTCCTCTCTGGCACCAAAGCGTTAAAAAAACATTCTGTGAGTCTTATTTTAAAGTGTTGTGAAGACAAAAAAAAATTTTTTCCGTATTTTTCCTCCGAAAGTTAAAGAGTTACACTGTGTTTAAACGATGAGGCTACCCATTAAAGCAGGGGAGGTGGGGCTTGTGGGGGGGCATGAAGGAGTCACTCAGAAAGTAAGGATATTTGAAGAATGCCAGTTCTAAAGATGATTTCTATATTGAATTAGATAAAAAAGGTTTTTAAAACTTTTTTATATTTCTGTACTTGTAGGATATCTCTTATAAACCTTACTATATTTCCTGGAAAGTGGCCGAATTAAGATAAAAAGCACAACTAACTCAAAAGAGTTCTCTTGGGATTTTTAATTTCATCACTGCTACCTCTCTATGTGAAAGTCAAAGAAAATTTAAAGGCCACAGTGTCTAAAGGAAAATCCTTGTAAGAAATCACAAATACTGTGTAAGAATGAGAATAATTTATCTGTAAATGTTAGTGCCATGATGAAATTTGCTTTGGTAGCTCGTTCATTCAGACATTCACCAGACACTTACTAATACTGAATCATTCTCCTAGTCACTAGGGCTCAAAGATGAATTAGACTGATTCCCTGTCTTCAAGTACTTGAGAATAGTAGGTGGAAGCTAACTTATCCAGGAGTCATCACAGTACAACATAGTAAGTGCTATAAAGGTGATGGAGGCAGGCAAGGTGCTTTTCAAAATTTCGATCCAGCAGTATGGTACAGTAGGCACCATGAATCAGCACAGATACCAGCCTCAATGCTGGAGCAGAGTTTGAAAGATCTCCTCCTGGGCCAGGTCTTTCCTCCATTTTGCATGGAGATTCAGGAGGCTTCAAAGAAGGGGCCAGGATGGCCAGGGCATTAAGAGGAGAGGTACTTGGCAGGGGGTAGGGGGTGACTTCAAAACTGGCTAACTAACAACGCATGTGGTAATGCTGATGTATATCAGCTGCAAATCAGCTCTGGATTTGGAATGTTACAATTCATTTAAAAATGAATGTCCAGATAGTTGCAGCACTATTATTCTAGATTGCTGTCTATTTTAAATTCATTGAGTACATTTCTGCAGCTGTCACTAAGCTTTTCTTCAAATGATGTATGTATCACCCTAGGGCAGGTGGGACATGTAAAGACTTTGATGGGATTCTGCTCAGCTTGAGGTTCTGGATTTAAATGACTGATAGCATGTGTGGGTTCACCAAAGATATTACTATTACAAAAGGGTAGCTATGTACTACCTTTAATCTGACCATATTGCATTTCATCATTGGTTGCTGCAGTGAAATGAAAAACCTTGCCATACAGTGAATACTTTAATCTATCATCATAAAGAAGGTCTTGTCAATCTTAGCTCAAAAAATCTAGGCTTAATGACCAAACTGGAGATAGTCTTTAAATAAAAATAGAGGTTATTTAGTAGTCCTCTTTGTATGGTTTCTTCTAAATTAACATTAGATTTTTTAGTTACTTCATCCAATAGAATAAAAGTAAGGAATAAAACTGAGAGGAAACATTCTTTAAACACACATACATACATCTATAAAGCACAAACAAGGTATTACAAGTCTTTTGGCATTATTTGGGTTACTGCATCAATATTTTACATCACAACAAAATGTTCCTGTCAGGTAACTAGAGAAGACGGTTTTCTACAATTCTTATGGAATATAGAACTTTTGGGGTTAGATTATAGTTGACAAAGCCGAAAAAAGACTGGCCATTGATTTATTACAACTTGTGCTGCTATTGAATGGACGTGGTCTTACTTCCGAATATTTCTTCATGAGGGAGCCAGAGTGTGTAGCAAGATCAAACAACTGTGCTTCACGATTGTGTGTACTCAGGCAGAATGGTTAGGACTCCAGGGGGATTTGTGTGCCTGCATCATGCCCTGGGCACTTCCCGTCCTCAAATCCCTGTGGAATTTCTCAGCTGCAGCCATCAGTCCTAGGGGATAGATGAGCCTGAAAGAAACAGACCACGTTGCTCTCATTCATTACCACTGCCTTGTTCTTGCCACAGTTCTGAAGAGCCAAAGAATTGTGGGCTCTGGCTGACCTCCCTTCCATTTCATTTGATACAGCCTCACTCTATTTCTACTTCTACCTCCTCAAGGCAGAAAACGATGGCAGTGGCTGCTGTTATGACACCCGCTTAATGATATGCTTGCCTGTTTGACATGAAGTCAATTGACTTGACTGGCATTCTTGTCTTTATTTTGGTGGACCTAGAGTTACCATTTTTGTAGGTACCAGAGACCAGGTGTGGACATTAGTGAGGAAATGAATTGTTTTCTTTTGTTTCCCATAGAAGCATATTGCTAGAAGGTGCTCTAGTACAATCTTACTGTGTTACAGATAAGAAGTCTAAGATTCTGCAAAACTTCATGACAGTAGAGCACAGGAGGTCTCTGGTTCTCAATCCACTTATCCTGCTGTATCCTTATTTCAGGGATGATTTAAGTCAATAGTCACTGATGGAAATCCTGAGTTAACTCACAGCTTGTGAGTAGAAATATTGGAAAAAATTTCACAGATTCTAAATGCAATCAGTAGAAGGATACAAATAACCCTAATAGGTTTGGCCTCAGTTTTGTGATTTGTTGTTAAAGATTATGTAATATCATCATCAAATAATTATCTATTTGGCTTTGGTGGAATTTCATAATTATGTCTGTGAAACTGACCTTGAATGATATCCATGTCCAAATACAAGAGGAATGTTTTCCAAATTTGGGGGCTTGCACCTTCAATTGTAAAGGTCTGTGTGTCACATCTTGAAAGAAGATAGAGTGACTCTGCAGAGAATCTAATTCATATTAACATGCTAATATTCTGATACTGTTTCCAAGGCCCAAGACTGCATCTGATTATTGTGTTAATTATAGAGGGATGTTTTGTTTTATCTACCCAACATATGTAAGTAATATACCATCAGGTTTTTATTCTGTAAGGCTTAAATCCTAGTAGCCATTTTTGTCTTTCAGTCTTTCCTATTTATCCCTTATATCTCGTTAAGCCTCCAAGTTTGATTCTTCTTATCAAATTAATTTCAGTGTATAATTTTTGTCCCCATTGCCACTCTATAACTTTATGCCACAGCTTTCATGAGAGATTCAAAATTGACTTTGCTAACTCCTGCCAGGCTAGTCTTCCCAAAGTATGTACCACTTTCTTCATGTTAGTATCTTACTACTCCATCTGTAATGGCTTACTATTATCTATTGGAGCATTTCCTAACTTCTTCTCCTGTCATTTGAGGCCTTCTATAATCAAGACTCACCTTACTTACCCAACTTTGTCTCAAACAAAAATTAATTTTCCCTTGAAGGTGGTTTCATGGTTAGTTGCAGTGCACGGGGCTAACTGTATTTATTCGTGTCTTACTCTAATATCCTGCCTTATCCTTTTAAAAACTACTCTTTTAAATCAAGCTAAAGTTTCACCTCTTTGAGAAGCTTCTCTCGATTCTCTTCTCTGAGCTTCTGTGTTATAAATGCCATATACAGTACAACACTGTATTATATGCTGGCCAATGTTATTCTTTAATTGTTGTTTGGTTTTTGTTTTAGGCCTTCTATGCCTAACAAGATCATGAACTCTTTTCAAGAAGAAAGCATACATACATAGTGCTGATAGCATAAGGCATTCTTGCCTATTCTTTGACTTAAAATATTTTAAAAGTCAACAAGTGTTTTAGATATATGCACCTTTATCTCAGAATGAAATATTCAGAGGACAATCAAACTCTATCAAGTATCTAGGGGATTTATTTTATTTATAGGACTCCTTTTACACCTTGAATAGTAACAACTAACTTCGAAGCTTTCTGGTAGAACTTAAGAATTTTTAATGATGATTGTGTCATGAGGAGGCTGTATATGGAGAATGATTAATGATGTATGAACTGATCAAGTCATACATATTCACAACTATGCACGTGGATGGAATATAGGGAGTGTCAAAACTGATTAAGATCCTAATTTCCTCGTTTTTGTTAACATTCAAATACAGATATGGAGAATCACTATAAATGAAAACTTATTCGATTGAAGATTTTACACAAAGCTCTTTGTGTAAGAAATTTATTTTAATCATATTGTACAATTGTCTTATTCAGGACACCTTCTTTTGTGTTTTGAAAGAAATCTAATGAGCCCACTTATTGGCACATTAAAAATATGAGTCATTTTACTAAGGAGCATAAAATAGATTTCATGGTACCAATTCCCTTTCTGAGCATCGTGGTTCCTTCTATATTTACTACAGTCAATATTTTCCTTGAAGGTATCATAATAAAATGCCGTATTTTAATAAAGCTGTTCTATTTTATGAAAAGCTCTTGTGAGAGCAAGTTGCAAAAGAAAAGAACTCAAATTCTTCTTTGAAATTACCCTCTTCCTCATAACCTAAAGTTGTAACTCTTGAACTTTCAATCTTGATAGTTAGTTCCAGAGTTCCTGGTCTACTTACTTCATCAAGGGTCTTTCATAAGTCCTTTAAGGATAATTGGCATTTGTAGCTAGTTTTAGACATATTATTTATTGGCCTCTGACACACATCCAAACCTTGGTGTGCTTTGAGTTTCCCATCTTGATTAGAACAAAAGATGCTAGAAAGAAAGCCAATAAGATTTTAGTATATGTTTTCTTTGTTATTTAAGGCCCTAAGAGTGTGAGTCTACCAAAATAAAAGCCTTTCTATTTTTTTAAACTTTATATTAGTTCATATACAGCGTAGAAAAGAAACTCAACGTCCAAAGTTCAAATCGTATGTCTTGGACTGGCCCTTCTGCAGTTTCATTGGAAAATGTTTGCTTGCTGTGTGATGGAAATAGAAGCAATAACGTGCCAGAATTATTATGAAATCATATGGGGAAACATCTTTTTCATAGAAACTGCTCATAATGCTTTTGTATTCTAGGAAATTTGCCTGTCAGGATGAATCTGAGATTTAACTGTAAGGAAATAACTGTGTTTATTTTGAAGGAGGCAATGAAACTCTGTGGGGTGGTAGAGAGATTTCAAGTATCTTTTTTAATGGCCAAATGGGACTTGATTTTCTGGTGAAGATCGCCTATATTAGCACTTCTATGAGAGGCCAACCATTATCCTAACCTGCACTGAGTTTTGTTCCCAGTTAGTTTAACAAGATAATTTGACATTTTGTAGAGCACTTTTCATATGCATGGCATCTCAAATACATCATAGCATTGAACAAATTAATTCCTTATATAGGCAAATAGCAGCTCCTCCTTCAACTATGGTACGAGGTATGAAATGCCATTCCTATTGCTATTTAGGAAACCAAGAATAATGATAAAAGAATCGTGTGCTGTTACTTAACAACTCTGTTAAAATGATTATTAAGCTGGTAGTGATATTGCAAGAAGGCAGAATTTATATCACAACCGAATCAATTCATGTCTATGTTGGAAAAAAAGATTGGAGGAGAACAATGGACCAAATATATGATAGGGAAAAAGGATAGTCCTATATTATGTCTTCTTGAAATTAAATTTAAGTAAGGAGATAACAAAAATGATGAAAGATCAGAGATTAGGCAAAGGAGACTCTTATACATGGATAGAGACTTGGGGTTGAGTAATAGTGGGATTAGGTTTTCCTGTGTTACTGAACAGAACTTGGATCTGCTCACCCACCACATAGTAAAGCTGCTCTATTGACACCAGGTTGTGGCAAAGGAAAGTATAGCATTTATTGCAGGCTGCCAAGCAAGGAGAACAGGCAGCTCATGCTCAAAAGACCTGAACTTCCAGTTGGCTTTCAGGGAAGGTTTTTAAAGGCAACATTTGGGGTGAGAGTTGCAGCTTGTGGGCTTTCTTCTGATTGGTTGGTGGTGAGGTATCAGGGTGAAGTTTCAGGAATCTTAATCACCAACATGGTTTCAACTAGTCTGGGGTCTAGTGCTTGTGGTCAGCATGCTGTCATCATCCTCTACCTGGGTGGAGGATGGGGGTTGTGTGTCTTATTTTCTGCAGAACAACTCAAAGATATGTCAGATTGTTATGTATATCCCTTGAGGAGGAACTCAAGACTGTTTTATCACCGAACTATTTTCTTTTCCTTTTTTCTGCATTTCCTTACTTCCCTAATTACTAACTGCTTGAGTCTGCTCTTTGGAACTCAGGGAAGGCCTAGGAAGCTAAAGCCTTTTTTCTACAAACAAGAAATGGGGGTCATGGAGGGGCTTTTGTACCCAGGAGGGCCCTGCAGGGTCCTGCTTCGTTTTACTGGTGGGAAAATCTGGTCTTCTGGGCCAGTATACTTCCTTCCATATTTATATGGAAGCTTATTGATCAGAAGAATTGCACAATAAAAATATATTAAAATAATTACCCCAGTACTGTGCAGATGGATTTAATAGAGACCAATAAGAATTCAGAGCTGAAGAGCGAAGACCCAAGCTATCTGAGGTAGATATTCTCTACATTTTGTAGATCAAGAAACAGGTTGTATAAGGTTAATCTGTCTAAAGTCACAAAACTAGTGTTTTGCAGAGTCAGGTTCAAACATATGTCCCTGTGGCTTATTAAAAAACAAAACCAACCTAGTACATTTTAAAGATATTTATTGACTTTATTCAACAATTCATGAATCAGGCAGCATCTCATCTAGTAGATAGAAAGGAGCTCTGAGGAACTGTACAAAATGAAAACTTTTATAGCCAGAAGGGAGTGGGAACAAGGAAGTTATACTAGGCAAGAAAGTGGGTTGGTTATTTCAAGTTTACTTTCCTTTAGGGGTTGGCAGGGGTCTATCAGGCAGATTACCTAACTAGTACTAATTAGACTATTCCTCATTGAATGGTTAAAGATTCCATTTCTGGGAGAGACTGAAACTGTACTTAAGTCTCGATTCGGTGATGGGGGTTTAGCATAAGAAACTCCATTTTGGGCCTGTTGTCTTGTTTATAACAAGGCTGATTTTAAAAATTTTACTGTGCTGTTTTTTTGTTTTTTAACCAGAAGAAATATTACAAAACTGTTATTGTTATTTCATCTTTTAAAAAACGTAGTCATCTGTTTAACTAACGTTTAATTATGTGCCAGGTGCTGGGAACAAAATAGTGAACAAGACAGACACTATCCCTTATTTCTAAAAGATCAATATTTTTCTTATTTGTCTCATTCTACATACTTATATGTAAAAGACCTGTTAAAACTGATGTGTATGCTATAGTTAACAATACTGTATTGTACATTTAAAATTTTGTTAAGAGGATAGATCTCATGTTAAGTGTTCTTACTGTCAAAAAAAAAACCTGTCATGCATTGTGTAAGAGTATATTAACTGAGCATATACATAAATATGTGCTATCACATCCCACTAGGTTAACTATGAATGTTTTCAGTGTACGGAGAGAGAACAGTTCCCTCTTGGTTTTATAAAATAAAAGTTTATCAGCTTTTGGCCAGTGATTTCTCATGGTTACTTTACATTTAAAATGAGAAGGCAAAAATAAGCTTATAAATGGGAATTGTAAACAGAGGCTTTCCGAAACACTCATGACCCTGTTCTTTCTGAGTTTATTTAAATGCTCCTAGTTTCCTTTTTTTTTTTTTTTTGGCGGTACGCAGGCCTCTCACGGTTGTGGCCTCTCCCATTGCGGAGCGCAGGCTCCGGACGCGCAGGCTCAGTGGCCATGGCTCGCGGGCCCAACCGCTTGGCGGCATGTGGGATCTTCCCGGACCGGGGCACGAACCCGTGTCCCCTGCATCAGCAGGCGGATTCTCAACCACTGCGCCACCACGGAAGCCCTGCCTAGTTTCCTTAATGGCAGCTCTCTGTGTTTATATCAGAAAATAGAGTGATCCATAGTGTGCTTGGTAAACGAGCCTGTCTTTCGTTTTAGAATTCACAATTTAGGAGTCAGACTTTCTGGGTATAAATGGCTAATCCACCACTTACTAGATGTGTGATGTTGAGCAAGTCACTTAACCTCTTTATATCATCACCTTCCAAAATTATATTGTGATCACACAATTAGTATAAATAAATGGAACAATGCATGGGCAGTGCCAGATGAGTGATGAACACTTTTCCTTTTTATTATGTCCAAGTATTCTGTGGGTTTTTTTCCCCCCCATGTGATCATCAGGTTTGCTGACTTCCATGGACAGCCTCTTATTCTCTCTCTCTTGTTCTCATTGCTTTAGTACACTGTGCCTTCATGCTTGTTTCATCAGGTCCAGACATCCATGTTGCCCTTTCTCGCTGGAGTACTCCTACTCCTGCTTCGGTGGTTTCATCTTGACTTTTTGTTTACTCACTCTCTATCACTAATTTTCAGTGTTAAGCCAGATCTGTTATGATTATTTTTCCTATTGGTGACTAATTTTGGCAATATACATCAATAATTAATTTAGCACCAGCTTGAAGACATGTGGGCCACTTACATGTGTGTATTGGTGTATGTGCTGCTGCTGTGTTTAAGTCATCCATCAGCTATTTGGCAAAAGTTTGCGACATTGCAAAGCCATTAGTGAAAACAGATCCTAGTTTCCATTAGCCCACTTTCTTTTCCATTTCCTGTAAGGAAGATTGTTTCAATCTCTGATAAGTTAAAAATTAACATTATTTAATTTATTGAGCATGTGACAAACAACATTCATCCATTGATCTTGTTATTTTTTTCTGTTAAAAATTATCTTTATCTTTCAAAGATCTGTTTACCACTCTACATTCCATTAGAAACATGGAATCTAGAGAGCTCATTTAAATTTTTTTGATAGCTTGGGAACTGAACTTTTTTTTCACGTTAGTATATGACATTGTATATGTAATAATCACTCATATAATCTCAGGAAGAAACAACGCATCTTTCCTATTTCCCAACCCCTACTCTCTGACAGCCGCCTCCCCTGCAAGTAGAAATTTTTTTTAAAAGCTCTCATGACAAAGCCCCTGTAGGATCATGGGGTAAAACATTTTAGTACCGTAATAATGAAACACTTTATGTGTGGGAGAAGAATGATAGAAATAACAACTGTGCCATATCGGAGCTCATTAAAGTCAATGAACTGCAACACTGGTTATTTGTAGTCTTGAACAGTTTCTATTGAATATTCTACTATATTTATTATCTAAATATTGAAAACAACAATAAAGACAATTCCTCATTTGCTGGAATTCCATTTCTGGAAACAAAGCATCTACACAAAGCTCAGAAAATGTTTCACTGCACTCAGTTTGGAAATCCTTTCCTTTTATTGTTTAAGTGCAGTCGTCTTCCAGTATGTTCTTGTAAGAGTCTCCGATTATTTCATAAATATAGTCATTTCCCCCTACTTATAAAATGTACAAATATCAGTTAATTCTTGGGTAAACTTGAAATGCTTCATTTAAGCCTAGCCCAAGCAAGAACTGAACTTACAGTGAGATGACTGGGAAGGAGAAGGTTTAGAAGGCAATTTTGGCCCATTGGCCTATCTTCACAGAGTAGAAACTCAACCAGCTTAAAAATAACCCTAATGATCAAGCAACGTCAAGAGTTAGAGTCACCACAATTCTGATGTAAGTTACTTTGATTTATTTCAAAAATTTTAATCACAATTGTTAAAATGTCTCTTTATTTACAATTGGAAAAATATAGAAATAGGTAAAACAAGAGTCCTGCTCTCAATATATTTCATGAGAAAGTAAAAACATACTCTGCCAGAAGAGTATGCCTTGCTGCTTAAGGGCTTTCCTAATGAGCAGTATATTCTAGAATAACTAGTCCATTTTCTTCTAAACTAGTGGCTATTAACCATTTTGGCTACTACGCCAAAGAATTACAGGCATACCTCAGAGATACTGTGGGTTCAGTTCCAGATCACCACAATAAAGCAAATATCACATAAAGCTAGTCACACGAATTTGTTGGTTTCCTAGTGCATGCAAAAGTTATGTTTATACCATACCGTAGTCTATTAAGTGTGCAGCAACATTATGTCTAAAAAAAAGCATATACCTTAATTTAAAAACATCTTATTGCTAAAAAATGCTAACCATTATCTGAGCCTTCAAAGAATAAGTCATAGTAGTAACGTTAAAAATCACTGACCACAGATCACCACAGCCAACATAATAATAATGAAAAAGTTCGAAATGTTGCAAGAATTTCCAAAATGTGACACGGAGATGAAGTGAGCAAATGCTTTTGAAAAAAAGAGCGCTGATAGACTTGCCTGACACAGGGTTGCCACAAAACTTTAATTTGTAAAAAATGTAGTATTTGTGAAGAACAAGAAAATGAAGCACAATAAAACAAGGTATGCACATTTTGTATTTTACGTTTAAAGCGGTGCACACATACATATCCACCCATTTGGCTTTAGGCGGCCTAATATGTACACTGTATTGTACTCAAACTTAGTAGCCACTTTTTCTCTTTTTGTGCCTTCCATGAGTCACATTGTTTTATCCTCATTCATTGAACACATTTTCTGCATATACTTTATGGTTTACAAGTTTTACTTGGAATTGTCAAAAAGTTCCTGCTATGAAAGCTGGAAAAGAAACATGTTTATGAAAAGAATATTCATAGAGTTACCTTAAAGATTTGGTATCTTTATTTGATTTTTTTAAATCCCCTATAGAATTTGACAAAACAACTTTAATTACTAATCTTAGGGTTCCAGTACATTATAGATATTCATAGCCTGTTAAAATTATGATACGGCCTAGTTAGGGTATGAAAAGAAAAATTTTGCAACTTCATATTTGTTGTTTGTAACTAAAATACTAGTGAACTGTTTTTGCTAACAAACTATTCATTGTTATTTTTTTATGACTCTGATAGCTTGTAAGAATAGAATGCCTGAATCCCTGAAACATTTGTTAGTATGTCTCTTAGGTTGTTTAAAAAGGAAATACTTTTACAGCTTTTCAGTTGAACTCATTGACTTTAAAATAAGTACTGTATATCTGGAAAATACTCTGTAGTGAGAGTTATGGAGCTTGTCTATTGTAAACTTAAATTATTGCCTATTATTTATTACGATTAACTTTCTTTTATAAACTGACATTCCACAGAGATTAGAAACTTGAGGAAATTTGAAACAAAAACACACACATAAAAGATATTTAAAACAAACAAGCCCGTGTTATGTATAGTGGAATACCAGCTGATTTAAAGTATCTTGGGAAATGAAACTCCTGAATAAGAAAAATTATTTCTCTGAAAAATGAATGTGGTATGAAGTAACGTTGGCATGCATCTAATAGCCCATAGGCCGAATTTCTTTAAAGGTTCAGGTGATAAGCCCTGTGCCAGTTGCTAGAGACTTAAGGATGAACAAGGGAATCCCTACCTTCCAGAGCTTACAGTCTAGTGGGAGATTGTAACAAGTAATAACATATCTGCCTAAGTAGCCGTGTTATAAGAATATGAGGCAGGCCATTGGTCAAATGAAGCAGTTTGGGAAGTTTGCACTCGTTGTGTCCAGTCTCTCAGGAACTCACATGCAGTGTGAGTTCACAAAGGAGGGGCAATGTAGTGGGTCAAAGAGCACTGAGCTTGGAATCAGGAAGCTGGTGTCTGCTGTGTGGGACCTTCCGCAGGTTGTTTTCACCTCTCTTGGCTTTCATTTTACGTTTGCAAGAATATGATTTATAAACTCGTTTTAGCCAACAAACTTTCCCTGCAAATGGTTGCAATTCAATATGGCAAATAGGAGTTGCTCTGGCAGTCACTATGAAGTACAGGGTGAAAACCTTTGGGCTGTATCACCTCCTGGGGATGTTTTAGTACAGACATTTTATGAGTATGGAGAAGATAAATTTTAGCTAATATTCTACTTCTACCAGGCATCTGCTGTTTTAAACCTTTTACTTGTAGTTGTGGAATGCAAAGCTTTGGTCTATGCTGAAAGAATTTCAGGCATTAAGCAAGTTAGCAGGTGGGAGGACTTTGGGGAAGGCTCTGAAATTCAACTGTGCCTCCTTGTAAGGTTAATCCAGAAGATCTGAAGGTAAACCTGGCTTAGTCTTCTGAAGTAACTGGATGATGGGGGGCGATGGATGGTTCAGAAAGGATGATCCGCAGTCTCCTCTGTGTCCAGACAGGTTCCTCCCTCCCCAGGGCCATCCGCAGCTGTTGGAGGCCTATTCCTGGGGTTGGTTGGGGTGGAAGGGCACCCTAGCTTTGTACACATTTCTCCTTTAGGCCTCCCTACCCCAGCACTTATTTGCCCCTGGGGCTTCTCTATCTGCTCATCGCTTCTTACTCGCTCTTTCCCTGCCTGACCAGAAGCTCAGCCACCCGCTCTTTCCCTTGCCTTAACATTTCCAGTTTTCTGACTCCAGAATTGTGGATAAGAGTATGGTTGACTCTTTGTATCCACAGGTTCTGTGGATTCAACCAATCACAGATGGAAAAGATTAGGAAGAAAGTTCCAGAAACTTCCAAAAAGCAAAACTTGAAGTTGCCACACACTGGCGACTATTTACATAGTATTTACATTGCATTACCTAGTGAAAGTGATCTAGAGCTGATTTAAAGTATGCAGGAGGATGTGCGTGGGTTATATGCAAATACTATACCATTTCATGTAGGGAAATTGAGAATTCAAAGATTTTGGTATCCAAGCAGGGTCCTGGAACCAATTCCCCCGTGGATACCAAGGGATGACTGTATTTGCTTTTTGTAATATTTACTGTTGTTTGAGGTATTTTATAGCACTTTCTCTGATGTCCTTAAAGAATCTCTCTGCTTCTGGAGATGAAACTTCTGATAAGAAGTTTTAGCCTTGTATTAAGATATGTAGAATTGTTTAGAAGTCTTACTATTTTTATTGACAGTATGACAGTAATATAGCATAGAAATAGTTTATAAGCCTTGCTGCAATAATGAAAAATAAAGGAAACAGTCAATTAACATAATGTATAAAGCACTTTACCATTTTCACCCTCAAGATAATCATATAAACATGGTAGAGTTAGTACTATTGATCAGATTTTTTGGCACACCAAAATCAAAGAGGTTAATTGGACGTTAGCTCAATTTACACATTAGTGAGAACCTATATCTTTTAACTCCTTGTTTCATATTCTTTTTATTATACTAAATTGCCTCTTTGAATATGACATTTGGAAGGTAATGTTAATCTCCCACAGTTTTTTCACATACATATTCAGCGTTTCTTATCAGATACTCAAATATATTATGATCACTTAATGACTAAATATAAACAGAGAATCTAAATAAAACAAAAGATGGAGCTAATATTTATTTTGCCCTTAGTTTGTGCTTTTACATGTGTTCATTACCTTCCTCGTGGAAATTCAGTCAGGAATTAATTCTCCAATGACTTGTGTCATTAGTGACCGTTAGGTCATTTGTGTAACAAGATGGCTACATTTCTCTCTGTTCTCAGATTTTTATGACGATAGACCTAAGCACAATCACCCAAGGCATGAGCCTTTCCTTTATCTCTTTTTTAAACTGTTGTACTGAAGTATGATTGACATGTAAAAAGTTGTATATGTATATATATATATATATATATATATAAAACATATACAACTTGATGAGCTTGGGATAAGTATACATCCATGAAACCATCACCATCATCAAGGCATAGACAATCCATCATCTCCCAAAGTTTCCTCCCACCCCCTCCATTATTATTATTATTTTGTGGTAAGAATACAACATAAGATGTACCCTTTTAGCAAATTTTAGCAATGTATTTTTAGCTATAGGTACTATGCTGTATGGTGAATCTCCAAAATTTATTTATCTTGCATAATTAAAAGTTTGTACTCCTTGACCATAACCTCTCCATTTCCCCCCAGCCCCTGGCAACAACCATTCTACTCTTTGCTTCTCTGAGTTTGACTGTTTTAGATTCCACACATAAATGCAACTGTACAGTATTTGTCTTTCTGTTTCTGGCTTATTTCACTTAGCATAATACCCTTCAGGTCCATCCATGTTGTTACAAATGGCAGGATTTCCTTCTTTTTTAAGGATAAATAATTTTCCATTGCATGTGTATATATACCATCATTTATCCATCATTCATCTTAATCCATCATTCATCTGTTGATGGACATTTGTTTCCATGTCTCAGTTATTGTGGAAAATGCTGCAGTGAACATGAGACTGCAGGTATCTCTTTTAGATCCTGATTTCAATTCCTTTGGATAAATACCCAAAAGTGGGATTTCTGGATCATATGGTAGTTCTAGTTTTAATTTTTTGAGGAACCTCCATACTGTTTTCCATAGTGGCTGGCTGCACCAATTTATGTTCTCACCAACAGTGTAAGAGGGTTCTCTTTTCTCTAACCCTCACAAATACTTATCCTTTTTTAAAAAAAAAACTAATAGCCATCCTAACAGGTGTGAAGTGACACTTCACTGTGGTTTTGATTTGCATTTTTCTGATGATTAGTGATATTGAGCACCCTTTCAAATATCTGTTGGCCATGTGTACGTCTTTTTTGGAAAAATGTCTATTCAGGTCTTTTGCCCATTTTTTAATTGGATTATTTGTTTTTCTGCTATTGAGTTGTAGGAGTTCCTTATATATTTCAGAATGTAGGTTGAGATTTTTTAGTTTGATGTAATCCCACTTGTTTATTTTTGCTTTTGGTGTCATATCCAAAAAATCATTGTTAAGGCCAACGTCAAGGAAATTTTCCCCTATGTTTTCTTCTAGGAGCTTTATGGTTTCAGCTTTTATGTTTAAGTTTTTAATCCATTTTTAGTTGATTTATTCCCTTTGTTTCTATCCATCTTATTTCTTCTCTCCAAAAAAGCAGACATAGAAGAAATGTGCATTGAAATAGAAAACATAAGGTAAAAACAAAACAAAATACCCAGCCAATTATGAATCCTGAAACTTTTCTTGAATGCCTCCTGTGTGTTTAATTGCAAATGTTTTTAAGAGGTAAAAATATTTTTAAATACAAATAGAATTCCAGTAAAAACATCTCTTTTCAGAATACCCAGAAAATTTATATTTAAGCTCAGCTTAAAATACTACTAGGAGTGGAGAAGAATAAACAGACCCAAGTCATAGGGGACAGAATTTGGTAATTGATCCGATAAATCAGAAAAGGGTATTATTCTAGGTACTTGCAATAACTACCCACCCCAAAGACCATGGGAAGACCCATATATAGGCATATGTTTATTTTTAGGCACATTTCTAACCTTAGAGAATAGCCTTATCACAGGTAGGTACACCATTAGTGAGAACTAGAGTGTTCAAACAGAATTAGTTGTGGGCCAAAAGAACTGGCTTGGCTTAAGACACCTTGCTACGATGTGATTTGATGACCTTGATCTGTCTGCAGTTGAGGTTGTTGACCCTGGTCTTTAAAGCATTGTCATTATGGCTCATTTTTACTAATTTCTATCTCAGGATGACAGTTTGCACCATCTTGCAAGCAAAAACTCTTTCTGAAGCTGCACAGTATCAGTTGTCATGAATTTTCTTATCATGAAGATGAATCTGGTTTTATAGCCTCTTTCTGTTCTCTATAATTTATTCTTTTTTTATCATCTTTACTGGAGTAAAATTGCTTTACAATGGTGTGTTAGTTTCTGCTTTATAACAAAGTGAATCGGTTATACATATACATATGTTCCCATATCTCTTCCCTCTTGAGTCTCCCTCCCTCCCAACCTCCCTATCCCACCCCTCTAGATGGTAACAAATCACTGAGCTGATCTCCTTGTGCCATGCGCCTGCTTCCCACTAGCTATCTATTTTACATTTGGTAGTGTATATATGTCCATGCCACTCTCTCACTTCGTCACAGCTTACCCTTCTCCCTCCCCGTGTCCTCAAGTCCATCCTCTAGTAGGTCTGTGTCTTTATTCCTGTCTTGCCCCAGGTTCTTCATGACCTTTTTTTTTTTTCTTAGATTCCATATATAGGTGTTAGCATATGGTATTTGTTTTTCTCTTTCTGACTTACTTCACTCTATATGACAGACTCTAGGTCCATCCACCTCACTACAAATAACTCAGTTTAATTTCTTTTTATGGCTGAGTAATATTCCATTGTATATATGTGCCACATCTTCTTTATCCATTCATCTGTTGATGGACACTTAGGTTGCTTCCATGTCCTGGCTATTGTAAATAGAGCTGCAATGAACATTTTGGTAAATGACTCTTTTTGAATTATGGTTTTCTCAGGGTATATGCCCAGTAGTGGGATTGCTGGGTGGTATGGTAGTTCTATTTGTAGCTTTTTAAGGAACCTCCATACTGTTCTCCATAGTGGCTGTATCAATTTACATTCCCACCAACAGTGCCAGAGGGTTCCCTTTTCTCCACACCCTCTCCAGCATTTATTGTTTGTAGATTTTTTGATGATGGCCATTCTGACCGTGTGAGATGATATCTCATTGAAGTTTTGATTTGCATTTCTCTAATGATTAACGATATTGAGCATTCTTTCATGTGTTTGTTGGCAATCTGTATATCTTCTTTGGAGAAATGTCTATTTAGGTTTTCTGCCCATTTTTGGATTGGGTTGTTTGTTTTTTTGATATTGAGCTGCATGAACTGCTTGTAAACTTTGGAGATTAATCCTTTGTCAGTTCCTTCATTTCCAACTATTTTCTCCCATTCTGAGGGTTGTCTTTTCATCTTGTTTATGGTTTCCTTTGCTGTGCAAAAGCTTTTAAGTTTCATTAGGTCCCCTTTGTTTATTTTTGTTTTTATTTCCATTTCTGTAGGAGGGGTGTCACAAAGGATCTTGCTGTGATTTATGTCATAGAGTGTTCTGCCTGTTTTCCTCTAAGAGTTTGATAGTGTCTGGCCTTACATTTAGGTCTCTAATCCATTTTGAGTTTATTTTTGTGTATGGTGCTAGCGAGTGTTCCAATTTCATACTTTTACATGTACCTGTCCAGTTATTCGAGCACCACTTATTGAAGAGTATGTCTTTTCTCCACTGTATATTCTTGTCTCCTTTATCAAAGATAAGGTGACCATATGTACGTGGGTTTATCTCTGGGTTTTTCATCCTCTTCCTTTGATCTATATTTCTTTTTTTGTGCTAGTACCATACTGTCTTGATTACTGTAGCTTTGTAGTATAGGCTGAAGTCAGGCAGCCTGATTCCTCCAGCTCTGTTTTTCTTTTGCAAGATTGCTTTGGCTATCCAGGGTCTATTGCATTTCCGTACAAGTTGTGAAATTTTTTGTTCTAGTTCTGTGAGAAATGCCAGTGGTAGTTTGATAAGGATTGCATTGAATCTGTACATTGCTTTGGGTAGTTGAGTCATTTTCACAACGTTGATTCTTCCAATCCAAGAACATGGTATATCTCTCCATCTATTTGTATCATCTTTAATTTCTTTCATCAGTGTCTTATCGTTTTCTGCATACAGGTCTTTTGTCTCCTTAGGTAGGTTTATTCCTAGATATTTTATTGTTTTTGCTGCAATGGTAAATGGGAGTGTTTTCTTAATTTCACTTTCAGATTTTTCATCATTAGTATATAGGAATGCTAGAGATTTCTGTGCATTAATTTTGTATCCTGCTACTTTACCAATGCATTGATTAGCTCTAGTAGTTTTCTGGTAGCATCTTTAGGATTCTCTATGTATAGTATCATCTCATCTGCAAAGGGTGACAGCTTTACTTCTTCTTTTCCGATTTGGATTCCTTTTATTTCTTTTTCTTCTCTGATTGCTGTGGCTAAAACTTCCAAAACTATGTTGAATAAGAGTGGTGAGAGTGAGCAACCCTTGTCTTTTTCCTGATCTTAGTGGAAATGGTTTCAGTTTTTCACCATTGAGGACAATGTTGGCTGTCGGTTTGTCATATATGGTCTTTATTATGTTGCGGAAAGTTCCCTCTATGCCTACTTTCTGGAGGGTTTTTATCATAAATGGGTGTTGAATTTTGTCAAAAGCTTTCTCTGCATCAATTGAGATGATCATATGGTTTTTCCTCCTTCAATTTGTTAATATGGTGTATCACATTGATTGATTTGCATATATTGAAGAATCCTTGCATTCCTGGGGTAAACCCCACTTGATCATGGTGTATGATCCTTTTAATGTGCTGTTGGATTCTGTTTGCTAGTTTTTTGTTGAGGATTTTTGCATCTATGTTCATCAATGATATTGGCCTGTAGTTTTCTTTCTTTGTGACATCTTTGGTTTTGGTATCAGGGTGATGGTGGCCTTGTAGAATGAGTTTGGGAGTGTTCTTCCCTCTGCTATATTTTGGAAGAGTTTGAGAAGGATAGGTGTTAGCTGTTCTCTAAATGTTTGATAGAATTCACCTGTGAAACTCTCTGATCCTGGGCTTTTGTTTGTTGGAAGATTTTAAATCACAGTTTCAATTTCAGTGCTTGTGATTGGTCTGTTTATATTTTCTATTGCTTCCCGGCTCAGTCTCAGAAGGTTGTGCATTTCTAAGAATTTGTCCATTTCTTCTAGGTTGTCCATTTTATTGGCATAGAGTTGCTTGTAGTAATCTCTCATGATCCTTTGTATTTCTGCAGTGTCAGTTGTTACTTCTCCTTTTTCATTTCTAATTCTATTGATTTGAGTCTTCTGCCTGTTTTTCTTGATGAATCTGGATAATGGTTTATCAATTTTGTTTATCTTCTCAAAGAACCAACTTTTAGTTTTATTGATCTTTGCTATTGTTTCTTTCATTTCTTTTTTATTTATTTCTGATCTGATTTTTTTTTTTTTTTTTTTTTTTTTTTTTTGTGGTATGTGGTCCTCACTGTTGTGGCCTCTCCCGTTGCGGAGCACAGGCTCCGGACGCGCAGTCTCAGTAGCCATGGCTCACGGGCCCAGACGCTCTGCAGCATGTGGGATCTTCCCAGACCGGGGCACGAACCCGTGTCCCCTGCATTGGCAGGCAGATTCTCAACCACTGCGCCACCAGGGAAGCTCCCTGATCTGATTTTTATGATTTCTTTTCTTTTCTTTTCTTTTATGATTTCTTCAGTGATGTCTTGGTTATTAAGTAGTGTATTATTTAGCCTCCATGTGCTTGTATTTTTTACAGATTTGTTCCTGTAATTGACATCTAGTCTCACAGTGTTGTGGTCAGAAAAGATACTTGATACGATTTCAATTTTCTTAAATTTGCCAAGGCTTGATTTGTGACCCAAGATATGATCTATCCTGGAGAATGTTCCATGAGCACTTGAGAAGAAAGTGTATTCTGTTGTTTTTGGATGGAATATCCTATAAATATCAATTAAGTCCATCTTGTTTAATGTATCATTTAAAGCTTGTGTTTCCTTATTTATTTTCATTTTGGATGATCTGTCCATTGGTGAAAGTGGGGTGTTAAAGTCCCCTGCTATGATTGTGTTACTGTCGATTTCCCCTTTAATGGTTGTTAGTATTTGCCTTTTTAATGAGGTGCTCCTATGTTGGGTTCATAAATATTTACAATTGTTATATCTTCTTCTTGGATTGATCCCTTGATCATTATGTAGTGTCCTTCTTTGTCTCTTGTACTAGTCTTTATTTTAAAGTCTATTTTATCTGATAGGAGTATTGCTACTCCAGTTTTCTTTTGATTTCCATTTGCATGGAATATCTTTTTCCATCCCTTCACTTTCAGTCTGTATGTGTCCCTAGGTCTGAAGGGGGTCTCTTGTAGACAGCATATATATGGGTCTTATTTTTGTATCCATTCAGCCAGTCTATGTCGTTTGGTTGGAGCATTTAATCCATTTACATTTCAGGTAATTATCAATATGTATGCTCCTATTCCCATTTTCTGAACTGTTTTGCATTTGTTATTGTAGGTCTTTTCCTTCTCTTGTGTTTCCTGCCTAGACAAGTTCCTTTAGCATTTGTTGTAAAGCTTGGTTTGGTGGTGCTGAATTCTCTTAGCTTTTGCTTGTCTGTAAAGGTTTTAATTTCTCCATGAAATCTAAATGAGATCCTTGCTGGGTAGAGTAATCTTGCTTGTAGGTTCTTCTCCTTCATCACTTTAAATATGTCCTGCCACTCCCTTCTGGCTTGCAGAGTTTCTGCTGAAAGATCAGCTGTTAACCTTATGGGGATTCCCTTGTGTGTTATTTGTTGTTTCTCCCTTGCTGCTTTTAATATTTTCTCTTTGTATTTAATTCTTGATAGTTTGATTAATATGTGTCTTGACATGTTTCTCCTTGGATTTATCCTGAATGGGACTCTCTGTGCTTCCTGGACTTGATTAACTATTTCCTTTCCCATATTAGGGAAGTTTTCAACTATAATCTCTTCAAATATTTTCTCAGTCCCTTTCTTTTTCTGTTCTTCTGGTACCCCTATAATTCGAATGTTGGTGTGTTTAATGTTGTCGCAGAGGTCTCTGAGGCTGTCCTCAGTTCTTTTCATTCTTTTTTCTTCATTCTGCTCTGCAGTAGTTATTTCCACTGTTTTATCCTCCAGGTCACTTATCTGTTCTTCTGCCTCAGTTATTCTGCTATTGATCCCTCCTAGAGAATTTTTAATTTCATTTATTGTGTTGTTCATCATTGTTTGTTTGCTCTTTAGTTCTTCTAGGTCCTTGTTAAACATTTCCTGTATTTTCTCTATTCTATTTCCAAGATTTTGGATCATCTTTACTATCATTATTCTGAATTCTTTTTCAGGTAGACTGCCTATTTCCTCTTCGTTTGTTAGGTCTGGTGGATTTTTACGTTGCTCCTTCATCTGCTGTGCGTTTTTCTGTCTTCTCATTTTGCTTAACTTTCTGTGTTTGCGGTCTCCTTTTCTCAGGCTGCAGGTTCATAGTTCCCGTTATTTTTGGTGTCTGTCCCCAGTGGCTAAGGTTGGTTCAGTGGGTTGTGTAGGCTTCCTGGTGGAGGGGACTAGTGCCTGTGTTATGGTCAGTGAGGCTGGATCTTGTCTTTCTGCTGGGCAGGTCCACGTCTGGTGGTGTGTTTTAGTTGTCTGTGGCCTTATTATTTTAGCAAACCTCTCTGCTAATGGATGGGGTTGTGTTCCTGTCTTGCTAGTTGTTTGGCATAAGGTGTCCAGCAGTGTAGCTTGCTGGTCGTTGAGTGAAGCTGGGTCTTGGCGTTGAGATGGAGATCTCTGGGAGATTTTTGCTGTTTGATATTACTTGGAGCTGGGAGGTCTCCTGTGGACCAGCATCCTGAGGTTGGCTCTCCTACCTCAGAGGCACAGCCCTGATGCCTGGCTGGAGCACCAAGAGGCTTTCATCCACACGGGTCAGAATAAAAGAGAGACAAAATAGAAAGAAAGAAGATAAAATGAAATAAAATAAAGTAAAATAAAATAAAGTTAGTAAAATAAAAAATAATTATTAAGAAAAATAGTTTTAAAAGTAAAAACAAACAAAAAAAAACAGATGGACAGAACCCTAGGACAAATGGTAAAAGCACAGCTATACAGACAAAATCAAACACAGAAGCATACACATACAAACTCACAAAAAGAGAAAAAGGGAAGAAATATATATATCTTTGCTCCTAAAGTCCACCTCCTCAATTTGGGATGATTCATTGTCTATTCAGGTATTCCACAGATGCAGGGTACATCAAGTTGATTGTGGAGATTTAATCCGCTGCCCCTGAAGCTGCTGGGAGAGATTTCCCTTTCTCTTCTTTGTTTGCACAGCTCCCGGGGTTCAGCTTTAGATTTGGACCCGCCTCTGTGTGTAGGTTGCCTGAGGGCATCTGTTCTTTGCTCAGATAGGATGGGATTAAAGGAGTAGCTGATCCGGGGGCTTTGGCTCACTCAAGCCGGGGGGAGGGAGGCAGTGGCGGGCTGCACAGGCTCTCGGGAGGGGAGGTGTGGAGAATGACCTGTGCTCGCAAACAGGCTTCTTGGTGGCGGCAGCAGCGGCCTTAGCGTCTCATGCCCGTCTCTGCTGTCTGCACTGATAGCTGCGGCTCGCGCCCTTCTCTGGAGGTTGTTTAGGCAGTGCTTTGAATCCCCTCTCCTCATTCACCCCGAAACAATGGTCTCTTGCCTCTTTGGCAGGTCCAGACTTCTTCCTGGACTTCCTCCCGGCCAGCCGTGGTGCACTAACCCCTTCAGGCTGTGTTCACTCCACCAACCCCAGTCCTCTCCCGGGGATCCGACCGAAGCCCGAGCCTCAGCTCCCAGACCCCGCCTGCCCCAGCGGGTGAGCAGACAAACCTCTCGGGCTGGTGAATGCTGGTCGGCACCGATCCTCTCTGCGGGAATCTCTCCGCTTTGCCCTGCGCACCATTACTGCGGTCTCCTCCATGGCTCCGAAGCTTCCCCCCTCCGCCACCCGCAGTCTCCGCCCGTGAAGGGGCTTCTAGTGTATGGAAACCTTTCCTCCTTCACAGCTCCCTCCCACTGGAGCAGTTCCTGTCCCTATTCTTTTGTCTCTCTCTCTTTTTTTTTTCTTTTGCCCTACCCAGGTACGTGGGGAGTTTCTTGCCTTTTGGGAGGTCTGAGATCTTCTGCCCCGTTCAGTAGGTGTTCTGTAGGAGCTGTTCCACATGTAGATGTATTTCTGATGTATTTGTGGAGAGGAAGGTGACCTCTGCATCTTACTCTTCTGCCATCTTGAAGCTCGTCTATAATTTATTCTTTATTTCATAAATTCTCTGTAAGTTTTCACTTCCTCTGTCCCTGATAACTCTGCTTTTTCTCTTCTCATTCATATTCTTGAATGAGTTTCTTTTGCAGAGTCATGTCTTTCTGCTGAGAAAATTCACTTAGAATTTCTGCTGCAAGGATCTGGCCAAATTCAGTGAATAAGAGTCAGGTTCTACCTTCTATATTTGTTCTTACAGCTCATGCCTGACTGACACTTCATCACTCAGTTTGGAATAGAGATGAGCACTATGTTTTTCTTTTTCTTTCTTTTTTTAAAAAATAGATCTTTATTGGAGTATAATTGCTTCACTATACTGTGTTAGTTTCTGTTGTACAGCAAAGTGAATCAGCCATATGCATACATATGTCCCCATATCGCCTCCCTCCCATCCTCCTATCCCACCCCTGTAGGTCACCACAAAGCACTGAGTTGCTCTCCCTGTGCTATGCTGCTGCTTCCCACTAGCTATTTTACATTCGGTAGTGTATTTATGTTGATGCTACTCTAACTTCACCCCAGCTTCCCCCTCCCACCCTGTTTCCTCAAGTCCATTCTCTATGTCTACATCTTTATTCCTACCCTGCAACTAGGTTCATCAGTACCTTTTATTTTTCTTAGATTCCATATATATGTGTTAGCATACGGTATCTGTTTTTCTCTTTCTGACTTACTTCACTCTGTATGACAGACTCTAGGTCCATCCACCTCACTTCAGGTAACTCAATTTCCTTTCTTTTTAGGGCTGAGTAATATTCCATTGTGTATATGGGACTATCTTTTTCAACTACTGTTAGCTATTGTTAACATCGGTTTTGTCAGGGAAATATCTATCACTTGTCTTTTCTTCTTTTTCACTCTGGTGATCTGCCAGCTGCCCATTGTCAAATTCATCCCATGTATATAATTTTTAAATTATTTTTGCCTTTAAATTCAGGAGCGATATCAAATTATCTCATCTGCACAGTCGACTTTTTCAAAACCTCTATTTATTTTCTTTGTAAGCAAGATCTTTAATCTGTGTGTTACTGTGAGTTTTGTATAATTTATTAGTTCACAAGCTCAATATAATGCTCACTCCAGTCTTCTGTTTCTTATAGCAATTATAACATGCTCTTCTCAAATCAAGTATTTGTAAATCCAATAGGGTTTGGATTCCCATCTCCTCATAACTTAGTTTAGCTTAATTTTTTCTCTCAAATATATGAAATTCTTTGGAAAACCTTGTCATTTCAATAGATATCTGTCTTACCAAGTATTTTTTCAGTTTCCTTAGATTTTATTTTTTCTCAACTCTCAATATAATGAGCAAATTTCCCACAGCATTTGATTCATTTCTTAAATTGAATATTTAAGGCAGACATGTTCCTTTTTTTTTTTTTTTTTTTTTTTGACGTGGCTTATGGGATCTTAGTTCCCCAACCAGGATCGAACCTGGACCAACAGCAGTGGAAGGGCCGAGTCCTAACCACTGGACCACCAGGGAATCCCCTTAACTTTGTTTCTTGGTTTCTTCAAAAATATCATTGCTTCTCTGATTATTTTTTATAATCTGATATCTTTTAAATTTTTTAAAAGTTTATTTTAAATTATTTTTAAACATTTATGTAATCGATTGTTTTTACTTGATAAATTCTACTATTTAAAAGGAATATTCTTCAGGAGGAAAGTGACAAACTAATTCCAATAAACAAACAATTATAGGCTTCTAAGGCTTTTCATAAAAATCAGGTCTGTGTCCTCTGGCACCTTTGTTGTGGTTGAGACAGCAGTCAGTTAGGTATCTTCCATTGTAATCTTCCCTCTGGTAGTTCTTAACATTTTCTCTTTATCCTTGAATATTTCTAAGTTTCTCCTTCTTTGTGTTTAAGTGTGACTTATTTTTACTTGACACTTGGAGTATAAGTTCAATCTTAGGTCTCCTAAGTTCAATTCTGGAATATTCTCATCTATTATCTCTTAAACAAAGTCTTCTCTATCATTTCTTTTGAGTTCTTTTATAAGTAAAAATTTTCTTCTTAACATAGATGGATAGATAGATACATAGATACATAGACAGATAGATGATAGATAGATAGATAGTAGATAGAGTCTTATTCTGTTTGGGCTGCTATAACTAAATGCCACAGGCTGGGTGGCTTATAAACAACAAAAATTTATTTCTCACAGTTCAGGAGGCTGGGACATCTAAGATCAAGGTTTCAGCATGGTCACCTTCAGGTAAGGGCCCTCTTCCTGGTTCATAGCTGGTGTCTTTTCACTGTGTCCTCACATAGTGGAAGGGGCGAGGGGTCTCTGTGGGGTCTTTTTTATAAGCTGCATTCTTGAGGGCTCCAGCTTCATGATTTAAGTAACTGCCAAAGACCCCACTCCCAAAATTATCATCTTTGGGAGTCAGAATTTCAACCTGTGAATTTGCGGGACATGTACCTTCAGACTACGGTGGATAGTCAGATACATAGATAGATACTGGATCTGTCTCTCCAGGCTGCATTCTACATCTCCCATGTCTTTTCCTTCTTCAACAATATCCAGGTTAGCATTTAACTGATTTATCTTTTTTTAAAATTTCAATGATATTTTCAAGGTTTATAAAGGTTTCTCTTTCATATCCACTTGTTCTTTTTTTTCCTTGTTTACATTCAAAATCCCTTGCTCTTTAATGGGTATTACTTCTTCATTTATCTCTTAAAGCATAATTAACATACTAATCTTCGTCTGATAGTTTCTTAAAATTAATTAATTTTACCTAGGAAGAATTCATGATCTTATTATTTAGTGCTACCTTTCTTAGCATTAGATTTCTTCATATGTTTTGGAACTTTGACTTCTATACTCATTGTGAGTAGGAGGTGTTTTGTGTGTGTGTGTGTGTGTGTGTGTGTGTGTGTGTGTGTGTGTATGTGTGTGTAGTTTTCTCTCTGTGTGTATCTGCCTTTCTTTCCTCTATACTCACCTTTTCTTACCTAATCATTTTATGTCCATCTTTACCTGACCTCCCAGCTTTCTAGACCAGAGTTGTCTTAAAATGACACTTCAGGTCTCCTGTCACAGATTTATGTTTGGAATATCACAGAATCAGGCATCAAACCAGCAGATGCTTACTTCGTTTTCTGATTGAGAGGTTAAATCTATATTCCCCAGCCTTTAAGCCAGAGATCTAGATTTTTTTAAGGCTTCTCTTTAGCATTTATAAGCCCCCAGCTTTAAGAAGTGAGTCTGAATCTGATGAGAGAACTTCTGAGTATTTATTCTTCAGGGATAGAACCCATAGCCACCATTTCTACTTCTAGAACCAGAGCTGGGCAAGCTCATGGTTTATCCCTGCTCTCCACTTTCCAGTTCTGGTTCATTTCTGGCCTGTGGACATGCCCATGTCTTTTTTGAATGCAAATACTTTAAAATGTTTTTCTCTTTTTATAACTGACCATGTGTTTAGAGTAGAAGGAACAAATCAGAGCACAAACTCATTGTGCCGCCTTCACAACATATACTACTAACGAATTTTTCATGTGTGTTATTTTAGTCTTTTCAACTTCTTTGCTTCTTCAGAGCAGATATACATCTTATACATGCCCTATAGTCCCTACTGTGCAGACCACAGACATCAGTTGCTAAACAGTTCTAAACACAGTTGCTAAACACTTCTTAAAGTAATTTCGTAATATAAAAAAATCTGATTCCTAATCCAAAGGATGTTGTATATTACATATCAGAATTTGTCAATATATATCTGTGTATGTTTGAGCATGTGTATAAATGTATATTTTTCACACCTATTAGGATTCCACTGGGTTTATTTACCTATTTATATGATTCTCCTTCTGCTCTCAGGCTGGCCAAGGATAACTTGAGTGTGATGAAAATCTCTCTTTATTTCAGAACACAGAAGGAGACCTGAAATTTCAAATGACAATTTTGGATTCTGCTACAAAGCCTCTTCTCCTAATATTTTCAATTGATTTTATTGCTTGATTGTTTTTAACCTCTTACAAAACACAGATGGCCAGACTTACTCTGTGTAAGGGCTGGCAAGGAAACTAACCTGACCCACTGCTGTTTTTATTTCTTGTGATAGTGTTTCCATGTGGAAGTTGGTAGCTCAGGATCACATTAAGAGTCAACTGGGTGCCAAGGCCTGTGCCTTGAACTTTCTAGAGTTTAGAAGTCATCAGTCCAACTTTGCAACTCATTCTTCAAAACCAGGCAGTCCTGTATTTTCCTTGGCCTTTTTCTCTCAGCAAATATTTTAAGACCTCAATTCTCACTGTGGGTTAATTATTCTCTTCTATTTGCTGGGATAATAATTCAGCAGGAGCTATTCCTAACCAAGGAAATGATGGCAGAAATTATATAGTTGAGAATAATGGCTTGAAAACCATGAAAGTCTAGAAACTTGTGCAAGTCTGACACATACTGGCTTGGTGGTCTTCATAGGGAATGCACTGAAAAAAAAGGTTATTTCTTCACTTTTAAAATGAGATCACTGTAAAGACTAAATATTTATTGAATGACAATAATGAGCTAGCCCCTTAGAAAAATGAGACCAATACTTACTACCTAAACACTTTCCAATTAAAAAGGTTGTGATTTTAACTCAGCTGGTTCTTAATTAGAGAAATTCCAGTAGATGAAAATTCACATTTAATAAAATAGAAATATTGGTAAAGATTATTTACATTATTAATATATACGTTTAATTAACTGCCAACTAAATATTTTCAAGAGAAGCATGAGGAACCTGGCTGAAGAGAAACTGTAATCATTTGTACTTAGTACTTTTAATTATTAATATGCTGAAACCTTCAGAAAAGAAATTTTCCTAAGAAACATGAAATCTCAACACCACCAGTTTGCTTAGTGAACCCTTCCTTATTGATGATACCCAGGCAGGATGAACGAAAATTCTTAATCTTTAGTGTTTCTAAGTAACACTAGTTGGTTAGAGATCTAGGACAGCTTTTATAATTAAATGAAGCTTAACAGTTATGCTGAAATGCCAGAGACAGAGTTGGCCTTTTCAAATCTCTGGTCCTTCATGTTAGTTAAAAACAGTGACAAGATATATAGAAATCATTTACTAGCCATTTTGGAACCAAAAATTCCAAAAATTGTTCTTTTTATTTCAGGCCCTCCAGGGAAACGAGGTAAAAGGGGCCGAAGAGGAGAATCTGGTAAGTCTCTCTTTCAGCTGTTCTGTGTCATTCATGTTCTGGCTAGGTTCCCACATCTGTTCCTCCTAATTAGTAATTATATTGTTCTGTTGGATCTTGTGTGCATGTGCGCGCGTGTGTGTGTGTGTGTGTGTGTGTGTGTGTGTGTGTGTGTGATGTTTATATCTTCTCTGCTACACATAGAATTTCTTTTTAATCTTCTTATTTCCATCAAACAGTAGAAAGGAGAAGTTTGCAAAATATTATTAGTTTACTAACCCCTGGCACCCAATGTTGGCTTATTTACTGTGTCAAGTTAAATCTGCCCTTTCAGTGTACAGCAGAGGGTTTCTTAGCCACATGCAGTACAGCAGCATCACCCATCTTTCCACCTACATAGGTGATCAGTCATTGCACACTCTCTGCGGAAACATCTGCCTTGGGACACTGGGGTGCATGTCCTGGAAAGCTGATTATTATTTTATCCAACTGGTAAAAGTTTGTCATGCTTTAACTCTCATTCTTTTCACAATTTGAGAATTTTTATTCACCTTGTATAACCATAGAATTTTAGTGATGACAGGAGCCTTAGTCATCAATACAGAGTTTTCATTTCGTAGTTGAGGAAATGGCGACCCAGAGCAGTGAGGTGGTTCAGCTGAGGCCATACAATTTGTTATGAGCAGAACTAGAAGCACAACCAATTGTCCTGACACCCAGTTTAGTGATTTTTGTTTTGTTTTGTGCTTTCAGGCCAAATCCCTATATGCAAAGTCAAATAAAAACTATTTTTTTCTGAAACCAAGATATTCAAATGAGTGTGTTCACTTGCGGTTTTACTAGTTTCATAAAGTCTAAGACTCCAAAACTGTAAATGTAAATGTGAAGTCTTAAAAGGACATCAATTCTTCCTTGCAAGATAAGAGAAAGGTAATTTGAGGTTTGATTTTAGTGTACTAAGAAATGCTATTTTCCAGCATTTTCTACAAGTATTTATTAATATTAAAAACAATCTACTAAGGGTTAAAAAATAGAAATACTAACCTCTCAAAAAGAGCAGATGGCAGATTGATTTTTTTGGTCTCATTTCCTCTCCCTTTTGGAAATATGATGTCAAAGTAAAAAAAGTTTTTATGAAAACATAACTGCTTAATTCCTTTAAGAGAATTATCAAAAGTTATTTTTAAACCTCATTCACTCTAAGTAACTGGAAAGTTGTATAGGTATCCCTTTCATTGAGTGCAAAGTTTTATAATAGAGAATGTTTTATAGATGTTTTTGAGGCAAAAGAAATGATAAAACATTGGTGGACCCAAATAATCACTGAATTGATCTTTGTATCAAAAGAAAGAAGGAGGATTATGAAAAAAAAGTGAAAATTTTGTACTTATGCAGTTTTACAGAAAATATAAAAATCAATTCCCAACTTCTTGGCTACTGAGAACTGGCGCTTTAATTGAACATATGGTATGCGAAATATTGAAATTTTCTTAGACTTTGCCTGTGTTTTGATGAGAATACATAGTTTTAAAGAAACTTATATAAACATCAGGACTTAGTCTTTTATATATTGACAATACTACTGAATGATAAACATTCTTAGAACAAATAGCAGGTACCTTTCTGATTTAGCCATTTTACCAAACTCAAGAAATTTATATATCAATTGCCTACAACTGATGTATCATAAATGACTAATGCTCTTCCTAATTCATATTTTATCTAAATTTTTAGGTGTATAAATTAGAAAGTCTTTTCTTAAAATATATGAACTTCTGAGTAATTCATAAACAGTCCTCAGGGAATATTCTTTGAAATTTTACATAAAATTTTGTGTGTACCTAGATGTAAATGCATTTTTCTGATATGGTCTCATAATAGGTTCATGATCTAAAAAATGACTGAGAGGCACTAAATTCTTAAGTGATTTCTATGTCTCTTGTATTGTGCTGATGATTATTATGATGTTCTAATCTTTTATTAAATCTTAGTATTTGTATATTCACTAATTTGTCTCTCCCTTTTTCTTATTCTCTCTTCTCTCCCCCCACCATAGGTCCTCCTGTAAGTATATTTGCTGCATTCTGGCTCCTCTACATAATCAAATCACGTATGTTAAAACTGTTAAAACATCAAAATATACTCTATATTTAAATTAGAAAAATGTTGCTGACCTTTTTAAGAGTATTTAACTGTGGGACATTATTTTTTAAGTATACTGTTTTGTGATCATGTGATATGTGGGAGTGCAATATGTGTCAATTTTAAAAAACCCTTTTATTTCTAATACGACCACAAACCAATTACTGTCTTGGGAATTTTGGAATAACTTATGAAGCTCCTGATATTAAATGCTTTTCCTGAAATTCTGAGGTTTCTTTGCGAGCAAACCCTCAAGCTCTTTCACACTTCTTTTTTCATTTGTTTAAGCTTGTATCTGAAATATTTGCATTTGCCAGTTCACGAAATGTAGATGGCAACATGATCGTGGAAGTGATACCCCCGGTGGGCTTGGTTCAGCGCTCTTTCCATAAGCAACACTCCCTTTGAAGTCCCTTGGAGTTTTGCCTGCATAAAGAGCTTGAGTTGGAGCCCTTGGAGAGTTGCACTTTCTTTTTTCTTTCCTTGTGTAGGTCGTGGCTGCAGCATTCCAGCCTGCTTTGTACTCACAGGAACAGATTATCTTGTCAGCTTTGAGCTAGATGTGTTTTTGAGTAATATCCTGGATATCTGTCGTCTGACCCCGGTGCCGTACTGTGCTCTGTACGTTTACGGTAGCAATGATCATCGCCCTGGAGATATTTTCTCATCCCGAATAGCCGGTTTGCTCCAGGGTTCACAGACTCTGCATTGGCAACTTCTCTAACAGGCCAGCATGGTCCAGGGAGAGGGGCTTAGCATATACTCGTTTACTTTATTCACAGGAAGCATTGGCTTCCAAATATCTTTTGCAGTCTTCCTGCCACGTTCAAGGACGGAACATAAATCATGTTAGAAATGACTTTGCTTCTGTAACTGACTTTCAGCTCTTGCTTAATGCTAGGCAGATGGCATGCCCCAGGTCTAGGAGCCTTATTCTTTGGCTTCATATTTAAGACTCTGTCTTTAAAACTAGAAACAAACCACTACTACCCAAAGGAAACTCTGGCGATTACATCCAGAATAGAGCGTTCAAGGCTTCTTTTTGTGGAGGTAAGTATTAGGCAGGCCAAGAGGCAGTTAAATCTCATTTCTGCCTTGTGATGATATTGAGGATTCTAGTATTTCCTGTTTGTTCCTTCACAAGTTTAGACACCCATATGGCTCTTGCTTTCAGGGGGCCATCTATTAGTGCAGGTTCTCCACCTAGAACATTTCAATTGTTTTTTCCTTTTCTTATTATATACTAAAAGAGAGGACTAATACGTTTTAAGCCCCTGTGTATGGCAGGCAATATTCTAGGCACTTTACATACATTTATTTTGTCTCTGATGTTACCATCCCCATTCCCATTAATGTCTCTAAACATTACCATTGTCAACAAGGAAACTGAGGCTCATAGAGGTTAATTATCAATGGCTGTACAGCTAAAGAGGGTTTTCAAAGTTGGAATTCAGTTAGATATGTCTGACTGTAAATGCTTTCTGCTTACCACATTATCCTTCTTCCTTGAAACTGTAAGTATATTATAATATGGCTCATTGTTACATAGGTTTGGCTAGCCATGGGTCAAATTGTATTTATTTTTCTTATTGAAATATAGTTGATTTACAATATTATATTCATTTCAGGGGTACAACATAGTGATTCGATATCAAATTATATTTCTTGATATAAATAATTACATAAAATAAAAGCATGACCAAAAAATGTAAACTGGCTAATCTGTACAATAAGCATTAATACTACGGCATCTCAGATGCATTTTAAAGAAGTTATAATGTGTTTAGCAAATTGCATCAGATCCACGACATAAGGGATATGTAATTATGAGGTTTTCTTTTGTGTTCTTTTGTGTGTTATTTTTGTTTTGTTTTTAAATTTTTATTGGAGTAGAGTTGATTTACAATGTTGTGTTAGTTTCTGCTGTACAGCAAAGTGAATCAGTTATACATATATCCACACTTTTTTAATACTGACTAAAAGATAACTCGAGTTATGTTGCTCACATTTGATAAGATAAAAAACCATTGATTGTGAAAAAGAGAAAAAATATATATATTCATTGTGCTACCTTTACTAATACAATGGCGTCTTACCATAAGTACTTGGGACCCCGTATCATGGGAGCCCTTAGGGGTGAAATACCTTGTAATGAAATCTTCTTAAGCCTCCAATTTCTAAACCCCCCTATATGATTTTCAAGGTATTGTATTTGCTTTTCATCAACTTTTCCTTTAGAGTAGGTGGCTTGATAAAATATTTTCATTATATTTCTTTTTGTTGTTGTTGTTATACAGCAGGTTATTAGTTATCCATTTTATACATATTAGTGTATATATGTCAATCCCAATCTCCCAATTCATCACACCACCACCACTACCCCCCACTGTCCCTCCTTGGTATCCATATGTCTGTTCTCTACCTCTGTGTCTCTATTTATACCCTGCAAACTGGTTCATCTGTACCATTTTTCTAGGTTCCACATGTATGCATTCATATACAATATATGTTTTTCTCTTTCTGACTTATTTCACGCTGTATGACAGTCTCTAGATCCATCCACATCTCTACAAATGACCCAATTTCGTTCCTTTTTATGGCCGAGTAATATTCCATGGTATATGTGTACTACATCTTCTTTATCCATTCATCTGTCGATGGGCATTTAGGTTGGTCCATGACCTGGCTATTGTAAATAGTGCTGCAGTGAACATTGGGGTGCCTGTGTCTTTTTGAATTATAGTTTTCTCTGGATATATGCCCAGTAGTGGGATTGCTGGGTCATATGGTAGCTCTATTTTTAGTTTTTAAAGAAACTTCCATACTGTTCTCCATAGTGGCTGTATCAAATTACATTCCCACCAACAGCACAAGAGGGTTCCCTTTTCTCCACACCCTCTCCAGCATTTGTTGTTTGTAGATTTTCTAATGATGGCCATTCTAACTGGTGTGAGGTGATACCTCATTGTAGTTTTGATTTGCATTTCTCTAATAATTAGTGATGTTGAGCAGCTTTTCATGTGCTTCTTGGCCATCTGTATGTCTTCTTTGGAGAAATGTCTATTTAGGTCTTCTGCCCATTTTTGGATTGGGTTGTTTGTTTTTTTAATATTGAGCTGCATGAGCTGTTTATATATTTTGGAGATTAATCCATTGTCTGTTGATTTGATTGCAAATATTTTCTCCCATTCTGAGGGTTGTCTTTTCGTCTTGTTTATGGTTTCCTTTGCTGTGCAAAAGATTTTAAGTTTCATTAGGTTCCATTTGTTTATTTTTGTTTGTATTTCCATTACTCTAGGAGGTGGATCAAAAAAGATCTTGCTGTGATTTATGTCAAAGAGTGTTCCTCCTATGTTTTCCGCTAAGAGTTTTATAGTGCCTGGTCTTACATTTAGGTCTCTAATCCATTTTGAGTTTATTTTTGTGTATGGTGTTAGGGAGTGTTCTACCTTCATTATTTTACATGTAGCTGTCCAGTTTTCCCAGCACCACTTATTGCATAGACTGTCTTATATCCATTGTATATCCTTGCCTCTTTTGTCATAGATTAGTTGACCATAGGTGCATGGGTTTATCTCTGGGATTTCTATCCTGTTCCATTGATCTATATTTCTGTTTTTGTGCCAGTACCATATTGTCTTGATTACTGTAGCTTTGTATTATAGTGTGAAGTCAGGGAGTCTGATTCTTCCAGATCCATTTTTTTTCCCTCAAGACTGCTTTAACTATTTGGGGTCTTCTGTGTCTCCATACAAATTTTAAGATTTTTTGTTCTAGTTCTGTAAAAAATGTGATTGATAGGGATTGCATTGGATCTGTAGATGGCTTTCGGCAATATAGTCATTTTCACAATATTGATTCTTCCAATACAAGAACATGGTATATCTCTCCATCTGTTTGTATCACCTTTAATTTCTTTCACCAGTGTCTTATAGTTTTCTGCATACAGGTCTTTTGTCTCCCTAGGTAGGTTTATTCCTAGGTATTTTATTCTTTTTGCTGTATTGATAAATGGGAGTGTTTCCTTAATTTCTCTTTCACATTCTTTAACAGTGGTGTATAGGAATGCAAGAGATTTCTGTGCATTAATTTTGTATGCTGCTACATTACCAAATTCATTGATTAGCTCTAGTGGTTTTCTGGTGGCATTTTTAGGATTCTGTATGTATAGTATCATGTCATCTGCAAACAGTGACAGTTTTACTTCTCCTTTTCCAATTTGTATTTATTTTTCTTCTCTGATTGCCGTGGCTAGGACTTCCAAAACTATGTTGAATAATAGTGGCAAGAGTGGACATCCTTGTCTTTTTCCTGACCTTAGTGGAAATGCTTTCAGTTTTTCACCATTGAGAATGATGTTTGCTATGGGTTTGTCATATATGGCCTTTATTATGTTAAGATAAATTCCATCTATGCCTACTTTCTGGAGTGTTTTGGTTTATTTTTTCTGGAGGCCTTTTTTCATAAATCGGTGTTGAATTTTGTCAAAAGCTTTTTCTGCATCTATTGAGATGATCATATGGTTTTTATTCTTCATTTTGGTAATATGGTGTATCACATTGATTGATTTGCATATATTAAAGAATCCTTGCATTCCTGGGATAAACCCCACTTGATGATGGTGTATGATCCTTTTAATGTGCTGTTGGATTCTGTTTGCTAGTATATTGTTGAGGAGTTTTTCATCTATGTTCATCAATGATATTGGCTTGTAGGTTTTTTTCTTTGTGACATCTTAGTTTGGTTTTGGTATCAGGGTGATGGTGACCTCCTAGAATGGGTTTGGGAGCGTTCTTCCCTCTGCTATATTTTGGAAGAGTTTGAGAAGGATAGGTGTTAGCTCTTCTCTAAATATTTGAGAGAATGCTCATGTGGAGCCATCTGGTCCTGTACTTTTGTTTGTTGGAAGGTTTTAATCACAGTCTCAATTTCAGTGCTTGTGATTGGTCTGTTTATATTTTCTATTTCTTCCTGGCTCAGTCTCAGAAGTTTGTGCTTTTCTAAGAGTTTGTCCATTTCTTCCAAGTTGTCCATTTTATTGGTATATAGTTGCTTGTAGTAATCTCTCATGATCCTTTGTATTTCTGCAGTGTCAGTTGTTACTTCTCCTTTTTCATTTCTAATTCTATTGATTTGAGTCCTCTCCCTTTTTTTCTTGATGAGTCTGGCTAATGGCTTATCAATTTTGTTTATATTCTAGAAGAACCAGGTTTTAGTTTTATTGATCTTTGCTATCATTTCCTTCATTTCTTTTGCATTTATTTCTGATCTGATCATTATGATTTCTTTCCTTCTGCTAACTTTGGGGGTTTTTTGTTCTTCTTTCTCTAATTGCTTCACATGTAGGGTTAGGTTGTTTATTTCAGATGTTTCTTGTTTCTTGAGGTAGGCTTGTATTACTATAAACTTCCATCTTTGAACTGCTTTTGCAGCATCCCAAAGTTTTGGTCCATCATGTTTTCACTGTCATTTGTTGCTAGGTATTTTTTAACTTCCTCTTTGATTACTTCAGTGATCTCTTGGTTATTAAGTAGTGTATTGTTTAGACTCTATGTGTTTGTATTTTTTACAGATTTTTTCCTGTAATTGAGAGTTAGTCTCATAGCATTGTGGTCGGAAAAAATACTGATTCGATTTCAATTTTCTTAAATTTACCAATGGTTGATTTGTGACCCAAGATATGATCTATCCTGGAGAATGTTCCATGAGCACTTGCTCAACGGCTGATGTGTATTTTCTTGCCATTCACTTTGACTTTGTTGTGAAATGTGCTCGTTGGTGCAAAGACAGGATTAGGGCACTCATCACAACAAACGAACAAGTGAAAGATTGGTTTTCTTGGAGGGACATTGGCAGATCTCTTTTGTCACTGAGAGTCACGTTTTTTCATTACCCTTCTGCAGTAATACTCTCAAGTAACATTAAAGGGGTGGGGATAGAGAAAGACTTCATAATAAAATTTAATTTAGACATCATACATTTACATCTTCATTTGATATATTTTGGAAAACTTGGCAGTATCACACTAGAATTATTTGTGGCTAGAGTGTTACTTTTGTCAGTTTCTGTGTCTTGCATATTGAGATCATGTATAATTTAAAACTTGAAATACAAGTTGAATTAGATCCCACATATCGATTTACTCTTCAGGAAGCTGTTCAGCTTATTACTCAGCCTTATCCGTCTTGACAAAAAGATATTGCTACCACAGCATTCTTTGCTATAAACAGCCACAATGTAGCAATTTTATGATAATGTATGTAATTTATTTTGATGTGAATATCAGGTGCTTTTTTCTATTTTCTTTCTCATAAAAGTGATACGTATTAAAACACTGCTCTAAAGAAATCCATGCAAGTGCTTTGAGCACCTAGCTTGGATTTTACAAATGTATTTGCTTGAATTATTTGCCTGACCATTGTGTTACCTGATTCCAGATGGCATGAGATTGTACCTTCTATTTTGGATATCTCAAAAACACATTTGTGTTTCAGCACGAAGCAAATAGTATGATCAACATTTACAAAATAACTTCAGCGTTTTTAGTTGTAGCAAATTGTGCACTAGTTTTGATGTTTTTTTAGAGTCAATGGGGGATGCCTTCTCTTTGTCCTTTCATCCCCAAAGGAGGTGCCATTCTACTATACACAGGTAACAGAATCAAACAAGTCCCATAACCATATCCAGAACTGACTCAGGAGATCTATTTTAACTGGCTTTTTTATTTGTATCAGTCTATCGAACCCTATAATTGTGTTTGACTGACAGAGATATGATGTTATTGTTGGTAGCATAGAACCCTCTGAGGTGTGAAATACAACGCCATGGTGTAGCCTGTTCTGTTCTGTCCACCTTCAACAATTGTCAGCTCGATTTGAAGCCCAGAATCTTGTTGACAGATGAATGAAGCAGACTTAGCCAAGTTAAGCTTACAATGCTATTTCTGCCAATGTGGTAGATGAATTAGTAAAAGAAATCTCTGTAGAACTTTTAGATGAGAAACTCTGATATCTTTACTTTATATGGAAAAAAACCAATATGACTTTTAAGCCAATAGTAAATCTTTTCCAGATACTTTCATAACTACAATTTATAATAACTACCTAATATGTGTGACTTTACATACCAATTCTCATTCTAGCCCTATGAACTAGAGATATATTATACCCATTTACAGAGGAAGAAACCAAGGGTTAGGGAGATCAAGTAAATTAGCCCACCCAAGGATTCACATTTAGTAGGAGTCAGAATTGGAACTTGAACCCAGGTCTATCTCTCATCAAAACCCATTTCCCCCCCATATTTCTACAAGTTGTTTTTTAGGCAGGTAAGCTTTAAGTGTTACCAACTTCTTTGCAAGTATCTTCTTTGTTGTATCTTATCCTACCTATTATCTAAGGTTCATTTTAGGTTTTTCTTAGCTATCTGTGGATCTTACATCTTGTATGTGATCTTTCATATTGCTCTTTACTCAAAACACACTTATAAATCATCTAATTTTCATCTAACAGAAGTAAATTGTGTGGAGATATGAGCTTTGGCTCTTGAGTTGAGAAAACTGAACATAAAATTGTAATGGAGTTTTTCAGCAAATGTTCCTCTAATTGCTTTTGCTATATTCTTGCTTAATTATCAAAATATTTTGATTTCTGTTTGGGCTCAAAGAGTGTACTTTTGAATGTGTGGTTACTGTTATTTTTTTCTGTAATAATAAGATATTATTTTTGATGGAGGGAGAAAACCACTCATATTGCAGGAAACGGTATCACTATAAAATACCAAGCTGGCTCGATAAATTCAGATCTAGTCACCATAACAAACCAGATAAACAAACAAAACAAACCTGGAGAATTAATTTGTGTCTAATGGCTGTTTGGGAACAGAGTTATAATAGAATGACCATAGGTTGTCACAGATGGGGAGTTCATTTTGGAACCCTGCATACAGCTTTGTGTCCTGGAACAAAAGGTAGAAAAAGAGACATAACTATAATTCTTACATAGAATAGATTCCACAGTGTCTTTTCACATCTTCTGTTTTGAGTGGTTCAGGCTGCTATGTTTGAGCATTGCCGTGTTCAGTGGCGATTTGTTTCAGTGCTTCTTTTGATATTGTTTACGTAGATTTAGTGCCAGATTAAACAGAATTTTGGAATTCTTGAAGGGGCAGAGATAATGGAAAAATACCCCCCAAACTGAGATAAGTAAAGGTGTTAAAGTGAAAAAAGAAAAAAAGGAGGAGGAGAAGGAGGAGGAAAGAGACATACCAAAATATTGACAATGTATTTTTTGCAAGATTATTCTTTCCTGTGGTCTATTTCTGGATACCATCTGTTTTAGAAAGACTGTAGCTGTTTTAACAGACAAACTCTGAGATGTTACTGGCTTACCACGGTAGACATTGATTTCTTATACATGATGCAAGACAAGGCTCTGGGGACTCTGCCATCTTCCATATGTGTGTTCTGAGGTTACCCTGGGCATAGGCATACAGCCACTGGATAAGATAAAGAAAGAAAGAGAATGGACAGTCAGGTGGGAGGATTTTTTTGGCCAGCACTAGAAGTACAAGAGTTTATGGTTTATATCACTGCTGACCACATTTCTTTGGCAAGGGTCAAGTCACATTTTCACACATTACTGCAAGGGAGAGAGTGAAATGTAGCTGTGGGCTTAGAAGAAAAAGTAAACAAAATTGGTGAACAGCCAATCTCTGCTACCCTGTTTGGATATAATTCCTTAAGGAATTGAGAGAACCAGAAATCTCCAACGAGATGTGCATAGGTACGTCACTTGGGGAGTAATGTGACCTCTGAGTTTGTAAAATTTTAGAAAAGAAAAAAAAATTCATCAAAACTGTTATCACTAGAAACTTTGAACTGAAAAAGAAAAGGGAAGAGAATTTTTTTGAAAAAGAGCAACATAAAAGTTAGGGAGCGCTTTGTAAGAAGAATAAAGTATGAGTACCAGGCTAGGAGCCTCAGACCTCCCAGGTTACTTCATAACTTCATTGATAATGAAGGTTTTTTTGTCCTTAAACACTTACAAAATCTTCAAGCACCAACAGACACTGCTATGGCTTTCTCTTTCTTCTTACTATTTCTCATGCCGCTGAGTGATTTCAATACCCTGTATTGGATCCAGGGTGATCGTCTCGATTGGAACAGTTCTAGTTATCTTGTTTCATATTCCCAATTGTCTCATGTGAAAGTTTAATTTTTAATAATGCTTCTGTGAAAAAAATGACATTTTTAGGGTCACTTTCCTAAGGTTTGAAGAGGGAGCAACTGATCTTCTTCTAGTGAGAAACATGATTAAAACAAAAAAGTGGGAGTTTCGGGATGAACCCTCTCTCTTCCAAAGAGGTAAAAGAGTGTTTCATTTTACACTAAAAAATAAAAAAGCAAAACAGCACAAGGCAGTCAGAATTATTAAAAACGAATCTCTCTGTTGTAAAGTCTTTGCTTTTGGTTGCTGATTGGACACCTGCATATTTTTCTAATAGCCAGTCTGTGAACAAATGGAGTGTCATGTCCCTTCTTCCTGTTTGACTTTCTTGTGGCCAAATACTTAGTTGTGTGGCTGAATTCCTAGGGCGGTCTGCTTATGCAGGCTTGTAATGCCTTATGGGACAAATTCGGGAAGTCGTAATTATATGACTTCCGTGGATTTGTGAGGCAATCACTAGCCATAGTCAAGAAAGCCACACTAAAATAAAGTGCTATGAAGAACTAAATAGACATTTCTCCAAAGAAGATATACAGATTGCTAACAAACACATGAAAGAATGCTCAACCTCATTAATCATCAGAGAAATGCAAATCACAACTACAATGAGATATCATCTCACACCGGTCAGATTGGCCATCATCAAAAACTCTAGAAACAATAAATGCTGGAGAGGGTGTGGAGAAAAGGGAACCCTCTTGCACTGCTGGTGGGAATGTAAATTGATACAGCCGCTATGGAGAACAGTATGGAGGTTCCTTAAAAAACTACAAATAGAACTACCATACGACCCAGCAATCCCACTACTGGGCATATACCCTGAGAAAACCATAATTCAGAAAGACTCATGTACCAAAATGTTCATTGCAGCTCTATTTACAATAGCCAGGACATGGAAGCAACCTAAGTGTCCATCAACAGATGAATGGATAAAGAAGATGTGGCACATATATACAATGGAATATTACTCAGCCATAAAAAGAAATGAAACTGAGTTATTTATAATGAGGTGGATGGACCTGGAGTCTGTCATACAGAGTGAAGTAAGTCAGAAGGAGAAAAACAAATACCGTATGCTAACACATATATATGGACTCTAAGGGAAAAAAATGTCATGAAGAGATTAGTGGTAGGACGGGAATAAAACACAGACTTACTCGAGCATGGACTTGAGGATATGGGGAGGGGGAAGGGTGGGCTGTGACGAAGTGAGAGAGTGGCAGGGACATATATACACTATCAAATGTAAATTAGATAGCTAGTGGGAAGCTGCAGCATAGCACAGGGAGATCACCTCTGTGCTTTGTGACCACCTAGAGGGGTGGGATAGGGAGGGTGGGAGAGAGGGTGATGCAAGAGGGAAGAGATATGGGAACATATGTATATGTATAACTGATTCAGTTTGTTGTAAAGGAAAAACTAACACACTATTGTAAAACAATTATACTCCAATAAAGATGTTAAAAAAATAAATAAATAAAATAAAATAAAGTGCTATGAAAAAGCAGTTTGGACACATCTTTGAATGTAAATATTTTGAACAAAGTCAAATGAGTGACTGAAGGGTCTATTATTGTTTCCTCATGAATGGCCAAGCATTTAGTCATCTTCAGCAGCACGGAATTGCAGAGAAGACCTCATTGTCCCCATTCTTCCAAACTAGTTATGTAAAATGCTATGGTTTCCTCTTATTCAGAGTAGCTCCTGCTTAATTTCTGACCATTTGGACACCGTGATGTTGGCCTACATTTGGCCTAAAGTAACTAAGTATGACTTGTTTGCTCTGAATTGAGTCCTGAACCATAATATAGAAAGAATTCCCTCCTTATTAAATGAACTTTAGTTCTTGCTTTGGTGGAATTAAAAAGACATCAAGCCTTGCAATCGAAAGTGTCCCGGGTTACCTAAATGTTCTTTTGGGTTTTTTTTTAGTTATTATGACAGATATATATATATATTTTTTTCACAAAATTCAGAAACAGGACAAGGCCACCTACTACCAGTTTGATCACTTAACATATTTCTTTTTTTAAAAACATCTTTATTGGAGTATAATTGCTTTACAATCGTATGTTAGTTTCTGCTTTACAACAAAGTGAATCAGTTATACATATACATATGTTCCCATATCTCTTCCCTCTTGTGTCTCCCTCCCTCCCACCCTCCTTAATGAATGATATTTTTAATGCACTTTTTATCTTCACAGTCCCCATGCTTTCTTAAGATTTACTTAGGGCTAAATAAAATAAAACTTTTCTTGTTTCCTTACTTGCTAATATTTTCAGTCTCAAAAATACACATATACATCTCTAGCTTGTATTTCTGCAGAATGTCTTATTAACAAGTGTTTCTATATGCTCAAAGAAATGAATAAAGGTTGGAATCATGGGATATAGAGGCAGGAGGGACTTAAAGTGTTATTAATAATTAGTTCATACAGGTATCTAAAATATAGTGCCCACTTATTCAATGATTCATTCATCAAACTCATATGGAATGCCTAATATGTGCCATGCCCTGTGCTATACATGATGGGGATACAACAGCAAATAAACATAGCCCCTGTCTTCAAAGACCTTAGAGTCTACTAGGAGCAAAACAAAACAAAAGCATAGCAATATTATATGAGAAATATGCTCAGGATATGTCGAGGCACAACGGAAGAAACATAGCGGGGTAAATCACCCAAATTTTGGTGGGAGGGGATCAGGTTGCCTCTGGATCTAAGTCAGGGTGTTGTCAACGTGAAAAGTCTAACATGTGCAGAGTTTTCATGGAGGCTAGCATGTTCAAAACCTTTGAGATACACGAAAGAATGGTATTTAGGAAAACTGCTTATTAAGGTTGAAATGTAATGTTCAAGGAGGGGATGAGGAAGTAAATAGAAAGCAGGGATTGGGGTAAGATGAGGTGAAGGACCTTGCATGCCATGCTAAGTAATTATCCTAAAAGTATACAATCTGCAGGATTTAAGAAGTGGGGTAGCATGGTCAGACAAACATTTTGGGAAGATCAGTCTTGCTAAAGGACAGGAGGAAGACAAGGGGGAAGAGAGAGGTGGTTAATATATTGTTGCAGTTATTTGGGTGAGAAATAAAATGACCTGGAGATATACAGAGAATGAGATAGATTCAGGGTGTATTAATGAGGTAGAAATGGCAGAATGTGTGACTAGCTGTAAGGATGAGGAGGAGGGCGAAGTGAGGGTGATTCTCAGGCCTTGCTCTGGGGAATAATAGTGCAGACCATGGGCTAGAGACTAAAGAAGGAAGAGCAGATTTGGGGAGGAGATGATGCTGAGGTTTGATTGGAGCCCACATCCAGACTGAGGGAAAGGACAAAATGGACTGTCCAGGGACTGAGCTGAGCAGGAGTCAGGAGGTCCAGGCGGAGGTAGCCTGGGCTGCAGACCAAACCAGAGAGGCAAGGGGCTTGCTCTTCCTAATCGCAGCTGCACTGCACTCTCCCCTCCTCCTAGCTTTGAACTGGTTACATTTTACAGTGCTCTGTGGAAGGAGAGTAGAAATAGGAAAGCTGAGGCATCTGTACAAAGCGTCTGAGTCACCACTTCCTTCTATTAATAAACAAATGAAATCCATATTTGTGTAGCTAACCCACAGAAAAGGAGGGAGAATGTTTGGCAGGCATAGTAGAAATCCAATCTGGAAACTACAAATTTAAAAACAATTATTTTAAATTTTATATCACAAACTTCCTCTTGGAGGCTTCTGTTAGCTACATCTACGTTAGGATATTCTTCTGGGAGTAGAAATATAAGGGCTCCAGAGCTTTGCTGCCCAGAGCCATGGAGTTTAGAGGACTCATGAAAGCATACTTTTCGTCCTGTACTGCAGACACCATCTTCTGTTCTGATATATCATTTCACTCAACAGGCGTAGACCCACATAGTTTGTCTCTTGATTTGCAGTTTGGGAAACAATTTCAACTCGCTCCCTCCCAGGGCACATTATTAACAACCGACTGGCATACAGTTTCAGACTTTTTCGCAGGTGAGAGTGAAAACTGAAAGAGTGGATTAAAGGGTTCCCTGCAGGCACCCTGGATCATTTATCGCCCTTTTGCTGTAATGGCTGGATGGCTATATCTTTCTCCATATGTAGCCTTTCATTTAGACTTCTAATCAGTGGTAAAGAATAAGAACTGGTTTTTAAAAACCATCCCTTGGGGTGGAACTAATCAGCTTGTGGTTTCCCTTCAGTTAGTCTCACCATTATCCAATATGCCCTCTATATCTTCACATAGGAAATGACCTAAACTTCCACTTGCAGTTGTGCGGATTATTTATCCTGTTGCCTCCCTCCATCTTCATCCAACCCTCTACTTTGCATGTTAAAGTTAAGCCTCTAATCATTGAATCTTAATGTCTGGAAAGTTGATCTGGCATCGCCATTACATACCAACTTACTTTGTACCTTATGCGGCGTGACTTGAAAAGAAACTATTTTGAATTCTTGTATTGTTTACCAGTTTGAAAGTTCTGTGAAAGATGAGGATTTATGCCTTTGCCTGACTGGATCCCCTGGGCTTTATTTGTTAAGAATGTTATTTTCCCATAGGCATTAACTCCCCTGTTTAGAGGGAAAAAAATCCTTATTTAGCTTCAGTTTGGTAATGTTAATAGAGTTCAGAAGGAGAGACTTTGAAGGGTGTAAACAAACTGAAGGCGATTTCAGATCATTAGAACATTTTGAACAAAATGAAAAATTGCTTGACCTTGTACCAAATATTATAATTCGTAAGAAACTCATACAGAAATTATGTATTTTCTATAATATGAGGTTTCCTATGTGCATATATGTAATCAAAACCACAAGGCAAATGAATTTGGATTGGGAAACCTCCTGCTATTCACCATTGTGAGGAGAAGCTTTTATTTTGTCATTAAAAAGTATCATTAAAGGGTAGACAATTTCTTTCATTCCTATTCATTTCTGTAACTTCCAGTGCTTTCTAAATACTCTAATAACTAGAGCACCTAGATCATTTTCTAGGCTTGTGTTCTGTTAAAAGTAAATTAAATAGGAAGCTTTCGTTTTTGTAAATTATTACTGGAAATTGACCTGAATCATCTCTCTGTCTCAGTAGGAACTCAATCTATTGCCTTAAAGTACAGTGTTTACCAAGATGTGACCTACTTTAGTTCTTTCAGTGATTTATAATATCCTTTGATATTGTCAGTAAATTAGACTCCATGGACAATGTAAGAATTTCTTTCGGGAAGAGTTTTGATAACAGTCAAAGGGGATGGTTTATATTAGAATGTTTCTTATTTGGGAACTTGAAGTCAGCATCATTTCAGGTGTGAAATGTTTCCTTGCTATATCCTGCTTTGCTCATTGACAGTAGCTACAGCAGGTGGCTTACTATTCAAATCAGTATGATAAACCTCTTAGAAAATGACATCTCTTTTGTTACATATTTGTTCCCACCTTATCTCACTCTGTGCTGGCTAGCCTTTTAAATACCTTTGCATACCAAGAATGGTATTTTAAAAGCATCCTAAATTACAGATCTTCCAACTTCTTACTTTTAAAACTATAACCAAAGCTAGTTGAATGTTTGGCTTTATCCACCAAGGGCATCATATGAAGCCCAGTAAATGAATGTATGTACTTATGTAAAACTAGCTCCTTGTCTAACATCCAAATATATATGTAATGGGATACTAAAATAATAGTGAATTATTAAAGTTCTTATATTTGGCATTTATAGGCTTTTAATTTCTTTCTAACAAATTTAGAAATAGTTCATCTGTAACAATTAACCATTATATTGACTCTTCATTCAGAATATTTTGTAGCTCAAATTTTTCTAAGTAAAAAAATATATATTTTTAGAAGAAGGATCTTTTCCTGAGATTTTTATCTTCAAATTATGGAAAGTTTCAGAGTGCATTAAATATGAAAATTATAGAATATTAGTTGGTGGGAACCTCAGAGATAGAGTCCAAATTTTCTCTTTACATTTTAAATTAAATAACTAAAAGTGGATCCCAAACATGAATTTTAAGGAAGATATTGTCACATTGACATAGCTGTTCTGCAGTGATGAAAATGGGCTTATGAATAATGGCATACAGTATGTTTTATCTACATTAGTTCATTTCCAAGGGGATGTCTTTTAAAATCCTCCATGTTTTAAAAGGTTCAACTCATCAAAGTCATCATGTCACATCTGTTACAAAGATTTGTCTGTTGCTGATCTACAGCTAACTAATTTTCCAGAAATGACACTTCTCATAGTTTATTGTGTTCTTATCATCATGGCACAAACCAGCATCAAATGTGTTTCTTGAGTGATGCTTAAGATGAAGTAGCCACGTGCATTATGTTTTTGAACATGGAGGTTTCGGTTTCTTAAGAGAAATAAGAACTTTTAGGTAAAGATGTCTTTCAGGTTTCAATCAGCCATAAACTTTTACATTTTTGTTTTTTAAATATTTGTGTGGTTAAGAAATAGAATAACACCATGAAGAAAATCTATTTCCTACTTTTAAATAATATTGTCTTCCAATGACTTGAATTAAACCTCAAAACTTTGTTAATCTTTAATTGCTTGTGTTTTTACTTTAATTTAAATTTAAATAGGGTTAAGAGAAAGTTTGAGTATTTAGTATCAAGTTGAAGTATTTGAATTATTGGCATTATTTATAAACTTTTTTTTTTGGCTCTTTTGGTTTTTTTCTTTTTTTTTTTTTTTTTTTTGCGGTACGCGGGCCTCTCACTGTTGTGGCCTCTCCCGTTGCGGAGCACGGGCTCCGGACGCGCAGGCTCAGCGACCATGGCTCACGGTCCCAGCTGCTCCGCGGCATGTGGGATCTTCCCGGACCGGGGCACGAACCCGTATCCCCTGCATCAGCAGGCAGATTCTCAACCACTGCGCCACCAGGGAAGCCCCTTTTTGGCTCTTTTGGATTCAGATCTTATTTAGACAAGATTAATGTTTATGCAAGTGAAAGAATAAAAACTTATTATGGAATGACATGAGATGGAATGAGATGTATGTTTGTCGTAAAAAGTCTTGCTGCAAAAACAAATTCGTTTTCTTCCCTACAAAAGTTAGAAGAAAACATGATTCTACCCCATTGTTAAATGGGTTTGATATTTCTTATTAGTCTTTACTACTATGGGCTCTTCATGAAAGGGAGATGTTGAAAAGAATTTAGAACTCTGGGAAATGTTTACACCAGGAAATAGGCAGGTGAAAACTGTATTCTCTAGGATCACAAAGCAAAGAGGTTTCAAACGTATTATTTCCTTCAAGAATTTGAAAATGAATCATGGTTTGGCTGAACTGCTTGAGCTCTCTCTTCTGATTGGGACTGCCTTTAGCTGTGCCTGCCTGCAGTAACAACATGACTGTACAAATAAGGGGGGACAGATTCCGTTGTAGTACAGATAGTGTGTGTGGGAATAAATAGACCCAGGAGCTAAAGGAACCCCAAACTGCACTATACCTGCCCTCTAACATAAGAGGAAAAATCCTCCCTTGGCTTAATGGCAGAACCAGGTCCCTTGACTTCCTTTGTGAATAAGGACAGTGCTACATAACTCTCATGTCCTAGTTCATGCTTCATATACCTATACTGTGCGTGTGCGTATGCATTTGTGTGAACTAAAACTTCTCCCTGAACTCTCCTTTCAGTGAGAAAAAAATAAATGGCTAGGGTTTGTAGTTTGTCAAAAGCTTTGAAGAGATGGGTTTAGCAGACTTTATTTCTGGAGGTTTGTACCGCCTCTCTACCCCTTTAGGAAGGACCTGGTGGGTTAGCCTAATTTGCTTAATTCACACCAATTATTAATGCAAGCGTCTACCTGGGCCTACTTCCTTTCATTTATACAGTTTCAAGGATGGCCAGTCAGCAGGATCCAGGCAGGACATAGAACCATTCATGCATGGGAACTCGTGCTTTATTCTCTCCCCAGTAGGCTCCTAGCATGCTGTGGCTGCAGCCCATGGAACACCATCTTCTATCCGTCAGCAGTTATTTAGAATCATTCAGAAAGAACCTGCTGACCCTCATCAATAGAGGTAATTTAGCCAGTGGCTCTAAAAATGCTGTTACAGTTCCTGTCTCAACTGGGAACATTCATATTATAGAAGAGCTGAATGTATTCAGTATACTCTTGGTAACATTACAGCCTCTAATTTAGTCCCAGCATCACTAACTGTATAACGTTATCTGTTAAATTAAGGTAGTTTATTTTTCAATACAATCATTTTTATCACGGTGAGAAGAGAGAATTTTAACTAGTTTTCACAATTTAAGTCTTTGTCAAAAGGTCTTCCAGTTGCTTGGGAAGATAAAGCCCAATAAAATATGGGAATCTGAAAATGTATGAATTTCTCTGTGTCACTTGTGACTGCAAGTTCCTCCACTGAAGGGTCCCTGCCTTATTTTTCCTTGTTCCTCTATCACCACCACAGTGCCTGGCATTTAGTAGGTTGACTGAATAAAAATTCATATAAAGATAAATTTTTAAAAGTCAAATATTTATTATATGCCTGCCACTGTCCAAGATGCAGTATAGTATAATAGTTTAAAAAGTATAGGGCTTCCCTGGTGGCACAGTGGTTGAGAGTCCGCCTGCTGATGCAGGGGACACAGTACTGTGCCCCGGTCCGGGAAGATCCCACATGCCGCGGAGCGGCTGGGCCCATGAGCCATGGCCACTGAGCCTGCGCGTCCGGAGCCTGTGCTCCGCAACGGGAGAGGCCATAACAGTGAGAGGCCCGCGTACCGGAAAAAAAAAAAAAAAAAAAATTTATATATATATATATATATATATATAGGCTCTGGAATCTGACAGACCTGAATTCATATCTCAGTATTTTCCCTTACTAGCTGTGTGATCTTGGGCAAGTCACTCACCCTCTCTGTCTCAGTTTCCACAACTGTATAATGGGGCTAATAATGGTACCTGCTGATGTCTGCAAAGCAAAAGACACAGTGCCTGGCTTATTGTATCAGCACCATGAGTGTTAGCTGTTCAAGGAGCATACCATTTAATAGGAGAGGTAGCCATCATTTAAGGCAGAATATAATGTCATAAAAGAATTAAGAAAATGATCTGTGGCTATTCAGAAGAAATAACGTTCCTATCTGCTGTGGGAAAGCAGGCAGATCTTTGAAAGAGATGAAAGCCCTAAAGCCTGGATGGGATTTTGACAAGTGGAATGGGCGGGAGGGCACGCAGGCTGGGTGGATAGCAGGAAAAGGTGTTTGAGGGGTCAGGAGCCTGAAGCAATTGGAGGCCATGGGTGTCTCCGGAGGCTGAGCTGAGAGCTTTGACTGCCAGGTCTAACTAAGCCTTGATTTGGTCAGAATGAGATGTCATTACCTTTGATGGAGCAGAAGTGAAGTTTTGAAACTGGGTCAGTTACTGCTGGGACTGCCCGAGTCCTCCAAGTGCCATATGTCTTCCTCTGACATTTCAGCAGCACTTTGTTTACATAGCCACTGTAACCCTTAAAGTTTTGTGACTTACTTGGTAAAGTTTCTTTGGCCTTTTTACAGAAAATGTAGGAATGGGTGATTCATGGAAATTCTATGGTAGCTCATCATGAACAATGTCTAGATACAAGAATTATAGGGAAATTCAGTCTTTTAAGCAACATATTTTGCATAATTTCTCTATACTTCCAAAGATTTTTGAGTCCTTATTGAATAAATATAGATAATATTATCTTTATTATTGTTAGAGTATATGTTATTGAAATTGTATTCCTGCAATTAAGCCTAAAGAGATAGGAACATAGCTAAAATAAATTAAGTATGGCTTAAAAAATTGTTAAAACATCACTGGTTAAAAACTATAATAAAAGATTACACCAGACATTCTAGTAATTGAACCTATTAAAGATAACCTACTGGGTATATCACAAACATAATATGGAAAGAATAAAAAATTCATCTGAGAAAAAAAATGGAGGGCTTCTCTGGTGGCGCAGTGGTTGAGAGTCCGCCTGCCGATGCAGGGGACGCGGGTTCGTGCCCCGGTCCGGGAGGATCCCACATGCCGCGGAGCCGCTGGGCCCGTGAGCCATGGCCGCTGAGCCTGCACGTCCGGAGCCTGTGCTCCGCAACGGGAGAGGCCTCAACAGTGAGAGGCCCGCATAATACCACACACAAAAAAAAGGAAAACACTCTTCCGTAGCCCTCCTATATCCCCACTTCCCTCCTTAACAGATTAGGTGTCTCATTCTATCTTTATACTCATGCTCTTGTAGCTATACACCTGTAACTCCTCTCCCTCTGTCCTGGCCTGGGGAGACCTCAAACCTACTTAAATCCAACTCACCCTCTGCTCTGCACCTGCATCCACATAGCTGACTACAGATGGAGAAAAACAATTCTGCTAACTAATCTCATTTTCAGCTCCCAACCGCTAATCTCAAGAGGATGCATGGTGCTGTCTATGTCTGTAACCCAGTCCCTCTCTAACTTTCTTAGCTATTTCACACATTGTTCTTGCTCCTGAATCCTCCAGCATCTCCTTCCCATTTAACTTTGTTGAAAGTATTGTCTGTTATTTCTCTGAGAAAATAGAAACCATCAGAATATAATTCTATACACTGCCACCACCAAATCTGATAATTTACTTAGATCTGTACCCACCTTTCCTCCTGCCACAAGGGACGAACTGTCCCTGACCATTAATCTCTACCACTCTGCTGAAGCATTCTTGTTAGGGTCACTGATTACATTCACCATGACAAATTCAGGGATCAGGGTTCCTTTTAAATTTTACTGGACCATATTCAACACCCTGCTTGTTGAAACCCTTTTCTTGCCTATCTCCTTGCTGGGTATCATTCTTTCAAGGTGCTCCTCCTACCTCGCTCCTGTTCAGCCTTGTGAGTTCTTTTACTTCTTCATGGTCTCTAAATGTTGTGCTGGAAGGTTTGGTCCTTGCTTATTTACATTCACTTGTTGCTAGGCGATCGTATATAATCGCATGGTTTAAAATCTTATCTATATGTCAAAGGCTCCTAGATTTATATCTCCAACCTGGACTTCTCCTATGAACTCTAGACTTGTATATCCAAGTATCGACTCAGCATCCCCACACGGCTCTTTCACAGATCTCCCAAACACGTCCAAAACCAAATTCTCCAAAGCCGCTCCTCTTAATCTTCAGCACGGCAGTAAATGACGTCTCCTTCCTTTAGTTGCCCCAGTCAAATCTTGGAGTCACTCCTGACTCCTTTTTTTAGTTCTCACACCCGGCTTTCAATGTATCTGCAAATCTGGCACCGCTTTCTTCACAACATATGCGGGATCTAACCATTTTGTCCCCCGCCACTACTATCCTGGCCCATCCCATCATTTACATTTTACTTGGATTATTACAAAGCCTCTTAACTTCCCTCCATACTTACACTCTTTTCCCCACAGTGAACACTATCCTTTTCAAATATAATTCAGATTATGTCACTTCTCTGTACAAAAGCTCCTCTCGAAGGCTTTCTATCTCACCCCAATTAAAAGCCAAGTTCATATCATGACTTACAAAATTCCACAAGACCTGGATCTTCCACCTCTGTGACTGCACACCTTGCCCCGTTCCCATAGCTCCCTCCACTCCAGACCCACTGTCAGTGGCTGGAAGACTCTATCTCCTTATAGGGCATTCCTCTTGCTATTCCTTTTCCCTCTTTTCCTCTGTTCCTTCCATGACCACCCTATAAAATGGTACCCTCCTACTCTACTCTCCTTATCTTCATATATTTTTCTTCTTAGCCATTATGGCCACCTGCGGCATTATTTATAAACATTCTCTTACAGTCTGTCTCCCCCCACAAGCAGGTGGGACTTTGTTGGCAGGGCCTCTCTTTTGTTTATTACACTTACCATATTCCTAGTACTTGAAGAATGGCTGGCGCACTGGAGTGGCTTAACAAATATTGATTGATTGAATACATAAATAATCAACCTTACTTTTCCCACCTCCATCCCACACTAGAGGACTTCTACTTCAGAGTGTCTTGAGATTTAGGGCTAGGAATACTTCCATTTTCTGCCCCTGTACATCCAAATGTATTTGCATCTGTCTTCACTTTCTTTCTCCTCTTCTTAGACAACAGGATACCCGTTCTCCTCACCCTGATTCTCTGACACCACTTCGTTTTGTGTTCTCTTGTATATCAATTTTGCTCTACAAGCCATTTCTTTCCTCTCTGCTAATAGTTTTCTGTCAGTTTGCAAACATTTTCAAATCCTTCCCACCTTCTGTGAGAACAAATAAACAAAAAACTTTTCTCCAACTCTAAATCCCTTTTAGCTACTATCCTGTTTCTGTTCTTCCCTTTTTACACAGATTCTCAAAAGAACTGTCTCCTGAGATTGGCAGAGAGTTGGTACACGTGCTTTCCACGTTTTGCCTTCTGTAGACATTGCTGATTAATCCCAGTACCATTTCCCAAACTCTATAATCCAACCTCAGAATCTTCTTTCAACACATTATTCCAGGGGGCCATTCGCAACCAGAGTTGCCACTTGGCATGACACCTGCTTGCCACCTCTGGAGCTTATTCTTGTCTTAATTTTCTCACCTCCCTGCTCAAACAATTATGATAAATATTCTGACTTCCTGATGGTTAAATGCAATGGACTCTTTCGAATCCTCACTTTAATTTCTCTTTTTGAAATTCTCTCCAGTATTGGCTTTATAAACTCGTGTTTGTTGTTATTGTTTTTAACTCTTTTCCCCCTCGGTGTCCTTTGGAGACGCTCTTCATCTCTTTCTCCTAAAATGTTTATCTTTGTCTACCCAGGGATTCTTGACCTGGGATGAATGATTTGCTAGAGAATCCATGGATGGACTTAAGGGGTTTGTTGTGTATATGCAAAATTGAGTTTTTCTTGTACGGATATTTCTAGCTAGAGCAGCTATAGCTCTTATCCAATTCAAAAGAGGATTAAGGATGACTGCTACCTGTTCCTCGTGTAATCTTGCCCAAGCTCATGGCTTCAGCCACCAGCATGATACAAGTGAGAGCACGAAAGAGTTCAGGTCATACAAACCGATGTCCATATTCCACTTTCCCCTTTTTGAAGCTGTGTGACTGGGAATATTACCCAACCACTCTGAAACTTGGTTTGTTCAACTATAAAATGATGGAAATGAGCCCTAACTTGTAGAGTTATTGTCACCGAGATGTCATTTGTAAAGCCCCTGGTGTCTTGAGGTAGTCAGTAAGTGCTAGCTGTTATGAGGCAGTCCTAAACATCTTGGTCTCTAAAGCACACAAGCTTCTCAGCTTGCAGAGCCTCTCTGCCCAGATTTTGTGATAGGTTTCCATTTTTAGGGTTCTGTTTCACTGGAGCAATAAGTATTATGCAACTCACACATTATCAATCGACTGTGCTTTTATTAATGCATTTATTAACACAAACATCTAAGACAGATGCAGAGAGCACTAAATTCATTTTTTTTGCACAACATTTAGAAAATTGGAATTGGGCACTTATATAAATTTTAATCAGACTGAGAGGTGTTTATAAATTGGCTTCCAGGATTTATCTGGTGCAACCAAAATAACACACTTTCAAAGATGTTACTAAACATGGTAGAAACCAAATTATTCATTATATACAATTTAAGAAAAATTCGTTGGGCAGTAAAAATGGTTTTTGCCTTCTTTAAAAGATGCGTGTTTTCAAAACAGTGGAAGCTGAGCAGGTGTCTCAACTCATGTGTATTCCATGTATTTATTGTATCCTAGTAAACATATGTTTGTAAACTTATTTATTTACACCTTCCTGATTCCATGCCACTTGGTGAAAAGGCTTGGAGATGTAGTATGTTTTAGAAATTTGATACACATTTATATCCAAAAGCATAAGTCCTTTAAATCAGGGTCCCCCGATTGGTACCGGTCCATGGCCTGTTAGGAACCAGGCCGCACAGCAGGAGGTGAGCGGCGGGTGAGTGAGCAAAGCTTCATCTGTATTTGCAGCCGCTCCCCATCACTCGCATTACTGCCTGAGCTCCGCCTCCTGTCAGATCAATGGTGGTATTAGATTCTCTTAGGAGTGTGAACTCTACTAATTAACTGTGCATGTGAGGGATCTACGCTGCACGCTCCTTATGAGAATCTACTGCCTGATGATCTGAGGTGGAGCTGAGGCGATGATGCTAGCGCTGAGGAGTGGCTGCAAATACAGATGATCATTAGCAGAGAGGTTTGACTGCACAGAGACCATAATAAATCAATTGCTGGCAGATTCATATCAAAACACTATCAGTGAGTGGCAAGTGAAAACAAGCTCAGGGCTCCCACTGATTCTGCATTATGGTGAGTTGTATAATTACTTCATTATATATAACAATGTAATAATAATAGAAATAAAGTGCACAATAAATGTAATGCACTTGGGTCATCCCAAAACCATCCCCCCACCCCAGTCTGTGGAAAAATTGTCTTCCACGAAACCAGTCCCTGGTGCCAAAAAGGGTGGGGACCACTGCTTTAAATGGCTTTATGAAATAATACAGCTAAATCCCCAAATCCAAATATTTTGGCCTGCAAAATTGCAAAGATTCCCAGAAAACTCAACTTAGCAGGGATCCCCAGTGTATGTGGAACCATAACCTCCTATAGGTGGTGCTTGACTCTAAAACTCTCCTGCCTCTGTCTCTACCCCAACCCTACTCCTAGAAATGATGTGGGGCATACACAGAAGGTGAATTTAAAAACCTTACTTATTGAATTTTAAAGAATAGTTTTAAGAATTTTTCAGATTCTTCCAAGTAACTGAAAACATACTGCATTGGGAGAAAGTTGGAAAATGGAATTCAAAATCACTGACCTAGATCTTCGAGTGAATGAATCTAGTATGGAAAAAATTTAACTTAAGGTTCTGTTTAAAAGTTTTCTGCAGTGAATTAGGTATCGTGCTAATAAATATTTTTATAATCAAGACATGAGGCTAGTAAAATTTTGTGAATTCTAGACATCTCTAAAGATAGAAATAATTACTCATAATTCCACCACCCAGAGATAACCACATTTTCATATATTTTTTCTCTCTTCCTCCCTCTCTCCCTTTCTGTTTCCTTTCTCCGTTCCTTCTCTCTCTTTCTTTCTTTCTTCTTTCTTTCTCTTTCTCTCTTCATATAGATAGATTTACAAATATATGTCTGAATAAATACATATGTATACACGTAGGATTATATCCTAGAAAATATATATAATCTGTATTTTATATACTACCATATCAATAAATAAAATATATGAAGTTTATAATTGGAATAACTGTATTACCCATGTTGTATCATAAGGAAATAATCATAATAGTCAAATCTTTATATAGAAATATGTAAACACTGTTTATAATACCCAAAATCAACCTCAGTGGAATATTAGGCATCCAGTACAATTTAATATTGTAAATTAATGCATAAATGGAGTCTTTATCTTTCTTATTCTCTGTATGTGAAATTTTTAATGACAAAAAAATGCACATGATAAAATTTTTTACTTTTCTTATGTTCCCATTAATGAACATTTAATCATAAGAAAGCTATAAATAGTATGGTGTTAGAAAATATAATAATATTTTAAAATTATTGTGGGAAGGACTTAATTTGCTTAAATATGAGTAAATCTTTAAATAAGGCATGTTATTTATTTACAAAAGGCAAATATCATGGAAGAAATCTTCCAAGTTTTGAATGAATTTTTGTTTCCTTTACATTGAACCCAACAAAACCATCTCCATGTTTGCTCTCTCTCTCTTTCTCTTTCAAATTAAAAAAAAAGACATCCACCAGACTTGCGATTATAGCTATTTATTTTCCTCTTGAGTAGAATATGACTTTTCCTTCCCAGAATTAAAACCACCAAGGATTAAGTAGTTCTCAAAAGAAAACCTTAAATTGAAATAGTCTAAGTCATATTATGTGACCGTGGCTAAGGTAAGAATTATTAATATCTATCCTGTAGGGTAACACAACAGGCAATATAAATTATGAATAATGTTTGTCTCAGTCAAGCATGTAGGAGTCTTTGGAAGCATGAGCAGCTTATAGACATTGAGAGATTATGCAGTCTTTGCAAAGCCATTTTTTAATTAACACACATAAACTGTAACGCTTTATTTCTTCAATTGCTTTCCTCTGTAGTTTAGCATTTGCATATTAATTTGTTTTTAAAATTAATAGACACTTTTTATCTAAATTTGAATTAGTTGAATGAATTGTTGGTGTTGGTTTTATAGCCTACTTTAAATTACCATGCTATAATTGTGAAGCATTTTATAATTTACAAAGTAATTTGATATAATATTCTCACGTTAGTTAGATGTGGAGGTTTAATCAAACTAGGGAGTGATTTTTCTTCAAGATAGCACTCTCATGCTTTTTGTTCTGAGGCACATATGTAGGTATCTAAATCCTCCTCTGATGCCTCTGCAGCCTTCTGCCTTAGTTCCATCTCTATTATCTGAAGAAGATTCCGCTGAGGGAGGAGACCTCCTCTTTGACATAGAAGTGTTTATTCTGCAGTGAGCAGAGCCAAGAGATTAAGAAGCTACATGTTGAAAATACAACCCTGTAATGTAAGGATAGTCAACTTTCTAATGGTTCTCTAAAAATATTGTAAATCATTTTTGGATCAGTCAAAATATTCTCACCTTTCAGCAATTCAGTGATTGTTTCTGAAGCACCTTATAACTTGGGCACTGGGGTATTGGGAATTAAATGTGAAGGGAGGATGAGCAAAATTCCTGCTTCCTGGCTGCAAGTGTAGAGTACATCTGTTCTATCTACTGGCACAGACGTTAGGTCAAACTGCGACTCTTGAAAGGTTAGGTGATCCCACGGAGATGGTTCCATGATAGGATCCCTGTTGGTCCTCAGAACCTCTGCCACCAGAATAATCCTGTTGCTACTCAGAGTTTCTGTGATGTCATTATAAAACTTTACCTGGGGGCTTACTTCAGGTGCTATTTTCTTCTGAAAAGAAAAATAAGCTTGACATCAGAATATATGAACTTGAGAATTTTCAAGAGATAATAAAGTTATGATAATCATCATCAAGTGATCTTTTTAGACAGGAAGGGTTCCCAAATGCAAAATCATAGAAATTATTATTTTGAAGTATTTTTTCTTTAGATTCAAGACAATGAAATAAATCTGAATCTGAGGGTACTAAAAGTGGTAGTAAAGGTTGAGTTTCTTAATGGTGAGTTTCTAAGTTATTGAAGTGATTTCTTTCTACCTACCTTGAGGCAGAGGTAGCACCCTTTAGAGTTGCATGAACAATACTAATCAAGTTTTTGTAAGTGAAGGCAATTTTATTTTAAAAGTATCACAGTAGAGTAAATGTATCACAGCCCTCAGTCATCAGGGAGTTTCTGAGATGCTCCTCATGGACTCTTGTCTACTCTCCGTCTATGCTCTGCTCTCCTGCGGGGGAAGCTAATACTTCTACACCCAGTGAAACCACTCCCATCACTTCACTCATTTGGCCAGATGGCTCTACTACCATGACTACAAGACTCCAGCTGCTAGACTGTTTTCTTACAGGTATTCTGGGTGTCTCTTAGTGAATAGTTTGTTTTATCACGTGCAGTGAGAAGACTTGATGTAGGCAGTCCTGGAATCTTGTGTACGATTTGTAAGTCTTACATAGTGTAATCCATGTTTTAGGGAGCATTGCCAGATTTGCCATGTTGTATGCGTCGTTTTTCTGGAAAGCCTCTCTACCAATCCACTTCCATCTCTCTTTTTCACGTTCTCCACCCTACACATACACACATACATGTACACACACCAAACACACCTGAAATTCATATCACATGTAAGGTAATCTGAGTTCCCTGGTAGTACAAACTTTCCAATGCCTAGGTAAAAGTCAACTTTTTAATCTCACTGTCATTTACTATTTGCTCTCACTATCATTAACGTAAAATTCATAATACAATGTATATTTGTATATAATTACATACAAATTTATACACACATTGTGCTAAAATCATTTTTTCAATGTAATGGCAGAAATGCCACTTTTTAAAGGTAGACAGGAAAAGCCTATAATTTGTAAAACAACCATAGGAATAAAAAAAATCTCAGCAATGATGCTAAAATATATTCCTTTGAAGAAATTCTTTCTGATTTTAGAGAATCCTATGTTTTAGTTTTTACAAAAAGACCAAAAAACAAAAAAAACCTAAGACAGGTCATGTGTTCTCAGGTTCTTAAAAAGATGCATGTTCACATTTCTGAGTTTGCGTTAGTTTAAAAGTTTGGAAAGATCAGAAGCTTAAAGTATCCAGAGAGAGAGTGGGAATGCAAGTGCGAGTGAGCACATACTATAATTTCATCCATTATATGAATCTGGGAAGATCCATATATACATGGAGATGAACAGCCCTGCACTTGTAGGTTCTCCATATTTAGAGCTGATGTTAGGGCTGTCTGTTGCCCTCAAGAAGCTTTTTGGTTTTAAAAAAAAATTATTTATTTATTTTATTTATTTTTGGCTGCGTTGGGTCTTTGTTGCTGCACATGGGCTTTCTCTAGTTGCAGTGAGCAGGGGTTACTCTTTGTTGCGGTGCGCGGGCTTCTCACTTCTGTAGCTTCTCTTGTTGCAGAGCACGGACTCTAGGTGCACAGGCTCAGTAATTGTGGCTCATGGGCTCTAGAGCGCAGGCTCAGTAGTTGTGGTGCACGGGCTTCGTTGCTCTGCAGCATGTGGGATCTTCCCGGACCAGGGCTTGAAACCCGTGTCCCCTTCATTGGCAGATGGATTCTTAACCACTGCGCCACCAGGGAAGCCCCCTCAAGAAGCTTTGCTGGCCTGGTTTCTGTACAGGTGTCAGTTGAGAGGCTGGGTACCTGCTGGTCCTAGGTCTGCATCTGGAAGCAGACATTCACACTGTTGCAGCCCAGGAGTGGCTGGGAAGTTTAGTGTCCACTAACGCAAAGAGTGCCCTGGGACCTCTGTTGATCTGATCAAGTCTGCATATAGCTGTGAGTTTAAACTTCCAGAGTGAAAAGCAAAATGGTCTGGTGTGCACTTTGGAATCAGTTTTGGGTTTAAATTCTGGCTTTTCCAAATATAGGCTGTATGATTTTTAGCTTATTTCTATGAGCTTCAGTTTCTTCATTTATAAAATGCAAGGCAGTTATAAGGAATAAATGTAGTAATAGATCCAAAGTTGCCTGGAACTCAAAAGGAATGAATGAATGGGATTTTCTTTCTCCCTCTCCATCACTAAAGAGTCAGGAGTGGGGTGAGTAACATCCACAGTAACTTGGTGTAGCTCCCCTTCCTGGTTTGATTCGATAAAATCTCGCCAACCACATTTTCAGACAAAGCTCTTGGAAATCATCTGTTTTATCCCCAGTTAGTTAGAAGGCAAGTACCTAGAGAAATTCCAAGCCTGGACAGGGACTGAGAGAGAAAGAGAGTCTTCTCTGGGAGTTGGATTAGGTCCATGCTTTTTTGTGTAATACCCAGTGACATACAGCTGATAGAATGATATTATACATCATTTATTTTTTAAGATTCCCTAACTTGGTGTAAACTTTTTCTTTCATCTCATCTTACACAAAACCCAGCTGGAGAGTTTAAGAAGGTGATATGTAATCAATACTTTTATTCACAGGTGATTTACCTTTAGTGAAAAGCATTTGCAGTTATGCTGCTTGGAAATTTTTATCAGCTTAAGCAACAAAAAAGTAACATTCAGGGCTTCCCTGGTGGCGCAGTGGTTGAGAGTCCGCCTGCCGATTCAGGAGACACGGGTTCGTGCCCTGGTCCGGGAGGATCCCACATGCCGCGGAGCGGCTAAGCCCGTGAGCCATGGCCGCTGGGCCTGCGTGTCCGGAGCCTGTGCTCCGCAGCGGGAGAGGCCACAGCAGTGAGAGGCCCGCATACCGAAAAAAAAAAAAAAAAAAAAAAAAAGTAACATTCAAAGTAAATCCGATTGACCAGAGGTTACATAATCTGTTGATTGTATGAGGAGTTATGATGCACTTTAATTGAGCCAAAGACCTCTCATATCTGTTTAAAAATGCCCTTAGACTAGATTATGCCGAGCAAAGGGTAGATGTTTATTTTTTTTTAATTGATGTAAAATATTATTGAAACAATGAGAAATTTAAAGTGTCAGTGAATTCTAAAACTAAAATATCTGCCTCTTTTTTCTTCACTTTGTGCCATTCCTGAATATGCAGCTCATAAAAATAGTCTGTGCTAGAAGACCTTCCCTTTAGGTAACCCACTCATTATTACAATGTGAGATGTATTTCACCTTTTGCCTTCTCTTTCTCCATTTTAATTCTAGAGCATACTAAAACTCTTGAGTCATTTTGGAGTTACACAAAACGACCATAATATCAAGATTTTAGATAAATAGCATAGAGTGAAAATATTAAGATATAACATAACTTTTTTAAAAACACAAGTGAGATTTGTCAGTAGTTAGGTATTATCTTCAGAAATATTTTGAAAAGATATTCAGAACTAGTTTAAATTTTGGTACTGAAACTATTCACGTAAGAAACAATTTTGTAATTCTTTTTCTTTTTTTTTTCTTTTCAATTTCAGGGTCAGCCTGGTCCTGAGGTAAGTGAACTCTTTTTCTTCTAACAAGTCCATTTCACTTAGGATTTTCCCAGCATGGAGGTTTTTCTGCAATTCTTTTCAAAGGATGTAAAAAAGTTATGAACCAGTAATCATGACACCACACAGTAGACCAAATATTTCCCGGGAGTAAAGCTTCAGGGCCTCTTAAGGGTTGTATGAGCCACATCAGCTGTTGGACCAGATGGCAAGTTTAACAATGTACTATCATATAAAGCAAAACTCTTAACTGATCTGAGACAGTGCCACAGGACTTTCACGTAAGATAAAATGATTTAGGAGTAGTAGATGTCGGATATGAACTTGTTTGCGTGAAGTACTGATTAATCATTACTATTAATGTTGTTGTAAATACACACAGACTGATTATTTAGATTGTGATCCTACCAGCTACTTTTGATTCATTATAGACAGATATTGAATTCGTTCTACATTTCAATATAAACTAACTGCTGAAGATATGGTCTATAATTAAATGTGAATGCAGTCAACAGACAGTCTTTCGGCCCTAAATCATAATGAAGAAGATGAGGAAATATTAGGGAGGGGAGGAATGTGTAAAAAGATGAAAGTACAAAAGAAGGGAGTTGTCAGAAATGAAGAGTCAGTTAAAAACAACAAGCTCACTTATTGTAGTCGGTAGGAATCTAGAGAGAAGGAAATGCCATTATTAATGTTTTACCTTTAACACTATAATACCTGTAAATAACATAGTTATTTATTGAGTTCCCTTTACGTCTCTTTGCCCTCGATATACTGAATGTTATTTCTGTCCTAGATTATTTCGTAAATAAATGATTTTCATGATATCTTTGTTAATCAATATCATAAATAGTCTATCGTGTGCTAATTCTCATACTAGACCATGATAATATTATTTATAGTTTTTATGAGCTCTGAATTTAAGGATGGCCAATGAAATAAACAAAAATGCCTTCAGGAGAACAGTCCTTTTCACACTACTCATGAGAAATATCTTGAAAAGTAATTAATTTATATTCACATCAGAGAGTACTCTATTTATAATTTTCACCCTTATATTCTAAGTTATCTCAAGCTAATTATTGGAGGGAAAAAAAACCCACAAAAGAAAGTTGTAGTTTATTCCCTAAATTTGAAACTACTACATTATAATGAGATGAAGACAAAGTAAAAGGTGCTTTGCATGCTTTAACTTATTTAATGTTACAATAGCCCTGAAAGTATTATTATCCTAGATCTAGATCTAAGAGATATGTATTTTTAATCCCTTCTTATTCCGTATATATACATATCTATATATATCTGCGTGTGAACCTATAAGAATATATATATATAATATATACTCATATATAAAACATATGAGGAACCTAGGAGAGACAATGTAGAGCTTGCCTCAGAATCTCCCCACTGAGGGTAGGGAAATTGATGCATTTATGCACTGATTTCCCATCCTTCGTTAGTAAGAGTCGTGCCTGGGGGCTAACTCCCTGGCACTTCTGGCCTGCTCCAGAAGGTACAACACACTCCAGCTACTCAGGGAATGCAGGAAGCAGTAGGAACATACGGAACATTTATTCTAGCACCGTCTTGGAGGGAGGCAGTGCTGTGTGTTGGCACCTACATCTGCTACAACATCCAGTGCAAGTGTCCTGTAGACAAAACAGAGTGGAAAACTCAGATATGGATATAAAGACTTGGAAAACTGGACCAAAAACAGCATTAAAAGCATATTAATTAATGAGACTTTAAAGAGGATAACTGTAAAAGGAAGAACGTGGTCATAATAAATCTTGACTACACAGCCACAGTCAATGAGCAGAAGAAAGATGATAAACCAGCACAAGAAGCCAAGAATGGTCAGGACCAGGAACACCGATGGATGGGTCACTGTAGCTAAGGTTTAAAAGTATATCATGGCACTTCAGAATACCTTCACAACAAGTCTGATCTTTACTATGGCTCTTCAGAAAAATAGTCTACCTAACTGCCTATACTTGAACATTTTGGAAATTTTGAAGGAGGATAGGACTGGCATTTTCAAAAGGTGACCTGCTCTGGTTTTTCTTCATTTTGGCTACAATTTTGCTTTTAGTGGACATGCAAGTCACATGATCATTTCTTCCAAAATGGCTTCCTCGTGTCACAGCAAAAGGAAAGCAATGGATTCAGGAAGGATAGGTAGGAGGGGAAATGAGAAGACAAGAGATACCCTCACACTGTCTTTCTATGCCATGAAAAATAGGCAAAGAGTTTTGTTGCTATGTTGCCGAGGAAAAGGCTGACCTACCTCTTATCCCTACATCATTATAGTATTTTTCAGAAGAAACTTCCGATTTTAGATTTTAAATTAGAGAATTCTTAATGAAGTTTTCACTTAGTACTAGATGATTGTTAACTCTGTTCTGCTTGTTATTCGTATGCAAATGTTTATGTCAATGAGTGTTTTCTTGTATAGGTTGAACATCACCACCTCATCTTATTCACACTGTTATATGATACAAAACTCTTCCTTAGACAGTGAAACTCAATTCTGCTTCTTCGATATCACACATTATTTAGTAAGAACTTCCAGATTAATAGGGTTTTATTTTGCAGACCAGTGGGAAAAAGGGAAAATGTCTTATAATCAAGGAGTTCTGATCATCTTCCTAAAATTGAAGACAGCTTGGCTGGACTTAGCTGAAATTGCTAAAAAATTGCGAGACTAGAAAGCTAAATAGCAGCGAACACTGTTACAGTGACATTATGAAATTGAATACGAAAATAGGCCCTAAGGAAGAGAGGTAAATCTATGCGTTTACCTAAATGGGTGAGAAAATGGTTCTTGACAAGGGAAATGAGATGGTGAAAGGATATTAGAAAGAAAAAAAAAAAAAAGGCAGTTCTAACAGCTGTGATTAAGATGGGAAAAGAGGCAGGAGAATGAATGGGGAGAATATTGCTGTGAACCCACTGAATCACAGGAAATCAAATTCTTGGAGAGGAAAAGGGATGGGTTAGAGTTAATAATGTCACAGAGACTTGAAAAAATGATCGGGTAGAAAGAGAAAAAAGAACAAATGGCAACAGAGAGTAAGGAAGGGAAGAAAGAAAGGAAAGAAATTAGCAAAAAAAGACAGATGAACATTTGTATTTCAACCTAGAGGTAATGGGAATTATTCAGGGGGTGGGGCAAAATTAATCTATTGACATGAAAGTCACCCTGATATTTTTTTCATAAATTCCCATTAACATAATTCATTTCAATAACTCAAGTATCTATTTTGCCTCTATTAGGTACAAGGCACAAATGGTAAGGCTGTGAAATTGTGAACAAGACAGACTCAGTCTCTGTTCTCTTAATATTAATAGTCAAGTAGAGTGTCAAAGTTCTGTCAATTCTGCAGACCCACCATTCCAAGGATGACTTTAACCACACGTGCAAGACCTGCTCTGTGTCTGTACATCTGGTTAATCCCCAGGTTTCCTTGGGACCTTGGACATGAGGCATTTAAGGAGGCCTTTTTCCAACATGCAGGTGACCCAGCATCCATGCCATTGCTCTAAGTGTAGTCCTGGTGCCATGCCTTTGTTCTAATAATTGGGTTTCTGCCCAAATCTAGGCACCCCTGTCCTGATGACTGAGTCCTTTCCTGGTTCCTCATGCCTACGCTCCCTTTCTCCATTACCGTCTTCCTCCCAGGTCCTCCTTTTCCTTTCCTCTCTACTGCCGGGCATTACGGTCTTGGTGCGCATGCTCTGTGCAGCCTTGTTAATGGCTGACCGAACAGTTAGCTGCCTCTAGCTCACTGCCTACCAGACAGGGACTCTCCATTTCTATTTCTCTTGACCATGACTTCTCCATTGCCATTCTGCCCACTGTGAACACATGCCTGTTGCCTGGCCGGTCACTGCTGCAAAGGAGCTGAGTCAAGAAAGTGAACATTTAGCTTTCTCCTCTCTGTATACTGGAGACGTCAAGGGCTGGGACTGAGTGTAGCATCAACCAATATCAACCTATATATGTCTTTTTCTATCACGGTTCTGATTATGTCATTCTTCTGACTCCCGCACTTTGAATCTCAATATGACTACCATTTAGTTCCTTACCTGACATTCAAATCCTTTGATTTGTCCTGTTTTTCCAGCACTATCTCCCACTGATTTTTCATTACCTTTCTTTCTGGACGTCAGTTTGCACAATGCTTCATCCAAACTGAATCAAAACGTTTACTTTTTTCCCTTCAAATATGTTTTCCTTCATTTGTCTTTTCTTAAACCAGTCTTTTCTCCAGAACTGCTTCTCTTCTAGCCCCTAGATACACTTAGTTTCCACACATCCAAATATGATAACCCTTCAGACTTACCTGTTACTTCTTCCATCAGGATGTCGTTACTCTCCCTTAGGTGAATGTAATTTCTTCCTTTTGCTGAATCCCCACAGCATTTTGTCTGTACAACTTTTTATATTACTTTACACTTAAAACAGAGGGGGCACAGACAGCAAAGCCAGATGGCTCATAAGTCAAACCCTAGCTCTTCCACTTAGAAGCTCTGTGATCTTGGGCAAGTTACTCAATCACTCTAGGTCTCATTTCCCCCATCTGTAAAGCAGAGATGATCATATCTTATCCCAACAAAGGTGTGAGGATTGAAATAACACGTGTATAACTTCTAACACAGTTTAGTACATGACAGGCACTCAGTAAACATTAATTCCCTCCCTCCTTTTTCCCCTTTCTATTGTATCATAGTTATTTATAAACAGCTTTTCTCTCTTTATTACTAGCTTTTATGATCTTCAAGAGTGGGATCTATGCTTTCTTCAATCTTTACTATCCTCCACAACACCTAACTTAGTTCCTTGTATGTAGTAGAAGTTCAAGAAATCTTATTGAGTTGCAAATGGTATATACAAGAGCTTAAGGAAAAGGAAGCTGAGGAGCAGAGAAAACTATCAGCTTTTCATCATTCTAAATGCCCAGTCAATAATACCATGAGTCATCAATAATACCAAGTAAAACTGGCCTGAGGTTTCTAAGTTCTGAGATTTTTCTGAACAGGTATTAATGTTAATATCTCACACCCACATGGTTTGGAGGGTTTGGATGCCTTCATTTCCTTTCATGATAGTAGTTTATTCATGTTGATATTTAATCTTTGGTGAAAATAAACAAGTAGCATTAGCCCAGGACTATACTTACGATGTATTACTTTATTTTGTAATAATTTATCTGTAGGGTTCAAAGCTTGGATTTGATTTTTAACAATCAAGACAACTATAGAAAGTAGTTCATGGTGGTTGTAACACCACATTGCTTAAGCAATAATATTCTCCCACTAATAATTTAATACAAATTGTAGGAACTAGTTGTTTTTTTTAAAAAAACCTCCTCAGGATTCTATCCTGCACACTTTATAAAATATATTGGCCTTCTCTTCACCCCAAATAACTCCATCAGTATATTCAATAGTGAAACCATTATATTAATGATTGGTACCATTATATTAATGATTGGTACCCCTTCTATACCAAGGGCACTTCTTTTGCGTAAAATTTTTAGAATTTTAAAGCCCTCCTCATAACTCCCCTTTGGAGTTGCATGTGAACATAAAGGAGATATAGTTCCCTTAGGAATTTGGAGTACTAAAGTTGCGTGCATGGTGTAATTCTGTATTACTCAGTGAGAAAAAAATGCAAGAGAAAACCACAAGCAAATACCACCAGACAACTGCACATGGAGGCGTGTGCCTTCCATTTGTACTTGTTCAGATGCACTTGAAAAGAAATGGAAGATGTCACTTTGCCTTTTTTCCCCAAATCCCTTTTTACTTTTTGTTGTTGTTGTTCTGATATTGTCGTTGCCATTTCACAACATTTTACTAAAATTTATAAAATAAAGCTGTGTGTGCCCTGTAAGGAATTATTCCTGAAAAGAATACTATATTTAGAGACAGTATTTAGCTTTCCATTCATGTGTTTTTAATTATATATTAAGCTCCTTCTAACCTAACACTTTAGCAATTCCCATATTTCATGTTTGTGTTCCAGCCTTTGTCAGATCCATATAACCTGACTTGGGAACAGGGGGAGGACATATACATTCTCCAAGAAATTTGAAATGCATGTGTCTGTGACTGCATGCATGCGTGCGTGTGCTCGTGTGTGTGTGTATGTGTGTGTGTGTGTGTACACAGAGTCTTTATTTTACTCACTACATAATAGAACTGTCATATTAAATTAGTAATATAGTCTATTCTGGATAAATCATGTTAGATCTGATAAAGTATTATCATGCCCCATTATCTGTACTTTATGTGGTGGTTATATGATAAAGAGAATGATTATAAAAGCCTTAACGTTTTAGTTTTTGTGGTATTTTATTAAGTAAATGGTTAACATGATATGAAAGGCTCCATTGTACTCCAAATAGCTTATACCATTAAGAGTACATACAATACAACAGCTTATTTATTTTACTATAACCATATCTCTTTATTTTTACATGGTCATTTGTGTATTGAATTGGTGTAACATTATCCCAAAGTTTAATTTTACCTTAGAATTCTTTCCTACTGGAACTAATTGAAGAACTTCTCTTGCCAACTTTATGCTTTGTTTTCTACCAAATGTATTCCTTTTAATTCTATCTGAATAAAGGTGAGTAACACAAAACCTTTCATGAATAATTAATCTGACATTGATTTGCATACATAGAAGCTGTTATCATTCCCCAAACTTACTCATTTTTATATCTCAGTTTTTTAATAGTGTTGATATATAGAAAAAGCACAATAACGTTTTGTTGAATAAATGTATATATTTAATAATTTAGATTTAAAGCTAATTTTATATTCATTTGATGATGAAATGACTGAAAGAACTGAAAATATCAGCTTTAACAGTCCACTTTTTAAATTTTTTTTTTTTTTTTTTTAAATTTTGGCTGGCTGGGTCTTCATTGCGGCATGTGGGCTTCTGTAGTTGTGGAGCGGAGGCTTAGTTGCCCTGCGGCATGTGGGATCTTAGTTCCCCAACCAGGGATCGAACCCACGTCCCCTGCACTGAAAGGCGGATTCTTAACCACTGGGCCACCCGGGAAGTCCCGACAATCCACTTTAAAAGGAGCATATGAAATACATTGGATAAGGTTAAGGAGATGGGCTCCATGGGCAGACACCTGGATTTACAGCCTGGTCTACAACTTACAAGCTGCCTGACTTTGGGCAAGTTATTTTTTCCTTCAGGTTTTCAATGTAAAATAAGGATGGTTGGTTTGACTTAATACATGATTTAATGAAGCACTTGGAACAGGGTATGGCACATATAAGTGTTATCATTAAATCTAAACACCTGCATACATACCTTCTCACATAAGCATTCACACTGAGACAGAGCCATGAAGATATATTACCCTTACAGTGATACTTCTGCCGGATAAACATCCAATAGAATAATGGCCTCAAAAGATAGAGGTTTAGGATAAGTAGTTTAATCTTAAAATTAAGAAATTCATGAAAAATGATTATCATTGTTAGATATACTTATTGTATATATTCTGTATCTAAAACAAACATTTATGTGTCTAATTCTTTCTAAAGGTATCGAAAAGTTTTAGTTAGAAATATTGTTCTTCATAGTATTTTATGATATTAATTTTTCCCGTTCAAGGGCAAGGCATATGCAAATATAAGAATATCAGTTGTATCTCATAATACTATATGAATTTAATTCAATCCAAATCCAAAACGCAAGAGGACTTTTTAAAGGAATTTAGTAAGCTGGCTGTACAATTCATATGAAAGAGGAAGGGAGCCAAGTGGCCAAGAATGTTTTGAAATAAAAAGAAAAATGAGGGAAGACTTTCCCTACTAGATATTGGAACGTTGAATCTACAGTATAAACTTAGTTTACTAACATACTGTAAGACTTCTGTTCCTAGAAAAAAATATGTAAAACAACAGTTTTAAGGCATTGGACAACAGGCAGCACAGACAAGGAAAACAAACAAGGTGAACCCTAAGATTGCCCAAACCTACTGCCTGGAGAGAATTTCTCAGCTGCAGCACAGCAAGGAGCACCTAAACAGAGTGGTCTCTGACCCTTGAGGAGGTCAAGGCAGCTGGAGTTTGTGGGGCAGGTGAGAGAGCAAAGAGCCACATGGAGAGAGCTCAGAAGGTCTGCAGAGTGTCCCCCTTGACAGCTCAGTACAAGGCTCATCAGTACATGTGTGTCTTAGCTCAGGCTGCTACAGCAAAATGCCGTAGACTGGGTGGCTTCAACAACAAACCTTTATTTCTCTATAGCCATTATTTTGTAATAACTTTATTTATTTATTTATTTTTGCGGTACGCGGGCCTCTCACTGTTGTGGCCTCTCCTGTTGCGGAGCACAGGCTCCGGGGCCATGGCTCACGGGCCCAGCCTCTCCACGGCACGTGGGATCTTCCCGGACCGGGACACGAACCCGTGTCCCCTGCATCGGCAGACGGATTCTCAACCACTGCGCCACCAGGGAAGCCCCTGTAATAACTTTAAATGGAGTATAATCTATAAACATATCGAGTTGATATGTTGTACACCTGAAACTAATATAATATTGTAAATTAACGATACTTCAATAAAAAGTTTTTTTAAAAAAGAAATATTGTTCTTCAGTGAATTAAAACTAATTCAGTTTAAAGTGTTTCAAACTTTAAAAATTTTATTTATAAATTTTCTCAAGTTTATTATATATGCACATGTAATTTCTCACATGTGTTTTTATGGATTTCTTTGATAATTTTGATATCCTATAAGAATTCTTAATAGGCTAAATTTATTTTCTCTCTAAATATCTCCAGTCATATTGCAATTGATATGATATTTTTCATACAAAATATATTATTTGGATCGTGTAGAGATTACAATGAAAGAATGCTGTTAGATAATAGGTAGAAAGATAGCTCCAGAAACATTTTATTCTATCTTCTTTCTTTTGGATAGACCTCATTTAAACCTAGTTTAAACAATGGCTGAAGTGACTCAGTATTGAAAATGTGGGGAGAGAGAAAATAGAATATACTCTTTCTAAAAGCTTGGAGTCGAGTCACAGACAGGAGGGAGAAGAGAGCCAAAAATATCTGCCCATGTTTGAGATGTGAGAAAAAAAAAATCTTTCATTGAACAGAGTTCATTTCGTCTTCAAGAGACTGTGCAAAGTTGTTTATTCCTTTTGCTATTAACTCTTGGAACTAGAGTCATGAGTCCACAAATGAGAAACGGTAGTGACCTTGAAAGGTACAATTGCTAGCTGAAGTCAAACATATCCTCATAAGCATTAATTGGAAGTGTGTTGGACATAGTTATCTGTGACTTTTTGATTGTCAACAGGCTATTCAGAGAATATTACTTTTGGCCCTGATGTCCTGTTAGAAACCTCTGTTGCAGGAAAGCTGCTAATATATTTATTGGATACTTACCATGTATAAGGTACAAAACTACACATTTGAATTAGTAAGAGAGGAGGGGGAGGGAAATACTATTTACAGAAGACCATACGTTCTTTTAATTACTTCCTACTACTCCCATATGAGCTAACTAGTGTTTGTTCCATCTTACAGATGTAGAAACTGAGGCTCAGAGAGGTTAAGTGACCTGCCAAAGGTCCCATGCTTGTATATATTAAAGCCTCCAAAGTTAGCATTTGTTACATTTCCCTCTCTTACATACTGATCTCTTCCTGCCCTCAAGGGCCCGCATGAAGCATTCGTCTTATACCTAGTGAGCACGGGCTAAGTTTTATAAAAGAGTTACAAGTGCTTTAGGAGTTCAAGACTAGGGAAAGAGCATATCCAAAAGAGGGTCAGGTAAAGCTCAGGGAAGAGAGGTCACTGAGATGAGCCATCAATGACTAGCAATAATGATAGTTGGATTGTAGAGGAGGCAAAGTTGGGACTTTTACTGCAAGGACTAATGTTTCTTTCAGAAGCTCAGATTCCTACTGTGTTTTTTTCCAAGTAGGTCCATAGCTCAGGTTGCCGGGTAAGAAGTTTCAAGAAAGTTGTGCTATCGTTATTCTAAGCAAAATGATAACTGATGATGTTTATTCATCAGAAAGAATGGCATAAGCAAAGGTACAGAAAGTGAGGAGAGTGAGGGGCATTCTGACAACAGCTGGTATTCAAGGCTGACTGGCGGAGAGGATCCTTAAGGGAATAGCGGCAGAGGTGGCATGCGGGATAAAGCAGAAAAGAAAAGTTAGAAGCAGATAATAGAGGACTTTGGAATAAAGATGCAGACGTAGAGAATGGACTTGAAGACACGGGGAGGGGGAAGGGTAAGCTGTGACAAAGTGAGAGAGTGTCATGGACATATATACACTACCAAACGTAAAATAGATAGCTAGTAGGAAGCAGCCGCATAGCACAGGGAGATCAGCTCGGTGCTTTGTGACCACCTAGAGGGGTGGGATAGGGAGGGCAGGAGGGAGATGCAAGAGGGAGGGGATATGAGGATATAAGTATACGTATAGCTGATTCACTTTGTTGTAAAGCAGAAACTACCACACCATTGTAAAGCAATTATACTCCAATAAAGATGTTTCAAAAAAATAAAAGATAAATAAATAAAATGAGACAATAGAGGACTTTGGACACAAGCAGAAGCTAACACTATTTGGTAGGGATCAGAAGGGTCATCTAAACTAAATTTTTAATTATATAACTACTTCTTTGGGGAATTCTCAAGCTTATTTAGAAGGAAGAGAAAATAGTGTCATAAACTGCCCTAGACCCCTCAACCAGCTTCAAGAATTATCAGACTAATCTTGTTTCAGGAATCCCTTCCTCTCGTTTATTTTGTTTTGCTTTGTTTTTTTTGATGACGTATTTGAAAGCAAAACCTAGATATCATGTCATTGCATCTGCAAATACTGAAATATGAATCTCTAACTGATAAGACCTTTCTGTAACATATCCATCACTTCATTATTGACCCTAATAAAATTAATAATAACTCTTTAAATATCATCATACCCAGTCCATATTCAAATTTCCCCAATTATCTCAAAAATGTCTCTTTATAGATGGTTTGAATCAAAATGTAAAGCCCACACTTGGAATTTAATTGCTATAACTCTTCAGTCTCTTTTATTCTATAGTCATCTTCCTCCTCTTTTTATGTTTTCATGTTATCAATTTTTTCAGGGCATTCATCCTATTTATAGAATGCCCCACATTCTGACTTCCTTATGGTGCTTTTGAACTTATTCTCTTATCTTCTGTATTTCTTGTAAATATCTTTTGCAAGTTCTATTTAGAGGTTTGATTAGGTTCTGGTTCAATTTTCAGAGTCTCTTATAAAGGTGTAATATGCTTCTTATTTCATCATACCAAGAGGCATAAAATATTTGGTTGATTGGCAGGTCAGTGGTATTGGCCTGCTTTCCCAAAACCTGTCGCCTAATAGCTTTTGCAACAATGGAGGCTCATTGTCTATAACAACTTTCTCAGAGTGGATTACAAATGAGCCATTGATGTTTTTTGAGCTGAGGAATGATATGTTTAGAAATGCACTTTAGAATACATAGCCTGCCAAAAGAATGTAGGAGGAAGTAGAGTAAAGGAAGACCAAAGATGCTTATAGACTATTCTTGTTTTCCAGGCACAAGGGTACTAGCAACAAACATGGAAAGCTATATTCAAAGGATTTTGGGGAGAATGAATATAGGACTTGTCAATTGATCCTATTTACTGAATCAAACGTAACACTGAGCTTTCAGACTTGCAAGAGTAGCAGTGTGTTAAACAAAAATAGAGAAGTCAGAAGTCATGATTGGCTTGCAGTAGAAACTGAGAAGTTTGGTTGGAAAATGTTGAGCTTGAGCTGATGATGGCCTCTCTTGGCTTAGACATCTGGTGAGCAGTTGAGAATGCAGGATTGCAACTTGGAGAAGAATTTAGGACATAATTCAGGTAATAGGTAAAGCCAAATAGTATATTTGATAGCTGATGAAGGGAGTAAAGTGAAAAGACAAAAGGTTTAGAAACAAATCTGGGCAATCTTGACATTTATGGGCTTTGTCAACCCTCCCTCCTCAAAGCCGTGGTTTATTTAGTTTTAGTTTAGCCCAGGGTGACTCCTTTCCAGGGCCCCAGTGACTGGCTCAGCAGTTTCCCTTCCCATAGCTCAGCTTTCTTCTTCCTAATGGAAAGAAATGCCCTCAAGACGAATATGTATTTCAACTCATGTTACTTTATTTTTCCCAAAGCTAGAATGTAAAAATATGCCTTCTACTCTGCTACTTACTTTCTCTTCCCTCAAATTCAATTTCCTTTCTTTCTGTGACCAGTCTATTACTTAGGGAAGTTCAATGGAGATGGTAAGAAGAAGTCACAACCTTAGAACGGGGGAATGGAGGGCAAAGGCAACTTTTCTTTCCTTTGACTTTAGGAGAGAGGGAATGAATGTGTTTGGAGACCAAGGAGAAGAATCCAAGGGAACCGTAATGGGGTTTATTTTGTTTTATTCTATTATTCTTTATTGAAGTATAGTTTATTTACAATGTTTTTATTAATTTCTGCTGTACAGCAAAGCGATTCAGTTATACATATATATACAATTCTTTTATATATATATATATATATTCTTTTCCATTATGGTTTATCATAGGATACTGAATATAGTTCTCTGGGCTATACAGTAGGACCTTGTTGCTTATGCATTTGATATACAATAGCTGACATCTGCTAACCCCAACCTCCCACTCCATCCCTCCCCCAACCCCCTCCCCCCTAGCAACCACAAGTCTGTTCTCTATGTCCGTAAGTCTGTTTCTGTTTCATAGACAGGTTCATTTGTATCATATTTTAGATTCCACATATAAGTGATATCATATGATATTTGTCTTTCTCTTTCTGACTTACTTCACTTAGTATGATCATCTCTAGTTGCATCCATGTTGCTGCAAATGGCATTATTTTGTTCTTTTTTATGGCTGAATAGTATTCCATTATATAAATGTACCACATCTTCTTTGTCCATTCATCTGTTGATGGACATTTAAGTTGTTTCCATGTCTTGGCTATTGTGAGTAGTGCTGCTATGACCATAGGGGTGCTTGTATCTTTTTGGATTAGAGTTTTGTCTGGATTTTTGCCTAGGAGTGGGATTGCTGGATCATTATGGTAATTCTATTTTTAGTTTTCTGAGGAACCTCCATACTGTTTTCCATAATGCCTGTACCAACTTACATTCCCACCAACAGTGTAGGAGGTTTCCCTTTTCTCTACATCCTCTCCAGCATTTGTTATTTGCAGAATTTTTAATGATGGCCGTTCTGACCAGTGTGAGGTGGTACCTCATTGTAGTTTTGATCTGCATTTCTCTAATAATTGGTGATGTTGAGCAGCTTTTCACGTGCCTCTTGGCCATTTGTATTTCTTCTTTGGAGAAATGTTTGTTTAGGTCTTCTTCTGCCCATTTTTTGATTGGGTTGTTTGTTTTTTTTGCTGTTGAGTTGTATGAGCTATTTGTATGTTTTGGAAAGTAAGCCAAGAGAACTTGTTGAAGAGACAAGTGAGAGCAACAATGAAGAGCAGGGTGAGGGTGGGGAGAATAGGTATGGTAGTCCCTTCACTCCCAGGAGAGAGGAGGTGAAGATACAAGAAAATCTAGAGATGGAGAGTGTCGTAGTTGTAGAAGCTTACATTAAAGCTTTTGCTCTGTTTAGTCATCAGCTGAAAATGAGGGATATTGAGCTTCTAATTTACATAGGAAGCTCAGGAACCACAGAGGAACCCTGAGATTCAGGATCTCCCAGACTCATCGGACAGTTGTTTTTTCCATCCCTTCTGTGTATCTCGTTAGACTCAAAGGGGACATCCTACCCTCATCCCTGGATTGTATTCAGTTGCCCTGCACAAAATCAATATTGCTCTATGAGATACTACAAGTGAAGTCAAGAATCAAAGTGACCTTCAAACCAGGCTTTCTTAAATAGTCTGGGAAAAATCATCTGGGGACAGTATAGTAGGCAACATGAAGAAATAGATGATTTTACATTAAACTCCAGGTTTAAAGATGGATGTTACCACTGAACACCTTTGAATTATATTAAGGACACTAAGAGTATTATAGGAGAGTTTACACCATTAGCTGTAAAATCACAGGGGCTACTAGGGGCATTTAGAGAGCAAGTTGATACTTTCTTTCGACAAAAGGAATGTTTAGGATTCCAAGTCTTTCACCATGGAGTTCATTTTATTTGACCTCTTAAAAATAAGTTTTAAAAAAAAGCAAAGTTAAACAAATAAAAGGTTTTAGCAATCTTTTAAAATATTTAGATGTAAGGAATGATTCTAGAAAGAAGGGACCTCTTGGTTATGATTGGCAGGAGCAGTAATTTGGGTGTCTTTGATTTGTATTGCATTAGAAAAGAAAGCCAGAGTGAGCTTCCCTGATTCCTGCTGTTTTATAAGCCCTTAACTCCATTGAGCTACATCAGCCTCACTTTCAAGAGTCCTTTTTTAATGTTTGGTTTTTCTAAATTTTCTTTTAGTGCTAGACCTCACTAATTGTTTCCTTATGGCAGCTGCTTATGATTTAAGACTGATCATGGGTACATATAGTCCCTCGTTCAAGGCTCAAGCTGACATTACAAAAGAACTTATAGTTAACATCTTACTACAGAAAATGCCCAGAAAATAAGAGCTGTAAAAATTAGCTTCTCAATAAGTGGGGCTGGTTTTGATATTTTAAATTTCAGTTTATACTGACCCCCTTTTCTGCTTGGTTTCTTTTAATCTTCAATGCAAAACGAAAGGTGTAAAGTCCGAAGCTATAAATCTGTTTATAGCTGTAACTCCCTTCCCTGGCTTAGCAGAGTTTGACACTATAATAAACACGGTTCTTCTGCAGCAACATTGAATCTGGTTCTTGTATATTTCTTTTATATGTTGCTGCTTTGAACACGGAGAGTTTTATTGCATTCTTGTCTTTCTGGGTGTTTTGATTCAGCGAGAATTGATTATGTACTGTATGCTAGGGGCGACTAGGTAGTTCCAGGGCCTAAAGTTTAGTTTTGTTTAGTCATTAAAGTAGTATGGTTAAAACAACAATTAAGTGTTTTTGTTTTGCTTTGTTTCATTTGGTAATATTTCCTGTACATTGAAGTAAACTATATTAAACCCACATATTCTTAAAATGTTTTCAACCTTCCACCTAATACATTTCTCACCTCATTGCCTTTTGATTTTAGGAAATCAGTATGTTTACTTTCTTCATACTCAGGTCACGTATCTGAAAAAGAAATTTAATTTTATGTTTAGCATGGTTAAAATATTGAAAATATTGAGTGCGCACTTCAAAATCATTACCATGAGTAGATCAGGCATTCTACAAGTTGCTCTGTGGACAGTGTTTCATTTAAGCAAAGAGTAAGCATTGTTTTCCCCATTCTTCAGATGAAGAAACTGAGGCTCAAAGAGTTTAATTAATCTGCTAAAGATCACACAGGTGATCACAACCAGGATTTCAGTCTGGATCTGTTTGATTCTAAACCTTGAGCTCTTAATCACCAAGATAATTTATGTATTTTATTTTAAAATAATTCCCCCAAATTATACTTTCCTTTTTATTTTTTACTCGTTTCTGTAGCATTTGAAAAGAAATTATATGGAAGCACACACACACAAACACACACATACTGATCTATACTTATGTATAGGAACTCCTACATTTTCATGTTAGGTTTTCCGTAAAAAGCTTTACATTTACACATTACTAGCTGAAGTTATTTGCAAAGTTGGAAGTCTGTGAAACAAACAAACAAAAAAATTGGTCATTTGAGAAAGAATTGTCCCTAAAAATATATTATGCCAGTAAAGCAGAAAACGATATATATGAGTCCAAGGTTGAGGTATACACTTGGAAGAACACATGTTCACATTTTAGTGAGAGGTGAACCTATGCAAACTGCAATTTATTCAGAAGCAAGGTAGATTTATCTACATGTTAATAGCTAGGGTCCCTATTTTTCCACTAAATAGTAGATTTTTCCATTGCTAATACTATTTGCAGTATGATTTTGTGCAGTTTCAGATATGTGCTAAGAACCAAGATACCAAATTCAGTTTCTTCGTGCCTGTATGATTTGAGTATCTATCTCATTGGCACGATGGACCAAGTTAATGATACAGTCAGGGACGTATCTTGCCATCAGTAGAACTGAGGCTTCTGTCCTACTGTTCAAGGGAACCTTGGATTCTTTGTGTTTCCTTCCTCCCTGGGAGACTGTGAATATTGATAAAGTAATGTTTGCAAGGGTGCCTGAGCACACAGACATCAAACGTGCAGTGGCTACTGAGGTTGTGCTGTGCTTCTAGAGAACGACCGTGCAGCAGACTCTGTCTTCTTTATCCTTAAAAGATTAAGGAAATTATGGCTTTTAAAATATAGTAATTCCATGTTAAGTTTACAGTTTAAAAAGTAGAGGAAGGGAATGTACTTTATTCATAAGTTAACATTAAAAGAAGGATGGCTTCTGCATGGTGGCAGCACAGTATGGCCGCCATATTATATTATCACCCATGCTCCTTTTACCCAACAGTGATGATAGAGAATTCTGTCTTTCTCTCTCTCTCTCTCTCTCAGCTATTTCTGATTAGGTCAGCCAAATCTGCTAATACTCTGCTTGGATTTGAAAAACATCCCTAAAACTAGATTTCACACTTTATATGGTTCACTTGGCTCTGGAGCTGCTGTGTTTATCAGGATTGAATCAGCTTAGACCAACACTTTTCTTCAAATGCACTAAATTGTGAACTTCAAGTGAACAGAACTTCTTCAGCCATGTTGATGATCTGTCAATGGCCCCCATGTCCAATCAGTTAACTTTGCTGTTGGTTCTGCCTCAGAAATATCTTGTAAATCTAGAACTTTTCCTGTGTCCTGATTGTCGTGATCTTAATTCAGATCTTTGCCATCTCTCCCTTGGACCAAGGCAACAACTTCCTAAGAAGAATAGCATTCCATGCTCTCTGAGTTCCATAAGGCACACTTGATCTCGGCACCCCCTTGTTAAATCGATGACAGAACCAACCCAGGGACCTGGGTGTTGTTAGCCGGTCTTCCCAAATCTCTTTCCTGCTATTCCCCATCTCCACTCTCCACACCACATATGATCTTACCACTCTGAACTCCTCATCTGATGGCAGGATGTCCTCTCACATGTCTGCACATTCACCCCTTCTGCCTGAAGAGCCTCACTCCTCCCCAGTCCCCCTTATCCCGGCCAACTTTCAAGAGCCAGTTCCAATGTCATCTTTTAAATTCCTGTTCTCCTACCTTCATTCCTCTCTGTACTCCTACAACACAGCATTTATTCTACTAGTTATAATTATATTTACATGTCCATCCTCCAGACTCAGAGCACATTGCCTGGCTGATAGTTGACCATAAATGCTTAGAATATGAAACTTGCATTTCCTCATAATTCCACAGGAATGCAAAGATTCATCAGAACAAGGATTGTTATATTTCAAAAATACAAATGATCTATACTTTTCTGGGATAGAAATCATAACTTCATTCATATTTCAGCAGCTCTGGCTGCCAGGAATTTCCATGGTTTACTCCCTTTCCATTTTTCTACCTTTAGCGGAATTTAATTTTGTTTTCATGATTGCCGTCTTGTAAAAGTCATTCCCTTTTTAGCTGTTGCCAGTTCAAAGTAGACAAAATTTACAGTTCTAGTGAGTAAAAGTCCTTTATTGGGCCATCCAACCCCTATGACTATATCTGTCTTTTCCAGCTATATTTCAATTACTTTTATGTGGATTGAAATCCAATATTTTCCTGAATCTCATTTTTTGTTCCACTTAATTCCTGTACTTTTCATTTGGTTTTTATCATTTAATTGAAATAGATAATAGTGCATGGAAAAAGAGGTAAAGCCTTAGTTGTTTGGATAGAAATAGAATTCAGGAGATTAAAATTATTATAGACCCACATTAAAGGCTTGATACAAATAGGTTACTACTAAGTTCTGTATTTGAAGTCATTTGAATAGGAGCTAATTTGAAGTTTGCCACTGAAATTTATAAATACTTTGGTATTAATAAATTAATACCATTAATTTACTATTAATTAGTAAATTAATAACTAACAACACTCTAAAAGAAACTCTCCAACTACTAACAACACTAATAATAAAGACATTGTTAGCACCTTTGAAATTTATGTAATTAGAGCTAATTATGTAAAACTAATTAGAAAGATCATTTCAAGTATTCTTATTTATTTATTAAAGTGGACATTATAAAAGATCTGACTCCAACGTACTAGACCAGACCAGAAGGACAGGAGTCCTAAAAGAAGCCTCATATGAGGCTGTGACTCACTATTCACTTAATTGTGACCAGTAATTTTACATATTTCCTTCCCATTGACCTCAACCTTGTTTTAGCAACAGGCTTTTACCTTCAAATAGTTAACAACCAGCCACTGATGCTGATACCTGGACAACACATATGCCCACTGAATATTAGATCGTTAACTTGGTGTAGTTGGAAGCAGCAAAATGCCAGAGTAAAATAATCTCTGATTCAAATAATTCATTAATTTGTATTGCTGCCTCTCCTGTAGTTAATACCAGAAAGTTTTGTTTTGCTTTACTCTAAAGACAAAAAAAAAAAAATAACTTAAATCATGCCCCAGCTTTAATTTTAAAAGTTAATCAAAGAAACCTTTCTTTCAATTGTAATGTTTTCACTTTAAAAAGAATCATGGCTCCCCAATTTTGAAATACTATCTGTGCTTAGTAAGGTAGCTCCCGTTTTTCTACATATTTAACCCATGTTTGCAGTGAAAGGGTCCAGCTTAGAAATAAGAGTGGGATTTTACTCAGAGCAGAAGAAAACACCTGCCATTAAACCCGAGAGCACAAGTGGGGCCTGGGGTGTCCGAAGCAGCCGCCACAGCTGTGGATGGAGGTTGACCTCTGCTTCGGTTCTGCATTGAGCTGGCAGGTGCCAGGACGCCATTCTGTCTACTCAAAAATACCCCCTTTTGAAGCAGCAGTATTTATTACTCAATTGTAAATGCAAATTTTCATGTGTTCATGAATTAAGCATCCTTGCTTATGGCAAGCTGTCTGAAGAGCTCTAGAGGACACATGTGGCTTTAGCATTAGTAATTGGACTTTGGGGAAAAGACTCATCTCTGTTCCCCACTGTAAAATAATTTCATAAAAGTTTTGACCTCAAACATGCCATATCACCTAACAAAGTCCCTTTGGGGGACTGGTACAATGAGAGCCTTGGCCTCTGAAATCTCACAAGCAAAAGCAAACTAAACTTTAAAGAGGAGAAGCTTTTGATGGGTGTTGGGGAGAGGGGCTGGGAACAAGTCCACTGTAATTGTAAGTGACCTTACAGTAGCTGGATTTTCTAGGGGTCATTTTTCTTAACACCAGTATAAGAGAAGTGTTTGACTTTGGCAACAGGCTATTTAGCTTTTCTATTTTAGCTGTTTAGCTATTTAGCTAAACAGCCTGTTTAGCTTTTCTAAATCAGCATGTCACACCATATCCTCTACCAATGCTTAGAACATTGCCAAACTCTTCATAGGCATTCAACAAATGTATATAAAGATCTAATTAGAGTTAAACAACATGCTACTTAATTAAATCAAAACAAGAATCTCCACTGCATTTCTTAACTTGATGGTAGGTGTCCTCTCACTCTTTTCTTTGGGTTGACTCTGCACCACCAAAAATAAAATCCTACTTGTAGAGCATTAGTGAGCATTTTGTGCGTGACAAGAATGACCAATAAATTTCTTAAACTTAATTTTACAGAGTTACACAGACAGACTGTACTCATGACTCACTGCTTGATTCGCTGAGAACATTAAGAAAAATAATTCTCTTAGCTCCCCTTTTTAATGGCAAAATTATTTGGGGGGTTAAGAAAGAACAGGATTTATTTAGTTGTTTCCATTATCTTGGCCCCCTCTCCCTCTCCCAGATGCTCTACAATTCCTCTTTCCTGCATTTTGAACTTGAGATGTTGAGGCCACTGTCCATGACACTATGAAAAAGGCAATTGGGGAAATTCCCTGGCGGTCCAGTGGTTAGAACTCAGTGCTTCCACAGCAGGGGGCATGTTTGGTCCCTGGTTGGGGAAATAAGATCCTGCAAATTGTGTGGCTCAGCCAAAAGAAAAAAAAAAGAAAAGAAGAAAGGGAAAAAAAAAAAAAGAAAAGAAAAAGGCAATTGGGAGGCATTCAAGAGGGCACCTGTTGAAAGCAGGCACCAGATACATGGACTTCAGTCTTCCTGAGAATCTAGTTCTAGATCTGTGCCTTAACACTTAGCATCACGATCCACTGCATTTAAAGTCACACAGACTAGCTTAAAGTCCTGGCTAACTTACTTACAAGAGGTGTAACCTTGAGAATCTTTGAGTTTTATTTCTGGCATCTGTAAAAGAAATATCATAAAACTTTGCTCATTAGGTTGGGAGAAGATTAAATGCAGTAACAGGTGAAAATTCTTTGTTGATGGTAAAATACACAAAATATAAGACATGATGTTCCTGTTATTGTTAATGTCATGATAACCTCACAGCTGTTAGAATTGCTGCAACTGAGAATGGGAATTTGGTACAGCTCCTCTGCAACTGATGTTTAGCAGCAGGTATTTTGGTAGGTGGAATATTCTTACATTCCCACCTGAAGTGAGATAGCAGTCCCCACTGGGGCCTCAGAAGGGGTACTTTGTTAGGACCTTGGCTTTACTCCTGTCTAGACTTGTCCTTGTCTCCCAAGCCTGCTAAAACGGAAGGTGAGAGATTGAAGGTAACTCTGAAATGCTCCACTTCCACAGGTGGGCTGAGCCCTGAGACATGACTTCATCTTTAAGAGCTAGGAAAAAAAAATACTGATGCCTCTAGAATTCATGTTTCCTGCTAGTATTTTTGTTCAAAAGTAAAGAAAATCTCAGTGTGGCTTAAGAATAGACAGCTGTCCAACAAAATAGAAATTTCCTAAAAGACCCACATATATATGGTCATCTGATTTATGACAAAGGTAACACTGTACTGTGATGGGGAAAAGAGGCATTTTCAATAAATGCTATTGGGTTAATTTGATATCCACACGGGGAAAAAAAGCATCTTGACTTTAACCTCACGTCATTCACAAAATCAGTTCTCCATGAATTCAGATCTAGATATGAAAGATAAAATAATAAAGCTTTTAGCTTTTAGAACAAACATAGAAGAACCTCTTTATGACCTTGAAGGAGGCAAAGATTTCTTAAGTGGAACAATAAAAGAGATAATCATAAAGAGAAAAAATGTTCAATTGAGTTTAAGAACTTCTATTCATCAAAAACATCTTTAAGAGAATGTAAACACAATATGCAGCGTGGGAGAATATGTTTGCAATAAATATATCCTTTTCTGACAAAAGACTCATATTCAGAGTGTGTAAAGAACTCCTATCTATCTATCTATCTGTCTGTCTGTCAACACAATGTATAATATGTAAAGAACTCTAGCAAATAATAGGAGAACTCAATAGAAAATGATGTGAACAGATACTTTACGGGATAGGATGCAAAATGGCCAATACATTTATTAAAAGGAGTTCAACTTAATTACTGGAGAAGTACAAATTAAAACACCGTGTGAAACTACTACACCTCCCACAAGAATGTCTAAAATGAAAAAGATGGAAAATACCAAGTATTGGTGATGATATAGAGGAACTGAAAATTCTCATACATTGCTAATGGAAGTTTAATTGTTAACCACATTGAAAAACTATTTGGCAATATCTACTAACTAGTAATCCAAACGTATGTATTGTCTAGAATGTAACAATTCCACTCCTAGATATACACCCAACAGAACTGTATTCAATTTTTCACCGAAAGACATATACTAGGATGTTTATTGCAGCACTATTTGTAATAACCAAGACCCAAAAACTCCTGGAAACAAACGGACATTAACAGTAGGATAAATGAATAAATAATTATTTATTCACACAGTGGAATATTATAAATCAGTAAAAACAAACAATCTACAACTACACACAAAATTTTGCATGAATTTCACCCATACTAAGCAAAAGAGGCTAAACACATAATGGATGATTCCATTTATATAAAGTACAAAAGCAGGTAAACTAATCTATTCTGCCAGAGGTCAGAATAGTGATTACTATTGTGGCAAGCAGGAACAAGGAACATCACAGCAGGGGCTTCTGGGTTCCTTTAGCTGGGTTCTACTTTCATTAGGTGCGTTTAGTTTGTGAAAATTTACTCAGCATATTATATACTTATGATATGTATACTTTCCTGTTTATGTATATAATACCATTTTCACATTCTAACCATATTACAATTATAGTTTAGAACCTAAAATTCCTTGAGAAACCTCACTGACAGGTACAACTCTGTGCCCTTTGCATGAATCTTGTGACTAACCCTAGCCTATCTATTTAAGCTACCATATATTTTGAAATTTATTTAAAATATATTTTTTTTCTCTTTATTTCAGGGCCCTCCTGGTCCAAAAGGTGATAAGGTAAGAAAATGTGTAGCAGGAACAAATTAAATTAGTGGTAATCCATACTGGCGTGACTTATACTATGTTACATTCAGATCTTTTTAATGAGCATCTACAGACTTTGTTCTAAAACTATCTTCTCATTTTCCTACTCTACAGGGAGAACAGGGCGATCAGGGACCTCGGGTAAGTTATACCCGTCCAATCCTGGGCAGAAAATTATTAATAGTTTTCAGCTCCAAACTCATTGAATTAAAGTAGCCCTGGCTTCATAACTGCCTTTGTGTCATGTGGTTTAGTAATGGCTGACAAAAATACCATACCACTTATAACCGAAATAGCCTTAATTGTAAGTAATGTTTGTATCTTGTTGCATTATCTTAACTTGATACCTGTAAATAGGACACTCTACAATAATGATTCCTACTGATTAAGGGCCAGAATCGCTACTAAAAGTCAGCAACCACCACCCTTCCGTTGACTATTGGGTCCTTCAGATTTGTATGCGTTGTTTTGTAATATAGAGGCCATGTGGATTCCTATTGCGTTTGGCCTTTTCCTGCAGTTAAACTTTATGTGCTATTGCATAAATATGTTATAGATGAAAATATTAATGCATTTTATATTTTTATTCATCATAAGTTTGAAAATACTTATTTGAATTTCTTATTCTTTATAGATTTTTAAGCAGATAAAAGGTGTAATATAATTTAACATTCCAGGGAGGAGGGGCATTCTTTTATTCTTCTCAAATGTGGCTCTTTTAACCATTATAACACAATGGTGAATGCTTTGTTTTTACCTTGGTAGTGCCAAGTCCTCTGCTTCACATCTGTGCCTTATTACCCAAATGTTCAGACATGCTGTTCCAATGATGTAGTGGCTCCGTGCAGACATACCTCTCAATTTTCTCATGTCACTATGCACAAAAGCGAGTATTTGGTTGAAGAGAGTCATGTCTTACAGTGGAAAAGCACATTTAAAACTTTCAGGTTGAAAACAGACACTGTGGAGGTTTTTTGTTAAATGCAGTCTGTGAAGTTAATTATTGAATTCATTTACACCACAGTAGAGGTTTTATTGCAAAAGGTATAGTCAATGCAAGCTTGAAAAGTTTGTAGTCTTATCCCTCCTGTTTATTAAACTAGATGAAAACTATGCTATGATTTACTTTCCTTTCTATTCTTCTGACATTTCTTCATATAGAGATAATGACTATGTCTCAGCATAGTCACAATGGCAGTTATTCTATCTGATGACCAGTTCAAAGTTTATCTTAATGGTCAAGGAGATTTAAACATCATGATATCTGTCATGGATGTGAATGGAATAAAATTCTCATAACCCTAAATGATTAGAATGTAGCCACTTGCTCCGTACGTGGTGATTATTTCACATGGCATGTCTCTATGTATTAAGTATTATTTCTTTCTACATGCAATATCAAAATCACTCAACTTGCCCTTTCCAGGTAAGAGGGAAACTGTTTCTATTCTGAGAAATCCTCTTTTGGCAAAGGAAGTGAAAGGGTGGTTCACAGCTTAGCTGTCAGCAGTGTGCACACAGTCCTCAGTTCCAAAAAGGTGTGTTGGCTTTCATCGTTCCAAAAAGTGATGATTGATTATAAAGCTAGGCCATATTTTCAGGAGGAAACCCGAAACCATGTGAAATTCACCTGGTTTCATGTTGCATTACAAACTCAGACTTGGACCGGGTTCCTTGCAAGTGTGGCCAAAGTTCATGAACTACTTTGACGAACCCAGACTGCCTTTCACACAGATTTCAGCCAGTTTTCACACTGACTGGGGCCAAGTTTCACACGATTCAGGGGCCACTTAGCATTTTAGCTGGAAAGTGGCAAAATTGATCCCATTTTCATTTGGATTTTGCTTTGTATTGAAGGAATTTGGATTGAACTCATAATGTCGGATGAATCTTTATGGATAAAAATTTAAATGTCCTGGGAGGCACACATGAATGGGATCATGAGAACTTACCGAATTGCCTGTCTTTTCTCAGATTCCTAATTTAGAAACAAGGCAGGTCACATTCAGTGATCTTAGAATTTTAAGATAAGTAGTGTCAGCTGCCTATTAGGAAATTCACATATCAAGAGGGCAAAATGAAGATTTTACATTTCCAGAAAAATCAAAAGTTAGTTAGAACTGGAAAAGTCTTCAATTTTAATGAAAATTAACTTTACCCACATCCTCTTTGGGCACACTCTTCCAGCTGATGCTGACAGAGGCTCTCTTTTTTAAAATGCAGATCTTTGTATTTGAATACCATTTCCATTTTCATCCTATCATAGATTTTTGAAATCTTTTACCATTTGTTCCAAGTAATTTATCTCTTTCCATAATTAACTTAACAATAAGATCTTACATCATTTTAGTTCTTTGTTAACTGACTTTCTACCGGGATCTATGCTGTTTTCTTGAACACGAGGTCCCTTTTTTTTCGTTTCTTTTTTGTTTTGTTTTTGGCTCACCAAGTGCCAGATAGGAATATATTAAGCCATATTATGTGAATCAAAGCAGGAAAAATTTGAAGATAAAATGCAAATTAAGAAGGTGAAACTATCTTGAAACACTTGGACATATATTTATCAATATATATTGAGCATCTACCATGTTCAAGGTACCCTACTTAATACTATAGAGACTATAAATGGGTCCACTTGCCTCTCTCTTCTACTATCAGCAAATTCAACCTATTCTCATCTCATGTTCTTGATCACTGCAGTAGTCTTCCAATTAATCTTGCTTCCATTCTTACCGTGTGCAATCCATTGCCTAAACAGCAACCAGAGACCATTGTATGCTGTAAATTAGATTATGCTGCTCCCTGTTTTAAACCTTAAAATGAAATCCAAATCACTTCTGGCCCTTGCTTACCTCTATAACCTCATCTCGAACTAGTCTCCCCCTCTACCCACTATGCTCCAGCCACTCTGTCATCCACATGTTCTTTAAACACAACACACTCCCGACTTGATGACTTTCTATTTGCTCTCTTCTGGTCTTGTGATTGGGTTCTTCTTATCATTGAGATTTTTCTCTCAAATACCTCTTTGGGGAGAACTTCCCTAACTACCCAATCTAAATCTGAGATTATCCTATTTTGTTTATTTATTTAATTGCTTCTTATCTGTAAAACATGCCTCTCCTTAAAACAAAAACTCCATGAGAGCAAGGACTTCTGTCTGTCTTGTTCATACCTCCATCACCAGAACAGTAAGGACTTAATGAATATTTGTTGAATGTTAGAATAAAATATTATCTCATCATTACTGCCTTCAAGCAGCTGATAATCTCATGGGTGCCTGAATAAGAAAACGATGTGGTTTTATGTTATATGCCTTAAATAGCCGTACTAAGAGATGCTAGATAATTGAACATTCTTCCACTTCAAAAAATAACTGCAGAAAAGGTGACACTTGAGCTAGGACTTGATACACGTGTAATCTTTAAAAGCTTAGATGAAGAACAAGACATTAAACATTCCAGGAAGAAGAAATAGTTCATACAATATTATACAAGCAGGAAATGACAGGATTCATTTAAGGAAAAATAATATTCCATTTGCCAAGGGAATAGGTTAAATATGGAAAGATTGTATCATATGAGGCTGAAATTTTTTTATTGAAATTACATCATGGAGCGTTTTGAATGTCTAGTGTGGTGGGCAATGAGGAACCACTGAAGAGTTTTGAGCATATCATTTGCTATATATTACCACTAGACTATTTAGTGTAATTACCAATTTTTCGTTTTTCTTTTCCTGAATCCCAGAGAAGGGAGGAGGCTGGGATTCTGTTGGGGGTTTTTTGGGGGTTTTTTTTTTGGCTGCGCCCGTGCGGCATGTGGGATCTTAGTTCCCTGACCATGGATCGAACCTGTGTCCCCTGCATTGGGAGTGCAGAGTCTTAACCACTGGACTACCAAGGAAGCCCACCAGATGTTCTTTATGAAAACGTATAAGGTAATAGTGTCCAGTATGGAAAGAAATTGGAAGAGACTGAAAGCATGGAGACCAAGTAGACCAGGAAACTATGTCAGTCATCTGGACGAGGTCATAAAAGTCTGGGCTATGAGAATAATGTCCAGTCCTCAGTGGAGAGATAAGCAGAGGGGATGGGCTGGCTCAGTCTGGAACATCAGGTATCACTGGAGGTACAGGGCCACACTGAGCAGAAAGTTCAGTATCAGAATGAGAAGCTCAGCAGTGGAGAGGGGCTAAGTTGGTGAGCCAAAGCCGAAATTCCAAAGGGGTCACCAGAATATTGGAGAAAGCTGTACGTCTGCAATGGGATTCCAAAGGAAAGTTGCATCATGTCATCAATAGGGTTTGCCACAAGCACCAAGCAAAAACCTGGGCAGACAAAGAGGGAAAACCAGGGTTGATACTAGTAGAGGAGAAATGGACAAAAGTGAAGTCTTGAAGCAGAAGGTGAGAGATGAATTTGATTTACATTGTGTTTACATCCAAAATCTGTGACCATGGCTGACGTTGTGATCATGTTAAATTTTTTAAAAAAAGAAGAGAAGCAGTCAGGGAGTCAAATTAAAAGGTACTGAGGCAAAAATTTAATACAAGTCTTATAGCTAATTGGATGTAAGAGCTGAAGTTGACAAAGAAGGTAAAGCTAGAGGTGACGTTTCTGGCTTGACTCCTTGATAACGTTGGCCAGAAGAGAGTCGGTAGGATAAATGATAAGTTGAATCCTAGTTATGCTGAATTTGCAATCTTCACGAATTATTCCATTGGAATAATGTAGCAAGCAGTTGGAAATATGAGACTAGAATGCAGAGGTGGTGTTGTAGCTGGAGGTAACAGCTACATAGCTGAACACCCCCAGAGCAAGAATTGAGACCCCAGGGAGCAAAGTGGAGGGTGAAAGAGTGAACATAGAGCCTCTTTAGAAATATCCACACTGGGGCTTCCCTGGTGGTGCAGTGGTTGAGAGTCCGCCTGCCGATGCAGGGGACACGGGTTCGAGCCGTGGTCCGGGAAGATCCCACATGCTGCAGAGCAACTAAGCCCGTGCACCACAGCTACTGAGGCTGCGCTCTAGAGCCCACGAGCCACAACTACTGAGCCTGTGAGGCACAGCTACTGAAGCCCGTGCGCCAAGAGCCCGTGCTCCACACCAAGAGAAGCCGCCGCAATGAGAAGCACGCGCACTGCAACGAAGAGTAGCCCCCACTTGGGGCAACTAGAGAAAGCCTTTGTGCAGCAACGAAGACCCAGTGCAGCCAAAAATAAATAAATTAGTTTAAAAAAAAATCTTAAAAAAAGGAAATATCCACCCTGAGGGAGTGGACTGAAAAGGAGCATCGGAAAAAGAGAGTGAGCATTCAAAAGAAAAACCAGGACATGCAATGTTTGAACAGTAGGCAGAACTACTTTATTTATTTATTCATTTATTTTTGGCTGCATTGGGTCTTCATTGCCTGCGGGTTTTCTCTAGTTGCAGTGAGCAGGGGCTACTCTTCGTTGCGGTGGGTGGGCTTCTGATTGCGGTGGCTTCTCTTGTTGCACAGCACAGGCTCTAGGAGCCTGGGCTTCAGTAGTTGTGGCATGCAGGCTCAGTAGTTGTGGTGCACGGGCTTAGCTGCTCTGCAGCATGTGGGATCCTCTGGGACCAGGGCTTGAACCCATGTCCCCTGCACTGGCAGGCGGATTCCCAACCACTGCACCACCAGGGAAGTCCCCTAGAACTACTTAAAAAAAAAAAAAAGTGAGGGTGGCCCACAAAACATTCTTAATTCAAAGAAAGCCACAGGGATGAGATCTATAAACCTTTTGGATTTGGTGTTCTGGAATCTTGGGATTGTAAGAGGGTGCGTTTTGTTCAGTAGTGAGAGGGAAAGTCAGATTGCAAGAAGTTAAAAGTAAATGGTAGGAAAGTTGACTATCTTTGAATAGTGTCGATGGCATATGATTTAATGCAGAAGAAACAGCTAACGTTTTTGGCATGAGCTTTCCGTCAGGGTACACTGAACCAATTTCAAGCCTACAATTTTAGGTATAATACAATCACCGTCGATATCATTTGGTTTTCTTCTACAAGACACTGAGGGTTAGATTTCCACAGATGGATGCGTCCTGACATTAGAATTGCACTTCCCTCCTTGATTCTTGGGGAGACGTCATTACAGATTTGCTCTTAATCTTCAGTTCATTTCTGCAGTCAAACGCTGCACCTCAGCAGTTAGGCCTCTCGGCTCTATGGTTAGGAGGGTGTTTTTTCTGTGCTGTCAGCTACCATGTCCATGCTCAGTTTTCTTCATTTCATCCTCATAGGTTTGTATTACAGAGTTTTGAGGCTAATCCTTTATTCTGTATTCAAGCCGAGATTGAAGACCCGCCGGAAGGGAGCTGTAGGGGGATTCGTAGACTGAACGAAAGTTGGACTGAGAAATGATACCTCATGAAATAACTACAATTGCTCATTACTTAGAGTCGTACAGCTTGCAGAACACCTTTCTAGGCAAGATACACACATCGTCTCTAAGCCTTCCTACAGTTCAGCAAAATAGATTATCAGGGAAGAAAATATAGGAAAAGTGAACACAATAGAGTGAGATGATTATATCCACATGGGCTGGAGTCAGGCTGGATAAGGATCAATTCTAACTGCCACTGTCTCCATGGTTATGAGAAGGATTAAATAAAATAATGTATGAAAAATCTATAATAAGCCCTCAGCAGATCATAGTTGATTATTCTCCTCAAGTTTCACATGAAGAATCTGGGGTAAAGTAAATTGCCCAGTTCACATGATTTGTTAAGTGGTAGAAATGGGATTCAAACCCAGCTCTCTCAGCCTCTGGTCTGTGCTCCTCCCGCGGGGTCACGCTGCTTCCCTATCAATCAAGTAGTTGGTATAGTCATCAACCTCAATGTGAAACAATAGAGTTTACCAAAATATGCGTGGCTCAACTTATAACCTCAATAATAATGATAAATAATTTTCATTGAGTTCTTAAAATATGCCAACCACTCTGTGAAGATATGTATTATTTCAACAACTCTATAAAATAGTTACTTTTGTTATTTCCATTTAATAGATGAGGAAACCAAGATTCAGAAAGTTTAAATATTTCATCGAAGAAAACAGAGCCAGCCAGTGGCAGAGCCAGGATTTAAGCCTCAGTACTCACAAATTACATTTTCCATGTACCCTCAAAAGTAACTCAAAAGTGATTTAGTAGCACAAATTTTAACATGACCTTTTTTTTTTTTTTTTCTGATGAGGATTGAGCTCACACAGATTAAGTGACTTGATCTAGTTCTTTCACACACATCTACCAAAAGACAGTGCTGGGACTCAAACACAAATGTCAAGTTCTGCCCTCTTTCCACAATGCCAAGCTGCCTCCAAATGGTTGCTAGGACTCTCTTCAACTTTAAGAGTTCATGCCTTTGTGAATCAGCTTGCAAATGTTGGGGAGCACAAATGAAAACAGGTGCATCTTTTTCCTTTGCAAGCATGACAGTCACAATCTTTACAATTCATGCACTGCCAACCTTCCAAAAACCAAAGGAATGGACGAATGCCACTTAGCAACAGCTTAGAATCTCTCCTCATGAAGCATAGGGAGGCAGGGTGATGCTGACCCTTGTCCAAGGCATGTCAGGATACCCAGTAAGCTTGCTGTGATACAGTTTCACTTCTCAGCTCAAGGGCACCAATTTGAAAATTGTATCATAGCAAGATCCTGGTGTATTTGCTCTTAGTGCCTTTTTTCTTCAGGATAACCAAACGAACAAAGTCTGTTTTCCTCAATTCATAATGCTGTGCTTATATGTTCTACAAGGTATTTTGTTGATTCTGCTTTTATTCTGAGCTTCTCTTTGCAAAAGAGATTGAGTTATATTTCCTTGATCAGTAGCCAAACCTGAATGTCAAGTGTAAAAGACTCAGGACTCTCCAGGATTTTCCCATTGTCGTCTGCACACCCTACTACTATCCCTCTCTCCTTCATTATTAAAGAGGGCTTGTTGCCCAGTTCATTAGGGCCTCTGCCCTCATCATGAACCACAGCCCTGGGCTTTGATGTTAAATGACTCAGATTTCTCTTCTCTATCTTAGTGACTTAAAAAACATAGCCTTAAACATAAGCAAAGCTATTTTAATGTTTAATACTGTCTTTTTAAATTAAGGTATTATGTTGTTATGAAATTGTGGTAAATGTGTTAGTCAAACTTAGGCAATAAAATGAGCAAGCATCATGAAGTTATCTTTTGACTATAAATTAATCTTCTAATCAGGTGGTTACCATCACCTTGCCAAATAACACAGAGGCCTGATAAATAAAAGATTTAGTGGTTATTGGTCTCAATATCATCAGCCAACAGCTGGTTTTAAATGATCCTGAGCTCTCACAGTTTCAATAAGCCACCCAGGAGCTCTGTTTAACTATTTTCATAAAATTCTTTTCTCTTCCCAGTGTATTCAAGTAAATTTTCATAACAGCTGGGACTATGCAAAACTGATAGCATCTTAAAAACATCTTCAGCAAGACAGATTAAGTTCCAGAAAAGGAAAGCATTTAGAAGTTTATTTTATTATCTTAACCTTTGTTGACTTGAATGATTAAACAGATTCTTTGGCTCTGCTAAAGCATTTAGACCTGGATATTAATTTGATGTTCTTATTTACTTAACCCTTGCCTTTCTCTTTAGCCCTAATGAATATACTACTCATTTGGTACTGAATGTATTGCTTGTGAAAAGGGAATGGAAAGAAATAAACTGTGAGAAAATGATTTTAATGATTTCCAGAAGTGGGAGAAGTTGGCATGGAAACAGCAAGCTCGTTAAAATTTGCAAACGTTCTTGTTATATTTTATAATCAGAGTTCTCTTTTAAGTGTTCTGTCTGTCATACTTCAAACCACTAAGAGCCCAGGAGCATTTGTAAATTTGTCCTAATGTAGGTTAATTTAAGGGATAAATTATTTTTGCAAACAACTGTTGGTATGTAGACAATATTTCCCTTGGAATTCAGTGTTGCAAATTATATCTCAGTTATTGATTGTATAGCTGAGCCCATTAAGGAAAAAAAATAGATATTATGAAAAGTTGAGGAAGTGACTTTACCTATTTTACATCACTTTAAATCTTAAAATTTTTGTCTAATGTGAAGTCTTATACAAAGAAATCTATATATATAGTAATCCAGTGGGATAAGTTTTTATACAGACTTCTGGAAGTTAAAGCGAGTATTTAGGGCTTCCCTGGTGGCGCAGTGGTTGAGAGTCCGCCTGCCGATGCAGGGGACACGGGTTCGAGCCCCAGTCCGGGGAAGATCCCACATGCCGCGGAGCGGCTGGGCCCGTGAGCCATGGCCGCTGAGCCTGCGGGTCCGGAGCCTGTGCTCCGCAACGGGAGAGGTCACAACAGTGAGAGGCCCACGTACCGCAAAAAAAGAAAAAAAAGAAAAAAAAAAAGCGAGTATTTCACAAAACCCTTATAATTACACACACACACGCACACACACACGCACACTAGTCGAAAGTCTGAGGTTTGAGGCCTTAACTGAAAATTCTATCAATGACCATAGATGTATTACAATAAAACCAAAATCCATTCCAAGTATCTCCTCTGACAAGGAATTCTGGAGAATGATGCCACCCAGTTTAAATAGCTGTTGCATTTCCTTTTAGTCGCTTTTAGCGCAGTGACCTTCACATTAAAATAGCTACTCATTATATTTCATGAAGTAAATATTTCATTTGTCCACACTTGTACTCATTGCTCATATCAAATGCAATATTCTTCTTTTTACTTATTTTACTTTTTTTTCATGGTTTATATATCTGGACCTTACAGTCTTTTCAGGCTAATGTGCACCATTTCACATTTTTCTTGAAAGTGAATGGAATGAAAGATTTTTAATGAAAAATATATGTATGTATATTTAATATTATTACATTTATATTTCTTTTGTTTGAATTTTGCAAGTGCTGCTTTCTGTGAAATGTTTTCTAAATAATTCCAGGAATTCCTTGATAAAAAAATGATCTTTTCTGAACCTCAAAACTATACAGATGATTTTATTCTCTTTGTCTTATATTTAAGCAAGATAGTTTTCACATGAATTCAAACATAAGAGTATTAGGTTTATTAATCCGTATACTATGGAGTTATGATTTGCATTAATGCCTGCAACTGAAGCATATAATAAAATGTGAAGGGAAAAACAGATTTGTGGTTGGTGACTTTCAATATTACATAAGAAAGAGAAAGTAAACCTTTAGGTAAATATATTAAAATCTGTATTTGAAATGGACAAAAAAACGCCAAAATACTATAGTTGGTAATATCTATAAATAAAGACCATATTGCAAATAGGAAATACAGCAATTTATAAGCAGTTTACACCAGCAAAATCCAACACAATTACCACTATTCCTTTTCTATCACTCCCAAATGCAGAATTATAATTGCAACAGAATGTTAGAGGTGGATTAACTAAATAGAAATCAAGAAAGTATGAAACAGCAGATTTTTAATGGTGCATCAGGATTCGCAGAGGGAACTAGAATGCAAGACTGTATTTTTGATTCATCCCTTCAGAATGGGTGGAATAATGGCTTATGCATTGACAGATCATGTTCAGGGAGAACAGTTCCTGTAGGTCTGAATGAGATGGGTCTCTGGAAAGTCATTTAGTGCCAGACAGCAGCATCCTTTCCTAAGCATACATGCACTAATGTGTCCAGCAGCTCCTCGCAGCAGACACAGCCTGTAAATCACAAGTGGCAAACAGGACTGGCTTTGTAGGAAAAAGATGTCAGTTGCAAGGTCCTACTTCACACACAATTCTAAAGCGACTTTGGAGGGAGTCAGGAAGCTTTGATTTTCATTGCTTGGAAGTCAGTTAAATTTTGTTTGAAAAGTGTTGGTATTCAGAGGAAACTTTACTGACCACTATTATTTTTATTAGCACAAGTGAACTTTTGAATGTTTTACACACTAATAATAATAATAATAATGACAACAATGCAAAACTATTGTTTTTATATTCCACATACCAAAGAAACTTCTGGGCCTTCTTATCATACTTTATTACCTTGTACGTGTAGCATGAATCTGTTCATAAAGAAGCCTAAGTGCCAGATAAGGTGGCATCCAAATCCTCCAATGTAGCATTAGAATACCAAAGAACTAGGAACATCTGACTCTCTTTCCAGGACAGGAACTATCGTTAGCTCCAGACCTAAAGGAATTCATTAGAATTAAGAATTAAGATAGGGAAATGGTGGTGAGCAAACAAGAGAAGTTGGCATGGCAGAGTGTCACTGCTTTTCTGGCTTGAAGCCTGTGTGATGTGATGTGAAACAGAAAGAACTAACTATAACCCTAGGAAGTACAAGGGAACAACAGGTGGTAATTCCTGCCTCATTCACCATGTCTTCAAAGCGACATGTCAGCCTGAACATTCCAAGTTTATTGGCAGGTGAGGAAAAAAGCTATAGGAGACACCACCAGATTTTTAATTAAGAATAATTCAATTGTTTTTAAAAATAGCTTTATTCCTTGGGCCTTTCATCAGCTTATTTTTAGAAGCTGACTTAATCTAGTTATCTAGATGATTAAAATTGTAGCCCAACTTTGAAATATCGCTCCCAGCTCTTGACCCCATCATGACTTAGAAGAGGCCATCACCGTGTGAGATTTCTGGGATTGCTGAAGAGAGATTCTTCCACTGGTGAAGTAGGAAGTATGGAATAAAGGATGTGACTGAGAAGACTGTGGCCAAACACAGAACACACCGGAGACTCTTCTAAAACACACCTAGTTCTAAGTTACATATGCTGTGTTATTTTGTCTTTTTCAAGGTGTACAACTTGTTTCTCGTATCAAACACTTGCTTTTCGCACCAACAGTGGTTTAAGATATTATAGTGCATATCATTCTGTATGTGGGTGTTAGTACATGTATCATTCTCATTAACAGGAATTATTCTATCTGTAGAGATAGATATATACACATATGTGTGTGTGGATATTTACTTACAATTGCACTGCCTATACTGTCTTAATGAAACAGAGTTCTCCATAAGCATAGATTATTATTCATGTATACAAGATCTAAACACATACAAATGTGAACCAACCTACTCTTGTTTATACTCTGATTCCAATTAAGAAAAGTAAGGTTCAAAGTGGTTTGTTAACTTTTTTTGGATAAAATTGATACATCTTCCTTAACTGTCTTTTAAAAAAGTATTCTTGTGTTCAGTATGGCAATTCAGAATTGTCTAAAGAATTGTCTAAAGTTAATATAAATTAACTTTTAATAATTTCAAGCTTAATTTTTCTTTGTGCATGTCCTAGCCTGCAAGGAACCCCATTCTCAATGTTCCTTTGCAAATTTAGATGGAACTATCTCAGTGATAGTCCTTGCCTGTGACATCAGTTTGGCTCTGACTTCACAGTAGAGTCTACTGACTGAGCTTTTTCGTGATCATCTTTGAGGAACAAATACTTGCCTTGACTTTAATATTAGAGAAAAGTTTGAGAACTAATTAAGAACTCAGTTGCTGTTTCTTAGCTACCTTATTTCTTTATATTTCTTAATGGTTGAGGAAGTCAGAAGTTTCTAGAATGCCAGCACCAGAATTTTCTTTTAGATTATAAACTTTTTCATATGGAAGGGACTCTTAACATGTTCCTTGAATTTAGTATAAGTTATAGCAGCACCTTGTAATTTTCCAGCCTTGATTCCTCCTTACTTTTAATTTATTTTTATCCTACTGAACTGTTCTTTGGGAAGTTAAACATTTGAAAGATTGTAAATCGTTAATATAGTTTTATCAGATGTTTTGAAAATCGGAAACTATTTTGTCTTCATTAGCGTGGCTGATGATTAACATGGCATATGATACATCATATGGGAAAAAGCCCCTAGCTACAATTTAACCATTTTTATTAATTTTTAAACATTTCTTTAATATTATGCCTTGTTGTTTAAAGAATTTACTATCTATATGACAATAATTTTGATAATGAAAACAAGAGTAAGGAATTTTTTTAATTTTTATTTTTATTTTATATTGAAGTATAGTTGATTTACAATGTTGTGTTGGTTTCAAGTGTACAGCAAAGTGATTCAGTTATACATATACATATCTCCACTCTTTTTCAGATTATTTTCCCATATAGGCTGTTACAGAGTATGGAATATAGCTCCCTGTGCTATACAATGAGTCCTTGTGGGTTTTTTTTCTTAATTTTTTTTTAATTGGGGTAGGGTTGTTTTACAATGCTGTGTTAGTTTCTACTGTACAGCTAAGTGAAGCAGAGTTCCCTGTGCTATACAGCAGGTTCTCATTATTTATCTATTTTATACATATTAGTGTATGTGTGCTTGTCCCAATCTCCCAATTCATCCTACCCCACTTCTGCCTCCTTGTTGTCCATACGTTTGTTCTCTACATCGGGGTCTCTATTTCTGCCTTGCAAACCAGTTCATCTGTACCATTTTTCTAGATTCCACAAATATGCATTAATATACAATATTTGTTTTTCTCTTTCTGACTTAATAGTAAGGAATATTTTACCTTTTCTATTATGTTATTTTTTTCTCTGCCAAGTAGATAACTGCTATGTTTAAATTAAGAATTTCACCCTTTACACACACCACTTTTATTTTTTGGCATAGATAAACATAAATTACTTCTACTTTGACAAAGTAAAGTTTGTAAAGAATCATCAGTGTTAGGAAATTCTAGAGTATAACATTATAAAGCCATTCTTTTAAAGCCTTTTTTGTTGCCCTTTTTGCTCAGTACAAAATTTGCTCAGCCTTACAACCTTTTGTTTAGTAGTCATTCACAATTATTCAATAATATTGTAAAAGGAAATGAATTTTGAGGAGTAACAGGAAGAAGGGAATATTTGGAGATGTATTAGACATTTTGGATTTGTTCAGAAAATTAATGTACAGATTTACAACTTCATCTTTCATTTTACACTTTTAGGCAGAAAAGTCAAACAAAATAGAAATAAAAAAAGCTTTCTATGTCACCAGTACAACGTTGAATGTTAACGCTGTAACTCTATACCGGTCTTTGGTATTACTTCCACTTTGGAGCCCTGTAGTTCTAATAAAATGTGTCAGAGAAGAATGCAAGGTTTGAGTCACAGTATCTACCCGGAATTTTATATAGTAACTGTTATAATCATTCAAGATATTCAGAATGTGTCAAATGAAATGGCATGTGCCAATTGAGAAACTGTCACAATTTATATGGGATTTCCTTTTTGGGTGGAGAGTAACATCTTTGGTTGCAGTGGGGGAAAGGAATGCAATGTCTTTATTTTTCCTTATTTTTGAAACGTGACACACTATTTTGTACAATCTTCCCTCTATGTTTTATTTTGAATCAATAATTCTCATGAGGCAGATTAGAGGCTACAAACTGGTAGCCTGTGAACAGATTCCAAAAGTAGACGCATTTTATTTGGCTTACCCAAATTACTTGCTAATATTTTAATATTGGGCAATTTCATACAAAATCTTGTTTTAAACTTCCTCTTGAAAAACTAGAAGATCTGACACCATTGGGTACATATTCTTTATAATTTCAGTTGACTGAAGCTGGATGGAATCTCTCTGCTTTAGATGCATTCACACTCAGCCCACTTCAATAATTTACATATGTGCACAGCCCCTGTTGGCACTGGAGTTTGTAATACCTGAATTAGAGATTAAGATAATTTTGCATTTGATATTATGATGACGAAGTCCATCAAAATATACAGACACAGGTAACAAAACAACGAATGACAAATCGTTTATCTTCTAGGAAGAAGGCTACATTATTGCCTTTAATTGAATTTACATATAATTTGTTTTTAAATTACATAGACTTCTTCTTACCTTGGTGGTTGTCAATCTATGGTAGTGTAGAATTTTTTTATTAGTATACCAAGTCTGTTCAAAGGTCAAAATTAGGACTAGTTCAAACTTGGTAGTTTTATACCAAGATGTCAATATAATTTATGCCATCTTTCAAAATTTTGTTGAAATATGAATTGTAAATAACAGAATTTTTATTAAGTTACCCTTGTTGTATATAGAATAGTAATTAAATAACATGCAAATAATATTTAAAAGATATATTTTAGTCCTTTAATTATATACTTTTAAAATTAGAAACTATAGATGTTGAAGGCTTGCTCTTCAGAGTCACTCCTTTGAGGGAAAATGTAGCCCCTAATTACAGAATTTCCTCCAGGTTTTTCTTAGCAGTATATAAGATGTTTGTTTATTACTTAAAATGATCTAGCTTAGACATCTATGTAGGTTGTAGCCAAAGTTCATAGATATTTAAAATCATAATATAAATTTAGGTCCATATGTTTTTTACTGGACCCAAATAATTTCCTTTATAATACTAACAGTGTACTTCTAGAAGCATTCATACTTTAAGGCACTATATATTTCTTCAGGGTTTTTGTTGTTCTGGTTGTATAGTTAGATTAATGGAAACATCCCACCTTGTAAACATTTCTAATGAAATTGCCCTTACAGGGCACCAGTAAAAATTAAGTTAATAAATTGTTTAGAATTGCCCTTTATAGCTATGCTGACAAATCTTAAGAAAAAGAACCAATTGGAGTCAGTATTATTTGATCCTTTTTTTCTCTGTATTCTCCTTGATGTAAAAATAAATTGAAACCTGATTTCTCTGAGTACAACAAATACAGAATTTGATGGTATGGTTCAAATGATTTTAAAAAGATAGCATAAAAAGGATCCTATAAAGTAGATCATATTTCCCTTTATGGGGAAAGGGAAAGGAGTTGTATGCATTTGAAACATTTTTTTTCTTATAGTGTTTTAAACTGTAGGATAATATAGGAACTAAAAATTTACTTTTTATTAGGATTATAAAATCTTTTGGCAATGTCAGAAAGCCTTTCTAGATAAATCTTGATTGTCTTATTCTAAAAGCGTGCTGAGGGTAGGAGATAATGTGGGTAAGAGAAATTCACTTTCTATTATGTCAAACTTTCTCTTATAACTGCAAAATAAACCCATTTCTCAGCCAGCCAATTGACTAAAAATTCATATAGGGTATCCTAACCTCATGGTTCCTGAGTTTTATTCAAACACCTATGGTGGCAAGGAGCTCACTCTGTTGAAAAGCAAACTAGTCTAATTATAGACAGTTCTAAATATTACAGAGTAATTTAATCATTGATTCATTTGACAGATATTTATGGTTCCTTCTTTTGAATTAACATCTGTTGTTCTCTACTTCCTATCATTTAGTTTTAGTCCTGCCTTCTGAACTAATTCCTCTTCCACATGACAACCCTTCAGGGATTTTATAGAAACACTGAATGAAGTTCAGGGTTGCAATGAGCCCTAAAGCCTTGCTTGTCCAAACCCAACTCTCCTCAACAAGCAATGGCATAGCACACAACTGACTACTCCCTGCGATGGTGACGGTGACGCTCCCAAGGCAGTTCTAAGCTTATTCAAAATAGCTGTCACATCCCAGCTCACTTTCTTTTGCTCCAACCCCAGCTCCTTCCTTCGTTCCTCGTGTGACACCTCTGTATCTTCTTTCTCTCCTGGTTGTTCTCTATATGTGTTTCTGTCTACCCTTAAAGGGTAACAGCCCAAAATTAAACACATTAATTCGGGTGGAGTCTGGCCTAAGTGGGATAGAACCTACCTGATTATGCCTCTGTTTATGTTAATATTGCAGGGAATTAGATTAGCTTTAAGCCCCATTGACAATCATATCATATATTGATGTATACATTTATTATCAATGTAAATTCTAAAGTCTTTTTTTCACTGCTACTAGCCCTTAGCTCCTCAACGGTGTATCATTATGGCTTGTTTATTGGATCCAAACACTGTTCTTTACTTTTTATTCCCACACTATTATTATACTCTGTCCTGTTGAGATCCTCTCTTGGAGTCTGATTCTGCCATCCAGCAAATATTACATCTCTATTCTGCCCCATTTTCTGGAGATCTGAGATATAGATATGGAAACAGATATACAAACTGAGAGAGAAACCATCCCCAGACCCAAATTTTAAGACTAATCCATGACACAAATGTTGAATGCAGTTAAGACTGAGAACAGGAACTGTGGGACTATTTCAGCAGTATTACCGAGGTAAATTGTTCAACCAGTCATAAATCCACTTTTTTATTTGCTTTCAGTTCATATTTCTCAATTTAGTATATAAGGATAATATGACATACCTCTTGCTGTAATCCAGTTATATATGTACATCCATCTACTAATAACCTTTTTTAAAAAGACAAAAAAGATCATATTTTTAAAACTGCACTTCTTTTTCAGATTTTCACTAACAATGCTTTTAATAATCTATTCTAATCTTAAGTCAATAAAATTCTACCAATCTGTCAATATTTTGCAGGCTTTACCTTCTTCCTTGTTTTTTCTTCTATTACTTCTCTTACTCTCTACAGTTCCTGAAAGATAATTTGGTTTGGTCATTTTTTTGGCAAATGCTATGTATTTTAAAAGTCATTTCTTGGGCTTCCCTGGTGGCGCAGTGGTTGAGAGTGCGCCTGCCGATGCAGGGGACACGGGTTCGTGCCCCGGTCCGGGAAGATCCCACATGCCGCGGAGCGGCTGGACCCGTGAGCCGTGGCCGCTGAGCCTGTGCGTCCGGAGCCTGTGCTCCGCAACGGAAGAGGCCAAAGCAGTGAGAGGCCCGCGTACCACACACACACAAAATTCATTTCTTCAGACTAATTTAGACTCCCAAGGTTTTCGTTTGTAGTCTCTTTACTTTTCTTGGCATTTTATACTACCAATATTTGTGCCATTTTTTAATCCGAATATCTGTATTTGTCTTGTTTAACAGAGAATTAGAAACTAAATAGGAACTGGATGCTGTTGACTTCTTCTGTCAGTTATTAACAATTTACTCCCAGTTGGCCAAAGGGGGAAAGAAAGGCCTATTCTTTGATTCTCCTTCTCTTTCTGATTCTAACGGCAAATGCTCTTCTTGCTCTCAGTATTTTCCTCCAGATCCAGGGGGCCTCAGAGCCCCTGACCCAGACTTTACTGTTCCATGCCACTCTTCTATATTCATCCTTAGTTTGACTTTCACTTCCTTTTTCCTTTCCTTCCTTACATCTAATTATGATAGTCATAACAAAGGAAACCCAACAAAGAATAAGAGAGTGGAAGGGAAATTAAAGGCCTAATAATCCACAAATTGGTTAATGATTCCTTGTACAAAAGTTGACTCTAGCCATTCCTTTGAAAATAATTTTTTTCTCAATCATATTTGTTTCACGCCATTTTCCCAACATTTAATAATTTTCCCAAACATTTCACAAGTCGAGAAACATGGAGAATTGTACAAATGGACAAATGTTTATGAAGCTTCATCTCAACTGTAGGTAATGTAAGGAGCTGGAAAATGGTAAATTATTCTTCCTTATTTTGTGTTCCATAATTGCTAATATTCCACATCACCCGAGGAGAATAGTTGACAGTGCCTTATGTGTAAATAAGTAAGTAATTCAATTTCAATAATGATAGATAGACATACATCTTGTAATTCTTTAGCCACATATGGGAATCATAAAAGTTGTAGCTGATGAGGTGGCAGAACTGGTAACTTACCTGAGTATACCAGATGCCACCTGGTTTTTAAAATGTGAACTCTGTTCCTTATGGGTACTGAAACTGTAGACTCATTGAATTAAAATAAGACCTATGAAATACATTTTTATTTTGGAAACTGGGCTATTACTTTTATCTTTTAAGACACCAGAGAAATATTTTCCTTGTTTTACTTATGTTTAATACCATCATTTCATGTGAATACAGTTATTCACTGTTCATTCTTTTTTATTTTTATTTACTGGTAAAAAAAGGCAAACATTTCATTAATGTTTACTAAGTTCAAAGGCGATGTTACACTTTGAAATAATTCTTATAATCATAGGGAAAAAAATCTTGCTTCTGTTATATGTGGCAAGTTCCTTTGATACATGACATATTAAGTACTTTTAAGTAAAGAGACAATTGACCCCATCAGAAATTGCAGCTACAGCTTATTTTGAGCACGCATTTTCAGAAACTTTCCAAGGCAAGTTAATCTTTACTCAACATTTTTGGCTGGCTTATTATCATCTAAATATTTGAAATTGGAAGGCATAAAAGGAAATTTGAGGTAAAAAAAAGAGTTTGAATATTATCAGTATAGTTATTTCAAGTAAATTATAGGTGCACATAAATATCACTTTTAAAGAGTAGATATAATAAACATCATAGTATATCACAACTTAATGTTAAAAATGTATAGCATTTCATTAAATAACATCATCACCAACCACAGCCAGGAAATGAAAACTAAAAAGGAGAAAGTTCATATTATGATTTCTAATATCCATATCATTAAAAAGTTTAGACTTAATTTCACAGAAGTCGGGAAATTCTGAGATTCCCAAAGAAACCATAACTCTCTCATAGATTACAACAGCCTCTTTCATGAGGAGCTCAAATCATGGGACTCCTCCCAAACGGATCCATCACTGTGGGGTGTTATATCACTATAACAGTGTATCCATCACTTCTTTTTCAAAAAGGAATTACACCTTGTTCTCTTCTTCCTCCTAGAGGTCCTGTATATTTTGAAAGTTTTTTGATTTAAGAACCAGTGGTCTGAATTACAACATGTGATTTATACAATGAGAACCTATAGCCCTTTCTTCAAATGTTAATACAACAAAATAAAGTTCCTCCAAGGGACTAACTGAATTACTTCCTTTCTGAAGCAAAGCCCTTCCGCACTTGTCTCGTTTCTAATTCAACATTCAGAAACATTAGATCAGAGATTTTAACTAGTACTCTGTGGCCCAGATCATCCCCCCAAATGTATTTTTGTTTGGACTATAAAATGTTTTAAATTAAATTTGAATTGGTAGCAAATGTTTAAAATCTGAAGCATTCGTTTAAAAAAAAAAAAAGAAAAGAAAAACCTCAGATTTCTGGCTTCTCTTGAAGCATGTGAAGATGTAGCAGTACTAGGTAGGCTTTCCCCTGTGGCAAAATCAATTAAGTCCTCCTTGTTTCCTTTTAGCCCCAGCTGGACTTCTATTCAGCCAAGCATCCCCACTTCCTTTTGTCTTAAACCTGCTCCCTTATTTTTGTTATCTGCCTGGTCCTTAGAGCCATTTGCATTTACTCGGTGTTCAACAAGTAACATCAAATATAAATATAATTATAGGGCATTCAAATGTCCTAAATCGCATTCAGTATTTTAGGTCCATATGGAAACATGCAAATTTCAGGGATGCTTTCAACACACAGACTGTTTTAGTTTTGAGTAGTTGAACAGACCCTGGGAAAACACTAAAATTTAGGATGTGGACTAAAGGGGTATATTAGAGAATAGGACTAGTTAACTAGTAGAGGAATGTACCCCTAGACTGATACTACTCCAGGTAACAATGCTCTCTGGTGAACTCTTCTGACTACTCCATTATCCTTTTGTTGCTAAGGTCATTTTTGAATAGTTCCATTATCCCAGAGGGCTATCAAGTGTTTGCTGTGGGCTCAAATTTATTTGTGGGGGAGGTGAACTTAAGAGGTGGATTAGGAAATACAAGGATAGCTGTCCACTTGTTATAACTGAGCCCCATGGGACTCTCACCAGCTCTTTTATACGCTGGTTTCTAGCCATCTACCTCTTCTGAGGGAAGAAGAAAAGAGGCTGCCATCCAGGAAGCATGCCCAAGGAATTTCAGAGTCAACTCAATTTAATATCATACAAAGGAAGTTTAGCAAATACCCATTAAGCCAGACACTAAATAGAGTCTCTAGGGAATAACAGGACACTTTTCCTTTTCTCCCAGAATGAAGAATGCAAGAAAAGTTGAGTTTTGCTCACAGGACAAATGCCGATTTTCCCTTCAGTGTAAGGTGCCCTGTCAGCAGATGAACCTTCTATTTGCTTGGCACTGTTCTTTCCTTGATCCTACTGTGCCTCCTCTCTCAAGTGTAGACTGTTTTCTTCCAGAAAGTGGATAGGGTATATGCAAGTTGAGGTGAGCCCTTGACCTGGCAGCCTCAGCTAGAAAGCACCCCTTGGTTTCAACAGAAGTATAGGTGCAGAATATTATTGTCTTGTACGTTATCATGATACTGTACCATCTTTGAGGGAAAATTCCTGGAGAATTAAAAGATTATTAATCTTTTATTAAATAATTCAGAATTTTCATGCAAACTGCATGAAAATCAGATGGGTGGAAGTAAAGCTTTTGCATGATTTATTTTTTAAAGGGGTGGGATTGTTAAGCAAATTATTATGCAGTGTTTGGTAATCAAATTGATGTTCTAAACAAGAGCTCTGGATTTTTTTTTTTTTTTTTTCCTAAAAGATCAAAAATTTTCACGGGTCTGTTTTTGCATTTACTTGCAAAACATATATGCTAACAATAATGTGCTTATTTGTTCATTAAAGCAATTAATTAAAGATACTAGATAACCATTGATCAGGCTAGGTCTGATTAATATATAAAATTGAAAACATAGATGGAAATTTATTTTTAATTACTGTAAACTGGTATAAATTATAATATATAATTCAGATTACCATATATTTAGACAGGCTATTTGCCAGTCTAGCCTATATTAACAAGTTGTATTTTTCAAAACGAAATTCATTGCCTTAACTTCAAAACTTACTACTCTTCTTACAATCTTTAATTCTGTTAAGTGGTTCTTTGTCATCAATTTTGGAACAAGCTTACAATCCTTCCTTGAAGCCCTCAGAGTCAAATGTGTTTCAGAATTTAGAGTTTTTAGGTATTAGAAAGTTAACATTGTTGATACACCAGGCATTGTCTGACACCCTTAAAGAGGCCTGAGACACTCTGTAATTAAACCATTTATTTCTGCTGTGAAATACATGCATGTTCACACTAAGCAGGATTATTTTTTGTTTGTTTGTTTGTTTGTTTGTTTTTCTTTTTTTTTTTTGCGGTATGCGGGCCTCTCACTGTTGTGGCCTCTCCCGTTGCGGGGCACAGGCTCCGGACGCACAGGCCTAGCGGCCATGGCTCACGGGCTTAGTTGCTCCGCGGCATGTGGGATCTTCCCGGACCAGGGCACGAACCCGTGTCTCCTGCATCGGCAGGCGGATTCTCAACCACTGCGCCACCAGGGAAGCCCCAGGATTATTAATGAGCAGAAATAGCCTCACATCTGTTCAAATAAGTTTTTTGCCGCCAAATGGGTTTGCTGCAAAGTTAGAGACATCTTTAGTTAAACTTATGAAGAATTGTTTTGTTCTCAGGGACTTTAGATTTTGGAATTGCGGATGAAGGGCCCGGGACTTCATCTTGATGTTCAGTCCGTTCATCATAATCGCGGATGAAGGGCCCGGGACTACATCTTGATGTTCAGTCCGTTCATCATAATCGCGGATGAAGGGCCCGGGACTACATCTTGATGTTCAGTCCGTTCATCATAATCGCGGATGAAGGGCCCGGGACTACATCTTGATGTTCAGTCCGTTCATCATAATCGCGGATGAAGGACCCGGGACTACATCTTGATGTTCAGTCCGTTCATCATAATCGCGGATGAAGGGCCCGGGACTACATCTTGATGTTCAGTCCGTTCATCATAATCGCGGATGAAGGGCCCGGGACTACATCTTGATGTTCAGTCCGTTCATCATAATCGCGGATGAAGGGCCCGGGACTACATCTTGATGTTCAGTCCGTTCATCATAATCGCGGATGAAGGGCCCGGGACTACATCTTGATGTTCAGTCCGTTCATCATAATCGCGGATGAAGGGCCCGGGACTACATCTTGATGTTCAGTCCGTTCATCATAATCGCGGATGAAGGGCCCGGGACTACATCTTGATGTTCAGTCCGTTCATCATAATCGCGGATGAAGGGCCCGGGACTACATCTTGATGTTTAATCTGTTCATCATAATTTGGCCAGGGTTGTCTTCCTCAAGTGCGCGTATGGCGTGGCACGTTCATTTTATAAACACCTTCATGGTTTCCCACAACTTCCCCCTTTAAAGCCTCTTTGAAGACCTCCCATATATATACCCTATCAACTTTTCTAGGCTCTTACCTAAAAACTGCTTCACCCCGACTAAACTCAACTTACCAGCAATTTCCAAGTATACCTTCCTCCTTTTTGCTCACTATACTTCAGACTGGAATACCTTCTTCCAGAGGCCCCAAGTCCACACTGCACCTCAGATAGCATCGTCCTTTTCATCCTTCGTCACCCATCTCAACTCCCACCTCTACAGAGGCACAACTCCATTCCCCAGTCAGAATGTGCTTAAAAAGCATACTGCCTGCTCCTCTAACTAGCACTAATTTAGTATATTTTCCATTTGAATTGAAAATCATGTGATAACCTCCCTTCCCTACTAGATTTAAACACTTACAGCTTCTTTCTCTATATTTGGCATATTTAAGAGTCACTTGTTAGGTGAAGGAATGGATGTTTTAGTATAATCTCTCTTGATTTCATCCATCTAACCTCCTACAGGAATCCCACACCCACAGTCCTTGCCATTGCCCTCATCCTAACCTCCTCAAGTGGAGAACAGGGTCTAGATCTCAAGGGAATACCTAGAACACGACCTCATCTTTGTATTCTAAGTGTGGATTCAGCATATCTTTGGAAAAGAAAAATATACTTTCTCTTTGGTTCCAATATTCATCTTGCTGATACTGTCAGGAAGGAAGGCAGCAGAGCCCTTGGAGAGTGGCCAGGCACTACAGGGGACTTCATAATGCAGGTCTCAACTTAAACATCACTTCCCTGGGAAGTCTTCCCTGACCAGCTGACCTCAGTTAGGTCCCCTTTCTTTGCATTCTCATAGCTTTTGTTTTGCTAACAGTCATCATAGTCACTTCAAGGGTAGGATTCTCATCCCCAAACTCAGATGATTAAGAAATATTAATTTCTTAGTCATCTTAATGACTTAATTTTCTATAAAAATTTGATTTCTGAATCTACATCTCCTCCATTTGTTGACTAAACAACAAACATCAGTCTGCTTGGGATTTCCACACTTTCTTCCTCCTTTTGGACTGACTCACTTTTCCGCGGTCTTATAGCATCAGAAGGTCTGGGGGTGAGAATTGAGAGGCACCTTGTCTTCTACTGTCGATTCACACAGTTTGCTGTTGAGAAGGCAGCGTGGCCCAGCTAACCTGCAAGGCCCTTCAGAAACAGTGTGTCAATGCTGCATCACCGGGGCATGGGGGACTCTGCTTTTCTGTGCCATGCTTCAGACAGGGAAATCTTTTGCAAGGCTGCATCTAGATAAGTCATGTAGCCATTTCTTCTTTGAGGTATTGTTGCCTTCCTGGAAGTGCTGCTGGGAAGCAGGGCTTAGGCCCCCTCTGCTCTTGAGGACCACAGTTCTCCTTCCTCTCTTCCAGTTTGGGGGAATACCTTCCTAGATATTTTTGGTTTCTAGCAATGTTGGCAAACAAGTTTTCTTTTCCACCCTACCTCCTCGTACGTCTCCTGACGCAATAGCAGATGGCCAACCAACAGCTTGATTGAAGGACAAAGGGAATGGAGGACTATAAGGGAAAAAGAGCATAGATACTTATATGAAAAGAGATCCCAGACACATTCATAATTGCCTGGTTAATGTCTGCATTACTTCATTGTACTCTAAGCTCCAGGAAGCCTGGGGTAAGGCTTTCTAATCTCAGTGTCCAAATTTTGCCTTTTTTTACAGTAAGCATAAACTCTTAGAATAGTATAAATTCTTCTTGAATAAAAGAATGAACAAATGGGAATGAAATTCAGAGACTGTGAAGGATTTATGGGGTGTATAGTGACTAAGAGGGTAGACTCTGGAGCAGATGGGTGGGGTGTGAATTTTGGCTCTGTTCCTTATCATTAGGCGGGCAAAACCCATAACCTCGTTGTGCCTCCAATTCCTCATCTGTCGAATGGTTGTTGTGAGGACTAAAAGAGCTAAAGCTCTTAGAACTAATACCTGGCACACAGTAAGTATCATATGAGTATCCACTACTATCATTACCATCATCATCATTATTTATTATCTCATTATTATTAAGAAACCCTAACATAGGACTGATTCAATGATAGCAAAGTTTATATAAATAAAATTGACATAATTTTAATTTTGCCCTATTTCCCAGACTGTGAGGCTATTTTGTTTTCTTCCCTGTTTCCCACATCTACACTGCATTCTCTGGTTCCCTTGGGCTGGGGCAGTCCTTCTTCGGGAATCCTACCTCTTTTCATGACGTCTTATCTTTTGTTGGTGTTTCTTAGCTGTCTGCCCTTGGGAAACACAACACACCCTGGAATCCCTTCTTTGATCATAGCAAGGAGATCCTGTCTCAGTATATGTACTTCAGGTGGTTTTTCTTATTCTTTACCTCTACCAGTGTTGAAGTTTTTCTGCCATCTTTCTGCTTGTTTATAGATCTTTTGCAGTTTGTCTTTGCTTACTTAGCATTTCAGTGGCTATAGTATTTAATGACATGACTTTGTCAATGTAGAGATTGCATTGTTCTCTTTCTCTTCTAAATAATTTGTACATTCACATTTATCATATACATATAAAAGATAATTCCTGGAGTGACTAGGGTTAACATTTATGATAGAACACAATAGCATGGAACTTGGAGTATCTATAAAAAGGAAAAATTAACTTTTTGAGCCAAATATTTAATTTAACTACAGAAAGCTAGTTCTTTCCATAATTATCATAAGACAGCCTTTTTCAGTCAGCTATAAATACTGATTTTCACAGGCTCCAGTGCTCATATTATTTGGTTGCTCAAAGGATTCTTTCAGTTGTTTAGCTTTATATGGTTGATTTTTCTATTCAGACAGATTATGCCATCTACTGCAATATGGAATGATTTAGCAGCAAATTTCTTTCTTTTATTTTTTTTCCTTAGTTAGCCTTCTAAGAGTTCCTGCTGTTAAACTAAAGTTATTCTTTTACCTAAATATTTTTGCAATCTATTATAATATTTCCCCATCTGGTCTCTCTTAGCTAGAAATCATTTATCAACTTCTAGGAATATTTGTCTTTATTTATGCTGCACACATACCCACTGTAATGGTTGTGTCGCAATGCATGATATGTTTTGGGTAAACAGAATTATGATACTGTTTACCTTATGGAGAAACTCAGGGATTCTCATTTCTCAGCATAACACATATCTTTTCTTCCAATACGATTTGCTATGGGGGCCCCTTGATCACCTTTATAATTAAAATAATTGTTTACTTTTTCCTCCAGACCTCTACAACCTCACGGACACCCCCTTGTGCTCACTAGTAAGCATCCATCATCAGTGATATTTGCCATTGTTAGCCTGTTCTTACTATGGGTCATTTATGTGCATTTATTCAGCATAATGAATGATGCAGTAAACAGTGAAGTCAAGTGTGTCTACCACTTTGAGTCATTTGCCTGTACAGAATTTTTATTAGAAGAGTTCACATTCCTCCCGTTTCTACAACCACTTTTTATTAATCCTATTTGTAGTTACCTCTTCCTCTGCTCATCCCTTAAATCAAAGTCTTTCCAAGGGTTCCTTCCTAGGTCTGTTCTCTCTACAGCCTCCCTAGGTGACCCCACATAGGCCTATGACTTGTGCTTCCCACCTCTCTCCTGACTATTTTATATGCACATACAACCGCTGCCCCTTGGATGTCCATATACACCTCAAATTCAGCAAGCTAACTGAACTCATCATCTGAAACCACCTGCCTGCCCCAGAAAACCCTCTTCCTCCTAGTCTTCCCTCTACCATCCTTCAGTCGCTCAAGCTAGAGACCTAGGACCATTCTCTGATCCCCTTTCTCCCTTATGTTCTCAGCCAAGCTACAAGTCCTATGGATCCTACTTCCTTCATATCACATGAAACTATCAGTTTGTCCTCCTCTAGTTCTAAGACACAGTCCCTCAACTAGACTACTGTAACATCGTCCTAAATGGTCATTCTGTCTTTGATTTTACTATTGCCTTGCCAACTCCCATCCCCTCTTTCACCTGGCTGGGGAGTCTTCCATGGCTCCCCAAACCTTGCATTAGGTGCACGTTTTATTTCTTTTGCAGCCCCTCCATTCCTCCATTGTAATGATTACCACTTCCTATCATTACTGGCTGCTTATTTTTTCCTCGTTCCCCACCACACATTAAACCCAGTGAGCTTAGGGTCCTTACCATTCAATCCCCAGGGCCTAGCACAGTGAAGACTGCACAGAAGGCACTCAGTAAATACTTCTTAAATATTGTTTTATACTCATCAATTTTTAAGCTTTCTAATACTTAAACTATAAAACAAGTAGAGAGAAATTATAAACACAAAATTTCATGCTGACAAAGTCTGGAATCAGAATTCCTGGATTAAGTTTCTGGCTCTATCATTGCCTTATTGAATATTTTTGACAAAACACAAAATTTTCTCACTATAATGTAATCATGTAACACTCATCATTCCTGAGTACACAATAAAAATGACAATAGCATCTTGAATTTATGGCTTCCAAGTAGTTAGCAGCATTTCTTATGAATTATTTATTTGTTCACCATCCCTTTGGGGTAGGCCAGCATCTTTCCTTCTAGAAGGCAATGCAGGGAGATAGAGCCACCTGTAATGGTGTCAAAACACCGGTCCTGGTTGGTTACCTACTTCACAGAATGTGGGGAAGATTCATGAAGTTATCTGAGTCTTTATGCTCAGGAAAATGGGTTCTATGAAGTAGTTTTATACGCTTGTATATCCAATTTCTTAAGAACTCAAAATATTTGGGGGTGAAAATCTGTACAAATTAGTTCAGTACTTCAGCTTATTCCTGGGCTCTTTCTCCATGTTTTTCTGGAGACAGTTTTTTTTTTTTTTCCCACACCCACTCAAACCATCTGTGTACCAGGCAAGTTTTCCAAGATGTAAAACCAAGTGAAATATGTCCATTCCAGTTATTTAGAAAGGACTGTGACTAATGATACTGTGGGAGAATGGCACGGGTGATGAAAAAGTACACTCTCTGTGTGAACAGCTAGGGCAGCCTAGCAGTTATAATCACCAAAGTCTAGCCATACAGACAAGTACTCAGCACCAGTGCTTTTCAAACTTACCCTCCAAAGACCTTCTGCAGGAAGCAGAATCAGCTGAGTGTCTCTGTGACCTGGAGATAGCCCCTGTGAGATGAGGTTCTCTACCACCGTCAAATGGTAACATTTTTAAAAATGTGTGCAAGTTTTTCATTCCACCTCAAATATGTCAACATTTGCTTTATATAAAAATGTCTCAACTTATTTACCATTGGGGATTCCCTGGCAGTCCCATGGTTAGGACTCTGCCCTTCCACTGCAGGGGGCACGGGTTCAATCCCTGGTTGGGAAACTAAGATCCTGCAAGACACATGGTGCAGCCAAATATATATATATATATATATATATATATATATATATATATATATATATATATATACACACACACACACACACACACACACACCATTCACTAAAATGGACTCTTAAGGAAGAGGTACCATATTTATTATTGCCTTTAAACTCTCCCCAGGACACTGGCATGTGCTTCTTTTCAAACATTACCCCAGTGTGAAAAGCACAGAGTCCTAGGATATTGCAGCCCAGGTCATGATTTTTTGTTAGAACTTAAGAGAATTCGCCCACCTGTCCCCTTTCTACTTTGCTACATGTAAACCCCTGAAGTCCTTTTGCCTAACTCGCTGATGAAATCTTTTAAATGTTGCTCTAAGCTCCTGACTGGTAGCATGTCCACTGTTAAGATGATGGAGGAATATAAAATCAGCTTCCTCAAATAGAGATTTTCTGTTGGAGAAAACGTATCTGTCTGAGATGGGAATTACCTACCCACTTCTCTCTTTAGATCTCGTTAACACTGGAAACCAAACTAAGTTCTAAAACTTGATGCTTTTCTGTAAGCATTTAGAAAATATGATCAAACAGCCAACTGGTCATGCTCAGATATTAGTGCAAGAAGTGACTTATTTATACATGCAAATTTCAAAACATTTGTAAGGTCTACCATGTGTGCTGTTAAAAGCTTTTTCATTTTAAATTATTTTTGTTAGATAATCCCATTTAAAGTGACACTATGATTTATCGCCACTAATCAAGATTCTGATCCCTCATAGACTTCTTGTTTGTATCTGTTTTTGTTCTTTGTTACATAAATACGAGGTTTATATATAAAATTCTGACGGTATAATATAGGGCTAATGAGTCACAGATGGAAAGATGCTGGCACATTACCATCTAATAACATTTTAAACTCATATTCCACAGTAAAACAAAAGCAAACTGTACACATCTGTTTTCCAACTTGTAGCATTTCTGAATTTGTGGAGCGTCTCTGTTTAAAGGACTTTTACTTGAGGAGAGGAAAAAGAGGATATAGGTCACCTCGAAACTACCCAGCCACTCAATAACCTTATCAGACAGGACTTGGCAAAAGGGATAAGATTTCCTCGGCTTTGCTTCCTGAGAAGTCCCAGCTCTAAAGAACAAGAATCAGAGGCATTAGGGCTAAAGAGATGTCTCAGACTACAAACATAATTTTATTGTCTCTCTTAAGAAAAATATATCCCTAATAAGGAGGAAATAAGGGAAAAAAATATACCTAAACTAATAAAATTTAAAAACTAGAAAATTTCTGGCTTTTTCTAGAAATATCCTTGAAGTAGATTTGGGTGGGAAGAGGGGAAAAGCAGTGGGGAGGGGAAAACATAGGAAGGAATCCTGCAGACACTCGAGGCCATATATTACCATGGTTGTTGTTTAATTTTTTGTATTGTAAAAGTATTGTGGGTGGGAAAAAAAATTGGAATACAAGGCTCTGATATCACATGTTGTTGGAAAAAGAACACAGGCAAAATTTCTCTCTCAAACCTACCCGATTGATAACGCCTGTGAACACAATTTAGTACAAGCTAGTCAAGTACAGGCTTTTAAAACATCCTTTGCCCATTTTCCTTGGTTAAGGAATTCAAAACCGCTTTTCTGCTTCAAGGGGGTGTGTGAACTGTCAAGTTCTTTTGGAAAAGTTATGTGACAGAAGTGATTACTGCAGAGTGTGACCATAAACCCCCCTGACATGAAATACACATGTTATAAGAGACAGATTTCCATCCACCACCTCTGCAGGAATTCCTGAAACAGGAAAGACCTGAGAATCATCATATGATTGGAGACAGAAATTTTGATATGTGGGTGGTAAGACTATATTTTGTGAAGCGTACTGCATTTATTCTGAGGCACACATCTGATCTGACTGCAAAATTCTGTTCACTGTTGTCCAAAAAAGATTTGATACATGTATTGTATGTCCTGAGTTGTAAACAGAGTATCAGTAGAGGGAAAGCACAGCGTTGTGTTCATAACAGAGCCTGTAGTCATCTCCATTCCGTACTAACATTTTGTACGTAAGAGTCCAGAAATCTTAAGCATATGTACCCAGATCCCAATGGACCTGAGCTCTCAAGCTGATCGTTCCCTTTCAGAAATGGTTGGCTTGGGGGCCTCATGGGTCTGATTTTGTTTACTGTGTCCAACAAGGCAAGACTTAGAGGCAGGACGGGGTGGCGTTAGGTATGTGCTTGTTGAGTTTGTCCACCAGTGGAATGTCTGTGTGACGTTTTGTGTCGTGTTGTTTTGGTGCTGTGCCCTGTCCATAGGGTCTGCCAGGCTTCTCCACAGTTGCCGCTCTGCACAGTAATCAGATCCTCACCGTCAAGGTTCGTGGTTGGCACCCATGCCTGCTCAGTCAGAGCCCGCAATCAGCATAAGAGCGAGCAAGGACAGCTCAACTGGCTTTCCGAGTCCAGGCGTTCCCTTTCATCACACACACAGGTTATTGGGCACTTGGAACCTCACCTCCATCAATGAGGTCAAACGTACATTAAGAAGGAGAATCCTGAGCCCATGAGAGAAGAGCGTATTGAAGTCGAAGAAAGGCAGGCAAGCTCTCTAAGGCTGCGCCACGCCTCGGTGGTTTGATTGGCATGCATCGCAATGCTCTGTGATCGTTTTCAGTGGATTAACCAATCCTAAATACTCTGGGCTTCGGGCATCCATAAATTGACAGTCGGGTTCATGCCGCATTATGCTGGTTGAGGAGTCTGACAGAAATTGAACTGGCACTTCGTCTCTGGACTTTCTGCTCGGGATGCAGGTGGCTCCAGGTTACCTGCTTCTTTAATATACAACATTTAAAAAGGCCCAACGCCCACAGCAAAAAAAAAAAAAAAAAAGATTCATTTCTAACTAAAACTCTGGTTTCACCATCCCATTTCAGGGTTCTGTTTCTTTCAAGAAGAGCCAGAGGGTCCGATGTCAGACACAAGTGCCAGTTCTGTTTTGTTTGATGGTTTTTATCAGTCTAATGTGTGTATCTTTATTTCTTTCTTGGGGCCTTCTGATGCCTATTCTTCAACTCTCTCATCTCTGAACTCCAACCTTTGACCTCACCTGACTGATCAGATGGTGTTTCCTAAAATCAATCATGGGTTTCTCTCTGCTGATCAGCAGCTCATTAAACGCCGCCTGATTAAGGTAGTGCTTATTCTTGCTCAAGTCTGATTTCTCCTTTGCATTCAATTTTTACTCTACATACTGTTGCTTTACCATTTATCTCTCATAGGCAGAGTGTGGGTGGTGGGTATTTATATTTTAAAATAGCCTAGAGCAAAATTATGTTTAGTGACCTGCATTTGTTTGAAATGTATATGAAAATACCAAAACCAAAAGGTATAAAGCCAATCTAATTACTTCTTAAATTAAAAAAAAAAAAAAAGAAAGCTTAAAAATTACATCCAGTGATAGATCCAGTTTCTAAGCTCTCTAGCTTTGGTAATTTATAAATTATTACACAGCATGACAAGAGCCTTGTACGTTTAATTTTATAAGTTATGAAAAAGTAAACATTTGTCCAACTATAAATGCAGCCATTTTGTTAAGCAAGGTGAATATAACTGATGCAGCATCGTCATGGATAAAATTATGCAAAAGTTTTCTACCAGCTCTGAGTATAAGGATAACATATACACTATTTCCAAGAGCTGAGAGTGCTGGTTTCTGAGCTGCTTGGATTTCAACAGCGTCTCCTCAGCTCACCCAGCATGAATATTTATTTGCTTCCTACTGGCAGGCAAATTGCCTACAGGCTTTACCATTTGTGGTTGTTCTGGGTCTTTTCACAGTATAAATGTGGATTAGATAGTACAAATTTAAAGTGTTGAAAAGAAGACCTGGGTCTTTACCTTTCACGGTTATTGTTGGTCTGTCCCCTTCTCCACTGTAGGGTGACCAAGGACAGGCTGGGCCTCCAGGCCCTCCAGGACCTCCAGGCCCACGAGGGCCTCCTGGGGACACAGGGAAAGATGGCCCCCGCGGAATGCCAGGAGTGCCTGTGAGTTGCTTTTTGGATCAGTTGTTCTCACAGGTTTTGCTTCCTTTAAAGCGCTGGGAATTGGGTTGGAGTTGGGGACGGGGGTGGCAGAGGTCAAGTGAGTGTAGCCGGTTGAAGGACATGGGATGATAGGAAAGTCCCCGAGCAGAGAGGTCACCGCAGGCCGGAATCTGCTTTACCACTCAACCCTCGGGGCACCCACGCAAACCACAGGGAGACATCTGGAGACAGCATCCGGCCTGGTCTTCAGGTAAGCCTCAAGAAGTCTGCGGGTGGAGATGCCTGATCTCACTTGCGTCCTGACTGCCATAGAGTACCTCAATGCCTTTGGTTTAAACAGAAGGCTAGCCTTGAAAAACTAGGTGGGAGATTGATAACAGTTTACAAAGGATCAAAATAGAGACAATCAAGTCCTATGCAATTTATGGAAAGTAAAAGAGGTAAATCTTCCTAATATTTATCCCTTGCAAGTAACTTGACCCCCCAAATCACGAATAAAATAGTAAAATTAATGGTTAAAACATCAGGGGTTATGGTTTGAATATCATTTGTCCTTTGTATGTGAAGCTTATTAATAGAAATGACTTAACAGCGATCTCAACACTTAGATCTAAGTACTAATTTGCTTAGTACTTAGCTACTAAGATTATAGAGTAGTAGCACAGGACACTAGATAAATGGTTTGGTTGGGTACAGGCAACTCAGCAATTTAAAGAAATACATGGAAAAGGTCAAAAATGTGTACACTTATGACTTTAGGACCTGAAATTCAGGTTTATTGCTGAATTAAATCATTTATTTAATGTATAGCTTTTTTTTTTTTTTTTTTTTTTTTTTTTGGTACGCGGGCCTCTCACTGTTGTGGCCTCTCTCGTTGCGGAGCACAGGCTCCGGACGCGCAGGCTCAGCGGCCATGGCTCACGGGCCCAGCCGCTCCGCGGCATGTGGGATCTTCCCGGACCGGGGCACGAATCCGTGTCCCCTGCATCGGCAAGCGGATTCTCAACCACTGCGCCACCAGGGAAGCCCAGCTTTAACTTAAATTATTTTCATCAGTGTTTTTGTAGTACAAAAGTAATAATAAAACATTTATCCACAAAGTAGAAAAATTTGAAAATAAAGGCAACCGAAAGAACAAATCGGCCATAGTCATTAATGTTTTGGTAGATTTCATTTTTATATGCATATATTTATGTAATTTTTGAGTGACTCTTTTTTTAAGACTATAAGGTACTTTAAAACTTTGCTGGGACAACCTTCTTATAAGCCTCATACCCCTCGCCAAAAGTTGCTATAAATTTGTCATATGAAATAAGGAATTGACTTTCAGCGTAATATGCTGCTTGTTAGGACTGCTTTCACTGGACCATCAGAGGTAGTGGTTTCATCCTAAAAGTGTCTTCTAATGTCTCACCTTTTCTTGGGATGAAACCCCAAAAGATAGAGAACCCGTAGCTGCTTTACAGTATAATCACTACTACTCATTTTATTTAGAATACCTTCTTGGCATAATTCTTAAATCTGTGCTGTAATATAGATTCGTTGTATTAAATCCTAAAATGTTTATAAAATGCATTTGAAGAAAGAACATCAGTGCTCTTTAAATTACATTGTGTTTGCATTCCTTTCTTTAGCCTAAAAAGTATATATTTGACATTCAAGATCCCTAGTGGATATTGTGAAAAAGAAAAAAAAAAAGATTGAAATTGGTCTTTACTGTTTACATCATTAATAAAATTATCATTATTCTTTTTTAAGGGTGAACCAGGGAAACCAGGAGAACAAGGTTTGATGGCAAGTATCTGAATTTATCTTTTTCTATACTGAAAAGAATGAAAAAACAAGTTACTCAAAACTGTGGTCAAGACTATGTGTAAAAAATGTGCCTGTTGTGTGATCTGTAACGAAGAGTGAGAATTAGTAAAAGTTTAAAAGTGATAGGGGTAAGTGAATCACTGTGCTGTACCCCTGAGGCTAACACAACATTGTAAATGAACTATACTTCAGTTTTTTTTAATGGTAAAAAAAAAAAAAATGTATTCCTTTAAAACAAACAACCAAAAAAGAAGTGATAGGGCCTGTCCATCACATGCTAAGGATCACATGACAACACATCTGAAGAACTGATACGGCAGGAAAAAAGAGGGAGATTCTAGGTGAAGCAAGTGACAGAGGGTGCTGAGGAAGACTCTGTTATAAGAGATTAAATTCAGGGATATGCCTATTAGCTTAAACAGAAATGAGATTTCAAAGGAACCAGGTATCACTACCTGTGAACCAGTAGAGCAAACCTTCGACAGTGATTCAAGAGGTTTTTCTTTTGCCGAAGGGAGAGGACAGTTGTGCCTTCTTGACCCCTGAAACTGATAATAAAACGGTAAGTTAATGGTTAAAATATCAGCAGTTATGGTTTGAATATCATTTGTCCTTCCACCCAGAGAGAAACAGTTGTGCGTTGCTGATCTCTGTCCTTAAAAAAGATCATGAAATGATTCCTCTTGGACTTGCCCGTAAACACGCAGGTCCCAGCTCCTCAAGTTTGTTTATGCTTTGCCAGTGAAAGAGAAGTTAGGGCAGCTTGCTGAGCCCCAAAGAGTAGGATTCCTTCAACCTACCTCTCCCTGTCACTTCCTCCCTGTCTCTGGAGGTACCTTCCTGACCTACTTTGTGACACGAACAATATTGGAGAACACAGGATGACGCTCTAATAACTCAAATTCCAGAGGACAGCTGTGTCTCACACTTGCCCTGGATGCAGTGATGAAATCCACTTGATCATGTCCATTTCACACGATGTGTGGCACGCAGCCCGCAGGTGCTCAGGATATAAAATGTATTTTTAAAAAAATAGAAGCTAGGCCCTAGTGAAACGAATGCACAGGAACACGTTAGTTGGTCAAGAATTAAAACAAATGTGTGCATGGGCTAAAGGTCAAAGGCTTCTCCCTGCACAGGATGCCTTCAACAGCCCTCCTGGGGAGACACTCAACAAGCTGTAGTCCTAGCTGTCATGTAGCTGCCTTCAAAACATCACTGGTGAAATGGAAGCATCCTGGGACCACACCTGACCCATTGCCTGGAAATTCTCTGTTTCTGACCTACAGTATCAAGATAGATATTTGATACAGACAATCAGGCCGGGAGTACTGTAATGGATTCTTTTTAAAAAGAATAAAATGAAAGAAAAACAACAACAACAAAAGACCGTACGTGAAAATTAAATAAAACATCTGTGATCCGTGGTAACTTTGCGTGCAAGGGCAGCATTAGCTCTCTAGGTTATAGGATCAGAGCGGGTGAAGAATTTTTGGAAAACTACCATATAAGTTTTGAAATTGCTTTATGCAGTTGGATGCACCTGTAATTTCTATCGCGGATAACAGTCGAAACATATTCCTCCCATACACTCGTACGTCCAAGGCTGTTTAGGATTCTTAGGAGCCCTTGTCTGTCCCCAGGTGTGCAGAGCCTCTGATTTTTATCATTGCCACAGGCTTTCTACCCTGATGCCCAGCGCAGCACCGTAATATACACAGTTCTAAAATAAAAATGGATGTTTAAAAAAATTATAATCTTATCTTCCTTAAATTCATATACACGCTCTATAATACATGGTGTGAACAACAAATTAGTCCCATTTCCCTACCATTCCTAGCTTAATGTCATTAAGTATAAATGTTCCACCTAGTCCTAAATGAATTACATCATTTCTTAGTTTGCTCTGATTTCCCATTTCATATAGCAACTTTTCAGATAAAGGTGATCCTGAGTGTTTTTCTCTAAACCTTTCTTCTCTCTTTAAACTCTTCAGATATAGTTCATATTCTCATTTCAAAAAATGAAGCTGAGAAACTCAGCTGAATCACACATGTTCAAAGGATATGTCTCATGTAGTGATCTTCTAAAGTGCAGCATTTACTGTTCTTAAAGAGGTAAAATTCTTTTTTAAAAGAAAACTTGTATAATATATATTTAATAAGTAGACAAATAAGTATACATCTCAGTGAATTTTCACAGTGAACATAGCTGTGTAACCACAAACCAGATCAAGAAATAGAAGGTTATCATATCCTAGAAACCCCCTTTACCCACTCTCCCATCACCATGTCCCTCTTCTGCCACCACAGATTAATTTTGCCTGCGTTTGAATTTCATATTAATGGAATCATACAATATGTAACTTTTGTGTCTGGCTTCTTTCATCCAACAGCATATTTGTGAGATCATCCACCTCTGTTTTAATAGCCTTCACAGCTGGTTAAAAAAAAAAATTAAGAGGAAGAACCTTACTTCCTTAAAACTACATCCCTCTAATAGCAGTAAATGAATGGTCTGTCTGTCTGACCTTGGGCAAGTCACTTAACCTCTCAATTTTTCGTCTGTAAAGAAAGGAAAATCATACCTTCTCTGCCTCCCCTATAAGGTTGCCAAAGACAAGTGCAATAAATTAGGAGAGAGCACTTTAAAATATATAATGAAGAATTGTATGAGTATGTTATTATTATTATCATCTCTCAGTTGTTCCCTCAACAGTAAATTACAGGTGAGCATGGATTTATATAACAGATGTATTCCTGTAAAGTTCTATGTGAATCAGATTTTCATAAATCAACATAGCTTAAATGTGCTGGGAAATTTTGCTATTTAAAGCAATCCTATTCAGAGTCTTTTCATAAAGCAATACAATCCCCTAATTCCTCTTCCCAGCAAATTGAATTTTTTATATATTTGCCTAAAGTGAAATATCTCTATTATTTTTTAAAGTATCATTTTTTTAAAAATCACTATGTTTACTAACAAATAGCACCTGTGTATTTTAACCCATCTCAAAGACAGGAGATACTGGAAATATAATAGCAGCTTTCATGCAGAGAAAAATTTCCTTAGACATTTTCTTTTTCCTTTCAAATATTATATGTATGTGTGCGTATGTGGGTGTGTGTGTTTTGACTCAAAGTCTGGTAGAAAGAAAAGTACATATTACAAGTAATTCTGGCCTCAGAACAACTTAGGAGTGTATGACTATCGTCTGTGATCCTTTTTACTGATCTATAAAATGTAGGCAATAATTCCTATTCTACCTATATCACTGGAATATGGTGAGAAGCAAGTGAAATAATAAAAATATGAAAATGCTTTATGGAACACAGACTTCCATAAATGAGAAGTATTGCTGTTAAGACAGAAATGTCAGATGACATAACGTGGCATACAGAAAGACCACGCTATGAGACATAAGGGCTAACGACAGTGTGATTATAGCTGTCAATTAAGTTAGAGTGTGTCAAATACTGGGATTGATAATGCAACTTATTCCTTTTGTCCTGTTTGTTGCCATCATTGTGTTTGGCCTTCTCCTATATATCACATCTTCTTACCTCATCACCTCTTCATAACACACCCCTTCTCATCCACCAGTTCAGACAAGGGAAGATAATATATACCACTGCTCTCATCTTTTCCACAGTATGCAAAACCCACTACCTCTGTTGGTTGGCACCATGGAGGAGTGTTTGCTTATGTGAGGATCTCGAGAGGCACTAGAGAATTTTTTTAAATGTAAAATGTCTCTAATGATGAAATGAAAAAACTAGGAGTGATCTAAAATTAGCTCTTTCAAAACTGTTTATGAGTGTGTCAGGTGGGGAATTAGTTTTCACAATCCACGCTATATATTTTATATCGCAAAAATAATCATCTGAAGATTAACAGCATCTCTAATAGAATAAAAAAGAAGTCCTGCCTCTCAAGCAGTTCCACATTTATTTAACCCTGCTGTGCACCTATTCCATAAACAAGACCTTCAGGTTTTGCGAGAAGTTCTAGAGGAGATATTAAAAGGCAGAATCTTGAGCTAAAACAAACTGGACTCCATCTAAATAAGGAGAGAATTACTCTGGCTTATAAAATTAGACTCAAGAATCACACCGAGAACCGACCACAGCTGGAAATGCTAAAGCTCTGAACCCCGGCACAAATGGTCTTTATTTTTCAGTTCTTCAGGAGTTTAAATAGTTGTTAGAATAGTATTTTTGAAGGTGTCTTTCCTTTTGATATCCTTACTGTTTCTTTCTTTGACAAATATAGTAGTTCTCAAAAACATAAAAGACAAATGATGTATATTCAGTATACCAACTAGTCCCTGTTTCCTGGAAATTATTTTTTTGTCCAAAGTGTCTATAACCAAGGTTTCAGAGACCATGTCACCTTCCCTACACTGAAACTCTCCTGCCCCCCAAATACATGCAGACTCCATAGCGTATCCATTCATCTCTTTCTGAATTATAAGAGTACTTAAAATGTCATTCGTTGGGCCCTGGTGGTGTCTGAGAGTTCAGAACTCAGAAAAGTTTTTCTGTTATTGTTCCTTAAAGTGAAATTTGGATTGTATCCAAAGAAATTATAGATCCGTTTTAGTTTATTTTGATTTTGCCTGCAAACACATTTAATACGTTTGTGTCAAGTGAATATAATGTATTTTAGGGTAGCTAATAACATAAGCATAGATAATTGCTTCTGCTTCATTTAAAATAAAATTGAATTAACCAATATGTGAAGATTTACTTTAAACCTATTTAGTTTATAATGCACTGCTATCCCACAGGTTTGATAAAACGTATCATTTTACCTAATTGTACTCTGCTGTCTCAACCATATTGATCAGCAGGATGGCAGACATCGGACACAGTAGCAGGCTTCTCTTCATGATTTTAATCTGGTGAGGCAAACAAACCTTCAGATCACAAATAACCAAAATGGCCAAAATCATCTTAGGATATTTAGTTATTAGACTAGATAATTAACAATGAAATCTTTTTTGGTAAAACTGCATTACTTCAGTTGTGCACACTACACTGCCTGCCAGGGTGCCTTAGCAACTGTTCTACTGCTTTATTATTCTCACTTAATCTGATTGTCCGTGACGTACATGTAAATGCAACGCCGACAGAGTCCTTCCAACCCACCAGAGCCTGTAATACTTGGTTTTCCAAATGCGCCGAGGCCTTCTCCCCCGCTCTCCCACGCGTACCTAATATCCGCATCTCTATGAGACTGAAGCTCTCGTACGTAGACGTTTGGGATGCTCACAGGACCAAACTCCATCCACATGCCTCAAAATACCCACCTCTTTGCTCCAGTTTATTGTAGTGCACACCAGTGGTGTGGTTCTGCAGAAGAACAGACCTGGGAAAGAGAGAATTCACAGTCCTTGAAGGGAGCTCCAGTCATTGGGGCAGAGAATCCCAAGGTCCCAGGAACCCAAAGGACAGTCTAAGGTCAGGGGGTGGGCTACCACACGAGGAGGTGTGCAGCCAGGGAAGAGATCTCTAAAGTGTGGACCCTAATGCAGGAGCCCTCTTGGCCAGGGCTAAGGGCAGTAACTGGGGCCATGTGTCTGAATGGACTCAAAGAAATAGACTTCTGCTTTGGTCACCTCCTTCGAGAAAACGTCACACTCACTTCCTCATTCACAGACATTCACACTCCCCCAGGCTAAGTTAGAAGCTGCCTTCTCCCCTCCTCCACAGCATTTATCACATCACAAAATAATTGTGTCTGGTGCTTAGTGTATTCAATAAACTGAATACTATGAATCAATGAATTGATACATCAGGTACTAATGCAAGGAAATCCTGTTTATATTTTTCTCTCATCCAATATCATCGCATGCCAGGAGTAGGATTAAGCAGGATAAATCCAACAGAAAACTACTTTTTCTTCTGCATCTTCATATATTCATTCATGTATTATAGATAATTTGAAGTATATGTGTGTTCATGAATATACAGGGTGTAACTAAAGGACTGATTTTCATGAGAGAAAGTAACTGTAGCGATTTTTAGTCACTCTCTGTGACTGTTTTTTAACTAGAGTGTAAATGATCTAGAAGAAATCTTGGGAATCATCTAGTTAATTACTTCACAGCTAAAGAAACAGCATCGGAGTGAATAAATAACTTGACCAAGCTCAGAGAGTGGACTGTGGCAGAACTAGGGTAGAATCCAGTTCACCTGATTGTCCTCTTATGCATTTTACAGTGTAGATCTGCTAGATCTACACTTTCCAATACAGGAGCCACTAGCCACATGTGGCCATTTAAACTGAACATTTAAACCTCAAGTGGTGAGAAAAATGTATGGCTTCTTTAATTTCCTGAGCGTTAAGAGACCTCCCATAAGGAGGTCAGAGCTTCATGATTTGGGGAAACACCAACAAATGAATCATCCAGGTTTAATATTTTCCCCAAAAAGTCAGCACATGAGGTAGAGAAGTCAAAAAGAATTTATTCTTTCAAAAAATTAATTACTGCATTTAAAACTTTTTCATCAAATATTCATGAATTAATATAATAACATGTCATCGTATTGATAGGCTCTGAAGGAGACCTGTTTTAGGGGAACTTCTTCAAATAATAGAAATTATGGAATGATATTATTGAAACAGAAGAAAATCCCAGATACTTAAACAGAAACAACTGCCTCAAATCTGAGAACTTTAAGGAGAAAAATAGAATGGTGTCTAACTTCCCATAAGAAGAGCTTGTCTATGTGTCTTCTAAACAGATGATGATGGATGATTCACCCTAGTATTTTGATTCCATTAGGTGCTACTGCGATGTAACCATTTTATTTCAAAATAGCATTATTTATATATACTAGAAAAGTTTTGCTTTATATCTTTTTCAATTTGATTAAGTTTTAGATGGCCATCTTAAAAAAAAACAAAAAACTTGAGAACTCTTTCCAGTGATTAGAAGTAAGTAGCTAGAGTTGCAAAACAATGGAGGAAATTCGGTAAATGGAACTTAAGAATTTTCATATTTATTAATTCATTGTTTCAATGTAGTCAATAATGATTTATTTGCTAAGCACTGCTATACAGGTGCTGAGGATGTAAAATATATGGCCCGAAGAATTTGCTGCCTAGTCAAGTAGATTTGAAAAATATGTAAATATATTAAAATACAGCCAGTTAAAATGTGCTAGAGGACAAAAACAAGCTCTGTCTGGGTACATTGGAGAAGGTTCACAAAGGAAGTGAGTTATGGCTGCTGAGCCTCGAAGAATGATTAAGACCTTTATATGAAGGCTAATGGGAAACTGCTTGGGAAGATGATTCAATGTGACTGAAAACAAAGTCCATGGAGGACTCGAAACAAGAGATGAGGCTCTCCCACGTCAGCTCTTTTCTTGTTTATGCTGTGTTCCTTCATACCCAGTTCAGCTAAATCACTGGCTTTTACACTGAAAACATATCAGCACACTCTTACATTCTAAACATTTCCCCGAAGTTTCTCGTTTGGCATTTCCACACACTTAAGCTATGGAGTCTGAATCTTGTAAAATATCATTTGAATTATACTCCAGACTCACGTATAATAGTGGCTAGAGTTTATGTTTCTTGACCCTCCCTCATCAAACATCCAAGGAGAACATGGAATTTTATATAAGTACATCTTAAATGAATCCTTCTTAAGTAAGACAAATTTCCATTATTTATTTCAAAGTTCCTCTTACCCTTTATAAACCAAGTTGTATTTTCTGATCCTGTGACCAGGTTAATAGCTTTCAAAAGGTTATAATTAAAGTCTGTTGCACCAAACCCTTGAGAAAGTCTGATACTAACATTTTATGACTCCAGTAAGTTAGATTATACGTGTTATCATTTTTCCCTGTGGAAACAGACTTTAAAAAGTATTTTCTTCATTTTACCTAACTTTTATTAAAGCTTGGAAAAATTCTTAACTCAAAAAGGAAATAATTTTAAATGGCTTAATAGATTGGGGCTTTTATTCTCCCCTTCACAGATGGACCACCTCTTTTTTGTTCCCTGGGTTTTTTATTACAGAAGCTGGTTGTATATTCTTGTATCCAGAAATGACCAGCAGCTTTTAGAGCTTTGAATTTTACTGTTAGCCATCAGGGACAGAACAGGAACTATGTCCGCCCCCTGCTCACACAGAACATCATTTCCTAATAGCAGGCAACCAGAACTTGCCTTAAAACACCTCCCAAGAGGCATCCTAGAGCACATCATTTAGAAACTCTGCATTCTGTTTAAGTAATTAATACCTCAATCAAATTTGTGCTAACATGAGTAGTCAGAAAAATTCATTAATTTTTTTTCCATTCCATGATCTATCAAACAAAAGACTTTTTAATTAAAAAATGTTAAATTTTACAAGCTGGAAAGTGCAGCCAACGCATAATGGTTATGGAAACATCCATTTCTTAACTGCCTGCTTTGAAGATTAACGTGGGTTGGTAATTCTACTTACTGTTTGCGTGATGGCTTTCGATATGCATTAGAGACCTTAGACCTACATCCACATCCATGACACTCTCCATGTCAATGAGACCATGTAATCAAGATGATTTTTGCTTTGCGGTTTTAATATAGAAGCCATGAATTGAATTCCTCCACTCACTCTTGCACTTAGAGGTAATCTAGAATCTATAAGAATAGGCCAGGGACTTCCCTGGTGGCGCAGTGGTTAAGAATCCACCTGCCAGGGCTTCCCTGGTGGCGCAGTGGTTGAGAGATCGCCTGCCGATGCAAGGGACGTGGGTTCGTGCCCCGGTCTGGGAAGATCCCACATGCCGCGGAGCGGCTGGGCCCGTGAGCCATGGCTGCTGAGCCTGCGCGTCCGGAGCCCGTGCTCCGCAACGGGAGAGGCCACAACAGTGAGAGGCCCGCGTACCGCAAAAAAAAAAAAAAAAAATTCCACCTGCCAATTCAGGGGACACAGGTTCGATCACTGGTCTGGAAGATCCCACATGCTGTGGAGCAACGAAGCCCACGTGCCATAACTACTGAAGCCCGCTCGCCTAGAGCCGGTGCTCTGCAGCAAGAGAAGCCACCGCTATGAGAAGCCCGCGCACCACAACGAAGAGGAGCCTCCGCTCACCGCAACTAGAGAAAGCCCGCGTGCAGCAACAAAGACCCAATGGAGCCAAAAATTTTTTTAAATTAAAAATTTAAATTAAAAAAAATAGGCCAGTAGCATTAGAATGACTTGGGTGAACGTGAGTGAAAAATCTTGTCATTCTTATCTTGAGATACTATTGTCTAAGGTATAAGGGAAAACTTGGTTTAACTCTATGTGTTTATCATTCATTCCTATAATTTTTATCAACTCAAAGTAAGCACCATTGTGCTTACAAGCACCTACAAGGCCATACACATGTGATCTCCCTCCTCTCCAGAGCCCCATCTTCTGCTACCTACCTATTGCCTCCTCCGTGTTCTTTGAACACACTGAGCATATGCCCACCTCTTGGCCTTGTACTTCCTATTCCCTTGCCTGGAACATTTCTTCCTCCTTCTACGTGCATGACTGTCTTGCCTGACCTCTTTCAGGGCTCTATCGAAGAGTCACTTTATCTTAAGCCTGCACTGATCCCCCAATTTAAAATACCACCACATCCACTCCTCCCAATCCCTACCCCCCTATTTGCTTTAACACTTACCCCCTGACACAACTTTATATTTTATTTGTTTAGTTTTTTACTGTCTTTCTCCATTCACTAGACTACGCAGTCCAGGAGGGCATGCATTTTTATTAATTTTGTTCACTACTGTATCCCCAGTGCCTAGAACATTGCCTCACACTCAATGGGCATTCAAAAAACTGCTAAGTGGATGAACTCATGAATGAACCCAAAAGGATTCACTGAGCAATTACTGTGCCAGCTTCTGTGTATGATAAAAGACACGTAGAGTAAAGAAAGAAATAACCTGACAGTCACAACATTGTTGGTAAATTCTGGGAAAGAAGTGCTGTCATAGGGGTGCTTTGGAAAACAAAAGAAGGGGACCTAGCCCCAAGGGTGGAGGCACTGAGCCCTGAATTATGGAATGAGTGGAAGAGACAGGACCAGAGAGAAGAAACCCATGAAAGGAACAGACAACCAGAGGTGCAGAGGTGTAGAGATGAGGAAGCATGGCTTATGTGGCAAACTACATCTGTTACAAAAGCTTGAACTTTTCTCTCAAAATCCATGGAAGGCCATGGAAGGATTTTTCAGCTGAGGCAAGGTAGAAACCTGTAAGCCTTTAGAAAGCTCCCTCGGGCAGCACTGTGTAGAAAGGGTTGAAGAAGACTGAAAACACAGTGGCTTTTAGATGGATGTCACAGTAGCTTAGGCGAGAGAGAAGCGGGTTGAACAAGAGCATGGCAGTGCAGCTGAAGAAGAAGGCAGACTGGAGAACGTTCCTAAGTATAGTAAATGGTGGACCCGGAGCCGGAGGAGTAAACGATCACTCTCAGGTCCGAGTAACATGCCTTTAGTAAAGGCAATCACCAAATGGGAACTACAGTATTTCTTTAACTTACTTGACTGCCATATTCTACATAATGTTTTACATAATCTTTAAAACTGGAATCTAGCGGGGGTGGGGAAAACAGGAAAGAAAATCAGTGCACTGTGTAATTTCCTACCTGTTTATAACTTTTAAGTTTTCATAGCTCTCCATAGTCTTTTCTGAAAGGCCATGAAAATTAGGTGTAAACATTTATCTGCAGATAAGTGATGTCGTTAACTCCACACTTAGAATTTTTCAGTGGCTCATTTGGTTCTTATCTTTTGAATAAGGTTATGTCCATTGTGCAAAATCCTTTAATGAAAAAGTAATACATTCTCCATCACCCAGAGCCTATATTGAAATGAGTAGATTTTAAGGTTTAAATTATAGTTTAACACTTCTGGAGTTAAAGAAATATAGTTTAACATGTTGAGATTCTGTATATTACACAGTTTCCAATCTTGAGACATATACAAAGAAATGATTACAGAAAATAAAAGAGACCAGATTATTCTCATCTTAATTGGTCATCTGCAAAGTATATGCAAATATAAAAATGCACGCCAAGAAAATACCTAAGAAAGGAACAATTCATTGATTGATAAAAATGGACTAAAAAGATTGACTCTGGTTTGGAAGACTATTTGATTCAAACTTTTTAAGACATGGGGATAACAATAATGGAATTATTTTAGAAATCTTAGAATACTAGAACAACTAGTTTTAATTTTAGGAATAATAAGATACACTCGCTTGACAAGTGAATAATGAATATATGACATTCTTCATCCAAGTCATTATTCAGGCTGAGAATATAAGTAAGTTTAAGAAAGATTAGATAAGTCAGTCAATGGTTCTATGGCATTTACCCATTACTTTATAAATTTGTATTTGTACTAGAAATGTAGACATCTTAACCAACTGGTAGTAGCATACCCTAACTTCAAAATTAATTTTTAATCAGTGAAGCTTTCATTTGTAAGCTTAAATTTATGACCACAATGTCACAGATATATAATGGGATTATTAATCAGAGAATGCTCAAAAAATATATACATGAGCAAAATATTGATCAAAATAGCTATTTGTGTGTGTGTGTACTTACTCGAATGTATGTCGATGCCTTACATTCAACATTGCTTTTTCCCAGTTCCTCTCTAAAACAATGACACTATCTTTGGCTTGTTACCATTTTTCCTGCCAGCGAGATCAAAGGAGTATATGCACATTTTTGGTAGCTGAGGCTATATCCTTGGAAACATAGTTATGAAAATTTATAAGATATGTATTCACAATTCAAAATTAATATTGTCTGAAAAACTGCTTTTATTTTTGGAGTTTAGCAAAAATAGCAGTAGTTTTCTAACAGTGAGAAAAATAATATATTTATTTTTTATAGCCATCCTTTGACTTTTATTAACTATTGTGTTAAAATGTACAACTAATATAATTTCATAGATTTCAGAGTTGTGAGTAATCTTTCTAAATCTCTGACTTACTGTTATCATGCAGCAAAGACCAGATTAGAAAATACCAGATATGTTAGTCTCTAGTTAAAACATTTGGTTTAAAATTTGCTCTTATTTTAATCTGAAATATTCCCTTCCAGGGTTATATATCAATGTAATGAAATGCCCAATTTTAGTGAACAATATTTTTTCAAGTGGCAGTTAGATTTATAGTGGGAAACAAACCTGTTTGCATTGAACATATACATTCTCAGTCTAAACATTGAATTAATGTACTTTTTGTTATATAATTTCCTTTCTAACATCAACATTTTAAAAAGTGAAATACTCTGGAGACACTAGGAAAAATGGAATCATAGGCAATGATAAAACCCAAGTCTTTCCTTCACTCTCAGATCTCCTATCACTACAGCTTCCAAATTCTGCCTTTACTTAGCATTAACATTCACTTCCCAAACAATTTACCCAAGTAAGGAAATGATTACACATGTTTATGTGCTGAGGGGAAGGAACCAGTGCAGAGCAGGAGGCTCTGATACAGATGCAGGGATAATTGATTGAGAAAGAGCCCTGAGGGCGAAGGCAAGGATGGATTCCAGACTCTACTGGATGCATTTGCCCAGTGGAAGGAGAGCATCTTCCTCCTCTGATATAGTAAGGAGAGCCACATGGGTTTGAGTTGATGAGAGACATGATGTTGGGGGAATTTATGCCTGAGAGCCTCTGTTTGCTCTGCAAAACCTAAGACTGGGAGAATTTTAAATTGAAGGAGTGAGATAAGTGGAGAGAAAGTCAGACCACACAGATAGATGAGATAACAAGCTCATTAAGAAGGCTGAGTAAATTGAAAAGGAATATATATGGCAAAATATTAACAATTGTTACATATAAGTGATGGATACATGGGTGTACATTATATTACTCTCCCTACCCTTTATTATGTTTATTTTTTGTAATAAAAAGGAAAAAAGAAAGGAATTCACTCTCTTGCTGTTCCTAGGCTTGTAGGCCAGTATTAATTTTTTCATATGTCTAACGTTCCATGTCCTTGCCTTCAGTGTCACTGAGTCAGTAAAACTACATCCTATGTTTTAAAAAAGGAATCTGTAAAGGTGATATTGCACAGTGCACTCTCAGTAACCTAAAGCTGATTATATGAGGAAATTGTTAGTCTTCCTGTGAGGATTACAAAATAATTTATGAGGAACAGATTCTCTGAGTGTTCCTAAACATTGTGTATTTTTAATTTAAAAATTATGCATGGGGCTTCCCTGGTGGCGCAGTGGTTGAGAGTCCGCCTGCCGATGAAGGGGACGCGGGTTCGTGCCCCGGTCCGGGAAGATCCCACATGCCGCGGAGCTGCTGGGCCCGTGAGCCAAGGCTGCTGAGCTTGCGCGTCTAGAGCCTGTGCTCCGCAACGGGAGAGGCCACAACAGTGAGAGGCCCGCATACCGCAAAAAACAAAACAAAACAAACAAAAATTATGCATGACCAATTCTTCCTCTAATTACCACTCTAGTCCTTTTTTTATGTTACAGTCTGAATGTGAGATGCTGATTAACTGAAATGTCACACATTAAAAATAAGCTAGCCATTAGTTTCGTGTAATGGAATAAAGAGTTTTTACATGGAATGAGAGAGTACCTATAACTTTGTTAAAATATACTGAAATTTAAAGTATTTTGAAAGAATTGGAAGAAAAGTGCTTAATATTTTTATTTTAAAATAGACATCAAAAGTCAGAATTACAGCTCTCTTTGTGCTCTTTTCTACAATCCCAAAGCATGCCTCACTCTAAATAAAGCCAACAGAATTCCAACACTGACTTTGTGGTCAAAAAATTGCTAAATCTCAGAACTGCCACATTTCCATTTTAAATGTAAATATTCCCATTCATCTTCCTAAATATTATATTTTTTCTCCTCTCCTCCCCTGCCCCAGTGTCATAGTTTATGCAACAGCTGACAGCATCTTTTGTTCCCTTTTCTGGTGCACACTACGTGTCACAACTGACCTTGGCATCGCCTAGTTTGTAAACAAGTTTTTGTGCAGGTCAATTGGCCACGTTTCATAAGAGGAAGAATAGAGCAAAACATGTTTCTTTGTAATGCCATTCAATGATTTCCCTTGCAAATCTGCTTCCTGAAGTTTTGCAGATGCAGAAGTCATAGAACGTGTCAGTGTGCTGAGAACTGCCTTGCATTTTAAGTGCTTCTAGTAGCAACATCTCCAGCCTTCTATACGAGACTGATGTGATAGATTTGCAGGTATCTGAAGAAGCAGATGCGCTGGAATGGCAAAGATTCTTTCTGTTTCGTTTTAGTTGAAATATAGTTGATTTACAATGTTGTGATCCTTTTTTTAAAGGAAAAAATCAGAATCCTACTGCATATGCTTAATGTTCTTCAAAAGAGAACAAGAGAGAAGAAAAGACCCATTGTGCACTTCCAACTGAAAATTTTCTTTGTCCTTGATGTACAAAACATCAGCATATTTCAGCATGACAAATATCAATAGAACCTTACAGAATAGGACAGTTTTAATCAGTCATTTAAGTTTAAATGGTTGCAATATTATGTTTATTGAATTGTTTTTCTTTTCTTAGGGTCCTCTGGGGCCTCCAGGACAAAAGGTAGAGTATAAATAATACTGTGAAGGTAATTATACTCCCATCGCCTAATGGCTAGTCAGAAAAGTGAATGGAATGAGCTATTGTAGGTCATGCCAAAGCAGTCTGGTTTGTGCATTCTGCTTTCTAAAAATACAGTCATGTAATGTTAGCCGTTAGATTTCTAATTGACTCCATTGTAGAAAAGTCAATAAATCAGAGCAGACTCTTTTTAAGCTGTTTGCCAAACTTGTAGGTTATTGAAGTTTTAATTCAAATCCTTGTAAAACATCATGAGAAAACTTAGAACGTGAAGGGTCATAAGACATTGCAAATTAATTGCATGGTCTCGCACAAATACGTGATTGTTAAATGACTGTTAGACCAGAACACAGGATTTTCTTGTTGCTTGGTGGCTATATTTAAGTGGTCCACTAGTGTCTTCCTTTGCTGAGGTAGCCCAAAAACTGGCTTCCTGATTGTCATTTCAACGTTATCCAGAGCCATCAGAATTGACCCTTTACGTTCTGATGGAGAAAGTCTAGCACTTCTAAAATTGCATCAATACTACAGTAGTAAATACATCAGTAGCAGGTAGATGGCCCTTTGCCAATAAAATATCACTAAGTCCCCATTCCCCATCACACTTCCCACCCCATAAAGATGACAAAAAAGGATATTTAACCTGCAGAAAACTAAAGAAAATAATTGTATTACAACAGGTGGAAAAGTGATTATTCTTTATCTTTGGAATCCATCAAAGTTAGAGATGTTTTATCCCCCAAGCTTGGGCATGTGGCATCTGTTGAAACATAATCCCACAAACGAAGTAAAAGCCAATGCGTTGTGAGACAGCTTGTGTATAGGAACAGTTTGTCCTTAGCAATAATGTCTCTATTAAGTATGGTGTGAAATTGTAAAGCTACCCTAATCCACATGCGACCAGGATGAAATTACTGCCTCAGGATTCGGGAAGTCCTTAAATGAGCCACTCAATATAATCACCAAGAAAGCACTAAGGAACTTGCTATCTCAATTTGTTTTGCATGTAATGACTATATTTTTAATAAACTTTATTTTTTAAGCAGTTTTAGATTTATAATTACTATTTTAATTGTTTTCCATTATTCTTAAAGAAATTTAATATTATACAGCTACTAAGAAAAATCTGTTTTCTAGTGCTAAACAAAAAAAAAGCACATTCTATTTTAAAATGGTTTCGGGCTTCCCTGGTGGCGCAGTGGTTGAGAGTCCGCCTGCCGATGCAGGGGACGCGCGTACGTGCCCCGGTCCGGGAAGATCCCACATGCCGCGGAGCTGCTGGGCCCGTGAGCCATGGCCGCTGAGCCTGCGCGTCCGGAGCCTGTGCTCTGCAACGGGAGAGGCCGCAACAGTGAGAGGCCCGCGTCCGCATTTGTTAATGTTTCTGTATCCAGTTAAATGTCAGATTTTCTCAGATAGTAATTAGCTTTCTTATTCTCAGTTCAACCACCTATGTCCAGTCATTGTAATCACCCCAGTGCATGTGTGCACACTTCCAAGTGTGCGTGCACACACACACACACACACACACACACACAAGATAATATTTTTTGTGTAGAAGTTGTGTTGTTTCTAGCTGGTGTTTACCATTTGCAACATCCTTTCTAGTCTACTTTGGAAGATGTATTCACACTCATGTGGTTTAAACACTTCCTGAGAGTCTCGGGGAAATGCTTTCAAATACAACAAACTTGAGTTTACAACATGGGTCCCTTATTTGTCTAACTGTGGAGCAAGTGGGTGTTATTTTAATTACCTTTCATTTTATGTTATTTAATTTCATGAAATTCAGGAGTTACTGCTACTGCTAGGCTTTTTCCAGATGAAACTAAGCATATGTAATTTTTAAAAATATTTGTTTATTTATTTGGTTGCGCTGGGTCTTAGCTGCAGCAGGTGGGCTCCTTGGTTGTGGCTCCAGGGCTCCTTGGTTGCGGCAGGCAGGCTCCTTAGTTGCAGCATGCAAACTCATAGTTGCAGCATGCATATGGGATCTAGTTCCCTGACCAGGGATCGAAGCTGGACTCCCTGCATTGGGAGCACAGAGTCTTATCCACTGCTCCACGAGGGAAACCCCAGCAAGTTTAATTCTTTTGTGTGTGTTTACATATTTATTTATTTATTTATTTATAACATCTTTATTGGAGTATAATTCCTTTACAATGGTGTATTAGTGTCTGCTTTATAACAAAGTGAATCAGCTATACGTTTACATATATCCCCATATCTCCTCCCTCTTGCATCTCCCTCCCACCCTCCCTATCCCACTCCTGTAGGTGGACACGAAGCACCGAGCTGATCTCCCTGTGCCATGTGGCTGCTTCCCACTAGCTATCTATTTTACATTTGGTAGTGTATATGCCATGTTTATTAAAAGCACCCAAATTTAGAGCTATGTGGCCTTTTGATAGCTCTAAATCTCAATTTATGATGTGAATTTCTTTAAAATCATATTAGCATTAAGTAGATATTTACAAATGTGTTTAAATTTAACTTTATGGTTTTTGGAAAAGCTTGATGAATCTGTTTACATTATTGTATATTTGAACACTGTAGATAAGATCTGAAAAACATAGCCTCCCAGACATGTTTTTAGCAAGGTAAAGTTATGGCTGACATAACTAATACAGTATAAATTTAGAATTGAAATATTTTGTGACTATGATATCAATTTATTTCAATCATGTGTCTCCTTAGGGTTCTGTTGGAGCACCTGGAATTCCAGGGATGAATGGGCAAAAGGTGAGTTCTATAGAATATACTACTTTTGATCATTTGGAGAGGATTAAAATCACAGTTTTTCTAGTCAGTAATGTTGGTAATAAGCTTAAATGCTCATAAAAATATTACATATACTTTTGAAATATAGGAATATTATGGGGCAAATGATCAAATTAGTTTAATTTTTAAACTAGTGCATTAAATAGCCAGAAACTCTTAGAAAATTTTCCATTTTATTTTGATATGTATGAGACACAACTATATGTTTCTCATAAATATATTTGGAGAATGAAAAATGCTGTGTTTAACATTAATTGTGATAAAATGCACTCTGGTTTATTCTTGTTATGGAAGGCTAATATGCATTATTTCTTTCATTAACAAAAGTTATTCCTACAGAGGGACCCTATTGGAATCTTGTGAATTCAGAAGCAAACTTTTTTTGCTGTTAAGCAAAATTAGGAGTTAGACTTGCTAAGCTCTGGGAGTACACTTTTACTGTACTGTTAATCATGAAGGGAAAAAATTTAAGTAAAAAAGAGCCCACAGCTCTACATAGACATGTCTATGTGCCTGTGTACATTTATTCCTACAAGATACTTGCAGTTGGACAAAGCATCTAGCTGTATCCCACAGGTGGATCTGATATTCTGTGCTCCTTAACACTGCCGACTTGCTCTTCAATCTGGAACCTCTCCAGAGACCAGGAAAGCCATTGTGGTGGCTACCAAAGCCGCTATCTGGGCCCATCTACCAGGAGCCAAAGAGCTGAGCTAGGGACTTTCCTGTCTCCCTCAGAGCTTTTGGACTGGCCCTTTGAAATCCTGTCACTCATCAACTTGTCTTCCCAGAGGACTTTAAATCCATGCACTCTGAATTGAGTTCTGAAATCATAAGGAGCCCAACCCTTACAGACTTCCTTGTGACCTCTCCCATATTGTCCACATTTTCTTCTCCAATGAGACATAAACAATAACAATTTAAAACCTACTGAGTGGCTAAGAACATGGGTCTCCCACTTAGAGACTGTGAATTTTGGCAAAGTCCTTGAATTCTCTGGCTTCAGTTTCCTCATTTGTAAAAGGGAGACAGTAGCAATTCCTACCTAATAAGGTTAATGTGAGGCTTAAATGAGGAAATAGGCATAAAGCCCTTATGACCGTGTTAGATATTACTATTAATCTTTTCCTTCATTTCATTTTAGTGAAATTCTGGAAAGTTGATTGACCTATGTTTTGGAGTTTTTTTAATTTTTATTTATTTATTCATTTATTTTTGGCTGCATTGGGTCTTCGTTACTGCCCACAGGCTTTCTCTAGTTGCAGCGAGCGGGGGCTACTCTTTGTTGCGGTGCGCGGGCTTCTCATTGCGGTGACTTCTCTTGTGGTGGAGCAGGGGCTCTAGGCGCGTGGGCTCAGTAGTTGTGGCTCGCTGGGCTTCTTTGCTCTGCGGTGTATGGGATCTTCCTAGACCAGGGCTCGAACCCGTGTCCCCTGCATTGGCAGGTGGATTCTTAACCACTGCGCCACCAGGGAAGTCCCTTGACCTATGTTTTAAGAGACTCTCTTTTTCCAGAATTTCTCGATTCCCAAGTGAAATTAGTATTGTCAACCAAATCTTATGGTAGCCTGTGGTCCACAAATCAAATATTGGGCTCTCATCAGTAATTAAAAGCCCATGTCACAGCCCTATTTTCCACTTAGTAAAATGTATATCCATTTGCTTCACAAATCCTGGTAAAGACAGAAGATTAACTTTCTATTTAGAATATTGCAGCTCATGGAGGGAAACATGAGCAAAAATTTGAAAGTCTATTCATTCTATGAAGGATTTGAAAATTATGTAACTCAAGATAATATTTAGAAAGAACAAAATATTCATATAACATAAATACTGTTTTTAACATTTGGTGAAAAACAAAACTTGTATGCCTAAGGTTAATGTTTTGCTTTCTCTTTGTTTCTTTTCTTTTTCCAACTTTGAGACAATCGTGAAAAGTCATAGAAACCTTTACCCTGAAACAAAACACCTTTAAAACTGTCAAATATATGCTTATGAAGACTGCATATTCTTTATTTTTGCAAAGGAAATATGCAATTTCCTTAGCGAGAGAAAGTAATGTGACATTTTCTTGTCCTACTCACCAAGTTTAAATTATATTTCAAGGAAATAGACAGTTAATATTTGCAGTTTTATGTCTTGTTACACATCTTGATAGCATTTTTAAAGTGTTTTCTGTAAAACCTAGGGAAGCTACTTTTATGAAGGTACCAGAAAAATGTAGTTCAAGATTTTTTCTTCCTACTCCTTAGAACTTAAATAAAACTTTGTGTTAATCCTAGCCATTATCTAACATTCGTAATACTTGTTACATCCTCTTTAGGACAATAAGGTGCAAAAACATGAGTCCACTGAAAAAGCAGATCATTTAGACAGTAAAAACAAAGTTGAAAATGGAGTAATAATTCTATACTTAGAGCTATGAAATGTATCTTGGTTCTCTACAATTTATTTTCCAGAAAGAGAGCTTACAATGACATTAATAATTTTTAAAGCACCTCGATGTCCTTAAACTGTCTTAAGAAAAACATTTTTTTGCACATCACAGTTTCACTTTTTTCAAAGAAGTACTTTTGATACTTAGAAGATCATTTTCAAGTAATGGTTAAGGATCAATATGATTTCTAAGCCATCAGAAACATGGCAAATAACAACTAGAAAATAAAAAGATTTCTCTTTTGTAAAAACAAAGAAACTGGTTTAAGCAAATATTTTGTTAGTCTACCCCTAAAATATTTCCCATCCATTCAGATTGACAAAATTGGTGATTGGGTTTGGCCAATAACTTGGTGATGACATTTTTTTTTACATTATTTTTCTTTAAATTTTGGTCAACTTGATTGCTAATCTGAATATTTCTTATTTGTGTAATGGTCCTCCAGTTCTTCAGATCGTACTGGGAAAAAAGACTTACATAAGCAGTAACATGGCATTCAACTCCAATGTAGCCCCTTCTGGCATCACAATCTATCAAGGGCTACTAAGCACCCTTCTCTGAAAAGTGGCAGGTGGTGTGGTATGTGGTCCTTGCAGTCGAGAGAGAAGGCTTCAAGTCCTTGTCCTCCTTTGGGCAGGTTACTTAAATGTTTCTAAGGCTCCAGTGTAAGATATTAATATAGACTTCGCAGTATTAACTAGATAATGTATCTAAGTGAACATAATGTAGTAGGGGCTCAATAAATATTATCAAGTATCTGTAGTATTATCACACTTTAAGAATTTCAACAAATGAGCCCTAGGCTTACCCTCAAGAAGGAAGTGAAGCCAGTTGAATTTATGATGGGAAGAAAATGAAGATGCAAAGTCACACATGAAGGTAAAATATTTCTCTCTCCCCTGACTCTTTCTCCACTGATGCACCCCATTCCCAGTAGTTGGAATACCAATACTATAGATAAGGGAAAGAGAAAGAGGAAGACACATCTCACATTATTTTGAAAGCTCAGTCACTGGTGTGGGGTCCTGTAGGAGCGCTGACCTGGAGTTGAGATATTCTGTGCTCTTCCACATCATGTGCAGCCTTTGAAAGTTCCTCTTCCTCTCTAGGCTCAAGGCGGCTTCATTTGTAGTATGAGAGAAGGGGCTGTACTAATTTATTTCTAAGTCTCTAAGAGATACTGTGCATCCACAAAAAAATCACCCATGTCTCTTTTCCAATTCAACCAGCTTCTAGCATTCTCTGTCTCCATTTCTGAAAGCAGTTGTTTCCATAATTTGGACTTCTTCCCAATAGCCAAAGCAGTCAGGGTAAATGTAATGCTAGGTCTTACCCAAAAAAGTAAAATGTTGCCTTCTTTGCCTCTGGCTAATAGCACTGGGCACAAAAATTTCTGTAATTCTCATGAACAGATCTTGTTTGTTCAGAGGTATTATAAACATTTTATTTGTGCCCCTTCATTCATTCTCTCTCTCTCTCTCACACACACACATACATGCTTATATGAAGAGATGTATATCTGAATATTTGTCAATTAAACCCTACTTAGATACTGGAGAAGTGGGTTTTTAAAATTATTTTGTAGTAGAAGCATTTTTTAGACTAAAGAATCCTTTGACAAAATAAATTGCTGTCTGTAATTTTTGTTTCTATATATATTTATATATATATTATGTATATAATTTGTGTTTGTATATATATTTATATATTATGTGTATTTAAATATATATATAGGTATATATATCTATATCTATATATCAACTCTTAATAGGTGTTATTAGAACCCTGCTTTTTTTCTCCTCTTTTCACATTTTCACTTTAATTGGCATACATAAGAATAAATCATCATTATGACAATATATTTGAATAGCAAGCAGTGCCCAGCACTGTACAAATGCCATAGGAGAAGAGATCTGGGGGTAATGATAGGGCACATTAAAGGTCTACTTTGTGCAGCTCTCACATCCTTGTCTCTGTTACCATAAAATTAATGTTAAAGAGTTTCAGGATGAAAGGCAAATTATTTTGTCAAAGGAAGGTAAAATGTTTCTGAGGATCCAGAGCCATAGTTTTGCTTCCAGAGCAAAAGACAAATATCAGATGATCTTGTTTCATGTATTTTTCAAATACTTTCTATAGTTTATTATATTTAAAACTTCAAAATAAAATATTGATATTAGTGTATCATCTTGAATCTATCCCAGATAGCTATATGATTTTTAAGTAACATTAAAATTTAATTAGTTTATAGCTATGGTATTAAGAGCTCCTTTTCATCTCTTATCCATGAGTCTCACAGTTCTCCACTGACATTAATCCTCACAGCATACTTCTAATAGCATTTTTATTGTAAGTATATTTAGAGAACAGATAAATGGAAGCTCTCAGACTTCCAAAGGTCAAGCTGTTGATTCAAGTCTATACAGTGAGCTGTATACAACGAACTCAATATTTTTTATCCCTTATTCACTTTCTGTAACCACTAAATGAACTCTTTTCTTTTGCTACCTTGACTTTATCATTAAAATGTCTGAATTAAATTCCTGAAGGATTTAAGTATGTTGTAGTTCTGCTTATATCCTGGCTAGTTAGCGTAAATTTACCCAGTGATCTGTTACCCAATATAATTATAACGTTCCAATTTTAGACTTTAAGAAAAGATACAGCGAGTAAATGAAGTGATTGATTCCAGATTAATTAATAGTTTAGGGAAATTATCTTACAGCAATTTAATACTTTGCAGGTTAAAGTTGAGAGTTAAATTATTTTTATTAATTTTTCTGCCTTTTGAAGTTAGTGACTATGTACATTAGAATTCTAAGAATACATGACTGTGTTTTCTCTGGTAACTATGATAATAGGATGCTTTCTATCTTCTTGAAGAAACATCATCTCTTTCCTATTACAGGATATTTCTCTTTTTTCCTGTTTTATTGAAATATAATTGGCATATATCACTGTATGATTTTTAGGTATATAGCATAAAGGTTTGACTTACATATATAGTGAAATGACTACCACAATAAGTTTAGTTAACATTCACCATCTCATAGAGATAACAATAAAAAGAAATGGAAGAAAAAAAAGAAAAAAATTTGTCCTTATAATGAAAACTCTTAGGATTACTCTCTTAACTTTCATATACATCATACAACAATGGTAGCTATAGTTATCATGTTGTACGTTACATCTTTAGCATCTTATAATCCAAAGTTTGTACCTTTGGGGAAGATCACCTTCCTGAAGTGGTCACCTTCCGTCAATTCCTACTCTACCCAAAACCTCCAAGCCCCAAGCTCTGGGAACTACAAATCTGATCTCTTTTTTCTGTGAGTTTGTTTTTTTGTTGTTTGTGTTTGTTTGTTCTTGTTTTTTTAGATTCTACATAAAGGTGAGATCATAAAATATTTTTGTCTTTCTCTGTCTGACTTATTTCACTTAACATAATGCCCTAAAGGTCCATCCATGTTGTCACAAATGTCAGGATTTCCTCGTTTATTATGGCTGAACGATATTCCGTTGTACGTGTATATACACCATAACTTCTTTGTCCGTTCATCTGTGGATGGACACTAGGGTTGTTTCCATGTTTTGGCTGTTGTAAGTAATGTTGCTGTGAACATGGGGTGCAGATATCTTTTTAATTTAGTGTTTTCATTTCCTTTGTATATATTCCCTGAAGTGGAATTGCTGAATCATGTGGTAGTTCTATTTTTAATTTTTTGAGGATCCTCCATACTGTTTTCCATAGTGGATGCACCAATTTACAGTCCCACCAACAGTGCACAAGTGTTCTCTTTTTTCCACATCCTCGTGAGCTTTTGTTATCTCGTGTCTTTTTTGATGATAGCCATTCTGACAGGTATGATGTGATATCTCATTGTGGTTTTGATTTGCATTTCCCTGATGATTAGTGATGTTGAGCATCTTTTCATGTGCTTGTTGGCAATTCATATACAGGATCTTTCATATAGTAAAATTACATCATCCCTGAGTTCTATGCATATATTCGCAGACATTTTTATATACGAGCTTACTCTTAAAGGGACTTTTCACTCAATTTTACTTGTTAAGTGAAACAAAAGCTATTTCTATTCTTTATATAATTAATTTTAAGTTCTTTTATAAGGGGATAAAAAGTTGGTTGAAAGAAGTACTGTAATGCTGGCTTGAAATAAAGCAATTATAGTAATTTTTTTTAAAAAACCACTTTCCCCCTGACTTCATTTAGGCATGTTACTTTAATAAAAGTTAATACTAGTTATCATTCTGCTAAAGGGTAATATTGGGAGAGGGAAGACTAAATAGTTGAGGAAATGGTATTGGTGGGGGAAGGGGTGTGAGAGGAAGGAAAGCTGATCACAGACTGTTGCAAAACAAAGCAACAACAATGGAAATGTGTTTGAATGAATTATGACATCATCGAGTCCACTTATTTTCCATTTTAGTTGAAAAGACACTATATTTTATAGATGAGATCACCAAAATATTATTTACTAGATCTGATTAAACTGCATATATAATCTGGTGATTTTTTAAAAAACTTAACCTTAAACATTTTCATTGATTTATTTACCAATTCCTTTATTCAACAAATCTTTCTTCAGCCTTTACTACTAAGTACAAGGCACCGTCTGAGCACTGACATTAACGCTGTCTCTGCCCTCATGGAATTTCAGCCTATGGTAGATAAGGACATTATATGAAGTTATACTAAAAATCTGTTAAATGAGAATGCTGTTAAGTACTACAGCGGAGGAGCACAGGACAGCCTGGCCTGGTGCAAAAGGGTCAAGTAATGCTTCCCTGAATAGGCAACTTTAGGTGCAACTTAAACAGTGAACAGCAGTTGGTAAAGGGAAAAGAAAATATCACTACGTTGCAGTACTTACAGTTCAAGTTAGACAACCTTGGTCTTGGAATTTTTTTCCTAAAACACCACATTATTAACCACTTTAGGGTTTTTGTATTCATCTTGGACTACTTTTTTTCCAAATTTCTTACCACTAAAATAGTAAGTCAATATAAATCACAAAGCCTGCTCTTGTATCATTAGATCTGATCTCTGAATGACATTCTTGATTTTGAAATTTGCATTAAAAATAAGGCTGCAATGAAATAACATTGTGACAATCATAACAGCTTAACATTTACCCAATTCCATCTGTTTGATACTAGGCCACATTGCCAAGGGGATAGGAACCATTACCCAATTATGAAACAGCATCAGTGGGGTTAATTTGGGAGAAATTGAATTTCTTTCAGGATCTTCTTCTCTGTCTTCTCTGCCCAATGCAGAGAAGAGAAGAGTGCAGTATGTAATACTAACATGTATTTAGCATTTATTAACTGCCAGGCACTGTCCTAAGTTTACCTCACTTATTCCTCACAGCAAATCTATGAAGTGGATACTATTATTATCTCCATTTTATTAATGAGGAAACCAAGGCGCAGAAAGGATATTTAGCCCAGGGTCACTGAGGTGTTTGTGGGAAAGTTCAACTTCAAAGCCAGTTTGTTGGCTCCAGCTGTTAAGAGTGTGGATTTTAAATTCAGAAAATTCCATCTTTGCTGTTCAGTATATGTATGATCTTGGACAAGTTACTTTCCTTCTCTGAGCTTTAGTTTCTTCATTTGTCAAATGAAGATTGTCATGTTTACCTCAAAGTTTAATTGGACAAAATAAAGGAAGAATAGAATGTTAACTGTTTATTTTAAAACATTATTAAATAAGAGCAGACTATTTTCCACTTTGAATTGGGGGCATTAAGAGCTCCATGACTCAGAAACGTGTTGGATGTATAAGTGAAAGTTAGTAAGAAGTATTATCTCGGGCTTCCCTGGTGGCGCAGTGGTTGAGAGTCCACCTGCCGATGCAGGGGACGCGGGTTCGTGCCCCGGTCCGGGAAGATCCCACGTGCCGCGGAGTGGCTGGGCCCGTGAGCCGTGGCCGCTGAGCCTGCGCGTCCGGAGCCTGTGCTCCACAACGGGAGAAGTCACAGCAGTGAGAAACCCGCATACCGCAAAAAAAAAAAAAAAAAACTATTATCTCTTTCTACTACTTTTCACTGATCTTTAGAGTTTTTCCCGTTAGACATAACCATTTACCATTTCTATGAATAATTAGGCACATCTCTTCCAAGTGAAAAGAATAATTTATCGTTCAAACTATACATAGATGTATTATTAGGAACTATACTTTAGGAAAGAAGAAATTACCTGGGTTTTTAAACTTTAAAAAAGGGTATATTATCAAGGGCACGTTATGCTGCAAGTCATAGAATACTTAACAGAACTCGTTTTTAAAATAAAGGTGTTAATTGGTCATGTAACTTGAAGGTCCAGCATTAATGCAGGCTTCAGCATTGCTTTGTCCTGGCACCTAAACCTCGATGAAGTAAAAACCCATTTCTTCCATCTTGTCACTCTGTCTTTCATGTTGCTGCCTTCACTCTAATTCCTACTCTCCTCTTGATTGGAAGGTGGTTGCCAGTCAAGCCTGGGGCTGCATTCTTTCCTATCTACATCCAGAGAGTGAATGAGAGTGGTCTTTCCCCCAAACATCCAACACCACTTTTGAGTTTCTTTGTCGTTGGATACACAGAAGTCCCCGCCTCTTCCTCATTCGTGCACTAGGGGAATATCAGATGCTGATTAGCTATTGCTACTGCAGTTCCTTTTCTAGCAGCCCTAGTCATGCACAAAGTTGCAATAAACACTAATTATCTAATTTAGAAGAGATTCGTGTAAGACGCGAGAGCTGAACAAAGTGTCTTGTATCTGACTTATCCCAGTCCTAACAGCCTCTTCCAGGACACATACCCCCCTTCATCCATTTTGATATTTTGTCTTCCTAAAACATGTCTTTATTCTTAATCTTTTTTTTTCCATAAGAGTACACGCAGAGAACAATTTCTCTGATACACGTAAAAGAGACCCCCACCCCACACTGTGACATCATGTTCCCAGGCTGGTTTTTGGTGACTTTTGCACCTTTTATAAGTTATTTAAAAGGGAATACTGGACAGTGTTTCCCTTAGACCCAGGCAGTGTTCCCCTTCACCCTCCTTTATCCCTCTTATGTTGGGTCCATCCCCACGGGATGAGAAGTCCACAGGGCCAAGGAGACATGCCCACTCAAAGCCCAGATCCCTGCTTCTAGATCACGGCCCGGGTACCTGGGACCCAAGAATTCCTGCCTCTATTGTGCTGAGGCTGCTTCCATTGCCCGTAGTGGCCTCTTCCCCAGGTCCATTTTCCCAAGGGTGAACCACACAGCGGGCGTGTGCGCCTGTACACCTGTGAGGGGCCTAGAGCAGCTATTGGTAGGGAGCTTTCGGCAGAGCTTGCAGGCCGTGGTGTCCACACGCAGCCCCAAAGTCCCTTCTTGATGAATAAGGGAACTGGCGTTGGGGAGAGAAGGGAAGACATTAGCAGGGAGGGTTGAGATGGGGGGGTCATCCATGTGTACTTCTCCCTAGACCTTCACATTTTCGGGGTGTGCTCAAGGCAGATCATTCTTCTCTCCTGTAAATTTCATCCCGATAAACTCAACTTAGCTATTTTCTGTGACCCCTAAATTCTTAGCTATCTCTTTGCATTTGAACTTCTTTGTTCAAATTACATTTTGTACACTTCTGTCTATGTTAGCTGTACAAAAAATGCGAATAAACGTGTTAACCACAAACTTATTTCTGAAATAGTCCATACTGTAGCACAGGTTTTCTTATTTTAGACATTTGTACTTTTTTAAAAAGCATAATGAAGGTTTGGTTATTAGGTTTAGTTTAGGTATTACTTTAATCAGTTTAGGACCCATTTCAGTAAATTATCTGAAATAGAATGTTTTCATTAAGTTTCTGGCTGATAGAAGGGTCTACTTTTCTACTATTATTCATAGTACCAAGGTGGACAAAGAGATTTTAATTTTAGGGAGGGAGTTTGCTGACTGGATAAATGAGACAAAACTCCCCTACAGGGATGCTGGTTCTTTGGTGCACAACCAACCCAACAGAAAGCTCAAAGAATTTTCTGTTTCTCTTTCACCAAATAACAAAGCCTCTGCCTCCGGGAAAGAAACAGAAGAAGCATTAGGCATTGAGTATGCAAGTAGGAGCTAAAAACTACTGAATTGCTCCACATAGGAGAGGGTGAAGCTGAATTCCCAGGATGGTTGAGGAAGGAGGGAAGGAAGGAAGAAGGTGAGGTGGAAGGGGGAGAGAGGAGAAGGCAGAGAGATGAGGCAAGTCTGAGTGCTCTGTGATGGGACACCTTTCAGGAACCCCAGATATTCAATCCTGAGCTCACAAAAGACCTGAGGAGACGCAGACGTAGAGACTGGACTTGAGGACATGGGGAGGAGGAAGGGTAAGCTGGGACGAAGTGAGAGAGTGGCATGGACATATATACACTACCAAATGTAATATAGATAGCTAGTGGGAAGCAGCCGCATAGCACAGGGAGATCAGCTCGGTGCTTTGTGACCATCTAGAGGGGTGGGATAGGGAGGGTGGGTGGGAGGGAGGGAGACACAAGAGAAAGGAGATATGGGGATATATGTATATGTATAACTGATTCACTTTGTTATACAGCAGAAACTAACACACCATTGTAAAGCAATTATACTCCAATAAAGATGTTAAAAATTTTATAAATAAATAAATTAATTAAATTAAATGAGTCATGTCAAAAAAAAAAAAAGACCTGAGGAGAGTGAACTTCTTGAGGCAACTGGTGAAGAACCAACTGACCCATCTGAATTGGTCTGGGGCAAAACAGACATGACACATACAGATGTAAGAACTCAAGCAGAGGGGTGGGAAAGCAAATCCTAGACTTCCATAGCTGGTGAAATCGGGACTTGAGGCAAGTTTAATCAGATGTCTGAGGAATCTTCCTTTATGCCACCACTGACGTGTTTAGTCCAACAACAACAACTAATAATAATAATAAAATAAATTTTAATCCCTTAGATCTGGGAGAGGGTAAGCATTTAATCTCCCTCCACACACTGCATAGAATAAAAGCTGAGCCCCACAGAAGCTCAAGCAATTTGCACTGTGTCTCAGGACCGGAAGTAGAAAACGTGGGATTAGACTGGAGGCTTCCTGAAGCAGCTTTCTCATTTTTTGCAAAAATTAAAGACAAAAGAAACATAATAAATATGAATGAGTTCTTTAGACACAAGTTACTCAGATAGAGGAAGCAGAAGATGGGGAATCAGAAGACCTGGGTTCTAATCTCCCATCTGCCTCTTTGCAGCTCTTTGCTTCTGGAAAAGGTACTTCCCCTTTCTGAATGTGTTTCTTCATCTATTAAGAATGGCTGGCTTGGTTCCTTTCAACTAAAATATTGCCCTTGGGACTTCCCTGGCAGTCCAGTGATCAAGACTCTGCACTTCCACTGCAGGGGGCATGGGTTAGGTCCCTGGTCGGGGAACTAAGATCCCGCATGCCACGCGGTGCAGCCAAAAAGAGAAAAATATATATATATATTGCCCTATTTTGTGAGTGCTTCTGCTTAGGGAGAAGCAGATGTTAGAATGAGTTCATGAGGTAAATGATGACACATGTAAGTTTTCTGTGAAAGTTGAGATGACGTGATAATTTATACAACCAGCATTGCCCCAGCTACTACTTGCCCTTCACTGAGACACATGGGGCGAGGGAAGGAGCAGATAGAAGAGGGGAGATAACCGAATAGATGGAAATATTTCTAATGGCCTGGTCTCTGTACCCACAGGCACAGCTGTTGGAGCCTTTCGTCCTCTAGGCAACCACCCTTGCCCTGACGGAGTCCTAGAGGGGCTCCGGGCTTTTCCTTGGCAGCAGTGAAAGTTCTGCTCATTCCTGGCATCCTGCCCTTCACAGGACTCCTCCCCTCCACTAACTCCCTCTCTTCACTGACCCCAGGCTAGTCCTCTACTTTTCAGTTCTGTTTCAGACTGACCTGCGGGACACGGACATGTCACTGCTGGGTTAACATCTCTCCCATCTTTTTCCTGGGTCCCTGTCTCTTTTCTCACCGCTGTCTTTCACCATGGTCCAGACAAAGAGCCATCTCTTGCCACCAGATTTATAGGTCTTTTCCAGTTTCCCAGCAGAAAAGTCTTGCTGTCTGCACCTCTTACCAGGCCTGTAAGGGCTTCACATTTTCATATAGGCTTAATGTAATCGCGTCTCCTGTGTTCATCCATTCCTCCAACATGGATGTACCGAACAATTATTATGTGTTAAGGTACAGTTTCTAGGCAATGTGGAAAGAGGAGTGAACTAAACAAAGTGAGTATTCTAGTGGTGGAGAGGGGGTGGGAAATCCGGTCGCCAAGTAAATTACAGAAGACTCAATCAAATTTGAATTGCAGATAAACAAACCATCATTTTTCATGTGGTATGTCCATTCAGTGTTTGGGATACACTTAATTAAAAATTATCTGTTGTTTATCCAAAATTAAATTTTAGCTGCGTGTCTTGTATTTTTATTTGCCAAATCTGGCAATCCTAATGGGGGTGACGGAAAAGGAACAAAAAAATTCTCCCTTAGGTGGAAATTAGTGCAGTGGAGAAAGCGAAGTAAGATAATGGGTGGTCATAGGGAGTGGTGGTGTGTGGTGGTGGGTATTCCAGGCAACTCCTGTAATAAGCGGATAGTTGCTCCAAGGCTGAGAAGGTGAGAGAGTAAATCCCTGGATATCAGAGGGAAGGTGGTCCACGGGAGAGAAGCCCAAATGCAAAGACCGTGGGCCGACTCCTGCCTAGCATCTTGAAATGAAGAGTTCAATGTGGCTGGAGTGGGGCAGAAGGTGAGGTCAGAGAAGCAACAGGGCCAGAACTTGCAGGGGCCCTTACTCCGAGTGCGATGGGACAGCCTTGGAGAGAACTGAGTGAAGGAATTATAAGTTGACTTGTTTTTAGGAGAATGTTGGAGGCTGGTGGGTGGCACGGAGATGGGTTAGGAGGTCCCTAGGGGCAGCCTCTACCCCCGCGCCAACTGTGACTCCCCTGACCCCTCAGCAGCCTCTGCTCCAGAGCAGCCCTCTGCTCTCAACCCCACACACACACCACCTTCCTTGGCAGAGTCCAGTGGTGGATTTTAACTCCATAGTGGCGTCTCCATTCTGAAGTCTCGCCTGTACGTTGGCTTGATTGAATACTGATGTGCTCCTTCCCTGCTTTTAAAGGCTTCTGGTTCATCATGTCTTCTAATAATTATATAATTTTATGGTTTAAACTAATGCTGTTTGATAGAAACATAAAGCAAGCTTCAAATACAAGCCACATATGTAAATGTGAATTTTCTAGTAACCACATTGTTTAGGGGTTTAAAAAAGCAGGTAATATTAATTTTAATAATATGTTTTATTTAACTGAATATATCTAAAACTACCATTTCAACATCATATAAATTAATATTTTAAGATTAATAGTATTCACATTTTTGGTTTTGTTTTTTTTTTTTTTTTTTTTTTTTTGCGATACGCGGGCCTCTCACTGCTGCGGCCTCTCCCGTTGCGGAGCACAGGCTCCGGACGCGCAGGCTCAGCGGCCACGGCTCACGGGCCCAGCCGCTCCGCGGCACGTGGGATCTTCCCGGACCGGGGCACGAACCCGTGTCCCCTGCATCGGCAGGCGGATTCTCAACCACTGCGCCACCAGGGAAGCCCTAGTATTCACATTATTAATGAGATATTTTACATTTTTTTTTTTTTTACAACTGAGTCTTCAAAATCGTATTTTATGCTTACATCACATCTCAAAAACTAGCCTTATTTCCAGTGCTCAAGAGCCACATGTGGCTAGTGGTACCATATTGGACAACACGGGTTTAAACTCTGCTCATTTTCGAGGTTCATCCCATACCACCGTCTTTATGGCATGGAAATGGAGCGAGGGGTGTGTGTTGGTTGGTCAAATAGAAGTGGGACAATTGCCTAGGGAGCAAATGGGATCAAATAATGTGGGATTGAGAACATTTTTCCATTGAAATTCTAAATACATTGGTGCTAGACATCTGTAAACAACAGCAACAAATAAATTACCAATTTATGGTTATTCAGTTTAGCTAGTATAACAATCTAGTATGGACTACTCTGATTTCATTACGTCTGTGCGGCTTAATTTGGGGTGTTTGATTCCAACTTGTCCTTCTGCTTTGTGCTATTTAATGCCAGGTTGTACAGTTCTAAATGTATTGCACTATAACATCATCAAAGATTTGCTTCTTGTTGAATGCAATGATTGACAATCTCCAATATACAAGTGGGTTGTGTTTCAGATTTTACATATATATATATAGACAACATATATAGAAAAAAACTGATGCATTAGTTCAGTGCGTCAACCCACACAAACTTATGTAAAAAGGTGGAGCTAAACTGTCATATTATTAGAGTAAACTGGATCTCCCTTAAGTCAAATTTCTCAAACTAGGGGTGTGCACCCCTGGGAGTTCATGAAAGTGGGCTGGAGTACAAAAAGACAAAGGATTTATTTAGAGCATTAATAACACTTGAGGTTTGGGGCGAGGATTCTTATTTTAGAGTTTTGTGTGGTAAAATGCTACATTTCTAGAAATTTCGAGGTAAAAATATGTTGGTCATTTTCTACCTCCTGTCTTCGCCCAAGTTTCTATTCACCCTCACTGGCATTAGGGGACTAGGGTGGAACTAAACTGAACTAGAGAGAGAGAGAAAATAAATATGAATGCAGAGCAGAAACTCCACTTTCCTGACTCTTCCCCAGAGAGTTCTAACTAGAAGTCCCTGTGGGCGCCTCACTGCCTTCAGAGAATCTTCCTCTACCAAGGGTTATTTACCCAATAGCTACCAAAGCCTCGGAGGCTCTGAAGCCTCATACAGGGTCACCCGACTCCCCACCATGACTGCCTGCAGGAGAGGAATGACTAGCGGCCGGTCCTGCTCCCACTTAGGCCACTGATATCCTTCTATGCGCTGTCACTGTCAGGAAGAAAGGCCCAGTCCACCCAATGCTTTAGAGAGGTATCAGTGACCAATGCTGCCCGTTTTTAGTCTTTACTTTATTACACACAGGCAACCACCCCACCAACTCCAGTGGTAGGAGAACAAGCTTAAGACTGATACCATGTTCTGTTCAATATCACTCATTGCATCTGCTGCTGTTTCATGTTCCTTGTACAGTAGTTCCCAGCCGCATCCGCAGGGAATACGTTCCAAGACCCCCAGTGGATGCCTGAAACCGAGGAGGGTACTAAGCCCTATATATACTATGCTTTTTCCTATGTGTACATACTTATGATGAAGTTTAATTTAGAAATTAGGTACAGTAAGAGAATATCTGAATTGCCCATATTTGGGGCCATTATTAAATAAAAGAAGAATTACATAAACACAAGCACTGTGATACCATGACAGTCGATCTAATAACTTAGTGGCACTAAATGACTAACGGGCAGGATACGCTGGACAAAGGGATAATTCACGTCCTGGATGGGATGCAGCAGAATGTACCAGATTTCATCACGCTACTTAAAACAGCACACAGTTTAGAACTTCTGAATTGTTTGTTTCTGTAATTTTCCATTTGATATTTTCAGACCTTGGTTGACCACGGGTAACTGAAACCAAGGAAAGCAGAACAGAGGGTAAGGGGGGACAATTGTAGTTCTTCTGTTTAGATGAGTTCTTCCTGAAAATGCAGTACTTAAAGGAAACAAATCTATATTGACAAGGTGAATGTAAAATTATGCTGTGCTGAAAATTTAAAGCTGTAACCCTTTGTGATTGAAGTGCCATGGAGCAATATTACTGCTAAATGGCCTGTTTCTCTTTAGCACTCAGTTTTGTAGGAAAATGACATTCCTTTCTATTGTTAAGTATTCTTTCAAGTTGCCCCTGAATAGCAGTAACTAAAATAACTGTAAAAGCCTTGGGTGATGTTTTACATTAGAGTTCTAATGAGTGTTTGGTTTAAAAAAGGGGGGGGGCGGCTTCCCTGGTGGCACAGTGGTTGAGAATCTGCCTGCCGATGCAGGGTACACGGGTTCGTGCCCCGGTCCGGGAGGATCCCACATGCTGCGGAGCGGCTGGGCCCGTGAGCCATGGCCGCTGAGCCTGTGCGTCCGGGGCCTGTGCTCCGCAACGGGAGAGGCCACAGCAGTGAGAGGCCCGCGTACCACGAAAAAAAAAAAAAGAAAGAAAGAAAAGAAAGAAAGAAAGCAGCGTTATCCTTCTTAAAAGTCAGTTCAACTTATTTTTAGCTTAAATACACTAGGAATAGCCCTAGAATTTAAAGTGTAATAGAGAAAACTCTATCAATCTACCTGTAGTTAAGATGTTAGCTACTATTTTTCTTCATTACTATCTTTGGAATGTCCTTCGTAGTTGTGAATATGAGATGCATTCAGAAATAGATGAATAGATTATCCAGTAAACATGAGACTAGTTCCCAGACACACAAAACCCAATTCCCATTTTTTTGGTCTATACTTCTCTGATATATTTCTCTGTATATGTACTTTTTTTTACTATATTATGTAGTAATATCATTGTAACTTTATTTGAAGATGCCTCATAATATTTTGTCCTCATATACCAGAAAATACTAATACACCATATGACATATGCTTCATTCTTCATTAAGACTTCCCTTTGATTTCTATTTATTATGCCTCTTTATGAAGTGCAAGAAAACTTTGCTCAAAGAAAAAAGTTCCATCTCAATTAGATGTCCTCTTAAGTTATTTATGTAGATATCTCTTTTCTCACTCAAAGACAAGCTCTCTGGGCACAGGTGCCTGTCATGTCTATTTCATCTTTATATCCCATGCAACACTCTGCTCAGAGTGAAACATATAGTAAATTTTCACTAAATGTTAGTTGAATGAATTAATGCCTTCCAGAATCCCACTGCTTGGCCTTGGTACTCAAAGTTGTACAGCATTTCATCTGTAACATTCCTTTAACACAACCTGGGAAACAATTTGAATAATAACAGAATGTTCCATAACCTCCTAATCTGAGTTTGAATATATTTTTCTTGTTATAACTTTTTACAAAGGTAAAATGCTATGAGCCATTTTTCCTTTTTATCTTCCCTTGATTCATTCAGGAAACAGCCTTATTCACTTTTTAGCTTTAAAATCTCGCTACATACCTATTTAACTTTACAAGTGATAAACGTAAAACGGCCCCAGTAAATTCTCATTTGTGCTTGTTAAAATGGCCACAGGGACTTCCCTGGTGGCACAGTGGTTGAGAATCCTCCTGCCAAAGCAGGGGACACGGATTCGAGCCCTGGTCCTGGAAGATCCCACATGCTGTGGAGCAACTACAGCTAAGCCCATGTACCACAACTACTGAGCCTGCGCACCTAGAGCCCACGCTCTGCAACAAGCGAAGCCACCGCAATGAGAAGCCCGCGCACCACAAAGAAGAGTAGCCCCCGCTCACCGCAACTAGAGAAAGCCCGCGCGCAGCAACGAAGACCCAACACAGCCAAAAATAAATAAATTAAATAAATAAATTTTGAAAAATAAAATAGCCACAAAAGTAATTAAAATTGTGATATCCAATGCTGATGAAGTTGTGAAAAAGTAACAGAGTGGGTGCCAGAAAAGCAGATAAATCTCAGATCCCTTTTGGAAAGCAACTTAGAAATATTTACATAGATGTTTATTTTAATTTACCTTTAATAGCAAAAATTGGAAACAACCTAAGTATTCAACAATTTGGGACAGCTTAAACAAATGATCACACCTGACTTCGATAGATGATAAACTATTCACAAGACAATCACGAATACTGTGTAAAAACAAACGTGTGGTATAAAATAATAAAAAATCGGAACGTCAGACTATGTAATAAGCTTACAATTGCTTGAAATATATAAGCATAAATTTAAAAGACTAGAAGGAAACAGGACAAAATGAGAACAGTTATGATAGAGTGATGGGATTATGGATGCAATTTTTTGTTTCCTTTTATGTTAAAAGATTATTTTAACAAAATATAAAATCAAAGGGAAAAAAGGATCAAGTTTTAGTCCCTCGATGTTCATATTTTAAGAAGAATGTTGTGCAGATACCTAAGCAACATTTGTCTTCCTTGCTTCAAAATCTCAGCATGTATTTTGTCTGGTTCCAGGGGCTTAACCATCTTTTTAAAAAAATAATTCTGGCTACCATAGTTATTCTTTGAAAGTCTAAACAAAGTTTGTATTGTTCCCTGGCGGCATCTCGTTTGCATTAAACCATGAGTTACGGTATTACTGCCTCCTGGTGTAAGTTTTTTGAAGAAAGCAGACTCGATAACTCTTTTTCTGGTTGCCTAGTAAATGACAGTCCTCCTTCAGTGTGTATTCAATGTCCACTGGAGTTCTTACCCTTGGTTATGTACAAATGGCTTATCGAAATTTTCTTATAATAGCCATCGTTATTTTAAGTCAACATTTTTGCTATTTTATCGAGGAAAGAGCAAATGATTATAGTGTAACTTTATATAGGAAGCAGAATTTCTTCCATGAGTTAAGACTTTAGCAATTACAATAATCCATTATAAGAGAAAAACATTTTTTGCTCTTCTAGAAAGACACTATTAACTTCACATTGCTTAGTTTATCTGGTAGGTGAACAAAAATCATCTTTATAGAAGTTATGTTTAATTCAGGTTTGTATACATTCTGGAAGGTCATTTATAAATGGGGAGTATAAACCAAATGATAATGAGGATAGAAATATTCTTCATCAACTGTCCCGGTTTCAAGATGCATTCATTCATTCAGCAATGCATCATTGTACTAAAAGCACAACCTCTTAAGGCAGAGTTGTGTAAATCTGGAAAAATTACTTTACCTCTCTGTGCCTTAATTTCTTCATCTATTAAATATAGATAAAGATAGTACTTACCTTATAGAAATTTGTGAGACTTAAGTGAGTTAATGAATGTAAAGCTCCTGGAACTTAAGGAATGTTGCTGTTCTACTCATGTAAGTGTTTTTGAAGGTGAGAGCAGAAATACTAAAATGGCACAATTTCTGCCCTCCAGACAACCTAGAAAACATTCTTAAAAAATCAACTAGGTTTGCTGTTAGCCTAAAACTGCTCTAAAAAATAAAGTCAATTTTTTTTAAATCAACTAAGTAGCAACTTTTTAACCCTCAGGGGAAAGAAACTTGCCGAGAAGTTGAAGCACATAATAAATGGCTTTGGGAATGTTTTTAAATGAAAATGAAATTCTAGTTGCTCTAAGTTTGAGCTACATGGAAGTATTAAAAGCTACACTTTCTTTCTTCTCCCAATTTTACTAAGATACATTGGACACATGACACTGAATTAGTTTTAGGTGTACAACATAATGGTTTGATACATGTATATACTGTGAAATGATTACCACAATAAGTTTGGTTAACATCCATCGTCTCGCATATTACAATATTTTTTTCCTTGTGATAAGAACTTTTAAGATCTACTCTCTGAACAAACTTTCAAATATACCATACAGTATTGTTAACTACAGTCGTCATGCAGAATATCTTTCCTTTGCTTCTGAGCGCAAGAGACTTCCACTTTGGAAAACAATTGCTGGTTCAGAGTCTAGACAGATTGATATACATCATCATCTTTCTGAAATGGAAAATCTTTCTAGCTAATAGCCATCATCTTTTTCTCAAATGCCTATCACTCAATGTGACAATGAAAACCACAACCCCTAATGTTTATTTTAATTATATTTACAGTGAAACTGGAAAGAGAAATCAAAGCCATTTTTACTTTTGTGTCAAATGTGTCTAAATGAGTTAAGTAGATGTTCAAAGATGTGTATATTCTTCAAGATTTAGGTTTGGAGATGCTCATTTGCTTAAGTCTAATAAATAGAATGATTTAGTCTCTATTTACCTGAGCTGATGAATCACTTGAAAGTTCTCCATCAAGAAAGTCTTAAATTTTCAGATGTCTTTTACTCATTCAACAAATATTGTACCTAGCATATACCTAGCTACATGTACGTAGCATCATGCTAGATATTCATTTCCATTGGTAATTCGCTTTCACTTTCTCAATGGAGAAAAGACTCAACACAAGGAAATTAGCCCTCTTGTAGGAACATTCTCATATGTCCCTAGCACATAGAATTTTGGACCAAACAAGCTAACTTGTGTAACTAGTCTAACATACTATGTACTTCTTGAGCATTATTGGATGGTTATATCCTCTAATGAGCTATATAACGTGTTGATTTTGTCTTTTATTTAGTAGTATCTGTTTTTTATTTTGAGGGTGAACCCGGGTTGCCTGGAGCAGTAGGACAGAATGGAATACCAGGGCCAAAGGTGAGTACAAAGAAAACCAAGCAGAATCCTTTGAGGCATGAGTTTTCACGAGATTGTAAGCTGTTACACTTTCTTTATAACCCACTGGTTTTACTTGGATGGACGTTTTTGTCAATAATATAATATACGATAGTATAAAACTTTGTGACTAAAGAATAAGTGATATTTGTGATTCTCATCATTAAAAATGCAGAGAAACAGTGTAGGATATGTCTAAATGTTTATTTCTGGGATACTTAAATAACATGAGAAAGCCTGTGTTTCCAATGTGACTTTGTCATTTTACCACTTAATGAACATATTGCAACATAGGCTATGTCCATACTGCCAACATTTGCATAATTTTTACAAGATGTACTAAAGATGTTCACAGGGCCACTGTGACTTTTCCTCCAGATTTGGCCATCTCCAAGACTTACACAACCTAACCAGTTAATCAAATGAAGAGCATAATAAAAATGTGGCATGTTTGAAATTTAAAAATGGATGTAGTCTGAATTACTAAGTAGGGAAAAAATGTAATAGAGATTTTTTTTTTTGATTCCAAATTTCCTTTGTTTTTGAAGAACAAATTAGTTTAAATATAAAAAGATTGGTGACAGTTTAGTTTAAACCAAATAGGCAGACAAATCCGAAGTCCTTTGATGAGTGACCATCCCTTGAAGTACAAAACTAATGTCTAATCCCATCAGCTGTGCTGGTGTGTATCCATACCCACAGATGCTTGTCAGCTGATTTTACAGATCGCATTGCTATTGACAGGAGCCTAGGACAGACCTAAAATTTATAGACCTGTCTTTTGTCCTGCAGGAGAGGAAAGAAAATATTCCTTCTGGGACTGCAGCCATTTTTCCTGTCTTCTTCCCTCTCTAGCTCCATGCTAAAGAGCCAAATGATAGGAGTTAATGCTTAATGCATGTTCTCAGTACTATTCTTCCGTTGCCTAGCGACCATCAGGATGGCTTCTGAGCAGTGAAAGGTAACCAGAAATTCAGAAAGCCAAAGGGTCAGGCGGAGTTTCAGGGAGTGAAAAGAGCGTTGCCTTCAAACAGACTTCTTGAGTGATCTATAATTTTAAAAAGCACAATAACCACCTTAAAATAATTTTTAAAGTAGTCTGATCTTATTGCAACACTTTCTCAAGCTTTTCTTAAGGGAATATTATCATAACGTGTGTGATTTGCTATAGATTTACTCTCTGACTCTGTCCCCTGTCCCTTCCTGGGTAAAGTGAAAATGAGATTCTTTTCAGAACAGAATTTTGCATTTTAGTCCTTGTACTGTCATGGTCATCATTTTGAGTAAAGACATCTCTCCTAAACTCACTTAGAGTCTGCCCCAATATAGTATCTTTTCTGAAAAAACTAATGCCTCCTAAAGTACACCTAATTTGGAACATAGTGGTTAACAACAGATTGAATAGAGTTCATGACATCGTGAAGGGGTCCAAATTCAGGCCTTAGTCACATCAGGGGAAGACAGATTAGAGAACTACACTGGTACTCTGACCCCTGAAATAATCTGTGCACCAGGGGCTGCTTTGAATGGAAGATTTCATTGAAGGATGTAAGTAAATGCACCTTACTAAGTCTGAGTTTGAGCAAAATAAAGCGTCGTAATCTCAGAAGCCTCTTGAGACGTTGAATTGCCACATTTTTCTCCTTAGTGCCCTAAAAGCCGGGTTTTGGCTGATCATCTTAAATATCTTGCTTTATTCCTCAAAAGCAAAGAATTAAAATTACATTTGCTATTGATATCCATACTCAGTGCTCCAGGAAACTCATCCTAACCTTTTGTTTTTATATAGCAACTATATAGTGCCAAAATAGAAAATGTCAGGTATACTTTATCTATTAATAGTATGTTCAATATCTGATTTTTGCTTAGTGTTGGTTGATTAGGTGTTTTATAATTTAATATGTCACTCAATCTTTGTTCTTTTGCCCAGGGAGAACCTGGAGAACGAGGAGAAAAGGTGAGAATGATTCTGCTGATTTTTATTTTTTTTCCCCCAAAGAGGTACCAAGCTGAACTGTATTTATGTGTGGTTGGATAGACAGATACAGGTATACAAGCATACCTTGGAGATATTACAGGCTCCATTCCAGATCACTGCAATAAAGTGAATATTGCAATAAAATGAATCACACGAATTTTTCGGCTTCCCAGTGCATATAAAAGTTACGTTTACGCTATACTGTAGTCAGTCAAGTGTTCAATAGCATTATGTCTAAAACACAACGTGCCTGCCTTAATTGAAAAACGATGCTGTTAGAAAAATGGCACCTTTAGATTTGCTTGACACATGGTTGCCACAAATCTTCAATCTGTAGAATGCAGTAGGATCTTTGAAGTACAGTAAAGCAAAGCACAATAAAACAAGGTATGCTTAGTTATATAGATATAATGACCACTTTTTTTTCAAACTGCTAATTAGTGGAAGGAGAAAATAGTGTAATTCTTATATATGTATAGAAGTTTGGGTAAAAAAGATTTAAAGAAATGGAGGAGAAGGGTGCAAATTTAAACATTCTATGTGAGGCTTTTAAATGACTTTCAAAAATCCCTAGGCCTGCAAAATTTCTGTTCTACCTATTTGCTAATGCCGCTCCAGTACTTTTCTAAGCATCCATCTCTCTCTCTCTACTTCTTCTTAGGTCAGTAGGTTAAAGGGATACAGATGTTTACCTGCAGCAAATATACCGAAAGTTGTCCCAAAAAGAATTCCCATAAAACCCAAAAAGAGGAGCAAAAGGAGAAGCAGAGAGCATATGTTAAATTTCTCTTAGACAAACATCCTTCCTTACTGCTTTGGGGGACTTCTCATGCTATGTCCTTTACCGGTGTTTGAGAACTATGCCGTCTCTGCGGGCAACTACCAAGATACCACATAATGCCCTTCATAAGTGATAAACGATCTTTCTGACAAATCAGTATCATCACCGCTAATCCCAAAAGAAGTACATCTACAGATCCACTAAACTTCATGAACGTAACTGCGGCCATGGCCCACGGGCCCATCCGCTCCGCGGCACGTGGGATCTTCCCGGACCGGGGCACGAACCCGCGTCCCCTGCATCGGCGGGCAGACTCTCGACTACTGCGCCACCAGGGAAGCCCAACAACTGTATTCTTGTAAAACAAAAATAAAAAGACATTTATTTAAATGGAAGGAGAGCAGAGCAGAGAGGCGACTCAGTCAAACCCTTCACTTCATGACCACTCTGAACCAGTTTTCCTAATAAGAAAAGTTTGTTCTGTTTGCTTTGTTATTTAATAAAGGGATTACCAAGCAATTTTTAAAAGTGTGCTAATGAGCTGCCTATCAAAGATCCCCCATAACTTATGATCAGTATATTTATTTGGCTTCCAACCAGTTCGTGGTAATTAACCTGAAATGAATTAGTCATCAGATGACTCTTTTGTGTAGAAATTAAGGAGGGAAAAGGAGCAATGCCGGCACCATTCCAGGGGCTCATCAGATAAGGCGGTTCAGGCTCCCAGGCCGCTGTGCTGTCCCCGTCACCATAAAAGAATGCCCGGGCAGGGTAGCCTCATGCTTATTTGAAATAAAAAAAGGAAGTGAAGAGAAAATGTTAAACTCTCCCTCCTTCGCCACCCCTCCTTCTCCCAGGGAAACCATTATCAGTAGCTTCTCTCTTATTTTATGGAAATTTTTTTGTTTTGTTTTAATAATTGTGATCATCTCTTGTGCTGATAACTCTTTTTTTTTCCCAGCACCATTTGTTTGTTTGTTTATTTATTTATTTTTAACATCTTTATTGGAGTATCATTGCTTTACAATGGGGTGTTAGTTTCTGCTTTACAACAAAGTGAATCAGTTATACATATACATATGTTCCCATATCTCTTCCCTCTTGCGTCTCCCTCCCTCCCACCCTCCCTATCCCACCCCTCTAGGTGGTCACCTAGCTGATCTCCCTGTTTACAGAAAATTTTAAATGATAGAAGAGTGACCTCTTACGCAGCTGGACAGAAGGGTATTCCAGCTTACGGAATGTATGAACAATAATGCATTGTTATTGCTAAATGGTTATCATTAACGGCTTATGATGTGTCAGATACTGACCCAGTTGCTTTACGCACAGTAATTGTTTATTTCTTAGAACCCCATAAAATACTCTTGCCCTTACATTGCGCATGAGAAATTTGATGTAAAGAGAATTTCATTTGCCCAGTAGGGCCTGGATCTGGGCTCAAACTCTCTGGCTCCAAAATTCATGATGTTTCCACTAGAGCATGCTATAAGACTTAAAGAATTTAGAACTTAAGAAAGCAAAGCATGGATAATAAACAAATGACATCTTTCCTAAAGCATTGCTTGTGGGTAGAAAGATATCAGTGAGGGAAGAGGCATAGGAGCTCTCAAAAATAACAAAGGAAGCATAAACTCCCCAATTTATCTTACTATAATTTTTAAAAATTTTCTAATAAGATATAAAACACTTCTTTCTCAAATGCAAAACACTTAAGCCCAGATAACTCAATGTTCAGTGCAGCAGTTTTGAGGGCTGGGTCATGCACTTTGAGGGCCTGGAAATTTGAGATGGGTAGAATTCACAGATTGAAGGGAAAAGAGAAGGCAGGACTGCAGGTGGCAGGAGTGAGACAATGAAGGAGACAGAAAGGGTAAGGCACAGGCCATAGTGAGGGAATCAGGACAAAGCCTTTGTTAGAGGGACTCTGAGCAGAGAAAAGAGAAAGAGTTAAGGCGGCCAGAATAAGCTATTAGTGCCAGAATAAGCTATTAGAAGTCAGAGAAATTACTTTCTGTTATTATCGTGGAGTAGTTTAAAACTATTTAGCCATGTTCATTGTAATAAAATTTATTTGCACTAGTTGATATCAGGCAGCTGGTCAAGTAAAGTACATTAGCTCTGTAGGACATTTACAACAGATTTTAATATATAGTGCCTATGAAAGGAAACTTAAAATAATGAAAAGTACTCTTTGCTGAATGTCACCAATATATTTTACATGTATTGCTTTTTTCCCCTCCTAGGGAGATGCTGGAGAGAATGGCCCCAAAGGTGATACAGGTGAAAAGGTACAGTGTTGCAAAATATGAAAGAGTGTGTGTATGAGCAAGAATATTATTTCATGTACCTGAAAATGGGAGATCAGAGATAATTCTACACAATTAGAAAACTTTTAAATATTTAATTTATAAAAGGTGATTATTCCACCAGCTCCTAGCTACAAATTTAAATATTTTTAAAGTAAAATGCTATGTCAAAAATTCTAGAAAATGCGTAATTGGGTTTCTAGTAATATGACTTTCAAGACAAAAAAACACACCACTATTTATGTGTAAATGGAACACTCCCTTTATACACAGAGATATAAAAATAGAGTTCCTAAAGTGATTCCATTTGTCCCGATTTTAGGATAGAAGATTGCAGAGGATTGGGAGGGGATGTAAGAGTTTGATAATAGCTAAAGTCAGTTGATTAGAGCCTCTCATGCAGTCTTGAAAATTTGCCTCAACTTGAAATCTACTAGATCCAGATATTTTGTCAGCCTTTGTATTGTCTTTTCTTTGTTTTTTCTTTTCTGGCCTTTAAACCATTATTAGCACTTATATTGCAGTGGTCTTTTGTTCATCTTCCTACCTCCTGTCTTTTTTTCCTCAGTCTATCGAAGTTTTTGCTTGGATTCTTACTTCACACACATCTCTGATATAGGAAGGAAATTTTTATTTCATTTGTGCTATATGTTAAGAATTAAGGAAAAGATCTTTTAAGAAACTAAAAATGGAATAGTCAGATTTAATTTAAATCAGGCTAATTGATGAAACAAAGAAGATTCATTTAGGCTTGTAGTTGAGAATAAGAGTACTCTACTTTGAAAATTATTACGGTAGAGATGGACAATTGTTAGTCATAAAAACATACCCATAAAGTAAAGAGAAATTTGTCTTCCTCATTCTTATAAATATTAATATAAATATGGCATGGGTGGTAGGGAAAAATTAATGGTAGGAATAAATTAATGTCACCAAGTAACAACTGTGTTTGTATGCAAGAGGTAGTCTAGAAATTAGAGTGGACTCTCAGTTTCTTGTAGACCAGGGTTTCTCAGCCTCCACACTACTGACATTTTGGGCTGGATAATCCTTCTTGAGGGAGCTGTCAGATGTCTAGCCTCGTTCCTGGCCCCTGCCCAGCAGATGCCAGTAGCATCCCCGAGTTGTGACAACCAACACTCTCTCCAGAGGTTGCCAATTGTCCACTGGGGAACAAAATCATCCCTCATTGAGAACCACTGCTGTAAACCCATTTTATTTATCTGTCAGATTTAAGTATCATGCTGCAATCCACCATGACATGAGTATGTTTAATACTAATGGGACCAGTGATATACCTCTATGGCTTCTTGAAGTCAAAATTAAAAACCCTAGGTATGTAAACATAGATATTTTATTTACCTTTGTTGTGTTTGCTTAAAAGCATGGGTCAGCAAACTTTTCCTGTAAAGGGCCAGAAAATAAATATTTTAGCTTTTGTGGGCCGTATGGCGTCTGTCACAACATCAACTCTGTCATCGTAGCATGACAGCAGCCATAGACAACATGTATACAAATGAGGGTGGCTCTATTCCAATAAAACTTTATTTCTGGACACTGAAATTTTAATTTCATGTGGTTTTCAAATGTCATGAGATATTATTTTTATATATCTTTTAACCGCTAAAAATGTGAAAACCACTCTTAGGTCTTGGGCCACACAAAAACAGGTGGCTAGCTGGATTTGGCCCTCAGGCCATAGTTGCCAACCTCTGTTTAAAGAAAGGAAATCTTCTAAACAGAGCAGTTTCTTCAAGTGAAAACCATTTATGCCAAGTCTGAGCTACGCCTATGTGGATTTATGTAGAGAATTTTAATTTTTAGAATATGTATTTTTAGAGCTTAATTTTTTGAATATAGGCCAATAATTGTTTCTTTAATCACACATTTTAAAAATTTAATATTGCAATAGTAAAGCAACCTTTTTTTCTGTGTAAAATCTAAATTCATCTCAAAGGAATACGTTTCTTATTTTTTATATTAATGCAAATCATTTACCATGCTGACTCACACATAGTAAACCCTCAATAAACGTTAGCTTTCTTACCACATGGAAATGGAAATCAACTAGATTGGTTATTTTTCTTTTTTATCAAAAAGTTTTATTAATCAACTGAAATTAAGTGTGAGAAATGCTTCAGTTAAAACAGAAAGCATTTCTATAAATTTTCAATGAGTCTAAACAGGGGATTGTAAATAGGAATCTGTAACATATAATACGTAATCTGACCTGTAGCATTCATCCACAAGAATGCTGTAATTGGAATATAATTTTTGATGTGTTTTTTAAACATTTCCTGCTTCTGTCACATAATTTGTTTCCAGCATGTTAGAAACACTCTTCTCATGGCCTTTGGGTTCAGTATGTGAAACTCATTCATCATTTACCAAGTTTGAGATGTAAAATCAAAAAATGCTTCTTTTCTGCCATTGATGTAGTAAATTACGTCATTGGCGATTCACTTTAATAGGATTTTTTTCCTTGTGATCCAACTCGGTGCTTTTGGATGGTAAAGCAATCTAAGCCTTTCCAGATTGGTCATCTGGAAATGCTGTGGGACTGTAAAAACCTCTGGGCTGGGTTTTCTCTGTGGCCAGAAGCTACGATGAACTCTAGAATTAAGAATGACCTGCCAAAGACTGATTTTAATCACGTGTGGAGTTACTACGGAAAGGTTATGTTCTGCTCTTTGGAGTGTTAATCCCACCAACTAATGTAGAAATGCATTTCTTATCTATTATCCCAGCACTTGAAAGGAATTGTTGGTGCAGACCACTGAATGGTTCCATCATGCCACTCTATTATTCACAACCTTATCTGTTCATTTAGAAATTTCACATTCTTTCTTTTTTTTTTTCTGAGCATTTTCTTTAAACATTTTAATTTTATATTGGAGTATAACCGATGAACAATGTTGTATTTGATAGTTTCGGGTGCACAGCAAAGTAACTCAGCCACACATATACATGGATCCATTCTCCCCCAGACTGCCCTCCCATCCAGGCTGCCACATAACACTGAACAGAGTTCCCTGTGCTCTACAGTAGGTCCTTGTTGGTTATCCTTTTTAAATATAGCAGGAAGCTTCACTTTCTTGGTATTGCCTGTGTCTTCATTTTTCTTTTCTCCCCCAATCTCCATTTCTATAAATAACCTGCCTTCTTACTTTATACCTGCAGAGCATCTTTGATTTGCATCCTCAGAGCCTTTTCGGAAGCAACACCCATATTTGGAGCCACCCACCAAATTGCCTTTTCTTAAGATCACATGGGAAGGCTTTTCTTTTGGGCACAGGGCCGTCTCCAATTTAGCACATATGATGCTTCCCTTAGCTTAGAATGCTCTTCTCTTCTCTGTCCACCTCCACCTCCTCATGTTCTCATCCTATTCCTCAGGCTACTGAGACCTGAATTTATTATGTCATTTCCCTGGGGCAGCCTTTCAGTCTCCCCTGGATTGTCTCTGTTACCCGCTATGTGCTCCCAGAGCACTTTTTATGATCCCTTTCATATTGTAATTCCTTGTTTAACTGGGCATCCAGCTCACTGGAAAAGGAAAAACAAACACATAAACAAACAAAAAACTATAAGTTACCAAACTGTTCTACTCCCAACACCAATCCAATTTCCTGGCACATAATAGGAAGATAATAAATATTTACTGAATGAACAACCTTTAAAAGAATTTTTTTTTTTTACTTTCACCTGCTTCTTGTTTTCGTTGAATGGTAGAACTTTTTCCTGTACCATGTATTTGTTTATTATGTCTTCTGTGGGTGACACAAAATGTCCCAACTATCCCAGACTTTTTTGTATGTGGAAAGGAAGAAAAAGAAAGTATCTTTTATGCATTCAATCAATAATATTTTTGAATACATGTACTTGTGTACCTATATACTGTATACATATATACAAATGATTACAGTAGTCCTTCGATATCTCCAGGAGATTGGTTCCAGGATCCCTGCAAATACCAAAATCCTAGCATGTCCTTTATATAAAATGGGATAGTATTTGCATATAACCTATGCGCATGCTCCCATATACAACTGACCCTTAAATAATGCGGGGCTTAGGAGTGCTGAGACTCTGCCAGTTGAAATCAGGGTATAATTTACAAAAGGCCCTCCTTATACATGATTCCTTCACATCCCTGTTTTCTCCACATCGTGGTTCCCCATCTGCCGAATTCAACCAACTGCACATCATGTGGTACTGTAATATTTACTGTTGAAAAAAAATCCACATATAAGTGAACCTTTGCAGTTCAAGCCTGTGTTGTTTAAGGGTCAGCTGTACTATAAAGCTTCTCTAGATTACTTATGATACCGAATACTATGTAAACAGTTGCCAGGCACACAGAAATTTAAGTTTTGCTCTTTCGAATTTTCAGGAATTTTTTTCTCAAAAGATTTTTAGTCCAAGGTTGGGTGAATCTGCAGATCCAGAACCCAGGGATATGGAAGGGTGACTATATCGTAAGCACAGGACAAGGGCAGGGTTTGAAACAGCATTGTTCGCTTTATCACCCTAGCTCCTAGTATCCCTGCATCCAGAACATGGTTGGCACATAATCGATGCTCAATAAATATTTATTGAATGAATTAATGACTGATAGAAATATCACCACATTCACTTTATTTATCCACATAGACTTTAGTAACACATACATATAATTACATACCAAGTGTTGTGTTTGGAAACAGCCCAAAATAAAAACTCTGTACTTGAATGGTCAATAGCAAAGTCAAATTCATTTACCTCAGGTATCTTCTCAAAGTATTTTTTGCTTTATGATTTACCCTGTGGAAACTTTTATTTTCAAACCGACTGATTGATGAAGCTAAGGGTATACTTAGAGAGACACAATTGGGTTTTTTTTTCTACTTTAATCCTGTATTCATTTTCGCTTTTAGCAGAATGAGGATTATAAGCACTGACTTTTATTTTCACTACTTGCAGCATTATCCTTTAAAATGTTTAACTTAGGAATGTCTTCCGGCAATTGCCTTGCCACTTAAAAGTTATAAAAATTCCTTGAGATTTCACAGTTCTAATTTTTGAAAAGAAAGTTGATATATCTCTCATAGTTGTCCATCAAATGAAACTGCTCCAGTTTCCACAAATAAATCAGGCTTTCAGGAAACTATCCTTTCCTTCCCATCCACTTTCTCCGAGAACTAAATCTAGTCCTTATTCTCATTAGTGGATTATCCGGTCACTTTCCATTCAAACACTGGAAAAAAAAGTCTTTAAACTACAGTTAATACAAACAACTTCCTTTTATTTACAAGTTTACTACAACCATTGTGCCCTGTTGCCAAAATGAGATAAACCAATAATTCTTTTCTTATTCCAATAAAAAGAACATGGCAATAGAATTTAGGAAGTCCAAAATTCACTTAGGCTCAAGTTGCTTCAATTTCCTCATCTACTGAGTAAAAATAGTAATATCTGCTAATATCTGCCCTATCTCTTGGGAGTCTTGTGAGGTATAAATAAGATGAAGAAGGGGGCTTAGAAAAGTCAAAATTGCTTTTATGAATACAAAGGTCTCATTGTGCAAGATACTGATTCATTGGTGTTGATTACTTTCAGACAGACTTGATTTAGTGGAAACAGAAATAAGTATTATTTTATTAGCCACATTTATTTCACTGCCCATTTGGAACTCAACTGATTATTAGTGATGGGGAAAAGAAACCAATATCATTTTACAATAGGAGAGTATTTGGGATCCTCTTCTATATGTTTTGTCATGTTTTAATTTTTCCTTGAGCAGTAGCAGTTACAGATGTCAAAGAAACTCGTATCTTTCCTCAAATAAGTTAATTAATTATTTCCTCCTCCTTCTTAAGCTTTTTTTTTCTTCCTAAAGGTTTTTTTTTTTTGATTCTTGACTGCTGAGCTACTGAAAATATTCTTTCTGAAATTTGTTCATTTATTCACCATGTATGTATCCAGCATATTTTATTCAGACACTGAATAAAAATAGACACTGAACCTGCCCACATGTGGCTGATCGTCTAATGCAGGGACAAGCAAAGAATAGGCAGAAAACATACATACATAATCCATATGCGGTGAGCTTGCAGGAGTTGAACAGATGCTGCAGAGTGAGATGTGGATGTGAGGGGCATGTGTCCAGGTTGTTCGGTGAGGGGTTGAGGCACAGCCACTTAAGACCTGAACAAAGAGAACTGCCAGCTGTGGGGAGAAGAGAGAGAAGCTGAGGGAGAGGGGCGAGTACCTCATGTGCAGAGCCCTGAGGTTTATCTCCGTCTCTAAATGAGATTGGTGAGCAGCTCTCTAAACCTAGAACGAGGAAGTAGACCCCTAGAGCTCTGTGAGCCCTTTTGCACAGAAAGGACAGCTGAGGAAACCCCAGTATGTGCCTTCCTCCTTGTGGCTGTTTCTGTTTTCTTAACAGTCTCAAATGACTACATTTTCTCCCTTTTATTTTCCTTGTAGCATGTTTATGGGACAGAGGACCAGAAGGAGCTGGAAAATCTAGGCCCTTGCCTGGCCTCATGGCAGAAATAAGCAGCCGCCCTCCATCCTCTCTCCTGTTAGCCCCTGTGTATTCAGAGCGCATTGCCCTAGGAATGTAGCCACACTCGGTGAAATCTGGATGGAATACAGTGCCTTTCAGAAAACCAGATTCTATCTCAAGATTTTCTCTCAGATCTTCCTTGTGTCCCTGTCACCCACACGTCATCCATCATCCTGTAACTTTCCGGTGACCGTGTTACAATGAAATAAGAGTAGAGTTAGAAAAAAACGCGCTGGTCATAACGGTGACGGTGCTTCATGTGGAAGACAAACTGAGCGCAGGCGTGGCTTTTTCCAGTGCAACATCATTAACCCTTTGACTTCATCTGTTGAACCCTGACTTTCTGAAGACGGAAAGGGTCAGAGAACTCCTAGTAAATGAGAGCCAGTGACATTAATAAATTCCTGAAATAGAGAAAACTGAAATTCCAGATCCACTAATGTATTGCTTTAGAATACAATTTTAGCACTGTATCAAGGGAAGAGATCCATATTTGTATATTTATATTTATTTCAAGGAATGTAGTCCTTATGTATTTTGCAAAGTAAACCCATGTTTTTAGAAAGTATATTGTTTATCTTGGAAATTACTGACATCTTAGCCATATTGATACAAAATCTTAGGGAGCATAGTTCGGCCCATTAGTCATGGGGTTTCCTTGGGCGCTCCTGTAGATAACGGCTCTCTATGTGTTTGTGTGTTTCCTATTCCCATCACTTGTAGAATAATCTCTCATGGGTTTCATTTTAGGGTGACCCTGGATCGTCTGCTGCAGGAATTAAGGTAACTATAGCCTTGCAAGTGTTTGTACCCCAGGAGTTACAGCTTTGACTTTTATAAGTCTCTTGTTTCCCTTCCCTTTTACCAACTTTGATGGTTCTAACTCAGTTCCTATACTACTGCAATAATCAGCTTCTAGACCCAACATGGAGTATCTGCTAGAAATCTCTGATAAAGGCTTAAACAAGAGGTCTTGCCTTTTCTTCCCTTTCTGAGTGGTTTTTATGGAAATGTGGATTTCTTTGTGAGCTTTAGGTATATTTACAGCAAAAAAAAAAAAAAAAAAATGTTCATATGTCTGGTAGGATGTAGAGCAACAGAATAAAGTGAATGAAATGCATGTGTCATCAGGGAGGCTGAAAGTGTCCAAGGGCCTAAGGCTTTTGGAAAATTCTTGTAAGACTGCCCTTTTCATCTTTGGTTTTCTTTGGCTAGGGAGAGCCCGGAGAATCTGGTCGTCCAGGGCAAAAGGTAAATCCCTCTTCTGGTGTGTTCTCTGTACTGTGTTACAGTCACCATTTGATTATGTCTGCTATCACTGTGTACTATGAGAACAATTACTGAAAATGATGCCGTTTTCATGCGTTATATGCAGAGTGTTTTTGACTGTTTTTCATTTTAAAAGGGTTGATGCTGACCATAGTAAAAGTACAAACATAATCTGGACGTGTAAAAGGATGCTTTATGAACTAAAGTCAGCATATACTGAGCTGTTTGAGACTAACAAAGATCTGCTGGGTTGGAATGCGAACAACGTATCTTGCATGTTTAAAGATACTCTGCATGTTTCTATCTTTTATGAGAAGAAATGAATATTTACTAAACTGTCTCAATAGGGAATGATGGACAGTTCTTTTAAAATTATATTCCTTTCCTCTCATTTCAAATACTTCCCTGCTGATAATTTTTTGATGTGAATAATATCTACCCAAGCAGTGAATGTTGTGTTGTACAAAGAGGTTTGTTCATGAACTAAATTTTAATTGGAGACAGTAGCCAAACCACTTTAACCAATCTAACGTTAATTTTTTTTTTATCATTTGTGCTTCACTTCAGTGATAAATCAGAGGACATGCAATGAATATGTTTATTCTCATTTGAGTCTGAAGCAGGAAATGACTGTTCGTAGTTTATCGTCTGAGCATCTGGATATCAATGCCCAGTGCAGATTTTAGATTTTTAGATAACAGATGTGGCTAACAAGTAAATGTGAATTCCACATTATGTTGAATCTCTGAGATCAAGACTCTGCCTTTGTCTAGCAGTAGCTAATGTTATAAAAAATATATGAATAGAAACATAGAATATACCTCATTAGTATAAAGAGAAAGAGAGAATAAATCCCATTGTAGTAGTTTGGAACCTTAGAACATAACATAAAAAAATATTCCCACATTCTTGAAGTTATTGAGAGGATCACTGCTTTGTTTAAACACTTCAGATTAAAGTGTTTTTTGAGAAGGTCTTTCACATTCTTTCAACATTTCCCTAATTTAAAAATAGAATTTCTTGAAATTAAGAATCTAAGAGTAATGATTCATTAGACCCAGTTTCAGGTAAAGTTGAGACTTTTCCAAAGAGCCCAGCAGAACTCTGCAAATTTTGCTGTTCAGTGCCTAAGATTTCCTACTGATTCTTTATGTAAGAAATTTGAAATCAGTGATATCACAGAGATCCATGGCCTGCTTTGGTTTGAAAGAGCATCTAATTTTCTCAGATGATCTCATTTTAAGTCCCTCAGTCTTTACAAATTAAAAGCTAAATTTAAACTGCTCTCCAAAACTGTGATAAGTTAAAAGAATTGTCTGCAAAACTGTTAAGTCTTTTTAAAAAACAAAAGAAGTCTGCTATAATTTCATATAGGTACCACTGTTTTCAGAGTGGAAGATCAAAATTGATTTTCAATTGGTTAATAAAATATTGCTTTATCATGATTATTTAAAAATACATTTTAGATTCATTTCTGGAAGTTTATAGGTTTACATATGGAAACATTGGCTTTTCTTTGTATTTCATTAAAAACCTGTTTTAAATTATATTGAGAGAAGTGGATTCTACCTCAACAAATATGTGCCTGAATGAATATGTGTATGAATATTACAACCCATCTGAATGAAAATGTGCCCTGAAAAGAGCAGTATCTTTTTCATTAATATTTAGGCCAGATTCTACCCGTTGACACAATCTCATTTTCCCACAATATTTATGACTTCCTTGTCTAATATCTGGATTTGGCAATACTTACCCCAACACTGATTTAAAAGTAGAGTGTTTCCATTCTTGCTGGTTGCTTAGATTGGAAAATGACAAACAGAACTGAGTACAGAATCCATTCAAGGAATCTTCCACGACATTTTTCTCACCATTTCAGAACTTTGTTGTGGGTTCATGGGTACTTAAGCTCCTGCATTAGGGACATTCCCAGAAAAGTAGAGGATATCCTGCCAGAATTAAAGTACATTGATTAGCTCTCCACTGTCTGGTATTTTGCGGTATGAAAGTTTGTTATTTAGAGTAACATTCATAATAGGGAATGATTTAATTATACTTTTTTTCTTTTATAGACTCAGCAGGAGAGTGTGTGATATGTGAGTTAGGGTATATATGTTTGTAAAGTGAGCGTGTGTTTCATCACATAAGTCTTTCCTTCCTAACTTCACATTCAATGGCATTGGCGGTATAGTGGTGAGCATAGCTGCCTTCCTAACTTCTCCACATCTTTTTAAAATATATTTTTTAGTTTTAATGGGGTAAAAATACATGTTTGCCCATTGTAAGGGACTGGCACAGTTGAACTGTATCTAGAAACACAGGGCACTGTCACAGGGACATGGGGTGAAAGCAGAGAACTGACTTTAACAGTAGACAAGGGTCTCTGATAATGGAAAATAACGAGTGAAAGGGAAAGAAAAAAGAAAACCAGAAGGATAATGTATCAGTGTAAAGTGTAATCTACTTGGGCAAGAAGTCTTTGAATGGAATAACAAACCGATCCTTAATTATGACCTATATCTGAACTTGGGCTGTGCGTGACAAGAATTCAGCTTCAGAGAAGCTCTGAGTCAAGAAATAGGCAAGAATGGAGAAACTAACTGAAAACTGTCTCTTAATTAAAAGATAAACATTCATGGTATAAAGACAGAGACTTTATATAGGAAGAAATATCTTCCTAAAAATGTTGAGATGTTTCACAAAGGGTAACATTAAATGTTTTATAATCCTTCATTATGTCAACTTTAAGTAAACATAAATTTGGAAAGATCAAAAGCCAAGAGTATGAAATATGAATTCCTGAAAGATTTGTTCATTAAAAAGTACATTTATAACCTATATGCCTACATATGTATGCATATAATGTAGGGAAGAGCTAAATGCTCAAATTCTCCGTAAGTATCCAATCTACATTATAAAATAATCCATAATGTTTTATACATCTTTCTCATTGTGAGAAACATGGATGTGTCTATGTATATATGTGTATATAAATATCTTACTTTAAAGTAGTCGTCAGATCCTTTTAATTTGACCCTTCCCCTTAAGGGAAGGGTCTAGTAAAAACTCCTTTGAGGAAACAGTGTTAAAACCTATGTTTTTCCACACATGTCTTAGATAGGCTGTCTTGAGTTTTGGGGGCTTTTCTGAAACAATACAAAACTATCAATATGTCACCAATATGTTTACTTTTATTGGTTGTATATTCTACTGCAACTTACTGTGTTTTCAAGGGCCTTATACTTTTTTCTTAGTAAAAGAGAATTTTCACTGAAATATGGATAAGCTCTTTTTACTAGAGCTCCCTAAAGTTATTGATTAAAAGGAAATGGGGGGAAAAAAAGAAAATCAAATGTATTATGTTGTATCTATGTAAAGTTTAATCTACTTGGACAAGTTTCTTTGAATGAAATATCAAGTTCTTAATAATCATTCTTTCTTCTCTGGCTTAATCTCATCTTAGTCTTTTTGTTCACAATGCAAACTTTCACTCAGGTAGTTTCAGAAGGAATAGCTTTTCTTTTGCATTCCTGAAGCACCTTTGACCTAAAGCATCAGGAAAGTCATTTTCCTTTCTATGTCTAACCATGCAGCTCAATATAAACAAGTATCTGAAGTCATTTTGTGATAATACCAGAGCAAATTATAGCCCTCCATAATTTGAAAGTAATAATATTAAAGATGAAATGTCTGGTTGTTCTTAGTAGATTTTCCTTGGAATATAAGGACTGTTCAAGCATTTAGATTAAAGAAGTGCCTTCTACCACTTTTATCTTTAGTTTGATGCTGCTATCTCTTTTGGTGTAGTTGTCATAACACTGATTCACCATCATGAAATGATGTGACATTTTTACCTTCAAATGTTATTTTCCAAAATCTTTAGTCACCTCAGTCCAACACAGGATGGACTTTCATTTTCTCTAGCAATTCCTTTATGCTTCTTTAGTGGAAGTCAGGAGATTTTCTAAGAGGTATAACTTCTTGTCACTATACTTTGTGCTTAAAATAATGTAAGCAATTATGTGAAAATGAGAAGATTGAGCTTGACTCCAGTGTGCTCACCCAAAATGTACCACTTAATCTCAAACCTGTATTCAGAAACAGCTTCATGGTACCATTAGCCCTCAATTGCTAAGTAGGGTTACCCAGACTCAACAATCGCCTGATAATACGGGCTGGAGTTAAGTATAATCTTAACTATGCATTTATCTTCTCATCATTCAGGAATGGAAAAGAAATCTTGTTATACTTTTAAGTGAATGAGACTTTTAATGTATATTGTTTTGATATGACCATCTGTTCATACAGCCAACTCTTGATTATCTGAGGTACGAGAGCCCTGGAGTAGGATGCATTATTCAAATGCACGTAATCCTTATTTCAGCAAATAGATTCAGCCTCCGCAACAAATCATTGACCAGGGAGTAATAAAACACAGGAATTCCTCCTCCTTTTATTTCTCTTTCTCATCTTCTGGTAGTGGTGACAATGGGCAGTGAACTGGCAGCAACAGGGAAAATCCTGAAAAAATCTGCAAAATGGTCAACCAATCCCTGAATCAAGAGTTGACTGAACTGTATAATCTCACCAAAGATCTTGAAACTAGACAGTATATATATTAGACATATATATACATACAGCAAGAATTCAGCTGGGAGCATTTGCCATGTTTTTCTCAGATACTGTGCCTGAGTGAATACTGTTCTATAATGCTGTGTGATTTTCCTATGTAGGGTGAACCAGGGCTTCCTGGGCTTCCTGGACTTCCGGGGATAAAGGTAAATACTGCACTGACAGTCTTGGCTTCATAGAAGTGTAATCGTGAGAGTCACAAAACTGAAAAAATGAAAGCTAAAAATATAGTGCTGTTCTTTAAATACTCACCAGCCATTTCAACCAATTAAATTTTTAAATTAAAAATGAAGCACAGGTAACAGAAATAGACATACAGGCATAGAAAACAAACTGAAGGTTACCAAAGGGGAAAGCGGGGGAAAGGATAGATTAGGAGTTTGGGACTAACAGATACACACTACTACATATAAAATAGATAATCAGCAAGGTCCTACTGTATAGCACAGGGAACTGTACTCAATATCCTATAATAAGCTATAATGGAAAAGAATCTGAAAAAGCATATATATATATATATATATATATATATACATGTATATGTATAATATATACATAAATATATATATATATATATATGAAACTGAATCACTTTGCTGTACACCTGAAACTAACACAACATTGTAAACCAACTATACTTCAATAAAAAAAAAATGAAGCACGGGTATTTTTAAAGTTTGCGATGGCTATCTGGACTGTATATTCCACTATATAACCTACTATGCCCCTTAAATAAATGTAAAAGTCATTTCATTTGAAGTCATAGGAATTCTTTAAAGTCTACAATGTCTCCCTTCACATTTAAATTTTACTCTTAAGATCCTATCAGATTTTGACCAGAATTAAAGTCTTAACATCCCCTTAAATCTAATATCCAGGCAGCTGTTTTTGTGATTCACCCATTATAATGATCTTTCCAAAGCTTTTTGTTTTATTTATTTATTTATTTATTTGTGGCTGTGTTGCATCTTCATTGCTGTGTGTGGGCTTTCTCTAGTTGCGGAGAGCAGAAGTTACTCTTCGTTGCGGTGTGCAGGCTTCTCACTCTAGTGGCTTCTCTTGTTGTGGAGCACAGGATCCAGGCACGCAGGCTTCAGTAGTTGTGGCTCACGGGCTCTAGAGCACAGGCTCAGTAGTTGTGGTGCACGGGCGCAGTTGCTCTGCGACGTGTGGGAACTTCCCAGACCAGGCTCGAACCCGTGTCCCCTGCATTGGCAGGTGGATTCCCAACCACTGCGCCACCAGGGAATTCCTTCCAAAGTGTTTTGTGCTTCTACTTCCTGTTAATAATTCTCACTGCAAAGTACAAATCATATTACTAAGCTTTATTGACCTACATACTATTCGCATAAAATTTGTATGTCTTTTGAAATAACTGCTTAAAGCTTAGCTTGAAAACATTGTTTTACATGTTTTTAAATTGTCTAAAAATATTAAGAAACATTTTTTTTAGTTGTTTAAAATTTTTTACACGGCAACTGACAAGGCTTAAAAGTTCTAGTGTCTTAGCTGTAGTGCTCCCTTAAAATCAGCTTCTTATTTTAAAGATTTTTCTTTTAATTCTAGAACTGTTTGATAAAATAACATAATGCAAGTAGATTTTTCTTTACATTGTTCTCATCTTATAGAATTTTGAATTAATCTCTAGAGTACATTAGATGATTCTAAAATTAATATTCCTAGTTTCAGTAAGAGGGTTGTATATGCTGCTTTATGAAGATTGTGTTTGAAATGTGTTACATGAATAATATGATTTTAGAATAAATATATTAAATTACTGAGTTCCCAGACATCATATGGTATCATATATAATATTTTAAGAGTATATTTGTTATAATTAACAGCCATGAAAGCTATGAATTCCAGGTTGGCACTCAGAAATTTTGGTTCTGCTTTTGGTTTGATTTTTCCAGATTAGTATCACAGATGTCCAGATATGTCCTTTTAATATATTTTTAGTCTTTGGCTTCTTCACTGAAAAGTACACTCCATGACAACAGTTTACTAAAGAGTCAAAGTCATTTCCTTATCGTTTGATATTTAGCAAAAATAACTTAATAAATTATATGTGATTTCATACTGCAGAGTTAATTTATGGCAGTTCTTTAGTAATCCCACACATTAAAAAAAAGCTTTTTACTGATATTTGGAAAATCACAGATTTTTAAAACAAATTTAAGAACATTAAATTCAGCACTGATTTAAAGAACCCGGTAACATTATAAGTAAGGGGGGAGGCATTTAAAAGGAGGGGCATTTTGGAAGGACTGGGGCAGGGTTTCCTGCAGCGCTTGCTTGTAGGTTAGCTGGGCTGTGCTTCCAACACCAGATCCTGAGGCAGGAATCTCAGTGCCGTGTAGAAATCCAGTTGTCCCTTCTCCTGAGGGTGAGCTTTCTTGTTGAGAGAGAGTTTATAAGGGGGAAGGTATTGGGGTTTTCCCCTCCAAAACAAACAAACAAAACAATTACAGTTACTACTATTTGTTCTCATTACCTTTTATTTATGTCCTCCACTGTGAAAAATATCCCAGCTCATTTCCCTAGCCATCGGTGGACCAGACTGAAGGTTCTGAACTTTTTCAAATTGGGAAAGATGTTGGTGATTTGCCACCTCCAGTAAATGTTTTTATTTCTAGGGTCATGGGACGTTGCCAGACAAATTTTGTCAGGATCTTATAGCTGATACTTTCCTTTGTTTTTCTAACCTGACTAGTGACTATGGTGAGAAAAAGCTATCAACTGACAAAAATCTTTCTGTCATTAACCAGAGATACTTTTCTATGTAATTAGCAAGTGCTGTTGGGTAACTATCCAGTATTCAGTTTAAATCACAGATTCTACTTTTGGATTAATAAGCTCTGTCTTCTCTCTCTAGTCCAGAATATAAGTGATATGCTTGCCCTAGAATGTAGTAGGTGCTCAGTGTAATTGAGTAATTTTGTAAAGGAGGCGATTTAAAAACACATCATAGTCATTAGTAGTTATTGGATATTTTTAAATGTACAGTTAAAAATTTATAAATTTATGATATAGCTTCATTAACTTGAGATATTCTTTACTCCTTTAACATACCTTGCTTCTGTTAGGTAGTAAACCACAGGACAGTTAACCTTGATTCCATAGTTTGAGTGAGTAATAATATTTAAAAGATGAAACCACCATATATGGATTTAGAATGTGTGGTAGCAAGAGCATTAGTCATAACTTTCCTAGACCTGTGTGTTTGTTTATGCTTTGGAACTACTTCCTTGCTATTCATCTCCATATCTGCTGGTACTACAGAGAGCGTGCAAATGCCATCTGTTATTTCCAAGATGTTGAGGAAACCAGCCATGACATACCAGGGAAGCTTTGATTTGCCACCTGTTGATCTCGGGGAACGGTTGGACACTTAATGAGCATCCACATGCCTTCCACACTGCTCTCAGGAAATGAGCAAAGTGCCTAAATACAGACAGCAGACTCATCTATCTATCACCTCAGGGTCCCACTCAGAGAAAAGTACTAATACCTTCGGCATACATAAAAGTCACTAAGAACAGGCATCACTTAATTTCAAACTACTCTTAAGCTTCCTGAACAAGGATTGGAAAGTGCTCTAACCATGTGGAAGACATTTGGTATTCCTATTTCATGCATTCATGGTTCATAAAGTGTTAAGATGTTCAGATGGGAAGATTAAATTATTGCACATTGTACGTTGCACAATGTGCCATGCAAACATTTGTCTTCTGGAACAAGAATTGAGCTCAGAAAATTATTTTGATAAACAAGCCTTTAAATATATTTTTCATGGGTAAAACTTCATTGTGTCTAGCTTTTCCAATATCACATAAAAGGGTATAAGATTCAAAGTTCCTAGTTTTAAACATTTTTTTCTTTCCATACATTTTGAAAAATTGCTTACCCCTTTCATGGTTACATTACCCTAGTAATTAAGTCATGAAGAGCAGTGATCAAGAGCCTTGTCTTTAGAACCAGACCACCAGTGTGTAGATCCTGGTTCTACCGCTTACCAGTTTATGAAGCTATATCATGATACTGGGCAAGTTACATAATCTCTCTGTGCTGGGTTTCCTTATAAAATGGGAATTATTATTATGTATAACTCAGAGGGTTGTTGTGAGGATTAAATGAATTAATATACATGCAGCTCCTAAAATATTGCCAAACATACAGTACATGCTATATAAATTTTAGCTATTGTTATTTCTTTCTCTTGGAGCAGCTCAGAATATTGGAAACATTGTTTATGCACCTGTTCTATAGAGTCTTTACTCCTGTGAGTCATTTCAACCTAGAGATCATAAAGCCATTTACACCCTGCAGGTTCATAGATCTAAATTCTGAAAACTCCTTTGCAGTGATGGTTGAATGTTACCTTTAAGAGCAGTAAGATAACATATTTTCTCTTGAAACATGACATCACACTATTCCCCTTTTCCTATAACCCAATGTATTCCAAGGATAAAGGATGAGGAAACACAGCGTTCTGCGCGTAAGACATGATAATACTGTCTTAGTTCTCCTTCCCGACAACTCTTCACGGGAAAAGCAAAAGGAAGGCTTGACATGTAATAATGGAAATCTCTAGGCCCCATTCATAGTGTTGCCCAGCCCAAGACATTTTTTACAAATATGAATTTTCAATGCTTGTTTTTCTCCTTTCAGCGTTGACTACCAGTGTAGCTCATCATATTTAGAAAGTAAATTGGGAAAAATGTACCTGATACATTAAAACAAATACAACAGGGAGACATAATACAGTACAAATTACATCACATCAGAAAAACAAATCATTTAGGTGGCAAAGAAATTTTTATGGTATTTTCCCTCAAAGCTTGATATTTTTGTTCTGGCTTCCACATTAGTGAAAATTTGACATTCAGATCAAGAACTTGAGGATCAGGAGACAGTAACTAACTCTTTACACTTCGTTATATAAAATCATCCCTGACACTAGATCATATGAGCACTAACTTTTACAGGTGGCAGAAACATTATTTTGTCATTCTTAGGATTAAGTATAGTGCTCAGTAATCTATAGAAACTTATCTTCTAAATACACTGGAGATGAGGTTCCTTCCTTAGAAACATCAAATCACATTTTTAAAATAACAGAAGAAAGTTTTTGGAAGTAACATAGGATGTGAAATGAATTTGTAAAAGAAAAAAGAAAAAGAATACTGGTTAAAAGGATAGCATTGTGTTATTTTTACTTATAATTATTTCCTGCTTTCACAAAGTACGTCTGAGCAGTTGAATAGTTTAAGAGTCCAATTAGGAAACTCATACAACCAGAAATCGGAGATTTTTTAGCAGCCATAACGAAACCTTGACTAAATACACCAATTGTGCTTTTGTGATGTAATCCTGTTAAAAAAAAAAAAATCAGAAACTTAGGTTTTCTGGATTTTAAATAAACTTGCTGTTGTAGTTCATTTTCATCACAGCCACCAAGATGTTTTAATTTATGCTCAAATGCGATCCTTCAGGGAAATAAGTGTTTGGGGGACAGACTCTACTTTTTCATTCTCTTTTTCCCCCTCAATAATTTTACAAATCAATCATTACCAAAACTGGCTGCCTGAAGGTTCTTATTACAACAAATGTTCTTGCTGTAATCCTCAAAAGTAGGTATCATGCTGACTTGAATTCTAATTAGCCCTTAAGCAAGAAGAATATTGTATGGTTAATGCATTCAGTGTCAAGACACATTAATCAAAATTATTGGTGATGCTTTTAGCACCCAGGCAAGTCAGCACATATTTTTCAAGCCCCGTTGTACTATTTTTTGGGCAATGAAAATTGGATCTGCTCAGGGTAATAAATATCACGGAAAGCATGACTTGATTTAAATTGGTATATTAGAGGTTTTTTAGACAGGTTAAAAAAATAATATCTTTTACTCCTTTAATTGATAATGACTTATAAAAATAAAACAAATGGTGTTAAATGAAAAACCAGAGATTTTTCTGTGGACAAGAGATAATCAGTTAGGACTTTCTGTTCACTATTCCATTTAACAGATGGTAGGTTCTGGAAGTTTATAGGGAAACACCTGGTGAGCCATTTCTGTATGAATGAAGCTGCCTCTTCATTCTTACCTTGACTAGTAACTCCATCTACATATTTAATGACTCTTTTCACCAATATGAAAGACATCCTTTATGTAGGTTTGACAACAGAGTATTAAGTGAACTGTCCCAATAGCCATTTAAAAGATAAAGTAAGATCATCTAAAATACTTTCTTGCCATGTATTAAATGTGAGTTTGAAGAAAAATCAGTCCAGATTTTATTATGGAATTCCAAGACTTAATGACTTAATGGTCATTGTTAGATTTCAGAAAGATCATGTTTTTAACGAACTTCCTAGTTTTTCCTTGTGTTTTTATAATATAGAAGGCCAGGTTTTGTTGCCTTCTTGGTTGGTGAAGATGGTAATTGTTTGAGTTATTTGGAGGGTTTTTGTTTTGTTTTTCGGGGTTTGGGGCCAGAATACACAGAATTTAAACTATCTCAATAGGCTGTTTAAATTTTTTTTTTTAAGTAATAGCAAATGAGTTGAGCAAAAGTGGCTTCAGTCAAAAATCTTACCTTTGTAGCATCTTCCTTTTCTCCTTCAGAGTGAATAGATCCCACCTTCCCATAGCTAAACCTTCTTGTAGTTTACTTCATTTCTCTGTGTACATATTGCCAATTTATGAAAGAAAACAGAGAAAGAGAGAGAGGGATAAACTCTAATACTGAAACTAATCAACAAGGGAACTTTTTGTTTGGTGCAAAAAACAGGATAATTTTTCAAATATAGCCCATATTAGTTACTATGACTTATTTCCACTGAGCTTTATACTACAAGATCAAAGTTGTGGCTGCTGCAAGCTTTAACTATAGTTGGAAAGATCAGTGTGAGACCATTAGGCCTTCCTAAATTGGTCATGTATAAGTACACGTTTGATTTCATCTATAGCTATTCTTTGTAGATTTATTTCTGCATCTTTATGTGCCCTGGCTGTTTAAAGCTTTCATTCAGATTAGCAAAACCTGTGTCAGATTTTCAGATAGGTCTGTTTGCTGCTGCTCCCAGCAGTTTATTACTAGACCTACCTAATTGTGCTTTATCCTGAATTAATAGCATTTTTTTTTTTTTTTTTTTTTTTTTTTTTTTTGCGGTATGTGGGCCTCTCACTGTCGTGGCCTCTCCCGTTGCGGAGCACAGGCTCCGGACGCATAGGCTCAGCGGCCATGGCTCACGGGCCCAGCGGCTCCGCGGCATGTGGGATCTTCCCGGACCGGGGCACGAACCCGCGTCCCCTGCATCGGCAGGCGGACTCTCAACCACTGCGCCACCAGGGAAGCCCCTATCCTGAATTAATAGCATTTATTCTTCCCAACGTGAATCCCAGTTTAGCTGCCAGAACCACAAACACTTCATTATTCATCTTTTCTACCAGCTCAACACAGGAAGATATGTTACTTCTTGGTACTGAGACCTAGTTTTTTAACTCATTGGTGGTGAGCTAATTAATTAATGTTGAGAAGAAACGAAGGGCAAAACTCACGAAACAAAGGACAAAACTCACGAAACAACTCAGGAAGAAATCAGATGTAATATTTAAGATAAGACCAGAAGTTAAACCTAATTTTTATTTTCGTTTTGAAATTTGAAGCTGCATCAATGCCATATTGCAGTAGCATGAACAGAGCTGAGATTTCTGTTTCTCTGACAACTGTCTGATCACTGGTAGGCATGTGGTTTGGGTAGCAGAATTTGGTGCCAGCCATTACTTGTGTTTTAGTGATTAAAACGTTGGATTGTTTTAAGGGTTCTGATAAAGTGTTGTGTATTTTTTTATTTCCAGGCTTTGGTTAAATCACAGCTCTGTATTTATTTTAAGAGATATTTCATTGTTTATATTTTTCCATTTGTCATAAGGGTAGATCTAGTTGGACATTGCCAGGACCAGTGAAGACAAAACAACAACAGAAATAGCAGGTTATCCTGGGTTTAATTGTTCTGCTCATGGTAGAGCAACAGGACATTTTAAGATGCTTGCCCCTCTCCATTCTTCCTCTCCTCTTGTCTTGTCTTCCTGCTAGTTGGTTGCTTTCACTCTTTTGCTTTCCTTCCACACAGGATCAACACCTCCAGTATGAATGGAATCCCAATTAACTTTGTAATCTTGTTCTCAATGATAAGAAAAGTAAAAACCTAAAATACAATCTCACTCGAGATAGTGAGTGAATAGGTAGAGAGGTGACAGAAAATTTAGAATACATATATATATGAAATGAGATATATATATATAAGAAAAACAGATTAAAGTGGCTGTGAAGTAATTAGTGTTCTTAACTTATTCTTATGCTATTGATTGGTGCCTTGGTATTCATGACAAACCAATGTTTAATGCCTCTGCCTTTCCTTCATTTTTCTTAGCCATTTTTTGGCTGTCATTTTTTTAAAAAGCACTAACACATCATACTGAAAAGGTAAATATTGTTTCAGAAAAGGTCATATTTTAGTGTTTTCACTTTAATGGTAGAGCTATTTTACTTGCTGTTTACCTGTATAAATGCACATTTCCCTAACTATGACAGCCAGCATCTGCCCTTTTCAAAGGATCCCTGCCTTATGTTCCCATGTTATTCCAACAATGGCTCACTCAAATTATAACTGGGTTTTCTAATTTGGGTAATTGCCTTGTAAATAAGAAAAAGAAAAAAACTCTACCTCTAATTGTTCCTTAATTAAAAGTATTATAAGAGCTTAGTTCCATTATTGTTCCAATTTCCTCTATTGCATCTCTCCCCCACCTTGTCTATTCAGAAAATATGTGTGAATAACTTCCAATTTAGCAATTTCCTATTTCCCATTGATTATATGAGACTGGATATGTAAAAACGGCTCTGAGAAGCATCATACAGTCCAATAAAAATAGTTACTTTTCCTGTGTATTGTCCTGAAAAATTAGGTAACCTCATTTTTGTGTGGTTTGATTTACTTCAAAAAAAGATTTTGCAGAAGTATTTTGTGTTTGAATCACATTTCAGCTGCTTTCCCCTACCTTCCTTTGACTCAGTCTCTTTCCTCTATCCTGGTTAACTAGAACTGTGACTAAAGAACTGTGACTAAACCACTTGCTTATTCTTTTAATCACATTAAAGTATTAAAGTATTTGTAGAACCATAGGTTGTCATAGCCTTTCTCCTAGACATTTTAGGAAATTCTAGGACCTTTAAACGCTACATCAGTCCTTGCCAAAGAGGCAAGATTTTTTTTAGGGATTACATTTATTTAGGGAAATTTAATAGGTATGACCATTTTCTCCTTTCCCTTTCTTACAGGAAGAAACTCATTCTTAGTAAACCTGTCATTTCTCTACCTTACACACTTTTCGTTTTGCAATCCTAAATGCTCTGGCAGATGGATATTGTCTCATAAAATGATGATATAGTCACATGAGAAAATTTAGGGTTACTTCTTGAAAGGAGTTGAAGAGGTATGGAGTATAACCCCATACAGGTTGAAAAGAATCAAGAAGTCACCATGTATATCACTAATTAGCTGCAGAGGTGTTATAATACTACTACCACTAATAATAATAATGATAGCTAGCATTTTTGAGCCTATAAGATAAGAACAACAGTAACATTTATTGTTTACTTACTTTGTTCTAGAGGTGGTGCTAAGCACTTTGCTTGAATTATCCAATAAGTCTTGACTAAGTCACCCCTTAATGACACCAGAATCTTTCATTATTTGACACCTCAGGATCACAGCCTGCAAAGCCAGGCTTTAACTCCAATCTGTACCTTTGTACCAACAGTTCTCAAAGATTTAACCTCAAAACCCTTTTACACACTTAAAAACTAGGATTGAAGGAGTTTTTATTTATGTAGGTTATACCTATTGGTATGTCTGTATTAGATATTAAAACAGAAATTTAAACAACCCATTATATGTTAATTAAATAACATTTTTATGAAACACAACTGAATTTTACAAAACAAAAAAAAAATTAGCAGGAAGAATGACATTGTTGTCTTTTTTTTTTTTTTCCCCAAATATCTTCGATGTCTGGCTTAATAGACGGCAGCTGGATTCTCATATCTGCTTCTGCATTCAATCTGTTGCAATTTGTTGTCTTGGTTAAAGCATATGAAGAAAAACCAGCCTCATACAGATATGTAATTGGACAAGGGAAGATTATTTTAATAGCCTTTCCATGAAATTGTGTTATTCTTTTTTTTGGTACTATCCCAAATTCTACAAGTAGTATTTTCAACTTAAAGGTTAGGTGCAATGTGAAATCTGAAACCATATCAATGAATCAATCTTTCCTACTCTGTACACTAATAAGGGTAAGTGAAAAGGCACTCTGAGAATCTCTGGTATAAGTCTAGGAAGGTAAGAAACAGTCCAATCAGCTCAAGACCATGAGTAGACATATTTATGCCTTATTTCAATAATTGTCTTTCAAGCCTGAGACAGAAAAGAGACCAATGATTATTTCCTCCCAATCCTGCCAAGATATAGACAGGATGGAGACAATGTCTCTAAAGTAATTGAGAGCTCTGGCATTAAATAAACATAAAGCTGTGATCCTAAAGTTAAGTATGCTGTTGTTCCTTGAATAAATTGAAATAAGAAATGAATGTATCGAGATGGTAGATGCTTTCTTAGAGTGGCATGATAAAGTACCACTAATCACACTCAAAGCCTTTAAAATAAGCCAGTATTAATAATGCTAAAATCGTTGAGTGTCCAATGCATTGCTAATTTTCTATCTTGAAATAAAAATTTTCACCCTGAACATTCTGTGTAAAGGAAATTGCTATCCATTTAACTCAGGAGAACTTAAATATATTAATGTTTTTAAAAAGGAAGAAAAAACACTTTGGTCACTGAGATCACAAAGCCTTATTTATTTATGTGTGACTTATGAAACTGCATGCTTCAACTTTTTATAAACTAAACACTAACCTAAATAAGAAATACATTTTTGCAACATTTACTCTTTTTTCTTCTCTTTTACTAGTATGCTTTAACGGTGCTTCTATTTGCTTTGCTAACAGTGAAATCATTTTGTTTCTACTTGAAGATTTGCAAGAGTCTTGTCTACATTTAAACTTTCCACCTATTAACTTGCATTATATTTTCATGACAGTAAGTTGTTACTAATGATACACATGAACTTTAATACAGCTTTTTTCTTGAGGGTGGAGAGGGAATATTTATATATTTGTATAAATCATTTTATTGGGAGAAATGTCTTACTTGTAAGTAAGTATATTTCTTATGTTTTTTTCTTTAAAATAACAAGTTAAATTTTTTACAAGAAATAGAATGGTCATCATTGATTTTTCTGAATATAGTTGATTTTCATTTTAGACGATTAAGAGATTGATCCGAAATTATTTGTTCAGATTTTCCTCTCCGTTATATGTAAAGGTATGGAGACAGGTAGAACAGAGTTATAGAAATTTCACAAACAATAAACCTAAAGCATCCATTCCCCTACACTTTTTATTTTCTTAAAGCAGTACCATGAGCATAAGAGCTAGAGATAATCCATTTCAGTTATTTATCACTGTTCAGCACATTTTTCAGTGCTGATATCCTTTTGTTCCTTGCCCAACACCAAGGTTTTATACAGCATATTTTAAAAAATCACTATTGCAGAAATATTTCATGACACTCTAACACTTCTTATCAAACATCCTCTTTGTATCTTCCTGCTCAGCTCCGAAAAACAAATGTTGAAATATAGCTACCTTAGAAAAAAATCAAATATACCAAACAACATTAGCTACTGCTCCAGAAATAATCCAATGGGGGGAAACAAATAAACAAACAAATCCCAGAAAACACGGGAACAGAGGCATTATGTTTTTGTTTTGTTTTTGTTTGCTTTAAAACTTCGTTATAGATTTCAGGAAGTTCGACTTTTACATTTGAGCTCACGTTGTTAAGAAGAAAATAAAACTTTATAGTTTATATGTGAACACTGGTGTCAGGTGTTTTCTGATGCCAAACACCTGGTGTCTTTTCCAACACCAGTTCTCCACCTCTGATTCTCTGACACCAACTGCGTGTCCTATAATTCAATCCTATTGTGTGTGGGTTTATCTCTGGGCTTTCTATCCTGTTCCATTGATCTATATTTCTGTTTTTGTGCCAGTACCATACTGTCTTGATTACCATAGCTTTGTAGTATAGTCTGAAGTCAGGGAGCCCGATTCCTCCAGCTCCATTTTTCATTCTCAAGATTGCTTTGGCTATTCGGGGTCTTTTGTGTTTCCATACAAATTGTGAAATTTTTTGTTCTAGTTCTGTAAAAAATGCCAGTGGTAGTTTGATAGGGATTGCATTGAATCTGTAGATTGCTTTGGGTAGGGTTAGCATCAGAGTCCATAGGTTTAAGGGTTCAGTCCCACAAGACTGCCCTCACTTCAGACCCCAATTACAAGTACCACCCACCTCCCCACCTCCCCCTTACCTGGACTTATGTCTGACTTGGCTACAGATTCCAGGGTCCTCACAGCCACCCTCTGCCACCCCCACTCAAGTTTGATAATTTGCTACAGTGACTCACAGAACTCAGGAAAATACCATACTTACCATTACAGTTTGTTATAAAAGATTAAAATGAGCAGCCAAATGGAGAGGAACAAAGGGTGAAGTCAAAAGTGTCCTGAGGGCAGGAGCCTCTGTCCCTGTGGAGTTGGGGGCCACCACCCTGCCAGCACATGGATGTGTTCATCAGCTCAGAAGCTCTCTAGTCCCCACTGCTTTGGAAGTTTTATGAAAGTTCCATTATGTAGGCATGATTGATTAAAGCATTGGTCATTGGTGATTAAACTCAATCTCCATCTCCCTCTCTGGAGATGGTGAGAGGAGGGGAAAGGTTGAAAGTTCCAACCTTCTTATCACAGCCCCAACCCTGAAGCTATCTAGGGGCCCACCATAGTCACCCCATTAGCATAAACTCAGATATGTTTGAAAGGGGCTCCTTAAGAGTAACAAAACATGCTCCTGTTACTCTTATTACTCAGGAAATTCCAAAGGTTTTAGGAACCAGGAACAAGACCAAATATATATTTTTTATTATACCACAACTGGGTTTCCTCCAGGTGGTAGAGAAGAGATTTTGAGTCTGGGCAAGAAGAGATTTTTTGCTTTCCATCTGAACATTACTGAATCTCTTCCCTAGCCACACCCACTGTACCAGTTATCAATTGCTGCCTACCATACAAGCCCCCCAAATGGGAGTGGCTTAAAACAACAATCCTCTCACACTTCTGGAGGAACAACAATTTGAGCATGGCTCAGCTGGGTACCTCTGTCTCAATGTCTCCCATGAGAATGCAGTCAAGCTGTCAGCCAGGGCTGTGATCTCATCTGAAGACTCTACTGGGGTGGAGCATCTGCTCCCAAGTTCACACATGTGGCTGTTGGCAGACCTTGGTCCTCACCATGGGGATCTCTCCATAGGGCTGCTCATGGCAGCTTGTTTTCCAGAAAGCAAGTTGATTCAAGTGAGAGAGAACAAGCAAGAGTCCCCAGGATGGAAGCCACCATCTTTTTATAACTTAGTCTCAGAAGTGATATCCCATTACTTCTGCCATATTCTGTTCATTAGATATGAGTCAGTAAATCCAGTGCACACTCAAGCAGAGGGGTTACACAAAGGCATTGAATACCAGGAGGTGGGATCACTGAGGCCCATCTTAGAGGCTACCTACCACATCCACCCTAACATAATGGATCTTGATTTGGTAAATTATAAGAAGCACTGGACAACAGATGAGAAAGGAAATTGTAAAGACATTTGTCTGGTTCTTTGTCACTTTTACTTTCTCAAGCTCCTCCAAACCTTTGCTCAAAGTACTGTCGCTGATCAAAACCAGTTCTGATTAATTTTATAGTTAGTAGCTGGATCTCAGCAAGAAAGCTATATACAATCAAAGGAGTAAAATCCCAGTAGAAGGAAATCAGTTTAACTTTACATATTTACTGTCAAATATGTAATAATCTCATATGCCCATTTTTTTTAAAGGGAGAACCAGGTTTCATTGGTCCTCAAGGAGAACCAGGCTTACCAGGGTTACCAGGAACAAAGGTAAACGTAGTGTTTTTCCCTTCCTTCCTTTCTGAAATTTTTTGTCATATATTTTTAGTCCATTATATTACTTAGGTGACCAGATATTTTTGCCTAATGGAGAACTAAAGCAGCTTAGCACCTATTCCTAATACTTCTAATGGGAATACCATGTTAAATAGAATAATAGGAAGTTAATTCCAGAAAGCCTTAGGCAAAACAACAGGATGGTGGAATACATTCATTGTTCCAGTTGTCCCCCAAATTGTACCTAAATTGATACGATGCTATCAGTCTCCAGGCCATATGGAAAAGTGAGGGAATTCTGAAGAGGAGAGGTAGAACTCATTAACTCCTGCTCCTCGTTACCCATTTTAAGACATACGCATAAATCAAACATTATTACTATTCCCCCATCACTCCCAAGATTTCAAAGGCAAGTACTGATGTCATATAGATTCCTAAGTGTCTCATCCCAAAAGGATCCATCCTGAATAACGTCTGCCGAAAGATTCTGTAATGAAAACCATCTCGTGATATTCCACTTGGCAACCTGAGAGAGGGCCCTAAAAGCAAAATCTATATATGCTGCCATATAAAAAACTATGTTGCTGTGGATACAGTCAGAGCCATAGTTCCCTTTTTATCTACCCAGTAAGACATAAAAAGGCACAGCTCTGAGGATGGAACTTTATTCATGACAAACTCATGAATCAAAGAAGGATCAAAATTAGATCAAACTACTTTCTTTTATTTTTAAACCATAGCAGTTTTGCCTCAATGTGTATTGCATTCACCAGAAATAAGCCAGGATGATTTCCAAGAGCTGGAGAAATATGTTCATGGTTTGTTCTGACAGAGGAGTCCTCATTTCCGCTGGTCAAGAGAAAATAACTCTAATCCTAGTAAATGGAAACTATGTGTGGCCTAAAGGGAGATTAAAACTCCTTCGAATTTTTTTAAAATTGCTGTTTTCTCAGCAATTTCTTTTTCACATAATGAGCTGTCAAGCTTATTAACAAAATATGAGGAAAGCCTGTTTTAGCCTGAACAGATTTACACAAGAAATGCACTTTCTGGAATAAAAAGAGCTAGGACAAAAGAATAATGAGCATTCTGTGTTCATGTCAGAACTCTTGTATTTATTCAGGCTTGCAGCCTCAGAACCAGGTAGAGAAAGAGGATTGCTTTGTGGATAAGCACAAAGAAACAGGAAACCTGGTCAGTGCTGGAGAGGACCAGGCATGAACATGATCTCCAAATGTTTGTGGCATTTTGTTTGCTAAACAAAGGAAAATAGGAGAAACACAGACTGTGGAGTGTAGAATTCATCCCTAAATATATTATCTTTTGTTCACTTATTTTAAACTATTCCACAGTCAAAAAAATCCAGATGTAGAGCCATAAAATCAACATTAATTACTGTTCATGAAGAACCCAGCCTGATTTTGCAGAACAGATACTTTTATAACAGATACTACTCTGAACTCCCAATAACTGTAACTGTTTTTTATTTCCACAAGAAGGGATGTGAATAAGAAATTCATTTAACAATATTCTGAAGTTAGTTTTCAGCTGAATTACCTATCTAACATGAAATTGGTATCATAATGGAAAAGTCATGATTATTAAAAATCTCTTTCAGCCGAACACTAGTCTTTTACCAGTTGTGTAGGCAGTCTGGATTTGTACCAGGAAATTCAGATTTTAAAAATAAACTAAGTCCTCATATTTTATCCCCAACACAGTGAAGAGAGATCATAATGAAGAAAGATGTATAATTGCATCTAAAAATCTGTTTTATGTACTGCTGTATTCTCAGCATCTGTATAGCGCCTGAGAGAAACCTGCATCAGTCTAAAGAAATAGAACTTTATTTTGAATAATTTAGAATACTTTGTATAATATTGTTTATTCATTAATTCAACACATTTTTTGCCAGACATTTTTCTAGTATTTGAGAATGGGGAATAAATGCAACAAAAACAGTCTCTACTGAAGCCTACACTGTAATATGTGTAAGAAAGGGGTGGAAGAAAAGAAAAAAGTAAACAAATATATAATGTAATTCCAGAGGGAGTAATAAGCAACTGATTAGGGGCATAATGATAATAAGTGATTCTAAGTAAACATATATAGACTCCACTACTCTGGTAAATACTACAGAGAAATGATTTTCTAAAATTTTTGTTTTTCTCTAAAATAAGATTATAGTTACCATTTTAGAATTCTTCTGTAAAATATTAAGAGCACCACCAAACATGGTATATACATATTTAAATAAAAATTCCATATACCAGCAAAAGTGCTTCAGTCTCTCATCCGTGGAAAATCCCTTCTGGAGCACCGTTTCCATCTCCTGCATCCAATCAAGTCCCTTGTCTTTCTCCCAACCTCTCCATTGTCCCACTCCCTTTTGGTTCATGCTGAGAAACCTACTGAGTCTTCTTTATCCTGACCCCAATCTATCCCACCTCCCCTGCAAAACCACAAAGGCTTCCCACAGTGGGCATGATACAGACAAAGATCTTGTGGAATTTAAAGCCCTACATCACCCATAACAGATCCAAATCCTATTTTCTTTTCCTTTCCAAGATGACTCAGTCCTTCAGTGAGAAGGGTGCCTCCCTCATCCATAAACATACCGTCACCAGAAATCAAAACTTGTTTGATTATTGAAATTCTACCCATCGTGCAGGAAGTTGAACACTCTCAAGTCTGTGTTCAGGGAGTGTAAAACAACACCGTCTTCCTGAAGGGCAATTAGCTAGCTTTTAAAATGTTTCTACTTTTTGACACAGCCATTTGCCTAGTAGGAATTTATCCTAAGAATATGACCAGAGATGTGCAAAAGATTTACATACAAAAACATTTATGCAAAAATTGAAGATTAACTACAGTCAGTTCTAAATTACAGCTCTCCCACGTTAAAGGCTTTGGGCAAGTTATTTAACCTCTCTGAGCTTCAGTTTCCTCATCTGTAGACTATGGATACTAACACCTTTCTCATTTGTCCTGAGGATTAGATAGGATAATGCATGTAAAGTGTCGTGTGCAGTTCCTGCACTCATCAATAGCAGAGTTATAAACAGAGATAATTATAATATACACCCTACCCCATCCTTCAGGGCATGACCCAAGTCTCACCAAAAGGAAGTAAATCTGGACCATTGAAAATGCTGTGGAGTCTCTTCTTCTCTCACATATGGCTTTACATTACTCCTTAACTCTTAACTATTTTGTTCATGTGGATCTTATCTAACTAGAGCACTAGCTCCCTGTGGGCAGTGACCGTGCTCATCCTTCCCAGAGCTATAAATATAGTAAAAGCTGTAACACCTATGGATCTTGTACCATGCCAAGCACTTTCCATTTCTAGGTTATGAAACCAGTGCTCTAATTTTCTCCATTTTACAGAGGAAACTGAGGCTTTCAGAACTTAACTAACTTTCCCCTAAACACAGAACTGGTAAGTATTCCAGAGCCAGGAGTAAAGCCCAGAATATCAAATTACAAAACTTGGCACTTAGCCATTTTGCCATGCTTCGGAAGATCTTTAAAAGTTGCTGCAGACTGAAAACTATGTCCGTGCCTGTTGTGAGGTATTAATGATGGCCCTTATCAATTCCCTTTAAAGGTCTTTCTGGGACTTCCCTAGCAGTCCAGTGGTTAAGACTCCGAGCTTCCAATGCAGGGAGCACGGGTTCGATCCCTGGTCGGGGAAATTGATCCCACATAGGGAGCGCCCCCCCCCCAAAAAAAAGAGTCTTTCCATTTACCAGCATAGGTATCTGACAGGCATTTACCAAACCATTTCCTTGTCTATAAAACGGGAATGAAAATGCAAACGTTGAATAATTATTTTGATTATTAAACGAAATAATCCATGTTGAGGTTAATACAATGCCGAGTATATGGTAAATAAATAGTAACTTTCTGCTTTCTTTGATTTTAGTCAACTCACTCATTAACCTACAGGGACTAGCTGGGGGTAATAGGGGGCACCATTTACCTATTTTGTGATTTGTGACAGGGCGACCGTGGAGACACAGGGCATCCTGGAAGAGGGGATCGCGGGGAGCCTGGAGCCCCTGGACCAAAGGTCAGTTATTCTCACACTGGAAAACAACATTCTCTGGTTTGGAAATGTGTGCCACTTACTTTAGAACATGCAACTAAAATAAAATTATTCAAGGGGTATTAAAACAGCCAAAATCACAAATAATTCTTTGAAATTCACACCAATTCGTTATTTTCTAAAAAGGGTTTTACAATTCAACTTTTCCAGCTGACTCTGTTCTGTGCAGTCAACAAATTAATAACACATCCAAATATAAATCGGGAGGTACTGTCACACTAACACCTTACCACTTTATTAAAACCTACTGAGGAAAATGTCGATCCGTGCTGTGTTCGTTTCTATGGTAATTTGATGGCGTGTAACACCTTGAAAATATGAGAGCTAAGGATTTATTTGACTGTTCAATCTATTCCTCTAAACTTCCTGCAAACTAGTATGGTAACACTTTATTTTAATAACCCATCCTAGAGACACAGGAAATGATTTACTCTTTGATGAAAAGGAAATTTATGCAAACACTGTTGAGACTAATGAGAATTAGGCACAGAACTCTTCCCATCTGCTGATGGTGGGCAGTCTTCAGAATTATAATGGCATGAAGGTTGGTGGAGAGACCAGGGAGTGAACTAATGATACGGTGATATACTTATGTTCAGTGTTGTAACAGCCTACATTATATAGAGTCATATATTGAGGCAGTTAAAATAAAGTGTTTCCATTTTTCTTTATTATTCTGAGTCACTGCTAATTTCTTGTTTTTCTGTTCTTATCACCCTCTGTCATTTTCTCTTTTTCATCTTCATATTCTTCTATAATAGGGGAAACAAGGTGAATCAGGAACTAGAGGCCCAAAGGGGTCAAAGGTCAGTAACCGGGTAACCATTATTAATGTAACATGAGGCCGTCATGTAACATGTGCCTCTTCCACAGAGAATCATGTTTTGGATTAAACTCTTTCACACACTGGGGTTGCAGTAATTTCATCCCTATGATGATATCTCAGAACATTTGGTTTGTTTCATCTTGTTTGTTTTTGTGTTCCTGTGCTTCAGACCATTCTTTATGAGAAATTGTATTTTCTGTTTCATATGTATAGCTTATTTGGAAAAAATTAAGTACTTTACTTAAATTACATACAGTATAATCTTATTCTTTATTTCTTGGCTATCTTTGTGATAAATGTTCAGTTTATACTTTGCTTTTAAGTCAGTTGACTCCCTTCGTTCCATTAAAATTTCACCACTAATTGAAATTCTCTCCTTTATCATGCTCTTTATATAGTACCTGCAATAATCTATATACTACTAGCAGAATCATGCTATTAATCATGTTATTAATCATGCTAATAATGTAGAAAATGGGGAAAACAGCAGAAATTAATAATTCCCCATTCATAGCAAAATTTTATTATTATGGTCAATGTTATTAGCATAATGTGGATAGAAAAATTATAATCCATTTTCCTGCCCATCTTCATTGGTCCTTATCCAGTTTATAAGAATCTGTAGAAAGACATATAAAAATGCTTTGAATTCTATTTAGGAAAAGGGCCCTGTAAATTTTAGGCTATTTTAAAGAAACTTCTACACAGGTTCAAATCTCTTCTCCAAAATTTCTGTTTAGACTTCTGAAAATTTTGAGTGTTCTCAGTGATGCATTTGCAGTTTGAGGTTTAGATGATTCCTGGTGTCTCTTGGCGGGGATGGGAGGTAGTCATCACACCATAAATGGACATTTAGAGACTTTTCATATTGCATTGAAAAAAAGAGAAAGCTGTGTTTGCCCAGATCTTGACCTTCAGCCCCGCCAACCTGGTCCAGCTAGCTGCTGTCCACTTCAGCACTTTCTGAGGGCTAAGAGACCTATACCTATAGAAAACTTTTCCTTAGATCCTCATCACCAGAGGGAGGCCCAGCTCTTGACCATTCCCTCCTAAATTTCCCTAGAATGAGCTATCCATTGATCTCTCTTCCTTCCTTGTCCTTATTATCTACACTTCTTCTTCTCAGAGAACAAACAACCCAATTAATTGGTTGGCTCTTTTCCCCCTTGCCCCCAAATCTCTTCATATACAGGCAAGAACATAGCTCAGAGAGGTAAAATCTTACTTTGGGTGTCATAGAGACCACTTGCTTTGCTTTTCAAGATCCCTAGGAAGCAAGTTACCATATGTATTGTTGTTTCAAGATACTCTTTCATCTGAAGAGGGAAGTTTAATTCACTTTGGGGGGCATCTTAAAGAAGCATTTGCCATGTCAGTGGTTATTGTATTTCTAGTTGTTATTTTTACTTCAGAAGTTCACATTAAGAGTGTTGCTGTATGGTATTAAATACATCCTTAGATTTGAGATATTTCTGGACTGTTGGCCTCACTACTAACTCGGTTTTCTTCTCTGTTCACTGGGAAAAGGGTGACCATGGAGACAAAGGAGACTCTGGAGCCCTGGGACCAAGGGTGAGTGTGTCTCATCTACTCTTTCGGCCTCCAACAAGCCTAGATTTGAAGTGTGTGTCTATGTGGCTTTTCACAAGGCACTTGGACTAATAATACCCAACAATAGCACTGGATGTAGACTACTGTGACCACTCCTGCTACTCCCCCCTTTCGTCTTATTTTTCACTGTAGTCACCAGGAGCACTGTGTATGTAGACCGGAACACGTAAGATAAGCCCATAAGGAGAAGGTCTAAAGAACTCTTTCTGTCTACTTCCCCTCTGCCAAATGAGCAATAGCGACCCCGTAGCCATCCACCTAATAGAACTTTCCACTTTTCAATTAACTCAATTAAAAAGAAAGCAATAGTCCATATGTTCAGAACCTTTTTAAAGCACAGGCAGGGAATTAGGACATGACTGATGGAAATTCAGTGGCACAGCTACTGAGTAGGATAGACATCTTAAAAATATTTGTTCCCTCTTTATAGGTACTGTTCAAATATATATATATATATATATATATATTTGTTCCCTATTTGCTTCCATTTTAATGGAATTCTATTCCTGTTAGGACAGCCAAGCATTTCCTACAATACAGTGTTCCATCTTCTTAAAAAATGAAGAAGCAACCTATGAGGCGTAGATGAGGAGAAATAGGTCAGGAGTTGCTTTAATAAATATAAAGCCAACAAAATTTTGCAAGTCAAATCAGATTAGCCTACACGTTATAATTTTTAGGAAACAGCTTTTGAGATTGAATTGTATTTCTTTTTTATCCAATTTAATATATTTAACCTACCACAGACAGGAAGTTAGAAGTAGTTTGCCTCCTTTGAAATAAGGACAAACTTTGAACGTGATTATTTATTCTAAAGTACATTTGGGCCTTAGTCGGGAATCGATGGTCAGAGAGAGATGTTTGCTGCTATTTCTGTTTTCGCCACAGTCCCTTCTTCATCCTAGCCCAACCCCCATGATGTTCTCTTGGCTGATTTTTTCATAGGGTCCACCTGGTCAAAAGGGAGATCAAGGAGCCACCGAGATCATAGACTACAACGGCAATCTCCACGAAGCCTTGCAGGCAAGTGACTGCTCCCTGCCCTGACACAGACAGTGACACTGATGAGACCCTTGGAATGTGTGTAAATATCAGCTTCCACCCCCCCACCGCCCCTCAGATCTCAGAGGGCTTCACTGCTCAAAGCACACCTTCTCCCTGATCTCCTGAACCCATCTTCTTCTCCCTGCCCCAGTCTATCCTCTTTATTTCCAGCATTTTTCAATCTTTCCTTCTCTTTCCCTTCTCCCTTCAGATGTGCTTTAGTCAGTCTTATCTTAAATCTTGTACTGGTTTTGCCAAGCTTTGTCTCCTTGCTTGATACGTGAACGTAGCAAAGCCATTAAGAGCCCTGTGTCTCTGGAGTTTGAGCTGCCTGGGTTCAAGTGCATGAGCTAGGGTTGTTGTGAGTAGATGACTAAGTACGTATTATACACTTTGAACAGTGCCCAGCACATAGTAAGTCTTTGCTAGGGATTTCTTGCTACAGCTCCTGTTCAATTCTTTTTCTTCCGTTGATAAAAAGCCATAGAATGTGTGGCTTGTCTCCATCAACTTTGCTTCCTATTCATCCTCTTCATACTTAGACTCCTGTGTTGTAGCTTATACCATTATTTGTTGAAATTTCTCTTATCAAGGTCAACAATAACCTCTAGGTCAAGCCCATGATACTCATCACTCTTGACTTTTACGTGACATTATACTAAACCACCTTCCTTTTGAAACTCTTTCTGGTTTCTCCAACCTTCTACTCTCATTTCTTCCAGTTTTCTTCTTTGATGGAGCCACTCTATTGTAGTATTTCCAATTTCTCTGTCCACCCCCTAATTTGGGGTATTCTCAAGTCTCTGATCTTTTCTTGGTACAATCACTCCCTTTGTGTTCTTTCACATGATGCCTTCCAAATGTTTCACCTCCAGGTCTGATCTGCATATACCTCTATCTGTCCAGGAATATTTCCACGATGGATGCAACACTGCCTTGTCAACTTCCACCAATAAGTACAATTATACTGGTTACCTTTCACACCTACCAAATGATTCCCTTTCCTAGCTAATCAGTTTCTGTTAATGAAACCATAAGTTTTCTAATTTCTTGAGATGGAAACTTTAGTGTCATTTAAAAACTATTCTTTGTCCTTCATCCTTTATATCTCACCAGAAGCTACTGTTTCCTTTTTCAAAGTATCTCTGGAGGCTGTCCCACTCTCTCCGTTCCCAGCTAGGTCTACGTGTTGTTTATATCAGATCTAACACTGCATTGAGCCCTTAACCACTTCCTCTACCCCTAGTGCCTCCTTGCTCTTCTAATCCATTCCTATATATCACTCCAAGGTTAATTTTCCTAAACTATCACTATTTTGATGACTCTAATCTGTTCGGAAACCTAAGTGACCCTCTTGCCTACTCTATCAAGCCCAAACTTCTCCATCTGACTTTTAAGGCCCTATAACCCTGCCTTTCCTGTACAGAAGTTTTTATTTCTCTACAACATATTTATCATATCTATAAAAATAACCATCTTTTTTCCTGGTTCATCCTTTTTCTTTCATTCATCCATCTAAATCCTATCCAACAATTCACTGCTGCCACCCAGATGAATGTCTCCTCTGAAACCTTTTAAATATTAGCAGTCAGGACCCAGTAGTTTAACATTTTACTTTAGTTTTGCCTCTTACCAGATTGTAATTTACTTGTTGACAGGAAACTCATCTTATGCTTATTTTGTCTCCCCCAATGTGTCTGACCCAGGTCTAGGCATGTAAATATTAAAAAAACTTATTGGTTGAATTAGTAAGTATACTTCATTCATATGCACAATCCATTTTTTTGCTTGAAAGCCAAATTAATTGTTTTAAATATTTTCCATTTTGTACTTGTTTGATTTTTTTCCACCCATATGATTTCACTAACATTATCTAATTATGATAGATCTACATTTCTATGGGTCCTTTGTTACAACTATCATGTTTAAATAGTAAAGCATTTATTAAATAGTTTTTACAGAATCTATCTTCAGCATTGTATTTTTCTGTTCTTTTTATTCTTTTTCTTCTCGTAAAGCACATAGAGACACATGCTTACTGCTTAGAGAAACATTACTTGGGTAGTGTGTTCAGTCAACAGCTTGAATTAGGGTTCCTCAGTGCAAGTGGACTAGACTCAAGCAGTAGCCTCTGGGCTATTGTCAAATTCTAGAATCCATTTTCTAAATTGTTCCCTTTTTCCCACAAGTTGATAACTGCTTGTATAAAGAAAGAAAAAGAACAGGAAGTTTTTGTTACTTACTATGTTGTCAGCGTTGTTCCTTCTAAAATATAGGGTCACATTTTTCAACTTTATTAGCAATATTGTATTACTACTGCCTTTAAGAGGTACTCACTCTCTTATCCTTCAAGATATGCTCCTATGTTACTGGCCATGGTCATTTTCTGGAAAGACTGTGGAAGAGTTTTAAAGCCTTTACATGAACAGAGCCTGGCATGAAGCAAGCTACCCTCAGTCTAAAACTGAAATCTGCTTTGATTTCCCCTCTGTTACTAACTAGCTGAGTCACTTTGGGGAAATCACGTAATGTATCTCTATATCATTGATCTGATCTGTAAAATGAGGATGATTTGGAATGGATTTTTTCTAAGAGTCCATAAAATCTAATATTATGCTTAGGGTTATTTTTTTAGGAGCTCCTGAATACTCTTTGTTGATATGCCAAAACGCACTGTACTTTTTAAAAAAATCTAACACCTACATCTTGATATGAAAGAATAGATGTGCTCAGTTTCTTTTTTCACCTCGAGTTCTACATGATTGTAAACCAATCAATATCCATCACAGCCAACTAGTTCACGTTTATACCTCAACCTAAAGATTTATTATTCTTAGGGGTTTGTTTAGGCAACTATGTGTTGTGTTTGTAAATAGCTTATAGTTTTTTTTTTCACTTCAAAACTATTTGTTTTTCCAATATAGTACTCTAGTGAATTGAGTCCCTAATAAATAAATTAAACTAAATAGCCATTAGATTGAGAGGAAGGAATAGACATTTGTTCTTCTAGTTCTCTAACCAGTGATGGATATTCAGTTTTGCAAATTCCATTTCACTATTGCCTCCTCTAAAAAAAAATCCCCAAATCTGGATAATTAGATAAATAAGTATATATTACAATTATAAAAATATCACTTAGAAATATAAAATTTTACTCTTGCCTCTACTGCAAATTGTTACAGGCATACCTCCTTTTATTGCACTTCACTTTATTGCAATTCGAAGATACTGCATTTTTTCACAAATGGAAAGTTTATGGCAACCCCGTGCCAAGCAAGACTATTGGTTCCACTTTTCCAACCGCATTTGCTCATTTCATGTCTCTCTGCCACATTTTGGTAATTCTCACAACATTTCAAATTTGTTACTTTTGATTATATTTGTTATGGTGATCTGTGGTCTTTTTTTTTTTTTCCTGGCTGAGCCACATGGCTTGCAGGATCTTAGTTCCCCAACTGGGGATCAAACCTGGGCCCATGGCAGTGAAAGGGCTGAGTCCTAACCACTGGACCACCAGGGAATTCCCTGTGATCAGCGATCTTTGATGTTACTATTGCACAAAGATTATGACTCTCTGAAGGCTCAGATGATGGTTAGCATTTTTTTAGCAATAAAGTTTTTTTATTGAAGTATAGTTGATGTACAATATTATGTAAGTTACAGGTGAGCAATACATATTGTGATTTACAGTTTTTAAAGGTTATACTTCATTCATAGTTATTATAAAATATTGGCTATATTCCCTGTGTTGTACAATATATCCTTGAGCAATAAAGTATTTTTCGATTAGGGTATGTACACTTTTTTTAGACATAATGCTATTGCACACTTAATAGACTACATTACAGTTTAAACAAAACTTTTATATGCACTGGGAAACCAAAATTTGTGTGACTTGCTTTATTACAACATTCACTTTATTTCGGTGGTCTGAAACCCTACCCTGCAATATCTGAGGTATGCCCGTATTTACATGAGCATTTGTCATAAGCCATTTATTTTGATTCTTATTTAAGGTAGTTATGTTTCCACAATTAGCAGTAAAACCTTTCGTTTCCTACCTCAAGCTTTTAAAATTTCTCAACACCATATAAACTAACCCTCTTCTCTAGTGTAAATCAGGGGTGATTTTAAGCTTGCATCATTATGAGATGTGAAAGAAAGTAATTTTTAATTCTAAAGAGATTCACATAAGCATCTCAGAGAATAAATCACAAAGCGTCCTGCTAGCCTTCAACCAATTTACAGCTTCTTTAACTCATGCCTCCCATTTCACATCGTGCCTCAGTAGAGAATGACATGTCTTTCTCCATCACTACCAACAATTCTGGTTTTCAAATCATTACTGAACTTCAACAGAGAACCCTGCTGAGTTTATGTAGTTTTAACTTAGAGGAACCAGATACAAGAAATCCAAAGTGAGCCAATATCTTTAGGACGTCTCTGAGTGTCTGCACACTGGTTCTTCAAGATGGCAGTTAAAACTATGTTTTTGAGGAGTTAGCTTAGTTTTCTATCATTTGTTCTTCTGTTAACTGGGTGGAACCTGCCCTGTATAATTTTTAGGTCTCACAAATATAGTTATTTAACAAGCTTATTTAAACCCCTTCTGTTATAGTTCAGTTTCCAATAATAATGTTCTTTTATTTAGGCAACTCATTTTAAAACATGTTGTTATCCTTGAATTTTAAAAAAGACAAGCTAGTTTTGTGCTTAGGTGGAAAATGAATCATACATGGCTCAGGTTGGAAAACCTCTGAGACTTTAAATTTTAAACTCCTTCCCTATCTAAGGTTTTATGTGTTTGCTGTCTAGTTAAAAATGTAGTTTGTAATTGGAAAGTAATGATGAAGAAATTATTTCTACTCTATAATTTCCTAATAGCCTTTTTTAAATGACTCATCTACCCATATAGGAGCAAAGAAGTAGCTTTCTCATAACCGTAAATTCAACGCTTGCTTTAGGTGAATCCCTTAAGAATAAAATAAGTGGTGCCTTATGTTACATAGATATGGTGGTACAAAAATCTGGGCCTTGACTTTTTGATAACCTTGCCCCAGTTTGTGGCCATTTTGCCTTCTATCTTAGAAGCCCTGGTTATTCTTTCCTACCCTGTTTTCTCTGAAGCTGTAATGGCCGTGACTGATCTCATCATGGAATACAAACTTGAACCATCTGTACACGTGCATAAATATATTGTTTTCTGAGGAATGATACAGCATATCACTAAAAACTCAAGTGTTTGAAGTGAGATGGGTGGATGATGTTACGATTATTTTTTACAACAACGACAATAGAAAACAGCACCAACACCTTGAATTAGAAATTGGAAGGGAGCAGTGGAAGACAAAAAGATGGAGTTAAACTGATAGTCACAAGTTTACATGTAATTGGACAGTGTTTGTCTAGGACCAGAGCTCCTAATGGAAAATGTTCTCTCCCCTAAAATCGCATAAAGTGGTACAGGCCTTACAGAACTTTTTGTACAGCACTTAGACTAGAAAATCTTGATACAAAAATGGTCTGTGGATTGGGGATTGGTTGTTTTAGAGATTCATACTTTGAGAGAATATATTTTGGTACAGTATTCACGCCCTTTACATTAAGAAACAAGGCGAATCCCATGTCAATTCCTGTCTTAGTCGTGGCACACACACACAGACACACACAGACACACAGACACACACAAGCTAATTATAATGCACCAAAGGAGATACAAACTAAAAGAAAAACATATTACTTATACAATTAGATATTTCCATTTTCTCTAATCAAAGTACTCTAGAAATAGAGCTTTTATGAATAGGAAAGTTTCTCACCTCCCAATTATGCTGACAAGCCACCAGTGTACACTATTTTACTTCATAATTTAAATCAGTGAATTAAAATTTTGACATTTCTTTTTTCTTTCTCCATAGATTGTTAAATAAAATTCTAAAAATAATTTTTAAAAGAATTTTTACAATCTATGGTATTCGTTTGAAGATAAGATACGTTTTCAGGATCTTGTCAATTCCTTATAAGACATCAGTCTTGCCAAAATATATTCAAATCTTATTTCAGAAATGTATTACTGTACTTTGGCACACAAATTAGGTAACTCTGTCTTTATCAATACATTTTCCCAACAGAGGATTACCACCTTAACAGTCACGGTAACTCCTATTGCATGATTTCTGTGGTTTGTGACTTTGTATTTGGTGTTGATGCATGCCGGTCATAATAGTACTAATGTAGCCATTGTTTTTATCCGATATTTAATGGTATGTTTTCTTATATTAATAACCTTTTTCAACATTTGCCCCAGTTGAATCACTTTGCATAGTAAAAAAGTAAAAAAAAAAATTTATTGTTATTTTTCTTAAGTCTTTGGCTTTATCTTAATAATATGGCTTTGTTCTTTAGTGTTTTGGAAATCAAAGCCTTTGTGGGAGGGGAGGAGAGAAGTGTTTCTAGAAACACAGGAAATACTAGGAAGCTAAGTCAACCCCGAAAGATGTATGTGGGACATGGCAGCAATTTTACATTGTCTTACAGATCAACTCTAGAGCATTATTTTAACCTAAATGTGTTGATTTTTTTCTGCATATAAGTAGGTAGTTTTTATAATTCCGTAAGCAGTGAAATGTTTCCTCTTTGCAAATCAATACTGGAGGATATTTGATTATGATAGAAATTAGGGAGGTGTGGAGTGTACTTAGTATTTAAAGCATACATTTTATTACAGATACTTTCTTTTAAAACTTTAAAATTTTGTCTTTTCTGGATTTAGGGTCCCCCTGGACCACCTGGACCTCAAGGACTACAAGGGCCAAAGGTTATTCTTTATTTTACTTGTTTCCGTTTACTACATATGGTGCAGAGAATCCCACATTAAATATATGTATCTCTGAAAATCAATCTTACAAAATACTGGAGGAACTGAGATCAACAATATTGCTTAAGAGAGCTGAGAATAGAAATTGAGGTCTGGGCTGAAGGAAGAGGAATCAGAAAAAAAAAAATTAGGAAAGAAGGGAGAGAAATAGAAATGACATTAAATTTAGAAGGAGGACATTCAGAAAAACAGAATATTAAACAAAGGAAAAACAAGTTTTACGGAAATTGTAAGTGTAAAGAAACACTGAATGTGGTGTATGGAAAAAGGCAAATATTTAAATAGAAGAGGATTGAAGGAAAATTTACTCTGACACCAAAAGATATGCTTTCTTTCAATCCTTTCATAATAAAAAGAACAAGAAAAGCTTCAGCGTGACGCATTCACAAATGACAATTTTAGGAATCACTTTCAGTCACTTTTATAACACATCCTGCTATATATATTCAAACATTCTGCCATTTAAATTTCATCTAATAAAACATACCAACTATGAACAGTAGAAACCAAATTACTTGATTATATCTAAACTTTATTGGTAACGTTAGCTTTTTCCCTCCAAACTTAAGCTTATTAAACCACGTTCGATCAATTAACACATGGCCAGCGATTCTGGCTTTTCAGAACTGAGCTACACATGTTGAAATACGACTTTCATCATTGGGTTTTTTGTAAGAGATTCAAGCGGTGTCAAAATCCATCTTTTGTTTATGCCTCTTAAGGCAGTTTATTTGCTAAATCTACCTCATACACACACACACACACACACACGTAAGCTTTTGTACTTTTCTCTTTCAAGATACTTAAAAACTGAAAGCTAGCACATAGAAACAATTATTTTTCTATTATTAAAAGGAATATGCAGTAAAATATTACTGAGGGCCTTGGCTCTGTGAGATATATTTAGAACATAGACACTAATTTCAAACAGATTTCATGTATAACATTACTGTAATTTGGGGGAGTTTTTATTTTCTATTTCTACACCACATTCTGCTCCCTAAGAGATATAACACAAAAAATGCTCCAATCATATGCAGTCTTTATTCCTGGTAAGCAAGTTGGCCTGGATCCCTATTCTTTAGTGTCTTGGTGAGCTGGACTAGAAAACCTGGAAGGAAATCTGTAGATTCCTTTTTCCTCTGTGTAGAGTCAACCAAGATCTAAGTTCCTTGCTTTATGTACCCACTTGACTAAGTCTCCAGAAGCAAAATTGTCCTCAGTACTAAATATGTACCTTACTCCATACAAACCTCAAAAACTTCTGGGACTTGACTCTTCTTTATAGCCCAAAGGCCTACAGAAGCCCAAAAAGTACTTGACCCAAAGAAAGCTACCTAGCTACCTAGCCAAGAAAGCTATATCATTAAAACCTACATACATCCCCTGTGTTTTATAATCCAATTGCTATTCATTTATTAATTATATTAATCAACAATTAATTTGGGGCCTCTATTCCATGGTAAATACTGATATCTAGTAAAGATACTAGGATATAGCAAGGGGTTTTATTTTATTTATTTATTTTTGGCTACGTTGGGTCTATTGTTACTGCACGCAGGCTTTCTTTACTTGTGGCGTGCAGGGGCTTCTCTTCGTTGCAGTGCCGGGCTTCTCATTGCAGTGGCTTCTCTTGTTGTGGAGCACGGGCTCCAGGCGCACAGGCTTCCGTAGTTGTGGCTCGTGGGCTCTAGAGCGCAGGCTCAGTAGTTGTGGCACACGGGCTTAGCTGCTCCGCGGCATGTGGGATCTTCCGGGACCAGGACTCGAAACCCTTGTCCCCTGCATTGGCAGGCGGATTCTTAACCACTGCGCCACCAGGGAAGCCCAGCAAGGGGTTTTAACAAGGAGCTTTTAGCCCAGGGATGGAGAAAGGCAAGTAAAGGCACAATGATTAATAAAGAGAGTAAGTGCATTGGTTAAGATGCGTACAGGAAGGCTCCTCTCTGCCTTGGGGTCAAGGATGACTTCGAGCTGAAACGGAAAGGCAGGGAGAAATTGGCCAAGTGAATGTCTAGACAAGTAGGGTAGGGGAGGGTTGTTAATCATACTCCCTTACCTCTTACCGCGCCACCCTTCCCACTACCCAGCGATCTGGCCCACCTCGCACACGCCACAATGGTCTTGTAATTGAGATCTTGGCTTAGTTGATACAGTCCTTTATGCTTTCCATTATCTCCCCTTGAGAAGGTTGGGATAACTGGGGGGAGATGTGCCTATGACCAAGAGTCAGCAACTTCAGCACGAGGCAAATATAAAACCCATTCTCACTCGGGACACAGCCTCAGACTGAATGGGAACCTATTCAAATTAGCATTCCTCCTTCCTTTATCAAACAAGGACTGTTTGACTTCTTATACATCAAATAACTCTTTACGAACTACTTTTGGTGGGTGCAGGATAAATGAATAACTTATGAATTATATTTTTCTTTTAAACATTTGTGGGTCACATTTTGAAGGGAAAAGCATAGCAACCATTACTGGACCCAGAGTGCTGACAAGTATTCAGACTGCATGAAACTAGGGCTTAGCCAGTTGCATCCAACCTGAACAGACTTGTTGGTGGCCAAATAAATGTTGCCGTTACCACAAAGAGCAGGAAATCTGGAATTTTTTTAAAAAGGTTTTTTTCTTTTTTTTTTTTTCATGTGTTTGCCATGCCTTCCTTTAACATTTGGAAGGCTCAGGTTTCACACTATGACCAATAGCTCTTAAAGTTCTAACCAGGGAAAGGAACTCTAACCATTTCAATATTGTGGTTTATAACATCATCAAACAAGCCTTTCTAGAAAAATACAGCCTCAAGTCAGTTCCCTTGGAAATCTGTCTGTGAGGAAGGCTACTCACACACTCCAAAGAATTGTTTTTACAAAGTTTCCGAGGTGTGGGCATCAGAGATATTTATAATGGGGTCTATATAAATGACCCATTGATAGAAAATAATATCTTGCCTTTGAAAGAATTTGTTTGTTCAGTACCTTTCCAATTAAAAGGTAACTGGACATTTGTTGTTTGAATAAATCTCTAGCACATTGTTTAAATTTGTCCTTAATGGAACGTCTTTAGTTAAGAAAAAATAAATCCATCTATTTTGGGTTTGTCAAGGGTTCTAATAAATCATAATATGAATAGCAAATTTAGTTCGTTCCTAGCATAGTATAGGAAATTGAATTGATCCAAAAGTAATTTTCTGTGGATTAAGATATTATCTGATTTATTATATCCTTCAGTGAGGCTTATCTGGAAATAGCACATTCATAATCATTATGAATTTGTATTCACTGTTCAAACAATGCCAGGTTAAATATTATAAACATATGGGGTCTTTCATTTTACTCTTTCTTGAGTTAACTACCATGTTTTTTGCTTTTTTTCTCAAATTGGAAAATAAGAGAAATCATACAGAATTTTAAGGAGGAAAAAATTAACTAGCTGAGGCATATAGGTTGTTCCTGTAGGATATGGTCAGCCATCAGATGATTTCAGTTTTCTTTCATCAAATTCTTATACCCTGAATCTCACATGAGGGAAAAAATAAAAACACTGAATCTTAGCGATATGTAAGTATTATTATACGTAATATTCAAAAAAATGTTATTTTGGAATTCCCTGGCGGTCCAGTGGTTAAGACTCTGGGCTTCCACTGCAGGGGGCCCGGGTTCGATCCCTCGTGGGGGAACTGAGATCCCACATGCCACACAGTGTGGCCAAAAGAAAAAAAAAATGTTATTTCACTTTGTATAGTCATGTGGTATGATGTAATAACGTACTTGAATTATGATACATTTGCTGAAAGTTAAATTGTACTGTTACCAACTAGCATCATTTTTTGCCTCATTTTTACTTAGTGTAGTATGCTACCAATAATAAATAAGAAGCTAGCCATCAATTTTTATCTTAACAGGGAGAACCAGGATCTCCAGGAGTCCCAGGAGTTGATGGAGAGCAGGTAATTTTCCAAGACATATACTGTCATTTAAAGCATCATTATTGATGACCTTTTGTTATAGGTTTGAAGACCAAAAGGCATGAGTGTTGATTTATGATTTTCTCTTTTTTATTTCCTTACCTTCTGTTCTAGAGACTACATTAACTCTAAAAGCAATTTGTTTTAAATTAGGCATTAGTTTTCTTTGTACAAACATACAAGTTACATGATGCTTTAGATTTGCCTTAATAATCCCTATCAATCTACCGACGACATCTCTGTGAGTTTTTATTAGACTTGTAAGATAATTACCAATTTAGTAAGAATTGCCTAATTCTTGTCAGTGAATACAAATAATTCAAGATTTAAAGCTGTGACGGTAGTTTCCACAAAATCAGATATTGCTTACATGTGTTATTTTGACATTGTTTTCTTTTCCCAAATAAAGACTGTACCTAATTTTCTAGATCATTAGACAACAAGCAGGACACTTGTAGCTTTGTAGAATATGGCAGTATCTCTGAGGGTTTCCACTAAAACAGAGGTTGACAAACATTTTCTATAAAGGACCAGATAGTAAATGTTTTAGGCTTTGTAGGCCATAGACATTCTCTATCAGATTTTTTTAATGCCACTTAAATTTTGTTTTAAACATTCAGCCTGTACAAAAACAATTCCTGGGCTGGATTTGGCCTGTAAGCCATGGTTTGCCAACCTCGGGTAGAAATGAATCTGACTAGGAGAATGTGGACAGTATTCAAAATTCAGAATCTAATCACAAGGATGAGTTTCAGGACATTTGATGTTTTCTGGACTTCCATTATTTACCTAAGAAATGGCTAAAATCAAGAAGATCATAAGAAATCAAAGACATTCTTGATACAGTTTGTGAAATATCCTCTCAGGAGATAGTATTAGATAAGAAAATTAAGAGAAGGGTTATTTTAATATCAGAGTTGTATATTGAAATCATATAACATCACACTAAATTAACATGTGGTAGTTACAAAAGAGACTTTAGATGATCTGCTATATACATTAGAGATCACATTAGCATTTAAAAATCTGATGGTATTACCTCCCCTGTTAGTCATTATAAATAATTTGACATACATAATGACATGCTACATGGTATGTCATCCTTACATATACAATAGCTGAATTTTTTTTCTATAGGCTTCACAAGGTCTTCTACTACTAGGTCCAGTGGGTTGGCTCTCCTGCTGCTCTCTTTTACTAGATTCTGGAAACCAACCAGGATCTGATTAATTATAAGACCCATCTATCTATTTAGGTACCTACCCACCCACCCACCCACCCACCTAGTGGGTGACTCTGAAGTAGGTGCTGTGAAACAGATATACATAACAAGAAAAGACAAGTTCCTGTCCTTAAGTAGTTTTTAGTATAGAAAATATGAACAGGTTAGTGCAACCAGGGATCCCTATAACCATAACTAAAATAACTATGATCATCTCTGCTGAAGAATGGGCCATCTGGTCATACAGCAGTGAACCTCCTTGGATGAAAATGCTTAACGATATACATTAATTTCAGTATTAGTATCACAAAATTCCTACTTTTTGCATTCAAAATACACATATATCTATTTCCTCACTGTAAAAAGACAATAAAAATCACATCCTGTATCACCTCATAGAGATGTCACGGGAACAAAATAAGAACACTGGAAAAGTGGAAGTATTTCTAAGTATTAATTGAGCATTAGTGTATAGTGAATGATCTACCTGTCTGTAGATGGGACCATTGAAAACTGTTGGTGATTGGAACCTCTGCCTGCATTTAATGGGAATAGAGGGATATAATGAGTGGAGATGTGAAAAATTTATTTGGACCTTTGTTACTATAACACTAGGTCCTGCTTCAAAATGTATATTGTGCATTAAACCCATTAATCTGTTTTCAGGACTGGTGATATAGAATTAGCTGCCAGGTAAAAATGTGGAATCAGGAGAAATGATGTCAACACTCACATTCCTGCTTTTCATACTTAAATGGCCTAAGTAATAGAATTTAATCTCTTCCATTACAAGCGGAAATAGTATTGATTCAATGTAAAAGTTTGCTATAAGAGGTAACTCTACCTAAAAATGAAAATCAGAATCATCTCAGCCTGAGGCCCATCTATTGGCAAAAGTAATTTGGAATTCTATTTTCCCTATTATGTAACCATCCATGGTCAATATGATTCTTAAGTGCAAACCATATCATTTGTAGGGACTCAAAGGTTCAAAGGGAGACATGGGGGACCCAGGTATGCCAGGTGAAAAAGGAGGAATTGGACTTCCTGGATTACCGGTATGTTTATATTTTTAAAGATGTATTCATATTAAGATAAATTAAATAATCCGAAAATAGTTGCATTATTAGCTGTAGTCTCATCTAATGGTTCATTTAATATTTTTATTTTTAAATATTTGAGGTGTTTTTGGTTAATTACTACAACTAAGGCTCTAGAAGAAATTTTAAAGCATCTAACCAAATGAATTATAAAATAAACCTTTATGCTTTCCTGAATTATTTTCACTAGAAGATAGTAAAATAAATAGAGTTGGTCATTAATATAGGATGTAACTGATCATTTTTAAATAAACAATAATTTTAAAAAACTAGGGCTTCCCTGGTGGCGCAGTGGTTGAGAGTCCGCCTGCCGATCCAGGGGACATGGGTTCGTGCCCCGGTCCGGGAAGATCCCACATGCCGCGGAGCGGCTGGGCCCGTGAGCCGTGGCCGCTGAGCCTGCGCGTCCGGAGCCTGTGCTCCGCAACGGGAGAGGCCACAGCAGTGAGAGGCCTGCGTACCGCAAAAAAAAAAAAAAAAAACTAAACTAAAAAATACAAAATAATTTAAAAACAAATTATTCTGGAAATGTTCTCCTTATGTTACAATATTATGGGATGGTGTTTTTATGGTTTCCCCCATAATTTTTACTGAGCATTTGGAGAGGGAAATGTAGAAAAATGTAGGGAAAAAAATGTAGAAAACCTCACTGCCCTAGATCATTTTTTAAAACAAGGAAATGTGTAAATAAGTGTCAGTGAACACGAAGTTAAAGGACTGCTATTTAAAGTCAGCACCACCATTAAAAATATAACAGTTATAATTGGATATATTTAGCAATGTATAAGTTTAACCAATCAAGCATAACTTAGTTTCATTTACTTCATAATTTATTTCACATATCACGCACAGTCCTAGGGATTTGAGGAAGCTCGCTGTTTAGCTTGAGGCTAAAATGCAAGGGGATAAATCCTTCTCTTACATTATCATGTGCATGATATTATAAAAATTTCAAGGGGATGATGGATTTGGGGAGAAAATTCAGCTGTTCCTTACTTGACCAGCTCAACTCTTAATGGTTATTTGTAGGGTGCCAATGGAATGAAAGGAGAAAAAGGAGACTCGGGATTGCCAGGTCCTCAGGGTCCTTCCGTAAGTCCATGGGGGCTGAACTTCCATGGTTCCCGAAAAACTCTGAAATGGGCCAATTATTCACCGACTTCAACCTGTGCCAGATGGCTTATCAACAGTAGAAAGGCCACGAACCTCTTGGTCTGTCAAACTGTAGAAGAAATATCTGTCAGCCTTGTACAGCGAGAGACAAAAGTGTCTCAGAGGTCTGAGTTAGAAGCGATTTTTCAGAGGCCTATCTAATCGGGAGGAGAAAATCAATGGTTTTCCCACGACGCTTTTGGGTAGAGCTCTGTGAATGTAGAACCTATGTTCTTTTTTTCTCCAGAGCCCTGTTGTTGTTTAGTGAAATATTTGAGAGTTTACTAGCAGTTGTAGCATTATAGCATATCTTGGTAATCAGTTGCTTCCTTTTCTTTTAACGTACTTTTGATTTATTCTGGCTTTTGTAGAGCAACTGTATTTTTTTAAGTTTTTTTATTCTCACGAAGGAATTTCCAAATGTAGAGAATCAAATGCATCACTTCTTCCAGTATCCTTCTTCCTCTGCAACCATTAATGGCCTTAGCAGAAGCCCAGCATGAGATTCAAGCCTAACTGCCTTATCTAAATGAAGTAACCAAATTCATGTTTATTTTTCGGACATGCAGATCATAGGCCCACCAGGCCCACCAGGTCCCCATGGCCCACCAGGCCCCATGGTAAGTTTCCCTTCTCTCCAAAATATAATCATTTTTTAAGAGCATGCTACCAGAGGAAACATGAACACACCCCTCAAAACAGCCAGCTTGGATGTTGTACTGCTCTCTGTGGAATGGACAAAAAATAGGAGGTGCTTTTCTGATTTTACAGTGTAGTCTCTCACTCTCCCAAGCACATCTGTTGGAAAGAGATAGGGTAGTTTTGTGATAGGAAAGTTGAATAAACAGATTTGGCAAGCTTTACGCAACTCTTAGGGTATGATCATTGGAAAATCATTTTAACCAACCACTGTTCTAGGCCATGAATAGCATAACAAGATCAATAATTGTAGCCATTAATGAATGTTTCTAACCAACTTTGAGGATTGAGACCATGATAAAAATTGTCTCACTTCCACAGATGATATATATTGTTGGATCTTTTTCTTTTCACTTTTAAATACTTGTGTAAATACAGTGTTTGCTGCAAGTATCCCTCAGTGACCAGTGGAGACAATGACTGTGTCCTCATAGAACTTATGTTCAGTGAGGAAGGTAGCCATTAAACCAGCATAATTCTCCAAATGTCTAACTAATGACAGTTTTGTTAAGGCTAGAACTAGAAGGCAGAATGCTTCAAATGCTTTTGACTGGGATAGGTTGGGAACAAATCAGGCAGTCTCTAAGGTCACATTTGTCTCGAGAGTGTCCTGATAAACCATATGTCTTGAATCATAGAGATTAAATAAACTGTCGGTCACTCTTTCCTCCTGTTTTGCTCCAAGAAAGAACATCATTGGAATGATCTAAACCACAGAGCGTAGCCCCAGACCCAATCATCTATTTCTTACTAAGTGCCGTTTCTATTTCATACCACAAAACAATTATAATTAACCTGATTTTCTTAAAACTAAACAGTGCTTTAAGAATCAAGCAAATGGCATACTTTTGGCTTTTTTATACTCCCACCACTTTAAATTCGAAAATTAAATTTTAAAATGCTATATCCATTCATATCATAAAATTAATTAGTTTAAAGGAATTTAAAACCATTTCCAAAGTGAAACAAGAATACTTGATAAAATGGCCATTTCCTGAAAATGTTTATCCATAACGTATCCAAAGGGAAAATATTATTCCAATGTAGACATATGTAACAAATATCTATGTACTGCTTGCTTAAAAAAAAAAAAACTTTTTCCTACTGTTGTATGATTTTGCTGATGAGTATTTAAATACTCCTGTCTCCAAATAGTTCATTTAAATGACTTGAAAGTTTAAAGCAATCGACAGTAATCTTTAGTTAATTTAGGTTGACTAATTAGTCTCTATACTTAGATTTACTACAAAATACAGGGGAAAAGACCTGATTCATGAATGTGTTGTGACTTCCTTCCACTGGTAAATAATTGTTGGGCTTCCCTGGTGGCGCAGTGGTTGGGAACCCGCCTGCCGCTGCAGGGGACGCGGGTTCATGCCCTGGTCCGGGAGGATCCCACGTGCCGCGCAGCGGCTGGGCCTGTGAGCCGGGGCCGCTGAGCCTGCGCGTCCGGAGCCTGCGCTCCCCAACGGGAGAGGCCACAACAGTGGGAAGCCCGCGTATCGCAAAATAATAATAATAATAATTGTTACAAGAGCCTTGAAAAATTCATCTTTGTAAAAATGTATGCATTCTAAATGATAATGTTTAACACTCCTGTACTAGAATCCTTCTCTTAGCCTTAAAGAAATGATGCAACAGGGTTCCAAACTTGACTGTCATCTCCTCATTTTCTTGCTCCTTTAGATTTCTTAAAACCTTGGGTCTAGAGCAGTTAGTAATTGAAAAGGTCTCCTCTTCACTGGTACTTAAAGTTCAAAATTTTTTTGGCAAATTTTAAACTCATAAGGTAGCTCACATATTCCACCTAGATTTTTTTAAATAGGGATTTGAGAAATAGAGGTAGTGTGGGTTCACAAACACTTTTTTTTTTTCTTCCATATAACCCTGGCAGATTCCCCCCTCCCTCTCACAGGTATTTAGCAGAAAGAATTGCTGTTAATGAATTTCCTATTACAGAGGAATCCAAGAGCTAGAAGGAACTTTCACTAGGTATTAACATCCACTGGCCTGCCTCTAGCTATAGCTCAAATGAGAAGATTCTTGTTATACATCTATTTTGTTCCTTTATATAATAGTCACTTCTGCTGGGAAAAAGTGAATCAATTCTTAATTAAAAGCTGTGTTTTCCATTTTCAGGGACCCCATGGACTTCCTGGACCAAAGGTAATCCAACAAATCCTTTGATTATTTGATGGCTGTTTCATTGTTAATCGTGGGGAAGCATGACAGAAGCATGTCTGTCCTGTCTTACTTATTTGTCAAGTGATGTTGATAATCTTTAAGCCTTTAAGTATCCAGATGTTTAAATTTCACAACAACGAATGACTTACAACAAATTTAAGTGTTATCACCTAGAGATGAATTAGTCCTCATTTTGCCTTTTTCCTTGTCACTATGTAAGTTTCTTAAGTTACTAATCATAATATACTCAAAATCAACATTCTAAAAGGAAAAAAAAAAGTGAATCTGATGAGATCTCAGACTAGTCCAGATGTTCTTTCTTAGTATAGTATCTTTAGTTGTATATTCAGATGTTATTAGTTGATACTTCTTGCTCTTCGTATAGCAGTACTGCATCTAAATGCTTTAATTATTCCAGCATCTTAATTTTGTACTCCCCCAGAGGTCACTAGTCTAGAATGAGGTGAGGTATATCAAGTATGCTATACTGAGGAGAAGGTTACATCACATACACATATTCTATACTCTGAATTAACAAGAGAACGATGGAGAATATCCCTTCCTTGTCAGAATTATTGCAGTTTGTATTGTGAAGATGGATGAAGGTGCATTCTTTGCCTTTGTGTAGACCGAGAATACACCTTGGATGATTAAAATGAGCCCTGAAAGACCTGCTTCTTCTTTCAGTGAGCATACGTGATGAGGACGTATGTTCTAATCTCAGCTTTGCCACTGACAGGCTGTGTCACCTTGGGGAGATTGTTGACCCTCTCGAATCCTTCATTTACTCAACTAGGTAACTTACCTCAGAGTGTTGTGATGATTTAATGAGGTATGATTTTAGAACACTTCACAGAATATCCGGTGCAGCTGTTCATAAACACCCAATAAACATCAGTTGTTATTGTAATCTTGTGGTTTGATGCTTTGTTCTGAACAGAAAAATTTAGCTAGTCCTCAAGACTGCTTGAGAAAAGGTGCAATGACTCTTGCAACCTCCTCAGTAGTGAGTTGATGCATTGAAATGGAGAGGGGGTGAGGGAACACATAAATGCAGCATTGGCACTAAGAATCAGAAAGCCTAGAGGCAGCCCACCCTCTCCTCTGAGCACTCCCGCTGGCCCCCCAGCTTTAGGGGTGACAAAGGGATTGGTCTGACTCCAGAAACCTGAGTTTCCTTCTCGAGATGAAGCAGGTGACCCACCCAAGAAAGGAAAGAGTTCATGCCTCTTTATTCGTCTTAGAATACCTTACCTTCTGATAAGGCCAGTGATTGACAGTGTCTCAGTGGCGTGGATTATAGTTTAGGGTAAGAACATTTCTGTTGGGGTCAAAAGAGAGCTTATCTATCAGCTCGGTGGTCTAGGTACTTATCTAGCCTTCTTGGGCCTCTTTCCCCACACTGGACTAAATAATCTTTCCTTCTGTGTTGACTTCTGTTTGGATTTGAAGGTACCCCTAAAGACCAGATTAATTGTAATGACTCAGGCCAAAGCCACCAAGATTGAGTTTTTAATTCTATGAGTGGTACAGTTACCCCATCGCCATGACATTAACAGATGCCCAAGATCCTTTTGACATCTACAAGGCAATGATTCACTTTGCCTACACCTAACTTCAGTTGTTATTTAAATCATAGATTTCAGAGAATTGTAAAGTTGAAAACATCGCATAGATTACCTGTGCTAGTTCCTTGATTTTAGAGATAATGAACTACAGGCTCAGGAGATTTAGGTTATTTGCTCTAAATTACACTGCCAATCAAATGACAGATCTGGGACTGGAATTTAGGCTCAGAGTTGACATTTGAAATTTTTGCCTCAGAGTTTGATTGTTTAAACTCACCTTCTCTAAACTTAACGCCCATTCCTATCAATGCAGGATTCCTCACCAAAGAACTTCATAGCCTACCAAGGCTGCCCTGCCTAGTCATCATCTTACGATCACTTGCTGAATGAAAGGCCACACACGTGCAAAGCCCTGAATCTCAAGTTTAGACCAGTTAACTGCAGTTGACTACTGAGCCTTGGCTTTTTTTTTTTTTTTTTTTTTTTGCCGCTCCGGGGCATGTGGGATCTTCCTGGACCGGGGCGCGAACCCGCGTCCCCTGCATCAGCAGGCAGGCTCTCAACCACTGCGCCACCAGGGAAGCCCTGAGCCTTGGCTTTAATCTCACATTGGCTCTAGCTCTGGGACATTCCCAGGATCACACTTTACCAACCATAGAACGCTTGGCTTTCCTACAGTGGTGGCAGCATTGCAGACGCCCTCTCCTCAAAACTGCCAAACTCCATTAGGTCATGCCAATGTATATATTATTTTGTGACCCCTTTGAAAGTTCAAATATATAGCATGGTTCCATGGATGACTCTAGCTCACTGTTTCCTAGAATTTCCTGATGAGAAGAATCACCTGGGAGACATTAAAAATGCCATTCCTGTGCTGCTATGGTCCAGGTGGTGCCCTGGACTCTTTAACAAGTACTGCACTGATTTGCACCATCAAGCAAACCGGGGAAATACTGCCCAGATTAATAATCCCTCCTGCCATGTAAGCATAGCCTCTCCCCTCGCCCATCTCTACCACTCAGGACTCTATAGGGCATTTAAAACTGAAATCATCTTCCTCCCACAAGTCTTTCAAGATCTTCTTGATGAAGTGAATATCTGTACTTAAAAGCTGAAAAGGGAACAGGTCAGAATTCTATTTCTAACATGCTGCTGCCGATAGAAAATAGTGTATTACATTCCTAGGTTTTTAAAAACAGAGTCAAGAGAATTTATCACTTATCATGGTTTTTGTATTGTCACCTTAAGTTAAATTCAAACCTACTTTATTCTATGACTGGACAGACAGACAGTAAAGCAACATATAAGTTCTGTGATCTTCACATTCTCTTCTAGAATTGGCTCTTTGTTGTCTATTCTATTGATTAATCCATGTAGGGACCTGACTTGCAATGTCAGTGAATGAGGATTCACCAAATAGCATTACTTCAAAAGTCAGTTGCTACATTTTTAGCTCATTCCCCTGGGCAAAATGCTTAAAGGCTTAAAATATTCATATATATAACCCTCTCCTGCATATTCCAGTTTTCCATTCCAGCAGAGTGAGTCTTTCCTGCTCAGCCTCTTTCGGTATCCTCCACTCAGATTGTCTTTGATTTACTTGGTCAGAACAATGTAGCATAACACCAATTTCCCTGAGGTAAAACTGAAAAATTCGAAGCTCAGACATATACATTTTGCTTGTAAGGAGCACACTTTCTCAGGAGTTCTGCTTCCTAGAATATTATTTAATTGTCAATTTCAGTTTGTTAATTCTTAAAATTTTTAAAATTATTTTTGAACTGATGCAAGACAAATCTAGCCTGACTCTGCTGTTACCTAAAACTGGAATCTGCAACCATTTCAGAGACTGGCTCTCTTCTCTCGAAGTTGAAACACCCATGATAGCAACCAAAATCGGCATTTGCTTTTGCATTTAGGGTGAACCAGGGTTAAATGGTGTTAAAGGATTGAAGGGTGAACCAGGTCAAAAGGGTGACAGAGGACCCCTTGGTCTTCCAGTAAGTAAAGAAAACTTTCCATTTCAGTGCAAATCTCAGACTTTTCTTTCTACCCTAAGTAAGAACTCTGGTTTACTCAGTGACCATCTTACGGTTGAGATTTCTGTAACTGGAAAACGTACTGTGTTCGCGCAGAGCTCGGCCCAGTTTTGTTTTCTCTGATGTCTGCTCTTGTGTCAGAGGAAGACCCTGTAAAAAACAATGCCATAAAAAAAAAATGCCATAAATGTTCTGTCGTTCAATTACATACATGCCAACCTTCCTCTTCTAAGGCTGACAATTCTTCTCCCATCACCCTCCCCTTTAAAAAATTATTATGCGGATTATTTCATAATTTCTCCCAAATGTTTTTATTATTTAGTGTAGTGTCAAATCCTCCCTCAATTTTTATTTTTTCTTCTTCAATACCAAAAACCATAGCCCCCTGTTGGTGGCAGGTATGCAATTGGCCATTGTTGAAGGCGTGAGGTCAGTGCCGTGGCTCCTTACATTAATCAATCATATTGTGGTCTAAGTGTTGTATGTTGTGCTGGAAATGCCCTCTTACGAGGTTCTTGCGGCAATAATGGATAATATGGAAGAAGTATTTTGCAGTTATTTAGAGATGTTTATTTTTAATGAAAAGGAGATTTCCAACTTTCATGCACTTTGTGCTAGTCTTCTTTCCACAACAACTAAAAAGATATTTTTAAATGATTATTAAATATGAGGGGTTTTTTGGTTTTTGGTTTTTTTTTTGGCTGCACCGTGCAGCATGCAGGATCTTAGCTCCCTGACCAGGGATCGAACCTGTGTCCCCTGCAGTGGAAGCACAGAGTCCTAACCACTGGACCGCCGGGGAATTCCTAAATATGAGTTTTAGTTTCAAGCTTTTTATATGCTGTCTATTCAGTGAATGCAGATAAAAGTCAGTAAAGAACATTATAGATTACATTATTAAAATATGACATAAAATTGGTAATAGAAAATAGTTTATACACGTCTCCATAAAAATATTGGTGACTACTTATTTTATTTTGCCCACAAGTACTGTATTCTAAGTACTAAATTATTCCTCTTGATAGCCGATGCCTTACATAGATCAGGCACTTAGTAGATGCTTAATATGTATTCATTTATTGAATGATGTAAGCCTTATATTAGAGTATAGGTTAAATCACACCAATTAGATAATGCCATAGGTATAAAACCTAAAACCTGTATAATATATGTGAGTCATTAATTCACATTCCAGGTAAATATAATATTATATAATCAGTGGAAAAATTTTATCATCCCCCTATTTATTTTTAAATTTTAATAATGGTGACTCTGAAGAAAGTATCAAAAAGCAAAAGAAAGTTTGGATTTCTATTTTATTTAAACCCTCAATTTGATTTCTTTAAAGTTTGCCCTAATTTCAAATCTAGGACTAGTGTTCATTTTTATGTAACATTTAGCCAAAAGCTCTACATATGCTAGCATTAAGCAAATGATAACACACATATTTTTTTTAAATTTTAATCATTGCTAAGTAAATTGAATTTTGCAGTTATAATCTGACTCACAATAGGATTGTACAGAAGGAATTGTAAAATAAAAAATGAAAAGTACCCCCCAAAATATATGGTATAGCATCAATTGTAGAGTTTGCAGCTGCAATAAATTTTTTTTCTTCCATTTTGTATCATTAACTACATCTGAAGCATAAAATGGGGAAATAGTCCTGCAACCTTGCCAAGAGATGTATAGAAGTAGTGCATTGTCTTTCTTAAATACTCCTTGATCAAATCAACATTTTTAAAGGACTATAAATAAACATTTGAGTTTTGAGATACAAAAGCCATACCAAAAAAGTAATTGAGCTTATAATTGAAACAAGCATTGAAAATGTCATCTTTTGGTCATACGTTATGCATAGCCTAGAGTTGAAGGGAAAGAAAAGCATGCATTGCCTGAGAACAACATTCAATTTTTAAAGCATTTCCCATTCAGACTTTGATGCTCGATTACTTGAAGTGAGCTGAGGAACAATGTTGTTTGGGACAGTTATTTCTTTTTGGACTCATGAAATTTTTCTGGCTTTTTCTTGTTCCTAGAAGTCCCTCTAGTGGTCACTAATGTGAACACAGTAAGAACAATCCAGAAAACTGAGTATCATCTGTGTAACATCCAGAGTCACCCTGACATGTTAAAATTCTGCATTTGTTATTCATCAATGCTATTTTAACAAATAAAACTAGAGCTGTTTTCTTCTCTGAAATTCTAACTTGATTGATTATTATAACGAGCCCTATCCTAGAAGATTGGCCATTATTTTTTTTTCAGAACCGAAAGAAATATATTGTGAATGGCACAGTCTTTAGAAAATTAATTTCATATGGAAATTAGCAACCCAGACTGTTACTGGCAACTATTTTAAAGCCCACTTTATAAACCTCATTCACTTGATTTCTAAGTAAGAATTTATCAAATGGAAATGTCATAAAAATGCCATCATCTGTGGGGTGTTTATTGTCACATTTTTTTTTTTTTCAACTAACAATTTGTAGCAAAGTGATATTCATCCCAGAACCCTGTGACTGCGTATTATGTTGTTTGAAGTGTTACATTTGTTCATCAGTACCTCATACTAATCTCTGTTCTTGTCATTCGTGTTACACCCACCAACCCTGCTACCAACCAAATCACACAGGGAGCATCTGGCTTAGACGGAAAGCCAGGATCCCGGGTGAGTCAGCACCTCAACTTGCTCCAACATGCTTTGTGGCTAGGCGTTTTATGCTTCAGGACAGACTCCCATCAAATGATGAGGGGTACATGGGACTGGAGCAGAAGAAAGTGGACAAAGACAGTGGCAGAAAAGGGAAAGGTAGACAAAGCCTGGGTTGCAGCCTTGTTTGTCGTACAGCCTAAACCGCAGAACATCTTTCTGAAGCCTGGGTTCAAGACTGGATAACTTGTGACGTGGGAAGAATGACCTATCTAATTGGCTTCGTTGTCGTAGAACCCCAGACAGATTTTTCCATAACCAATGAACACTTCCTGCAATTCCATGGGAGGGGCCCTCTGAAGGAATCAAAATCATGTGAATTTATTTTAACTTGCTTTTCCTTTTATGTTTATGTCCATATTAGAAATGTAACTTCTTCTTTGGAACTAACTTTCAAATCTCTGTTCATTGAAATGACTTGTCTGTCTTCTGTCATTTTGTCTCTTTTCTATGGTTCTTAACAGCTCCATCTCTTAAATTTCAGCTACAGGTCCTCAATATTTAGAAGTCTTCTGAAGATGAACTTTGAGTTCAGGCAGTAAGAAAAAGATCAAGCTGATGTTGATAATTCACCAACATTAGAATGAGTTTAAAACCCTGAATTATTTCATATCACAAGACTCATAGAATAAACAAGAATAGTATAACAGAAATAGGAGTACTAAAAAAATTGTGCTAGAATAGTTTCTGTTTGCAAATATCATAATAAATTCATTGCAAATCTAAGCATACGCTTCCTGAAAATGAGCAAATATACCTGAAGTCCTTGCTACATTTTTAAGAATCAAAAAGAATTCCAAGCTCTTCAATTCTTAAAACCTGTTTCAGGCAGTCATTATTTTCACTGGACCTCGGTGTTCCTATATTCATCCAAATATTATCTCATCTGCCACAGAAATACTAATCCTGAACCAGGAGGCCAGAGGGCAATTATGCCATTAAATAATCCAGCTGCCTGATTTGTGCCTTATAGGCCCAGTGACTTGAGCCACTGCAGCAGAACTTATAAGAATAATTCCTTCCTCCTAAGCCCCCTGCTGCTTCCAACAGAACTGAAGAAAGTTTGAAAAGTTAAACACTGTTCTCATTTAAGTTTTTTTTTTTTTTTTTTACTTGTGTAACTATTCGAGCCTCTTAAACAGCTGAAAACAAGACTTCAGAGCATTTGTTGGCCAAGAGGGGTAGGGTAACTGTAGGGGCAGAGAATGGATGTGAAGAAGAGGTGATGTAAAGCAAAAACAATTAATTTTTTCTTAAGATTTTGGGGGCAAAGTGAAGATGTTCCATTTAGTCAGGGAGGAAATATATAATTAAATGTGATAGACAGTATTTTGTGTGAGCCTTTCTTTGAAATATGCAGTTATATAATTCATCCCTTTTGCATGAGCTTCTTGAAAACTGTTGGCCTGAAAGAATCAAGCATAAAGCAGTTTGAAAGGAGACGTGTTGTCTTACTGACATTCTAAGGCATCATTCACCCAGGAAAAGTCCAGGATAGATTATAACTGCTTTTCTTACAGCCCTTGGGATATGTCTCATATTATATTATTTTTATCTTTTTTTAGGGTACAGATGGCCCTATGGGACCCCATGGCCCTGCAGGTCCCAAAGGAGAAAGAGTAAGTTGCTCCTGAGGTTATTAAGCTGTGACCTAAGGAAAACACAGTGTGCCTTTTCCATTTTAGTTGATCTGAGCTGTTCATTTCCCAGAAGAAATAAAGGGCCATCTTAAGTTCTATTCAGAGTCCTCATGCTGAGAGAACGACAGAGTATTAGAATATGCCTGCCTTAACCAAAAAAAAAAAAAAAAAACCAACAATGCATACATTTTCATAGCTAAAGAAAATAGCTCAGACCATTCCTTCTTGACCCCTAAGGAAGATGTTTTCATTTGGCCTTAATCCAGAAAGTTGATGTCAATAGGTCTAAAATTTCCAGGACTATATATTCTGGTCGATAATCTTTTATATTAAGCTACTCTATTCATTCAGAATAAGTTATAACTTTTCTAAAGGGAACTTACAAAGCCTAAGGATTCTCTGCACAGTTACACATGCTCCTCTTTTTTAGCAAAAGAATAGCCTTTCTTTAACCATAAGGAAATAATTTTAGTGCATTATAAAACAAAAACCTTCCACTAACCTCTCTCTTGCTAAGCCATGTTTCCATATCTTTGGGGGGAAAAAAGACACTCAGAGTGGAAGATAAACATCTGACACACAAAAATGTACCACAGCATCAGCAGCTGGTCATCTGTCTGGAACTTCTCTCCCTCTTTCTCTGTTTTTCTTCTGCTTTTTCTTTTCCTCACCCTGAAAAATTTAGAAGGTTTTTTGTATCTGAGTAGAATTGTGTCATCAATTTCTCCACCATCCAGGATAGGATGTAAAAAAAGTATCCTAATGGTGAGGACTTCAAAATGTTGGAATGATTCATTGTGCAACTTTGTGGTCTTTTAAAACTAGATAGAGTTTCATCAGTCTGGGATAATTCTCTTTAAAATAGAGGGCCACATAGTGATTTCTTTGGCATACATCCCCAACTCATAATTCCATGTCCTATAAAGTGAATTCACTTATTCAGTAAGTATCACATTAAGATGTACAAAACACAATGTACTCCTAGTGTGGAATGAAAACGCTCTCCTCCCATTTATGAAGTCTGTTTTGCTAATTGTTCTAATGAATTGCACAATAATAATTGTTTCATCATCCTATAACCTTTTATTAATACACTGTATATACTTACTCAGTACTGTGAAGGAAGCAGCTATTTTCCATGATCTAGAAGAGTTTACAATCTAATTGCAGAGGAAAAAAATATCTGCAAGGAATAACTAGATAATGAGGCCTAAGTGAATACAAATAGTACATGCTGTGCATTTAGCGATGAGGAAGGCTGGCTTTACCCAAGAATCCTTCTAGGAAGAGGTGAGTCCTAAAGGAAATAAATCATCTGAATTTATTTCTAAGGTCAAACAAAAGACTTAACGAAGATCATCTTAATTAAAAAGATTTAAAAGCTAAGAGCCTCATGCTGCTGGTGCAGTCAAGCATTGTATCAGGAAATCCAGTACATGGACTAAAAATGGAGCAGCAAATCTCAAGTAGTCTGGTGGCAGAAGGCCCTGGGACTCAAGAGGGTTTACCGTTTGGTAAATCAGCTGTTACTTCCGAGAGCTCCACAGTGTTATAAGAGTATCAGGTCTCAGCGCCGGGGTAGAATTCACCAGGAGAGCAAATGAAATGGCTAAGAATTTGTGAAGGCATAGTTTAAGTCAAATGGTGTGCAGTGTAAAGTGTTACACTTGTATTTAGTCAGCATGTTAACTATCTTAACTGGATCAGATATCAGTACTCTCTCCAAGGGCCCCTCTCCCTAAGTGCTAAACTGGAGTGTGATTCTCAAAGTTAATTGATGGAGGTGCCATCTGGACTCTCTTGAAAAAGTTTCAAATTTTAAAGAGGCAGGAATCAAGAAAGGGGTTCGTTCTAGAATAATTCCTCAGCGTAGACATGCAAATTAAAGATCCTGAATGAAATGAGACCAGCCTAAAAGAAACCAGGCATTTGACAGACAGTGTTACTCAAGAATTGTCAAATACATGACTGGCAGCATTAGTAGGCAGCTCTTCAGAGCACCTGAACGTCCTACCTTCAGCTGATTTCTTCATCTTGGCCTTGTAACCCCTAAGGAACTCCGTAGAGTGTGTTAAATTTGAGACGTTCAAAGTTCTTTTGGAATGAATTAATCCCGGAAAAGAAGTTGCACGTTCAAGGCCCTGTGTTAATATTTCATTCCTAAAAGTTTTCAAGCTGAAACCATTAAGCTGCTTTTGGTTCCAAGTGACAGAACCCCAACTCAAAATGGCTTAAACAATAAAGAAATGTATAGGTCTGTGTGGCAAAATAGTCAAAGGAGGAACTCTAGGCTTTGCTTCTGTGCCCTTTCCAAGAGCTGGCTTTGTCTTCTGACCACAGGCAAGCTGGTTGCACCAGTTCCAGAACCCCCCTCTGGCGAGGCATCAGCAGAGAGCAAACATAGGGACTGTCTTCTCCTGTATCCTCCTTAGCTGTGAGGAAACCGTCCCCAAAGCTTCCCAGCCCCTTCCCCTGACACTTCATTGACCAGGATTGGGTCATATGTCCACTTCTGAAGCAGTCACTGGGAGTGAGATGGAATTGTCATTATTAGCTTAAAGTAAGTATTGGGGGGTGAGCAATTCTGCAAGAGGAGCTCCACAGCTTCAGTGACAACTGAATTCAAATCAGCCACAGCATATTCATTTTAAAAACAAAATAAAGCTGAAGTACTCAGTCAGAGGAGGAAGAAGGGAGTAGGTATATCAAAATAATCTGTGGAGATATTTCAAACCAGAGCTACTCTAATCCATTGAGTTTTTACGAATTAGACCAACTCCAGGTTACACGAACCTTCCTTCTAAATCCCCACCTCCCATTTACACACGCACGCACGCACACACTTAAAAGATCATAAATAACACTGACAGATCAAACTGAAAGAACTTTATTTTGAATGAGTGCTCTTTGAGTTGCCAAGCCCCTTTCATTAAAAACAAGACCTCTAACTGTACGATAATAATGAGAGCTTCTTTTTATGGACATATTATTTGGCAACATATAGTTTCATATTTTATAATCACACTTATTCTTCAGAAAAATTCTTGCAGAATATGTATTACTCTTCTTATTTTACAGCCAATGAAACACAGGCACAGAAAGGTTAAGGAAGTTACCCAAGGTCACCCAACCAGTCAGTGCCAGAACTGGAATTCAAATTTAAATCTGTTTCATTTCAAAGCCTGGCCACTTTACTGAATGCAATTCCTGCTCTTTCAGTAATAAACATAAAGTAATAATGAGTAAAAGTGCAATAAGCTTTTATCATATTTATTCCCCCAAATCTCCCTATACTATATGTGCCTCTAAGTGACAGTGCTAATTAGCACCAACAACCCCTAAGTTTACATTAAAGAAGAATGTTGACAGTGACTTGAAATTTGCTCACATGGGAATTTGGAGTGTAGAGAAACACAGAATAATACTTGGATCTGCATGCACGGTTATCAGCTGAACTTGACGTTTTACCCCTGGAAGAGATTTGCTACCCTTAAACTTCTTCAGGGGTGTAATAAAAGAAGGTAACATTTTCTTTTGGCCCCTCACATAAACATCATCATTCTCCTGAAGTTTCCATATTAAATACTGACAGTTTAATTTTGGAGATGGCAGCAGAAGAAAACACTGCTTGAAATGCAGACATCTCTTTTTTTATTATCACAATTTCATATTCCTGGGGACACCTCCAATTACTTATTTTTTATAAGCATTCAAGATGATCGTGTTTAATGAATCAACCAACAAAGGATTAATCTCCAAACTATATAAACAGCTCATGCAGCTCAATATTAAAAAAACAAACAACGCAATCCAAAAATGGGCAGAGGACCTAAATAGACCTTTCTCCAAAGAAGACATACAGATGGCGAAGAAGCACATGAAAAGCTGCTCAACATCACTAATTATTAGAGAAATGCAAATCAAAACTCCAATGAGGTATCACTTCACACCAGTTAGAATGGGCATCATCAGAAAATCTACAAACAACAAATGCTGGAGAGGGTGTGGAGAAAAGGGAACCCTCTTGCACTGTTGGTGGGAATGTAAATTGATACAGCCAGCCACTATGGAGAACAGTATGGAGGTTCCTTAAAAAACTAAAAATAGAATTACCATATGATCCAGCAATCCCACTACTGGGCATATACCCTGAGAAAGCCATAATTCAAAAAGACACATGCACCCAATGTTCATTGCAGCACTATTTACAATAGCCAGGACATGGAAGCAACCTAAATGCCCATCGACAGACGAATGGATAAAGAAGATGTGGTACATATATACCATGGAATATTACTCAGCCATAAAAAGGAATGAAATTGGGTCATTTGTAGACACGTGGATGGGTCTAGAGACTGTCATACAGAGTGAAGTCAGAAAGACAAAAACAAATATCATATATTAACGCATATATGTGAAACCTAGAAAACTGGTACAGATGAACCGGTTTGCAGGGCAGAAATAGAGACGCAGATATAGAGAACAAACATATGGACACCAAGGGGGGACAGTGGTTGAGGTGGTGATGGTGGTGTGATTAATTGGGCGATTGAGATTGACATATATACGCTAATATGTATAAAATAGATAACTAATAAGAATATGCTATATAATAAAATAAATTTTTAAAATAGATTATCATTTAAGCCGAGACAAGCTCTGCTACTTAAATAGGTACATGAAGAGAGAGTGATGAGGTAGTAAATTCCTACCTTATCAGGCACTGAGTAGAAAACATAAAAGTTTTTAAACCCTCTTTTTCCGAAAGGAAGCAAAACATACATGATTTTATTGATTTGACTTGACTCATGAATTCTGCATGCTGGACACTATTATAAGCTGTGGGCATGCAGTAGAGGAAAAGGCCAGGGCCCTGGCACCCTAATGTGCAGATTCTAGCGAGGGGCTCAGCAGAGAATAGACAAGTTATAACGTGGGTCTGTCTCCTGGTGTATGAGCACCGTGCAGTAAAATACAGCTCAGTTAAGGGCAGGGGCAGTCAAGGGTGAAGGGCTCGCTGAAGAGACATTTGGTAGGGGGAAAAAGAATTTTCTTATTACATTTTTGAAAAAGTGGTGACTTAAAATAATTAGTAACAAATAAACATTTCACAGTAAGGCCAAAGAAACCCAAGCACCACACACCCTAGATATGCAAGTCCTTTTGCACCGCTGGGCAGACAGTCCTTCTTTCAAAGGTGATTCTGTAAAATATGCTAATATGGATTTCTTTTGCTGTATCACTGGCAGCGGCCCTGAAAGAGCCTGACTCTTTGGAATTTTGATAGAATGAGGCTTTAGCCACAGGCCATCAGGGAAAGTGTGTGAATATAGGTGTCTGCTTATGATTTGCACTTTCACCTTTCATTATAGGGTGAAAAAGGAGCAATGGGAGAGCCGGGACCTCGAGGACCGTATGGTCTTCCCGTGAGTTCTCTCGTCTCGCGATGGTGTTTCCCTTCAGCATGTATGGATGACCTGTCCCTGGCGTGGTTAACCCTCCCCTCGTGGGTAGACTAATCCCATTAGAGGAGCAAAGAACAATCCACTAATTCTCTTCAACGCCAATGTAACTGTGTACTTCAGACATAGTCATATCTGTGTCGTGTTCTTACACTCACGTACAGACACCCACACACTTCACCAGATTGAGAGGATCAGAGGTTGTCCATGAGACGGACAGTGCTAACCTGACAGCGGGCTTTTGACCGTCAGATAACCCCTCCCTGAGCCACCTGACCAAACCCATAATCGGCCCTTCCTTGGGAGGTCATTGTACCAGAAGTGGGTGTGGAAGCTTAATTTTAAAAACTCTCTTCAGACTTTATCTGTTCTCATGTATCACTTACAAAAACTGCTCTTGCTAATAAAAGGTATTTCTCAGATTGATGTTTACGATGGCTTTGATGTTTCTGACCTTTCTAAATTACCGTGATGACAAGTGATCTTCAGAACAGAGAAGGTTGATAGTGTTCTATCTTCCAAAATTCGGGCTTCCCTGGTGGCGCAGTGGTTGAGAGTCCGCCTGCCGATGTAGGGGACGCGGGTTCGTGCCCCGGTCCGGGAAGATCCCACATGCCGAGCAACTGGGCCCGTGAGCCATGGCCGCTGAGCCTGCGCGTCCGGCGCCTGTGCTCCGCAACGGGAGAGGCCACAACAGTAAGAGGCCTGCGTACCGAAAAAAAATAAAATAAGATAAAAATATCTTCTGAAAATTCTCAGTTACACCCACTTCAAATTGAGGGCCTCGGGTTTGCTTCAGAATATTTATTCTCTTTGGGATAATTGTAAATGGTTTGATGGGGTAGGGTAGGACTACAGTAGAAGCATATAATGTTGTTTCAAGGTTTTTAACCCCTATGTATTTTCCACGTACCTTGTACTTTCTAGTTTTGAGGAATTGAAATGATAAGCTCAAACCATGATTACTTGAGTGCTAAAAGAGATGCTGATTTTGAAATCGATTTCAAAATCTAATTGGTGGAATCAAAGCAACTTCTCAGCAACTTTGGGGTGGATTTGTTGTGTGATTTTCAATGCCCTGAAAATCTGCTCTACTTGGCTGAACCAATCATCCTTGCACAGCTGTATTATATTCCTTCTATAATAGGGGGTCATTAATTTACAAACAGTCTTTAAGCTGTGATCTTCACACCCGCAATATTTATAGACAAGGTGTACATCTAGCCAAATTAAAATTGTATTTAACAATAAACAGTTTTCACATTCTTTACACACTTATGAGCTAACTACTAAGTTGTCAAACTAAAGTAGCATAGATTTGCTTATTCTGTTAGTGCTGGTGTGTTTTTAAATCAACTACACAGTATTTTTGCTTTTGACTTACTCTTAGATTGATACCTTGAATACCAAGCATTAAACTTCAGCAAAATATCAGACTATTTAACCTGATATATAATAAAACATTTTCATGACCCTTCCCTGCAACATTAACAGTCACTTCACTTGATTTAGCGAAAGAAATTTGTGTTACTAATCAATAGAGAATCTTTTTCACATTTCTGAATTAGTTGTTTTTATAGTAGTGTTGCATGTCCAGGCAGCCTTCAATAGAATAATAACCTATTTGTGAAACTTAGGAACACTAATGTAGCTACTATGATTCTTTGGCAGGGGAAAGATGGAGAGCCTGGTCTTGATGTAAGTAACACCTACAATGAACATCTTCCCATTATAATAGATGCTGATGGTCTCCATCATCAGTAACAGCAAGAATACTTCTACTTTTTTTCTGTGCACATAATTATGTGTCCGGCATATATTGCTGTGCGTGTAGACAGCAATATGAAATAAACCACTAGGGTTGGCATGAGATAGACATAAAAGCAAAAAGCATAATTATCTAGTATGAAATTAATAACTGACAGTTGATAGAGGCACTTCAAAATACTTTCCCAAATTAGAGACACTCAACATGAATGGTTAAATTACTTATTTTAAAATATGCATAAAATCGAAGTATCTTTCACATGCTACCCTTAGGGAATGACATGTTTATTCTCAAAGCTATTATGCAGTATTTTGCTTTTTAGCATAAAGTCTCTATATATCTTATAGTAACATAATTCTATAAAAATAGAGAATGTCAAAAGTCAGTCCCTCCTAAAATGATTACTGTTCGTCCTGTATTATGTGAATAATAGCAGTAGCAAAAAGTAATAGTAGTTACTCTTCATTGGGCACCATTTGTGTGCAGATATCATTCTGGCACTTTATATATCATCACATTTAATGCTCACACCAGCAGATGTGTAGTATTAATAGGTATTAACCTTGTTTTATGGTCAAAGGACTAAAATGGTGAAGTAAGTTTGCCCACAGTCCCACAAATCAGAGAACTTGCCAGGATTCAAACTAGGATCCTGATATTCTCTCCACTATACATTTCTTTGGAGAAAAAGCAAGAAACCTTTTGTTTACAGATACTTGAGATGTCAGGAAACTGTTATTTCTAAGTGCCACTTTACCCATCTAAGTTTTGAGATTTGGGGGCATGCCATGTTTCTTTATATTTGCGTTCAGAAACATGAATTCTTAAGGTTTTTTTCAATATGGTGTTGCCACAGTTATACCAATAGATCTTTTTGGTTTGCTTTTTATCCTATAGGGTTTCCCTGGTCCACGAGGCGAGAAGGGTGATCTAGGAGAAAAGGGGGAAAAGGTGACCTCTCCAGCCTAGCATGTGCCTGTTTGATTTTTCTTCTTCTGTCTGCTTTGCTGTTCAACTTGTGTGGTTCTTTCATACGTCTAATCTTTCTCCATCCTGTGCTCCAAAAACACTCTGATGTTTGATCTGAGGAACCAGATCTTCACAGAGGAATAAAGAAGGCTACACTGCAAGAAATAAGGGCACTGTTAGCACAGAAGAAAAGAATTATAATCCCCAGATATCTGGGCTACAATCTTTGGACTACCTGACACCAATTAATTGAAAGATGAAGTTTTCAGGGGTTTTTGAAAATGGGGGTGGGGGAGGCATTTATGACATTAAGTAAAATTAAATAGCACAAATCTGCAACAGTCTTCTGGCAGAGCTCAGCTAACCCTGTAAATTCAGCATCTCATTCATCTTCACAACATTCCCAGAAGATATGTCCTGTATCTTGATTTTTTTTTTTTTTTTGATTGGAAAGTAGAAGGCAAGCAGTATGCCGATAAACCCAGTGACTCCCTTATGCAGGGACCAGGACTTGTTGCCTTTGGACGCTGTAGATATTTTTAAGTGAAGATATTGGTGTATTTTATGAGATTGATGTTTAGGTCCTATCTCAAGACTGTCAGCTCCAGGGGATAAGGACCCAATATCAAGCAAAATGGTTTTATGTCTGGAAGCAAAATGTGGATTATGGATTTTTTTAACCACTTTTTTCTTCTTTAAAAAATAGTTTTTTTTATATTGGACACAGGTGAAAAAGGGAAAAAATTTTTTTAAACCTCAGCACCTCAAAAGAATAATGAAAATTTTAAAGTGGCTGAAATGGTACCTTCATAATTCAGATTTAAACCAATTCTATTTCTCAGATTAATTTATGTCCTACTCTACTTACCACACTATTTTCAAAACCCTATAAATTCTCTTTAACAGTGAAGTTCATAGCTGCTGAAAAGCAAGGCCAAATGAGAGTGGCCAAAAAAAAAGAGGATATTAAGCCTGCTGTATATTCTTTGGGCATTAAACATTACTTAGCTTCCCATTGCTAGGAAAGCTCATGTGAGTGGTTATATGAAAGCACCACCATCATCACTGTCACATCATTGTCACATTTATTGAACACTTATTATGTTTTTCCAAGAGCCTCACATAAGAGAAGTCTTTTAATCCTCATAACAACACCCTAAGTTTGGTGCTATTATTGTCCCCATTTCATAGACAAGGAAACTGAAGCATTAAAAAAAGTTCTTTTATCCTGAATTGTAAATTCTAACTGTAAAATATACATGTTTTGAGATAAATTGTACTTGCAGTCTTTTAGCCCAAGGTGTCTCTGTGTGCCTTCAAGATTATAGGCATTTATTTTATATTTACCGAATGGGTTGTATGAGTCAAAAACCTTATTCACTCAAAAGTATGTCACCATTATGAAGATATTCATTCTAATGATCTTTTAAACAAAGAAGAAATTACTGGTATTGTAACTTACGAAAACCTAAAGCTACAAATTTAATCCTCAGAATAATGTTAATCACCCATACAAAAATCTTTCCATATTTCAGATTCCATAATTAGAAGTTTTATATTTAGGGAAATTAGATACAAATGTGAATACTTTTTGTATATCATTCTTTGACATGGGAGACAAAAATTAGCAAGAGCCCTTACGTGTTCATACCCACAAAGACAGATAGTTACAAAACTATGATGATTACTAATAACACTGACACATTATCCTCTGTAAAAGAGTGTCCATTTTCCATAAAGCTTGAGGTTCACTAGAATATTACTGAAAAACGATTCCCAGAGCCTGTTAAAGTCAACATTCCTATGACAACACTTGCCGTTGAGTGATTAATCTGAGTTGATTAACCAATCAAAAAATGAATTGAATCCAAAATTAATAATACCCAACACATCTGGTGTCAGTCACACCTATGTGAAGAAGAGTCCACTCCCTCCCAAATAAGTTTAAATCAATTTTACCTCACGGCAATGATGTTACTTGCTGAGGAAGAATGTTGATTCATCTTGCACAAGTGAGCAATTTACTCCCGAAAGATCCTCCCATCTTACTTCCTATCACACCTGCTCTCATTTCACTTCACCCTGGCATCTCGGGTCTTTGTTTTTGATCATGATCAACTAAGCCACACAGAAGTTCTCTCTTTCCCCGATATTAGAGAAACCCAAATGGCTTTGATTCTGAGCCTTCTGATGCAGTGTTTTTGGCACACAGGAGATAAATGTGGATCTTTCACTCACACAGAAAGAATGCATTAATTTGAGTGCATATCTCGTCTATATCTGTTATGTATATGTCTTTGAATATTCATGTTGTTTCGCTTCTGAAATTATTCAGACTTATTGTATCTGCCATCCTGCTTGCAGAATGAATACACTATTTAAATATGTATTGCATAGTATTTTGTATTCTGTACTGCACCAGCTTCTTGTCTATAAATATGCAGAGATATTTATGTTAATGTGAAACAGCTGAGGTGCATTCCTTACTTCTCCTCCTTTTGCCTCCTTTCCTTAATTCCTCCATCCCTATGATCCATGCAGATTTCCACAACCTTTACCTTGATTCTTAAATACTAATTTCCATGGCTACATTCCCACTATGTAATTATCCTGCCTACCTCATTTTTAGCATTAGCTCAACTGAATCCAAACTGCTTTTCCTCTCTTGAACAGAATTTTTTTTTGTTTTTTTGGCTTTTGTTACCTTCTGAGCAAGCTGGAAACCCATTTACCATTGTGAACACCTGGCATGAGACCAACAGCAGTGAATTAAAGAACATCTTTGAGTTTATAAACAAGTCTGTTTCTCCAAGTGGCATTGCTGAGAAATCTTAGCACTTTTAAAATTTGTTTATCTGACTTACTAAGGAAAGTATTTGCTTTTCGTTTCCTTAAAAAGAATGTTAAAAGAAAGAGTATATTTTTAACACACTGAATATGTTTAAATGAGAACTAACTACAAAAAATAATGTCAGAAAGCTGGATTCATTTCAAAAAGATAGACGCTGCCCAGATTTTTTCCCGTCTCCTCTGGCTCAATGTAGCTTTCATCTGTTATAGGATTAGAAAAAAAGCAAGTTGGCAGGTACTGAAAATTGGGTGAAGTCTCCATTATTCCTCTGAACTTCACTGCCACTGGCTGGATTCAATACAGTTGGTATCTCTCATCTTCACCAAAGCGGTGGCGGGAACACCTCATTCACAAGGACCACGGCACTGGGGTCTAAGTCAGCACTGATCCTTCTTTCTGATGTGTCAGCCTTCAAGTTCTTTCATCTTGTTGAATCTTTTTAATAAAATCCTGTACATCACTGCCCAGAATCCATTGCCACTCTGGAAGTCTGTTATTTTTTCATAATATCATGCCTTACCTAAACCAGAAAACAGTGGTAAATGCCCTTCCAGACTTTTATTGGCTAAACCATCTTTTGAATCACCGTTACTCCCCCCCTCCCCCAAATAAAACCTGTCTTATTTAAACCCTTGTATCCACAGGGGGAAAAGGGAAAGAAAGGCAAAAAGGGGCCTAAAGGGGAGAAAGGAGAACAGGGTGCTCCTGGATTAGATGCACCCTGCCCGTTGGTATGTCTGACTCATGAAACCGTCTCCAGATGTCACATGCGGAGGCGAAGCTGGGAGAGGAGCAAACTGGAGGGACCGCACCAGCGGGGGTTCTGATTGGCGTCTTTTAACGTAGACTTTAAGGTCCCAGAAACATCCATATCAGGTTGTCAGTGTGTTTGTTCCACCCCTTGTCTCTGGCCACCAGCTATGCCTGGTTTCTCAACACTCAAGTACTGACATGCCTCCGGGGCATGAATGCGGGATCGGAGGAGCAGGTCCCCGTTCCCAGACAAGCCCTAGTTGTAGGACCACATCAAGCTGTTTTATTTTGTCCAGCGTCACTGGATGTTACCTTTGCCTTCAGAGTTGCTCCTCTCCCAGCCTTTTGTTATTGTGGTTATTTCATTAGCAGAAATTGTGCTTAAGTGATTTCTTCTGTTTAGTAACATTATGAGTTAATCTTTACAAACAGGGATTCCGTGGCGTTAAGGGGGAAAAAGGGGAGCCAGGCCAGCCTGGCCTGGATGGGCTGGATGCCCCTTGCCAATTGGTACAGTATTGCTCTTTCCTACCACCCTGCATGCAATTCCTTTGTTTATTACATATTCATCTCTCTCAGTGTAAAGTGGCACTTCTGGCGCAAGCTTTACATGATAAACACACTACATGCATATGCATGAATAGCTCCTTCAGTGACTCTGCAGAGTGAAAAGAGCATGCACGCATTTCAATCAGTGACTGCAAATTAACCTCCTGACATGGTGCTCACAACTGACGCGGCCGGCACGTCTGTGTTCTGGGGAGTCTCAATTTATCTAATAACCATTTCAAGATGACATTAAAAGTGCGTAAAAATCTTCTATGTAAAGGTACAACTAGGCTATGACTTTGGCTTTTACCACTAAAGTTATCTTTTTTTTTTTTCCCTTAAAAGAAATAAAGGCATTTTTGCCTCTTTCACTAAATTTCTGTCAGGCTGTAAATAAGACCAAATCTACATAGTTGAGCTTCTGTGGTCAAGACTTAACCGATTCAAAGGAATGCTGTTAAGAGACCGTAGGGGAGAAAAACAAACTTCTCTGAGCTTCTAAAGATAATAGTCTGCAGCCCAAACCCTCTTCTTTGTCACATAACCTTTTCAGTTTAATGGTCCCTCCTTTTGAAACTCACTTTCCTAAAGTAGACAGATCTCCCCTACCTCCATTGGCATGTCAAAATCCTTATACTAAAATCTAAAATTCTACCGGGTGATCCTTCTCCTTGTACCAATCTGGCATTACCGATTTTTTTTCCCAAATATCTTATCAAGTTATTTCAAGATGTGGTTTTTTTTTTTTACATTTAAAAAGAAAGTGTATGCAAATTTTCTGAGGTGTAAAGGAAAATTTTTTATGACTGTGTTGATGGTTATACTTGGTCTGCATGTTCTTATATTATTCTTAAATACTAAGCATGATTCTTTAAAGATAAATTTGTTTCTCAAGTCTTTTAAGAGACTGTATTGTAGAAGAAAATTTTATTTAGTCAATAATTGCAATTAGAAAATGTCACTATGATATGCCCAGTCTTTTGTTTGCTTGGTATTGACAATAAATAATATTTTACAATCATTTTGTTGGGGGAAAACACAAGCATGCTTCATAATATATCAACTCTTCCTGCCTTATTTATATCATTTGTATCTGAAGAGTGCTTACCCTTTAAGTGAAAAAAAATTTTGCAACGTTTAAGAATCCCTTGTTTATTCAGAATTTGATAATTGGCTTCTGAAGAATTTTAATTTAAAAATTGAGAAAGACTATGGATAACATTTTACTATAAAGATGTAGACTGGCTGCCTCTCTTTTAATTCAATCAATTTAATGTTTTACTTTATCAATTTTTTATCAATGTTTTATAAATATCAATGTTTTATCTTTATCAATTTAATGTTTTACTTTTTCAATATAGAAAAGTTGAAAGATACTCCATAGGAAGAGCTATAAACTTCAGATAGAAATGGTTCATCACTGATGACTCATCATTATCATGCATTCAACCATAGAACATAGTGACCAGGAAGAGAAGTTATTTCCATTTATTGAATAAAGATAATTATAAAATGCATTTTAATGAAATTAAGAGAACTAGTACAGATTTATTATCTAAAGATATAACTAAGTAGACAACTAGGTTTTACAAATTATTATTCAAAGTTAAGTATAAATCTTTCTGTATTTTATTTATTTGAAAAATGTGTACTCACTTTGGATTGAATTTTCTTCCTTTTAACTAATGTTGGGTAATATCTTGGGAGTTGAGTATTAGTAAAAGATGCCTATGACTAAAGCCACCTAACAGGTAGATATTCATTTTTAAGCCTCTGTGCATATTAATTATGAAGTATGATCACTTTCGTGGAACCTGAGGAATTCTTATTCTTCTTTTTAAAATAGGGGCCAGATGGATTACCCATGCCTGGCTGTTGGCAAAAGGTAGCCTTTACAGAATTATTTCTAAAAGAAGCACTGTCCCTTTCACTTTACCTGGCCTAGCCTTTCCCATTTAGAACAGATTTTTGGAATTTGACATTACTGAAAGGTGTTTGGGTATTAAAAAGCAAAAGATCCCATCTCTAGAATATCTTTTAATAGTGTTTGCTGCTGATTTCTTCCTAAACTGATGAGTAAAAATAATTCCTGGCAAACACTGTAATTTGGAACCTTCCCTATTTAATCTTTCCTTCAGAATGGAAAGGGGCAGTGCATCTTGACAATGGTTTGCTTGTCTCAAACTCTTTTCCTCCTACTGTTTAAAATTATTCTTAATTGTGATTGTTTTTCTGTTTATACTCAGTTACTTAGGCAAATATGCAAATACATGGTAGAACCCTGTCAATATTAGTCGCAAAGCTGAGAAAGCAGAAAATGTAAGCATAATTTTCTTTTCTTCGATGATGTCTTGATTTATTTAGGAGGATCTGGTTATATTTACGTTGGTGTCCTTGATGATATCAGTTTGCTCTAGCCTCTACATGTGGCCACCCATAGTCACTGTGTATGTATTCAGCAGAGAAGGGAAATTATTCTTCATAGAGAACCTTCTTGTACAAAGGCTCTGTGATGAGCCCTTTCATATAGGCGACATCACTTTATTTAATCCTCATAATATCCCTATAGTGTATTATTATCGTGAATGACGCCAGTGAGGAAAGTAAAATTCAGAGAAGTTAAGTAACTTCCAAGGACACAGAGCTAGTATGTAACAGAACTAGAAGTAGACAATGGAAAGCAATGGCAGAACTTGAAGGAGGGAAGAGATCTGTATGTGCTGTGCCTTTCAGAGAATACCCAACCTTTACACAGTAACAGTGCGCACCTAATTATAAAGGACTGTGCATATGCTACCTAAGGTTAAAGGAATTCTACCGATGTGAAAATGAGCCAAAGGGAAGTATACATGCTCTCATCGTTTTGAAATTTTTTTCTCTAACACCTGTGGCTTCTTTGGTCATTTTTGATAGGCTTTGCTTCATTGGCAAACCTACAGCAAAACTATGTAGGATTGCAAAAAGATGAGGAGAGACTTATTTTCCTCTCATCTTATCAACTCTGTTTGTGAGGAGATCCTGTGAAACTCACCCTCTTGCTTAACTACTTTCACCCCACTTGGTGAGGGAAAGAAAATCCTTCTCTCCCAGTAGCGTCATTTATTTAGTAGCTTCCCATACTCCACTTTCAGCCTGTCAGATCATTAGCTCCATCACAGCTGAGGTCAAGTGGTTCTTGGGAAGATGAGGCTGTCATCATATTCTTCTTCACCTGAGAAAACTATCCTTTTACCATCATAACCCCTGTTCTCAGAATTTTTAATACCTTCTTGAGCTGGAATTACCATTTGCTCTTTAACATTTGCCCTGTAATCTAATACTATAACGATTTTTTAATCCAGTCATTGGCACACTTTACATGGAGAGAGATGTGAAAGGCTTGCTTTATCCACGCTCTGGCACTACTCAGCACTTGGGTTCACATCATTTTTGGCCGCTTCTAAATCACTTCCTTTTTTGTGAAGCCATAAAAATAAGAGCAGCAAGCATAGGATTCATCATCTTTTTGGTTCATTAAATGGCCAAACCTAGTAATATGAACTAATATGAGTAGCTCAGAAAATCAGAAATTTCCCTCTTAAGTACTTATTTTTCCACAGAATATACACTATGCTCTACATAAGGTTAAGGCTGTCTTAAATCCAGCCTCTTTTTATATAAAGACTAATGCACAACGTTGTAAATCAACTATACTTCAATAAATTTTTTAATGGTAAAAACAAAAATCATAACTCAATGATAAAGCTTCAGTATCACTTACCACACTCCCCAACACAATCAAATGCAAACAATAGTGATTATCCTCCCCCCAACACCCCCTCCCCCCAAGACAGAAACAATTAGAAAAATGAAATGTTCTATTGAATATAATCTCTTATGTGGTCAACTTAGCTATCTCAAATACACTGTTGGTCAAATCAAATTAATTTTTAAATGATATTTTTCAAAGAAAGCCAGTAGATTACTCAGTCCTATTTTAGTGGACCACGTTTTTTTTTTTTTTGCTGTACGCGGGCCTCTTACTGTTGTGGCCTCTCCCGTTGCGGAGCACAGGCTCCGGACGCGCATGCTCAGCGGCCATGGCTCACGGGCCCAGCCGCTCCGCGGCATGTGGGATCTTCCCGGACCGGGGCACGAACCCGTGTCCCCTGCATCGGCAGGCGGACTCTCAACCACTGCGCCACCAGGGAAGCCCTGGACCACGTGCGTTTTTCAACATTATGTTTAGTAGTCTCTAGAGCCCAGTGGTAAATGTTTGACTGAAAATTCAGATTGTAGCCACAGTAGAATCACTGTGAACAAGTCCTGTTAGTCATACGACTCTCAGTAATAGTTTTTCCATGTAAAACTATTTGATCTTTGTTTAAATTGCTTTTCTTTCTAGATATAGTCCAGTTTTCTAAAGTTTGAAGAATAATGATATACTGATTCACACTGTAATTCGTACAGTGAGTAAATGGCAGAACTTATGGTTAAGAAAATACTTACAAGCTATTAAAGTTATCATCTGTCCTTATCCAGAGATTAAAAACTATTTAATAGGAAAAATACATATGGCCTTCATATTTTTTAATGTTTCATGAAATTTCATTTTTCCAGATAGGGCTGACAGGTTTGCAACAGAATCTTCCTAAAGTAAGGTGACAGGTTTTTTACATTAAGTTTTAAAGTCTGGGGAAAAAGAGAATCTTTTAAATTCTGGAGATTATTTACAAAACATTGGTTTCTCAAAATAATGCATCTGTTTGAAAATTTGAGATAAGTGGGAGTTTGGAGAAAGGAATACTTCCTGTAGACACATTCTCTGGCCTTGGCATGACGTGGGTAACATTGGGTGAACTTCATTTCTAAAGATCAGAAAGTATCCAGCCTCTTAAGCACACTTAATATAGCATCTATTTTTACTGGAGAGAGAAAAGCAAATATTTTTAATTATTGAACTGAAAGATGACTCTGAGGACGGGTCACCGTTGTGGTGGGGAGATGAAGAGATCTTTATCATTCTCCTTCTCTGGACATTCTACTTTTCTCACTGATTTTTCTTTGAGTAAAAGTGAAGATTGTCGCCAACATCTGCTCTATAAGTTATACCTCAAAGACCATTGTTCCTCTGTTCTCTCAGACTTAACTTCAGTTCTAGGAAAACCTTAGTAATTATGGCTGCTCAAAACAAGGAACCAGGGCTTCCCTGGTGGCGCAGTGGTTGAGAGTCCGCCTGCCGATGCAGGGGACACGGGTTCGTGCCCCGGTCCGGGAAGATCCCACGTGCCGCAGGGCGGCTGTGCCCGTGAGCCATGGCCGCTGAGCCTGCGCATCCGGAGCCTGTGCCCCACAACGGGAGAGGCCACGGCAGTAAGAGGCCCGCGTACCAAAAAAAAAAAAAAAAAAAAAAAAAACAAGGAACCAGACATTTCCAGATCCTTACATCACAGTAGAACCTATAACACAGCTTGAAGACCTGACAGCAGAGAGGTCTGCCCTGCATGACCTTCACAGCAGGGCAGGGCCAGAAAAAGGAAAGGGGAAACCAGAACCCAAAGAGAGTAGAGTGTTATAGTTGGGCACTGATGAAGTAAACAATGACACTGAGGTCAGAATCCTCAACATTTTCCACAGTTGTGTTTTAATGCTTGGAGAAGAAAGATTACATAAGCCATATATAGGACATGTTTTAAATTATGGCACATCTGTGATAAAATCTTAATTTTCTGCTTTCCCAGAATAGTTACTGAGACAAACACTTCCCACAGACTTCTCAGTGGCAAAACAAAATGTGGGTTGAACCTAGGATAAAAATTTTGATGAATTTTAGAAAAGTAATGTATAGGACATATCAATTGGCTCATTGATTAAAAAAAACCCCACGATTCAGGGTTCTACCAGTTTTCTTAAAATAAATGTTAATTTAGAATTTTTATCCTAAACTACTAATTCTATACATTTGTCTTTTTTGTTGTTTGTTTTTCTGCAGTGATGAATCTAACCTTCCGAGCATGAAGTTGTGTATATAGTGGTCCACTTTTTATATTTATAGTTGAAAATTGGATTGCAGATTTTACAAGTCTGAGATATGTTTACACATAGCTGCTTCTTCCTGTTTGCAGTAGTACACATATCCATTTTTTCTTCCCTTACATCTGAAATTGGGCAATAAGTGAAACCAGTGAGAAGCCTGCAAAAATTATAGATCAGTATCTCTTTATCTTATGTGAAGATATGTATGTATATGGACATAGTGATAGAGATTGATTGTTCTTGCTATTTTCTTACTCTGGGCTTGTTAATTGCATGGACAAAAAGTGCCATGAGATAGTTTACATGAACTTGTGACCAAATATGAACTCGAAGCTATGAAAATGTACTATACTGACTGATTTTAGAGTTTATCGTCACATCCCTACTCACCTTTGCTCTTCATGCCCACACCACCCGTTGAAACTGACTAAAAAAGCATGATCGTGTGCCAAACCTTCTTGCTGTGCAAACTCAGATGCTAGCATGCTGCATTATGAGTCCTTTGATCACATCTGAACTTTTATTTCTTTTGTCATCTCAAGGGGGTTACACCATGGCTCATTGCCAAAAAGTGATAAGGTGGCGGACAGCACACACACACAAATGGTCTTGTATTTCGAAAGGAGTTGCGGTCCCAACTGCAGATCTTCAGCTTCCACTATTGTGGGCTCATGTGGCCTCTTTGGTTGAAATGTCCAGGGGCTGAGCTGGTAGCTGACACTAGTTTTCCTTGGGCTGCTCTTGGCAGTGAAGATGAAGAAAAAGGATTGGTTCAGCCTCCTGCGCTGTCTCTCATGTGACCAAGTAGGAAAGAGGTTTACAAAGGCAGGCACCCAGAATAGAGGACTTTTTTTTTAATAAACTGAATTCCAGCAAGTGTTAACATGGGTGCTTTTGGAAAATGACAGAAGCATGTTGCACTTCTTTGGGGCAGGAGATTCTTGGAATGGCAGCCCCTGTTCCTGAGGACAAAGGGTGTGTACATCTCACCAAAGCTTGGGTTGCTGAAGATACAACAACGTCCCAAGGTTGGCTGAAATAACCTTTCCTGAGGATGCAGGAGAGTTCATCCTACAATCTCTACTGAAGCTGATGAAAGCTTCCCTTCCTTCCAAGATCCAACCCATGTTAAACATTTTCTAGAAACAGGAAGATATTTTCCATTCTTTTTCATACTTTTTCTTTTCTCTTTTAGTCCCAGGAATATTCAGGAAAGATTTTTTTTCCAGCTTTTGTCACGTTTATTTTGAACAATTTTTTAAAGGAAAGTCTTCAAATCCTAATAAGTTGGTAACAAGTCAAAATGACCATTTGCTAACTTCTCTCCTGTTCTGAATAATTGAAGAGAATATAAAAGAAGCTCCATTTTCTGTTCAGTCATTGGAAAGCATCAAAGTTAAACAATTTTTCAGTACTTTTTGACTTTTTTTTGTATGGTGAATATAACATATATAGTGATTATCAGTTAAGATAAAGTCAAGATTTGGTCACATTTGATCGTATTAACTCATTTCTATTTCTTGTAGTTCTATTTAGTTCTAAGTTGTGTCTATATTTAGATTACTTTATCTTTTTTACATTTCTAAATGTTTGTCTTATGCATAGACCAAATCTGAGATCTCAGAAAGCTGTGAAATATAGTTGCCATAAAGAGTATTTTTCAACTACTTGCTCAAAAGTTACCTAACTGTATTAGACTGAGCAATTCTTTGCACAGTAAAGAGTTGATAGCATGTTTTAAATGACCTGTTCTAAGTAGAAGGATTACATTAAGAGACACATCATCAATGAGGAGTAGTCACTCTTTCAGCCCATTGGACAATATAATTTCTCATTTCATGCCATTTTGTGGGAAATTTTCTGGTTTCATGTATAGGTTTTCACCAGCAGAGGGAAAATTATCTCATCATTGGCTTATGGTGACAACAGTTAAGATATGATTATAAGACAAGGATCCTAAGATCCTTATGATCTCTTTCATAATCTATAACCAAAGGCTCAGTTATACAAAATGCCTTCTTTTTGTTTCCATTACGTTTTCAAGAATGGAAAGATGTTTGAACTAATCTATCAATCAAATTGGTAACATCTCTAGTAACATTCCACACTCCGAAACCAGTTTAGCATTTTTAAAACAGAGGGCATTTTCTACCCATCTCTTGTATGATCTGGTTAGGATAAGGTATTTTATTCAGTGTCTGAAACAATTTTTCTTAAATGCTTTGGAAAAATGAACTAAAGCGAGTAAAACCACAGTCTCTTCAGGAAAACAAACAGTAGTGTCTTGAGAAAAATCTGGTGGCTATATTTCTTCCTATCTATCTTTCCTTCTAATCCTCTAGTAGAAAGAGGAATTGAGATGGATCAGTATTTAAAAGTTGCACAGCTTCAAGAGAGAATATCTTAACATCAAAAGAGAAATATTTCACGTACAAAAAATATATGTATTTTTTAAACACAGCCCTTTAAGAATACTGTTCTGTCCTATGTGTATATTGAGGTTTACTCTATAACTGATTTGATAATATTGCCTTTTATTCCATGATTAAAGGAAGCTGTAAACTTTCAATACATTTCCTTGGGGAAAACAAAAGGACCGTGGTCCTCCTCTTTGTTCCGTGGAACTGCTAGGTCTTAACCAACATGCGTAATCTTCAACTTTTGCTACTAAAATATTTTAAATCATCCACTTTTATATCAATATAGAGAATCCTCAAATAATTGCCTAATGAACTAATGAATGTGTCTGCCGATATATGTGTTGGCAGCTACATATTTTTCTTTAAGTTTGCTTTCTTTTAATTTCTATTATTGGATAGAAGATTAAGAAAAAATACATGAAAGACATTGGAAATAAGTCAAGATCAGGTTCTATTTCTGATAAGCATCTTTTAAGGATGCCAAACTGGTATGTGTATTAGCTTTAAAATTGTTTTCCATTTATGTTGGTGCTAATGTATTTCTTTTCTTTTTCTTTATGGACAATGCAACTCTACTATAGATAATTTCATTTCCCTGTTTAATAGCATTCCTAAACTGTTAGTGCGTGATTTTGTTTTTCAAGTTTATGGATTTACTATAATTATGGTTCAATGACCAGTCTTTCTTAATGTAAAAGAAAACAAAACAGTGTACCTATAGATGATACGTGTGTACTTGGATTGTGGATCCTCTTATTTCATGTTCATTTCATATGCCATATGCCTTTATCAACTTTTACTCTCATCTTTTAGCTTATAGAATTTGATTTAGTGTGACAAAACCAACATTAGACAAGTCTGCACACATTCATAGAGTACCTGACCCATAAATATGCCAAAATTTTTCTTCTAGTTTTCATTTTCATTATAAAAAGCAGTCTTGAAAGGTTTTTCTTTCTTATTTGATTTCATAGGAAACATGAGAATATCTTGAATTTCTACCAAAAAAAAAAAGTCTGTTCTTGAATCCTATGCATGGTGTTCTGATGGAATAGTAAGAACTCTTATGCATCCAGTAGTTCATTCTATATGTCCTTTGTCTAATATATATATATATATATATATATATATATATATATATATATACACACACACACACACACACACACACACACACCTCTCTACTAGTTTAGAAATGGTCAAATCAGCATGTCAGTATCTGTGGAAAAATTAACTGGTATTATATTTTTATCACTTAGAAAGCATGCTTAATTTTCCAAAGTTTTATTTTTAATGTTACTATTATAGCATAAAAAGTTAATACCACTTTTCATCTTTTTTTTTTTTGACCACTATATATAATCTTGCCCAGAAATAAGCTATGCTTTTTAAGGTGGGTGATGTTTTCATATCTTCTAATAAATGATCTTAGGAACGTGCAGATATTGATATTTGAAATCTTGTTTTTCTTTCTTGATAATCAAGTTATGTTACTAATTAACATTACCAAAAATGAACTTTTCTAATTTCTACCAAAACAAAACAAAAACCTTGCTATCTCTAGAAAGTCAAGTCCATAACATAATCTTGTATTCTCAAAAATAATGATTAAGAACAGTCACATGTGATTCTGGCTGTTAAAACAATTCATTCCGAGTGGAATTAACATACTTGACCAATTTTGATTCTGCTAAGTTATTTTAGAGTATAAAGACCTTCAGTCCCTACTTTTTTCCATTTTTGTTGAAATAGCTTCATATCAGCTGGATTTACTATATACCATAGCAGAGATACCCTTCCAACTTAAATATTTAGTGGATTTTGTTTTTGCTAATTCAATACTGAAACATTTTAATGGCATTTCTGATTTTTTAAATGTATTTAAATGCATAAGTTTCCCTATGCTGCTTATTGACAGAACTGTCCTTCTGGGTATAAGACTTTCTCAACCTGACATTTGATTTATTGATAACCTAACAAAGTACCAACATTTCTCAAAATGCAGTGGATATTCTCACATATCTCAGAAATATTAATAAATTGGATTCACAAAAGAATGTCTTACATATTATTGACATTTATGTGAATATTCTTTATACTGTTGTAAATGTTTCATGCAATTTAATAACATTTTTAAAAGATGTATGTATCTGATTTTCCTTTAGAAAATATATTTTTATTTGTATTTTTTACTTTTGAAAGTTCATCTCTATGTGCAGCTATTTTTATATTGCCAAAAAAATCACATAAATACAAAGTAAGAGAAAAATGCAAAAAAAAATATTTTGGCAAGCATTACACTGCATATTTTTCTTAATGTTTTGTGGGCCAGTCTCATGTAACTGATTATTCTAAGAATGTGTTGTGTGTTATCACTGTAAATATGGCACAAACCTGTTTTTCTCAGTAGTGTAAATAATTGAAAGATTGAATTCTCCCCGTTTGATTTCTTATTTCATTTCATTGTAATTTCTCCAGCTGAGATTACTGAATCAAAAGACGCATGTGGTTTTTGACTTGCAGCCTGGAGATAATTGCCTTGTGTTCAGTTTCTAATTTGTTTTTATTTGCTTTTTTAACTTGTTTTCAGGGTTCCTAGTTTGTGAGAAGTTGATCTTCAGAATTATTTTTACACTATTTATGACTTATTTTCATAATGTAAAAATTGTGTAATTACAATATTAATCCAAACAATGGTAATGAATTGTATTGTTATAAAGCTTTATTGATGTTCATGAACACCTTGGTCTATTTTCTCTGATTTAAACACAGACCGTAAAGAATTTTATTCTACTTTTCCTTAATATTGCAACACTGCCATTCAACTTAGTGCCCAGCTATAGTGATTTTCTAAAACTGACTAGTACTTTCTGTGTATTAAGTAGTAAGAACTATACTGAGCTTCTCCTCCAAATTCACTTTTCTTCCAGAATTCCCTGTCTTGATGCATTAAAATTCCTTATGCTCAGTTGACTCTTATCTGCACCACATCAAATCAGTCAGCATCATGTGATTAGAATGTAGTACATAGTAATCATGTCAATGTATTGAATAATGAATGACAAAATGCCCCACTGAGGTCACCAATTATTTTTAGGTCCTAACTAAAAGAGCAAACTTTTCAGCCCTCATCATTTTTGCCTTTACCAAGAACATCAGATTGCATGCGACCCTCTTAAACACTCTCCTTTAGCTTCCATGTCCCCTCATCCTTATTTTCTCCTACTTTTCTTTTTTTTTTTTTACTTTTATTGAAGTATAGTTGATTTACAACGTTGTGTTAACTTCTGCTGTACAGCAAAGTGATTCATTTATACACATATATATTCTTTTTCATAGTCTTTTCCATTATGGTTTATCACAGGATATTGAATATCCTGTGCTATACAGTAAGACCTAGTTGTTTATCCATCCTATATATAATAGTTTGCATCTGTTCATCCCAAACTCCCAGTCCTTCCCCTCCCCACCCACCTCCCTCTTGGCAACCACAAGTCTGTTCTCTACGTCTGTGAGTCTGTTTCTGTTTCATAGATACGTTCATTTGTGTCATATTTTAGATTCTACACATAAGTGATATCATACGGTATTTGTCTTTTTCTGACTTACTTCACTTAGTGTGATCATCTCTAGGTGCATCCATGTTGCTGCAAATGGCATCATTTCATTCTTTTTTATGGCTGAGTGGTATTCTATTGTATATATGTACCACATCTTCTTTATCCATTCATCTGTGGATAGACTTTTAGGTTGTTTTCATGTCTTGGCTATTGTGAATAGTGCTGCTCTGAACATTGGTGTGCATGTATCTTTTCGAATTAGACTTTTCATTGTTTCTGGATATATGCCCAGGAGTGGGATTGCTGGATCACATGGCAACTCTATTTTTAGTTTTTTGAAGAACCTCCATATTGTTTTCCATAGTGGTTGCACCAACTTACATTCCCACCAACAGTGTATCTTCTACTTTTCTTTCTCATTTTCCTTAGCCAGCTCTTTCTCCTCTACCTGACCATTAAATGATAATCCGCAGGACTCTGACCTACATGCTTCTTTTGCTCTTGCTCTTCTCCATCACACTTTTTCTCCAGGAAAACTCATTCACTCCCACAAAGACCAAGTTGCTATCTGCATTGCAGATTTTCTTCTACCTTCCAGACCAACTGTTACAGGCACATCTATCTGTATGTCCACAGGTAGCCCATCATCTTTACACCCGGTTCTCTTACAAATTCCATATGACAGTGAACATACCATCCCCCACCTTGCATTCAAGCAAGCATCATAGAAAAGTCAGAATCATTCTGGACTCCACCTGCCTCTCCTCACCCACCCACTCCTTCATACGTACAGCATCTAGTTACCAAATCCCTTCAATTCTACCTCCTAAATATCTCGGAGATCCACCTCCCTTCTCCTCATCCATTGCCACTGCCTCGGCCTAGGCTCCCCCGGCTCTCTCTCGGACTTTTAGAAGAGCCTCTGAGCTGGCCTCCCTGCCTCTAATAACCACCTCGCCTCCACCTTGTAACCGATACGACTCTGATGAGTCAGAGAAAGCAAATATGGCCGTGTCTTATTTATTTATGAATTTATCCTCCCATTTCATTTCATATAGCATTTGAGGCACATTAAACACTTATAAAGAAATTAAATACATTTAAAAATAACCAAGAAAACCATACTTAAACAAACTTCAAGGTCACAAAGAAAGCTGTAATGAAAAGATGTAAGACTTAAAATTGTATGGCTCTCAGCTTCTCGGTGTCCATAACAAAAAAAAAGAAAGAAGTTTACATGTTTACATCATCCATAAAGTGGAAACATACTACTTCCTCAAAAGAATCAAAGCTGATTCATAAGAAGTGTCTTTTATTTTTTTTTAATTCTATTTATTTATTTTTTTGTGGTACGCGGGCCTCTCACTGTCGTGGCCTCTCCCGTTGCGGAGCACAGGCTCCGGACGCGCAGGCTCAGCGGCCATGGCTCACGGGCCCAGCCGCTCCGCGGCATGTGGGATCTTCCCGGACCGGGGCACGAACCCGCGTCCCCCGCATCGGCAGGCGGACTCTCAACCACTGCGCCACCAGGGAAGCCCAAGAAGTGTCTTATGTGAGATTTCTTAGAGTGGGCACTGTCGTTTAGGGCACTCCTACAATGAACATTATAGCAGGTTTTCATAATGTTCCTCATTATAAGCCAAGTGCATGTGCCAAAACCAACTTCACTGAAGACAGTTCTTCAGGGAAATTAACCATGCCAGTCCCCTGCTTACAATCGTCCGCAGTCCGCCATTATCATGCAGATACTTATTTTGGTATAAAGTACAAAGGCCTCTGTGATCCCACTCTGTCTAGCTTTATAGCGTCATTGCTCGTTGGTCAGCAACCCTCACCCAAAGCTTTTCCCTTGTTAAACTATTTGAGGATCCCTTTGGCTGCTTCCTAGGCCTGAAACAGTCTCCACCCCCATCCCCACCATTCATCTAAAGAATTCTTGCTCTTTTTTTTGCAGCCAATTAAGCCGAAGGTGCTCTTTTCCTCGTGGGGGCCTGATGTGTAAAGGCTGCGAACAGCAGCCTCCTCAGTAGTGCATGCAGCCTGTTGCCTGTGCGGGTTGCCCTAAGGGACCTTGGAGACAGCCCTTTCCAGTGGACCTTCATGATTGTCATGCTGTCCCCAGTCTAGGCTCCAGAGAGGTATGCGCGGTGACTTTGGAAAGCCCCAGGGCACAGTGGCCGGGGTCCACACTGGCCAAGTCATAATGTTCATCCGTACCAAACTTTGAATAAAGGAGCATGTGATTGAGGCCTTCGGCAGGGCCAAGTTCAAGTTCCCTGGCCGCCAGAAGATTGGCATCTCCAAGAAGTGGGGATTTACTAAGTTTAATGCGGATGAATTTGAAAACATGGTGGCAGAAAAGAGGTTCATCCCGGATGGCTGTGGGGTCAAGTACATCCCTAATTGTGGCCCCTGGACCAATAGCGGGCCCTGCACTCGCGAGAGCCTTGGCGCGGTCCCCTCCTTACTCACGCCCACCCATAAATCCTACTTTCCTTTCAAAAAAACCCAAAAGCATTCTTGCTCTTTCAAGACCTAACCCATGCGTCAACTTCCTGAACACCATTTCCTGCCAAGGTGAGGTTCTCTGTCTTCTATGCTCCAGTAATTGCTTTTACGTGTCACTGTTAAACCACTTATCCAGTTGTTGATAATTGTATGTTTATCTACCTCCTCTGCTAGATGATGAACCAAGGATGAACTCAATTCACAGGTTCCCAGTAAATATTTTTAAATGAATAAATGAGTGACAAAAGTTACAACAACAACAAAACCCACATGGACTACCAACTTTGTTAATCTACATAATGGATAAACACAGCTAGTTCCTAGCATTCTAGGTAATTCTTAAAGAAAAATGTGTTACGACCTCTTTCAAATCTAAATTAAGAATATGTTTTATATGAAATAGGGTACAATGTCATCTAAGAGGTGGCCAGAGAGGATTACAAGTTTATAGAAAGTAGAGAGAATTTGAGTTACCCTTATGGAGAATAGGAGCAAACAGCAGAAAACACATCGTGATGGGAGGTTCAGGCCAAAGACAACTGAAAACCATGATTTTGTTTGGGACTATCTGCACCTTCGTGCACTGCACATGGTGCTGTCATCCATTTAAACATCAAATATTTACCTACTGAAAATCTTCTTTCTCTCAATGTGTGTTTCGTAGCTTTTCATTGCCCCTTTATATTAGGAAGCTAGCTCAAGTCCAGGAATTCTCAGACTCCATCATTCATCAGAATCAGCTGGAGTTTCTGAAAAAAACACATTGCTGGGCCCCACCCCCTGAGTTTCTGATTCTGTAGGTCTGGGGTAGGACTTGAGAATTTATATTTCTAACAACCTCCTCATTGGTGATAATGCATTTGGTTCAGGGTCCACTCTTGGAGAACCACTGCTGGTCTAGTCTATCTTAATGGAATGTTTGTGGCATTCATATACTGATGGCAACCTTCCTTTTATTGTGAATCTCTCTGGGGAATTTTCTTTCATCATCACTGTTAATTAAAACTCTGAGCTCACCCTTGGACAACTCTCTCAGTTGGAAACTGCTAATTCGCCAACAGCCCTCACATACCTTAAGGATGGGGAGAAAGTTGAGAGTGCACATTGCCTCTCCATTGCTGGTTCCAGACAATTAATTCTCCACCCGTATTCTACAAAGCTCTACTTCTTTGAGAGTCATATTATTTGGTTATTACCACACTTTTCCCATCCTCAGCAATCATCTCTTGGCCTCCCAGTCATTCTCCTTCATTCACTGAAGACTTTGGCCTCTGGCTTATGGTGACTTACTTCACCCTAAGTGCTGCCATCACAGGTGACTTAAACATCAACATGGTCAATGCAAACAACACCTTAGTACGTTACCTTCTCAGACCTCGTTTCTAATGACTTTTTGCGCCCTCCAATTCTACCACCCACTCCCCTCACACACTGATTTTGTCAACCCCTGGAACTGCTCCAACTCTGGAATAAAACATTGAAACATCTCATTCTGAGCCCTCTCCCTATTTTGCCAGAACTTCACACCCAATAACTCCCACTATACTTGTTCTTGAACCTTATAATGATTTCCATTCCCTTTGCTCTCTTAGCCTCTTTCCTATCAGGTCCCACACAACTCCACTTCCTCTCCTCTCCAACTTAGGGTACACGGTTCAAATTCTCATCTACACCAATGCCAATAAGTCTGTTATCCCATTGTTCTTCCATTTGTCCATTTGGAAAAAGCCAAATACTATAATAATCCATCTGTCTACCTTCCCTGCATCTTTGCCTGGTCTAGTCCACCCAGCAGCACAGGAGAAACTCACATAATGGTACAGATTGGTCCCGCCGTAAATTCAGAGTCTTCAGATTCACCTGTGCATTTATCAACCCAACAACCAACAATCTTTCTGTGTTTCCTGAGCTAAGATGTCAAACTTTTTCCACTCTCCTTTTATCGTCACCTCTCTCAGTCTCAGTAGCTGATCTTGCATTCAGAGAAGAAAAGAAATCCACAGAACAGATTCCCTCAAATCCCTCCAACCAAGACTGAAAATGTGCTCGCATCTACATCCTTGATTTCTTCCTTCCCTTCTAGTACAATAGAAAATGATGTCGCTCTTCCCCCTTATGTCTAACCTCTGCCCAAATGCCCTACTTTCACCCCGGGCTTCTGGGGATCTTCTTCTGTTATGTCAACTTCTTTTCTTCAGACTATGCTCTAAAGGGATTTTAAAATATTTGCATACCTTTCATTTTCATGAAAGCTTTTCCTCTGCTGGGTACCCCTTCAGCTACTGCCTTCTCTCTTTCCTGCCTTGCCTTCAAAGATGAGCTTCCAGGAAACTAATTATATACTGACCACACTCACTTCTTCACCTCCCATGCATTCCTCAGTCCACTATTAAGCTCTGCCCCTACCACTCCACCAAATTAGATGGTCTCCACAGTGACCGCCTAAAGTCCTATGAATTAAGTTGCCACCAATATTTCCACATCTCCAAACTTCAGTTTTTGTTGCAACTACATAATTTTGGTTGTACCGCAGGCACCTCCAACCCAACGTGTGCAGAACTAAACTTGCCCTCTGTCCCCCGACCTTGTTCTCCCTCCTGTGCCCTATATCTCAGAGAATGGTATCACCACTCACGCAGCTGGCAAAAACAAAACTTACCCATGATACTCAACCCTCTACCTCATCATCCTCAATCACTGTCTATGACCAGCTAATTCTACTGGCTCAATATATATTAGACTTACCATCCTCACAGCATTTCCATGGTGACAATCTAAGGCCAGGTAACTTGTATCTGTTGACTGGATCACTATAGTAGCAGCTCTCACAAAGTTGGTTTTGCCCTCCACTGTAGTCAGAATGATCTTTGCCTTCTTAAAACTTTCTACACTGAAGCTCTTCAGTTCTCTCAGGATAAATTTCAAATTCCTCATTTTGGTTTACAAGCTCCTTCTTAGTCCATAGCTATTTCTCTGGCCCAACCTCTCATCAGTCTGTCCCCTGCACTTTCTCTAGACAACCTGCCCTTCTTTTTCAGTTCCTCAGCAGGGTCTTCTCTGTCACTGGCAGAGCCCCAGTCTGTCACTTTCTCATCCCTTCTTCACCTAAAACCCCACTTTACCTCCCTAACTCCTACCTATCCTTTATGTCTCCATTTAGACATTGCTACCTCTGAGCTCCCTTTGCATCTTGGATATCACTTCTCACAGCACTTTTTCAAGGGACTGCTCCACAGAGAGGGAAGTCTGTGTTGTTTGCTCTTAAGTCTTAAATGTCCAGCACAATGCCTGGCAAAGGGTTGGCACTCATTAAATATTTGTTGAATAAATAATTGAATGAAAGCAATAACCCAGAGGGATACAGAACAAGCCATCCAAGGATAACATGAGCAACTGTGCATGAAAACATGCAAGAGTGAGCTTATAATTCTTGTTAAAAATCGCATGACTGTTTCATTGACTCAGACGTGATAACATAATTCTATAGGCATGTTCTTTTCTGTCTCTTGCAACATCAATATCAAATCAATATCAACATCAAATAGCAAAAGCAAAAAAGACTTGGGGAGCTATTCCTCATTTCTTTTGGACCAAGTAATGTTCTCTAGAAAACAATGTCCTATGAAATAATAATGGATGTTCCACAAATAAAATCATTAAATATAAGAATATGGACTTCCCTGGTGGCACAGTGGTTAAGAGTCCACCTGCCATTGCAGGGGACACAGGTTCTACCTCTGGTCCGGGAAGATCCCACATGCTGCAGAGCGGCTAAGCCCGTGCGCCACAACTACTGAGCCCGTGCGCCACAACTACTGAAGCCCACGTGCCTGGAGCCCGTGCTCCACAAAAAGAGAAGCCACCACAATGAGAAGCCCGCACAAGGCAACGAAGTGCAGCCCCCTCTCTCCGCAACTACAGAAAGCCCACGCACAGTAATGAAGACCCAACGCAGCCAAAACTAAATAAATAAAATTTTTTTCAAAAGAATATGTACTGGAATGTGCATGAAAAAGATAAAGGATACAGTCTCCAGAGAACACAGCTTGGAAAATGCTGCTCTAGAGCATTATTGGATCTAAGTCAACAGCTGCCAGAGCCCAGGCATGCAGGCAGTCCGCGTGCGTTGTGTCTTATTGCTCAGTCAACATTCCTATCACAGGAGCTACTCCAAGGAGTGACTGTATTCAAAGATGTCCTCGTTGGTAACACCTCATTCTTTGGCACTCCTTTCCGTTCTTCTTTTTCATCTTCATAGCTGTCCTCAATCCCCTCTCACGTCTCCACTCTGAAATGTACGAGGATTCACTTCTTTGCTTGAATCGGAACTTGATTTGTCTGTCGACTGAAATCCATCATTCAAGGCAACGGCAAAATCCAAGAGTAATAACGTCCCATGTGGGAAATGTGTGTCAGCAGAACACGTAATAGGCAGTCAACCAGAAACAATTTTTCTGGTTAAATGATGAGTTTGTATTTGCAGATGGAAGGGGAGGTTGGAATATGAGAATAAAAGCAGGTGAGCCACGTTTATATTGAGCCTGTATATCAAGTCGCAGATTGAGCCAATAGGCACACTGACATTGTCAGACTGTGGAAGAAAGAGTTGTTGACTCCACCTGTGGCTGCAATGATGGGTATATGAACAAAATATCAAATATCCTCACCATATGGTGTTGAATAACTGAGGAGTTTCCTAGACTATTCTATCTCTCTTTCATAGAATATCAGTAAAACCAAACATAAACAAAGGCAAGTGATAATGGAAAAACTGGGTAAAAATGTTGGACAAGAGAATTTATCTTTAGATGGTTTTAGCCATATATTTTGCACTATTGCTACTCTAAACTTACTGCCCATAATTTAGTGTCCACAACATACTGTCATAATTAGCTCTCACTTCCCTTTTTAAATTCATCTAACAATTTTAGTGCTGCTCTGAGAATGCCACAACAGTAAAGATGTCTTTTCTATTTTCAGGCCTAAAGGACTCATTTATTTTATTTATTTTTTATTTTTTTAAATTTTATTATTTATTTTTGGCTGCGTTGGGTCTTCATTGCTGCGCGCGGGCTTTCTCTAGTGGCGAGCGGGGGCTGCTCTTCGTTGCGGTGCGCGGGCTTCTCTTGTTGCCCAGCACAGGCTCCAGGCCCACGGGCTTCAGTAGTTGTGGCTCGCGGGCTCCAGAGCGCAGACCCAGTAGTTGTGGAGCACGGGCTTAGTTGCTCCACGGCATGTGGGATCTTCCCGGACTAGGGCTCAAACCCGTGTCCCCTGCACTGGCAGGTGGATTGTTAACCACTGTGTTGCCAGGGAAGCCCGGAAGCACGGAGTCTTAACCACTGCACCATGAGGGAAGTCCCTAAATCATTTCCATATCAATTATATCTGACTCTCCAAATAACTATAAAAGATGAATAACAGTGTATTAACATTTCTTTTGAGAAAAGATTCAAAGAGGAAGGCTGGCCCAGATGACACAGCTTTTACTAGTGGAGCCGAGTACCAGAGTCTCCTAACTCTTAGGACTCTGTCCTACACCAAGAAATAAAGTGTGAAAACCCCCAAAACACACAATGTTCCAAAGGCCTTTTTAGCATGTACTAACATGAGATGTTTTGCACAGGAAATAATCTATTCTAAAGTTTCATCATTTTCTTCTGAGTTTCCTTTTGGGGAGTAATAGCAAGAATAAATTATTTCTAGAATGTTCATAATTGACGTTTGCAGTCTTTCTTGGCATTCAAAAGGCAAGTAGCTTAGTGCTTAAGAACTCAGTTGCTGGAGCCAAATGGCCTGTATTTGAATCCCTGTTTGACCACCATCTGTGGCAACTTATCTCATCTCAGTGGGTCTCAGTGTCCTAGTTTGTAAAATGGGAATGATTTCACTCTCTCAAGATGGTGAGTTAATACACATGCTTAGGTCAGAGCCTGGCCCAGAGTTAGTACTCCGTAAACACAAGCTATTATTCTCTTCAGAGCAGAAGCCCTGCATATCTACTATCTTAGTGGAAAGATTGCAGTCATTAGAAGGTTCCATTCTATATTAATAAAGTGAAATATTGGTTGTTAAAAGCTAAATGCTGTCACTTGCATTTCAGTGATGGTTTTACTGTCACAAAAGCATCTGTATACACCTAAGCACCAATTCTGATGGGAGAGATAATGAGAATGATATGTAGCTTTCTTCTCCCCCCAACCCAGCTTTATTGAGATATAAGTGACAATAAAAATTGTATATATTTAAAGTATACCATAGGATGTTTTGATATATGTATATATTGTGAAATAATTGCCAAAATCAAGCTAATTGTCATATTCATCACCCTATATGGTTACCATTTGTGTGTGTGTGTGTGTGTGCATGGTGAGACTATAGTATTATTAACTATAGTCATTAGACTATACATTTGACTGTACACTAGACCTCCAGAACTTATTCATCTTACATAACTGAGACTTTGGACCCTTTACACCCATTTCCCCCACTCCCTAGGCCCTGGAAACCACCATTCTACTCTCTGTTTTTATAAGCTCAACTTTTTTAGAGTCCACGTATAGTGAGATCACGCAGCATTTTGTCTTTCTTATATATATCACATCTTCTTTATCAATTCATCTATTGATGGACACTTAGAATTTTTCCATATCTTGACTATTGTAAATAACACTGCAGGTAGTTTTTCTCTAATAACTTGAGTTCAAAATAGTGAATGTCACTATCTCTGAAGACATTTATCAAGTTTCCTTGTGTAGAGATAGTTAACTATTGACGGGAGAAAGATATGGAACTCTCAGGAATGAACAATTAGAGGAAAGGCCATCAAAGGCAGCTGCATTAAGAACCATTGAAATAGAGGCATTTTGCTACGTTTTCATCCATGTTGCTTGCACAGTCTAGTCAAAGCACTGGACAAGCTAGAACTCCAAGTGTCTTTCTTGAGCAGTTCCACATGCCAGAACATTCATATAACCCTGAACTTTTGTGTTCCAACCCTGGCACTGTACAATGTACCGTAATATTAACAAAGACAAAGAGATTATTAACACCTAGCTTAGGGTACTAGGTTTTCATGAACTAGTCTCTTCCTGTTTAAGTTAATAGTGCAGAATTTTATTGACACTCAGTAAAGGTTAACGCATAAAACTCTTCTGTCATATAGAAATTCAGTGCATAGTTCTGTTCTCTTAAAGACATTTGCATTTTGACTAAAATCCAGCCAGCACTGAAGCTCAGCAAGAAGTCAGTAACTAATGATGTTTCCTCTACAGAGACAATGCCTCTCACTCACATGCACTTGAACTGTTTTCTAATACCAGCAAGAGGTTTGCAACGAACCAAGAAAATACTGCTGCTCAAGGTCCTTTGAGACCAGCAGCATGAATCTAAGTGATCCACCAACCTGTCCAAACCTAACTGGGTCCTTAGCTCTATATCATGTGGGCACTGTGACCAAACTCTTTGCCATCAGTTCAGCTCAACAAATAGTCACAAAGAGCTGCTGCAAAGGTCTGTGAAAATAAGACAAAAAGGAATTCTATGGGTAAAGCATAAATAGTAATAGATGTCATTTAATGAGTGTGTGTCTTTGAGAAGATAAACAAAATCGATAAACCATTAGCCAGACCCATCAAGAAAAAGAGGGAGAAGACTCAAATCAATAAAATAAGAAATGGAAAAGGAGAAGTTACAACGGACACTGGAGAAATACAAAGCATTATAAGAGACTACTACAAGCAACTCTATGCCAATAAAATGGACAACCTGGAAGAAATAGACAAATTCTTAGAAAGGTATAACCTTCCAAGATTGAACAAGGAAGAAATAGAAAATATGAACAGACCAATCACAAGTAATGAAATCGAAACTGTGATTAAAAATCTTCCAACAAACAAAAGTCCAGGACCAGATGGCTTCACAGGTGAATTCTATCAAACATTTAGGGAAAAGCTAACACCTATCCTTCGCAAAATTTTCCAACAAATCGCAGAAGAAGGAACACTCTCAAACTCATTCTATGAGGCCACAATCACCCTGATACCAAAACCAGACAAAGATACTACAAAAAAAGAAAATTACAGACCAATATCACTGATGAACACAGACACAAAAATACTCAACAAAATATTAGCAAACAGAGTCCAACAACACATTAAAAGGATCATACACCATGATCAAGTGGGATTTATCCCAGGGATGCAAGGATTCTTCAATATATGCAAATCAATCAATGTAATATACCATATTAACAAATTGAAGAATAAAAACCATATGATCATCTCAATAGATGCAGAAAAATCTCTTGACAAAATTCAACAACCATTTATGATAAAAACTCTCCAGAAAGTGGGCATAGGGGGAACCTACCTCAACATAATAAAGCCCATATATGACAAACTCACAGCAAACACCATTCTCAATGGTGAAAAACTGAAAGCGTTTCCTCTAAGATCAGGAACAAGACAAGGATGTCCACTCTCACCACTATTATTCAACATAGTTTTGGAAGTCTTAGCCATGGTGATCAGAGAAGAAAAAGAAATAAAAGGAATACAGATTGGAAAAGAAGAAGTAAAACTGTCACTGTTTGCAGATGACATGATACTATACATAGAGAATCCTAAAGATGCCACTAGAAAACTACTAGAGCTAATCAATGAATTTGGTAAAGTTGCAGGATACAACATTAATGCACAGAAATCTCTTGCATTCCTATACACTAACAATGAAAGATCAGAAAGAGAAATTAAGGAAACACTCCCATTCACCATTGCAACAAAAAGAATAAAATACCTAGGAATAAACCTACCTAAGGAGGTAAAAGGCCTGTACTTAGAAAACTATAAGCCACTGATGAAAGAAGTCAAAGATGACACAAACAGATGGAGAGATATACCATGTTCTTGGATTGGAAGAATAAATATTGTGAAAATGACTATACTACCCAAAGCAATCTACAGATTCAATGCAATTCCTATCAAATTACCAGTGGCATTTTTTATAGAACTAGAACAAAAAATCTTAAAATTTGTATGGAGACACAAAAGACTCCAAATAGCCAAAGCAGTCTTGAGAGAAAAAAGCAGAGTTGGAGGAATCAGACTCCCTGATTTCAGACTATACTACAAAGCTACAGTAATCAAGACAATATGGTACTGGCACATAAACAGAAATATAGATCAATGAAACAGGATAGAAAGCCCAGACATAAACCCACACACCTATGGTCAACTAATCTATGACAAAGGAGGCAAGGATATAGAGTGGAGAAAAGACAGTCTCGTCAATAAGTGGTGCTGGGAAAACTGGACATATACATGTAAATGAATGAAATTAGAACACTCCTTAACATCATACATAAAAAATAAACTCAAAATGGATTAGAGACCTAAATGTTAGACTGGACACTATAAAACTCTTAGGGGAAAACATAGGACGAACACTCTTTGACATAAATCACAGCAAGATTTTTTTTGATCCACCTCCTAAAGTAATGGAAATAAAAACAAAAATAAACAAATGGGACTTAATGAAACTTAAAACCTTTTGCAAAGCAAAGGAAACTACAAACAAGATGAAAAGACAATGCTCAGAATGGGAGAAAATATTTGCAAATGAATCAACAGATAAAGGATTAATCTCCAAAGTATGTAAACAGCTCATGCAGCCCAATATTAGAAAAACAAACAACGCAATCCAAAAATGGGCAGAGGACCTAAATAGACCTTTCTCCAAAGAAGACATACAGATGGCCAAGAAGCACATGAAAAGCTGCTCAACATCACTAAGTAGTAGAGAAATGCAAATCAAAACTCCAATGAGGTATCACCTCACACCAGTTAGAATGGGCATCATCAGAAAATCTACAAACAACAAATGCTGGAGAGGGTGTGGAGAAAAGGGAACCCTCTTGCACTGTTGGTGGGAATGTAAATTGATACAGCCAACCACTATGGAGAACAGTATGGAATTTCCTTAAAAAACTAAAAATAGAACTTCCATATGACCCAGCAACCCCACTACTGGGCATATACCCAGAGAAAACCATAATTCAAAAAGACACAGGCACCCCAATGTTCACTGCAGCACTATTTACAATAGCCAGGTCATGGGAGCAACCTAAATGCACATCAACAGACGAATGGATAAAGATGTGGTACATATCTACAATGGAATATTACTCAGCCATAAAAAGGATGAAATTGGGTCGTTTGTAGACACGTGGATGGATCTAGAGACTGTCGTACAGAGTGAAGTAAGTCAGAAAGAGAAAAACAAATATCATATATTGATGCATATATGTGGAACCTAGAAAAATGGTACAGATGAACTGGTTTGCAGGGCAGAAATAGAGACAGAGCTGTAGAGAACAAACGTATGGACACCAAGGGGGGAAAGTGGTGGGGGTGGGTGGTGCTGGTGGGATGAACTGGGAGATTGGGATTGACATGTAGACAGTAATATATGTATAAAATGGATAACTAATAAGAACCTGCCATAGAGAAAATAAATAATATAAAATTTAAAAATTAAAAAAAAAGTCAATGCCAAGAAACATGAGAAAGGCCAAGGAACTGCTTCAGATTAAAGAGTAAATCAATAGCAAAGTGCAATTCACGATACCAGAATTAATCCCAGACTGGGGTGGGGTGAGGGGGATGCTATAAGGACATATTGGGGGAAGACATAAAGTTTGACTATGGACTGTGGATTATAGTATTATATCAATATTAAATTTTCTGATTTTGAAAATTTTTTTTAAAATAAAATAAAATTCAAAAATTTTTTTAAAAGAGTGCTGAAATGGGATGTGGCTGGATTCATGGGAGGAGGCTACAGACACCTGCTCCTAACAACTGGGAACTGGAGGGGTAATCAACCCCCTCCTCTCTAAGACCAGAACCAAAATTAGGAATCACTCTACTTGCTAACAAGGTTTTCTGTCCTTCCATCACACATATCAAATTCCAGAGTAAATTGGGTCACTATCTCTTGATGAGTTTCCCATTTGCAAAAACTAGTCCAACATGCCTCTCCTTTTATAAAACATAATCTATTTCTTTGCCAGAGTAAATCTGAGAGCAGGAAGAAGCCAATTATAGTGGCTAAACTGACACAAACTTCAAATGCAACTACGGACCCAGACATCAATGCACACATATATGTAAGTATAAATGTAAATGTCATATGTAAATATGTATGTGTGTGCTTTGGGGTCTCAGGACAGCAGAAATCACAAGAACCAATCCTGTGGTATAGAAGCAGCTGATTCATATTCTAAAATATACAAGGATAAAATTAAGACAGAAACAAATGAGCAAACCTCATTATATGTTTAAGGTTCTGTTTTTGTTATACTTACTATACTCTGTGAAAATGCAACTATTTTATACTAAAATCGCTAATGAGAGACATGAATCAGATAATGAAAAAACTGGCAGAATAAATTTAGTTAGTGCTTAACATATTCTGAATTAGAACATTTTGTAGTGGAATGACTCTAAGATTCTCCTCAATTCATCAGCCTTTTCCCAGTGAAGGGAGAGATAGGAATCAAAGTATGTATGTATGTACTACCATGTATCATGTGAGGCTGGTAATTATAATAAAAGCTTCCACTTAACAATCCTCACTGTATAGTGTCTTCTAAGAATAATTACATTTGGATTTTATATAGTACATGTTTTCTGAAGTGCTGAGGACACCTTCACATATAAAATGTAAGCAAGCAAAACCTACCTGGGGAAAAGCAATACAGTGTCAGTGAAATGTAAGGAAGAACAATTTGCAGTGTATTCCAGGACACTAATGAAGGTAACATTCAGACTTTCAGAAAACCAAGATCTGACTCATAAAAAGTGGGGAAACAAGAGGTAAAGGATGTGAATGGATGCTGGGGTACATAGGGAACCACAAAGTAAACATACAAAACAGAAAACTGGCATCTTTTTTTTAATTTTTTTTTTTTTTTTTTTTTTTTGCGGTATGCGGGCCTCTCACTGTTGTGGCCTCTCCCGTTGCGGGGCACAGGCTCCGGACGCACAGGCCTAGCGGCCATGGCTCACGGGCTTAGTTGCTCCGCGGCATGTGGGATCTTCCCGGACCAGGGCACGAACCCGTGTCTCCTGCATCGGCAGGCGGATTCTCAACCACTGCGCCACCAGGGAAGCCCTTTTTTTTTAATTTTTAAATTTTATTTTATTAATTTGTTTATACAACAGGTTCTTATTAGTTATCTACTTTATACATATTAGTGTATATATGTCAATCCCAATCTCGCAGTTCATCCCACCATCACCACCCACCCCCGCCGCTTTCCCCCCTTGGTGTCCATACGAGAAAACTGGCATCTTGATGGTTTCAAAGGGTTCCTAGTTTCTGGCATCCTCAGATGTTCCTTGGCTGGTAGGTGCCATTCTCCATGTGTCTTCACATGGTCTTCCCTCTCTAGGCATCTGTCTCTCTGCATAAATTTCCCCTTTTTATAAGGACTCAATCATATTAGATTAGGGTCCACCCTAAGCACCTCATCTTAACTTGATCATCTGCAAACACCCTATTTCCAAATAAGATCACACTCACAAGTACTGAGGGTTAGAATGCAATATCTTTAGGGGTATATAATTCTTCAACCCATCCATCCAAGAGGACAGAGCAAAGAAGAAGAAGGAGGAGGAGGAGGAAGAGAAGAAGGAGAAGTTGAATACAGGGATAATAGGTATCACCCTGGGAGCTTTGTTTTTCTCCCCCAAAAATTATGGTGCCCAGAAACTGCTGTGAACTTAATTTTCTGGGAGTGGTGCTGATACTCTAAAAATAAAGGGGTTGAAATATAACACATTGTTTCTGCTGGATGTTTCTTTAAAAGAGAGAGCTTCATCATAAAGAAACTTTGGTTTGGGTATTCTTTGAGGTTGCTTATTAATTATTGACCAGGGGATTTTTGCAAAATCTAACACCTGTGGCCGTAATACGTCTCTGGTTAAAAATGTGTTAATAACAGGTTTTTATGTAGCTAACACAGGAATTTACTTATACTTCAGACTGCACCAAAGTCTACAAGCTAAGCAACTAGGACAAAGGGGTAAATAACTCACAACTTTGAATAGTAATTACCGAAGAGAGTTTTTCCATTATGAAAATGTCAATCTGTAAACCCAGTTAAGATCCAGAACCCACTCATGTAGCATTTACTCCAAAGGTGTAATATATTAAACTGTGTTTTCCTTCTCCAAGACTTCTCACGTATAGTAAATTTTTAATGCAAAAGATCACAGAAGATATAAATACAAAATAGCAGAAAATCTTATTTTTGTGTGTAATGATCCATTAAACTTTAATATTTCAATGAAGTTATATTGTAACTTTGTTTCACGAAGTTAAACTTTGTTGTAATTTAGAAACCCTTAAATTGAGGGTATTCTGCAATGAACTAAAAACTTTTGTATCTCAAAATATTTAGAGTCTAATTCATAACTAACAAGAGCACTGGGTTTACTCTTAGGGAGTAACTGATACATAAAAAGGATCAAGACATATTTATGTAAAATGAAATACTGTATTAGATACATGGATGAAAATGAAGTGGACATTTCTCCTACTTCAGTAAAGGTGTCCAATTCTTCACGCAATTCAAGATTTCAAAGTAAATATTCTTCTATATGTGAAACTGAAAATTGTCTTTAACTTTTCTATTTCCTTTTGCATTCCCCCAATCCTTCTTCCTGCATTAACCACACAAGTCCCAGACTGAGAAAAAATTTTAAGTGTGTAAAGCATTCTCTACTTTATTCATACCTGACTTCCCATAAACACTATGTCTAATTGATAAAACTTATTTCAACCTAGTGTAGAATTCTGAGGGATAAAGCCTTTTTTTAATAGCGCATCTCACCAATAGAGGGCAGATGCTGAATGCCCAGAAAAGTTTTGTATCCTTAAATGCCCTTGGGCCCAGTTTCCTTAAAAGCTCACATGTGATAAAGAATTATAGCTGTCAGTCCTTCTGGTTATATTAGTGACCCCAAATTTATTTCACTTATTTGAAATAATGTCTTCTTGTTTTTAAGAAAACAGTATCAAAAAGCAAACAAGTAAGCAAACTACATGTTTCTACAAGTCCCAAATCCAAATAACACAAGGATTAGAACAAAACTTACATATATAACTAGCAAGTTTTTCCAGTAAACCCAAGGAAAGATGTATATTTGATAAAACCCAGAAATCTAAGGGCTAATTAACATAAAGATTTATATTTCAGTTAAAATAAATAAACTGTAACAAAATATATGCCCAAAAAAGGCCCACCTATATGAAAACTGGCAGAAAGAACTTGCCTGAGTGCTAATAAATTCTTGATTTTTAAAAGTTTAATGAATTATGTAAGTACTTTTTAGAACAGTAACATTACTTTTATAAAACTACCCTGATTGAATATACAGTGGAGAAAAGACAGCCTCTTCAATAAGTGGTGCTGGGAAAACTGGACAGCTACATGTAAAAGAATGAAATTAGAACACTCCCTAACACCCTACACAAAAATAAACTCAAAATGGATTAGATATCTAAATGTAAGGTCAGACACTCTAAAACTCTTAGAGGAAAACATAAGCAGAACACTCTATGACATAAATCACAGCAAGATCCTTTTTGACCCACCTCCTAGAGGAATGGAAATAAAAACAAAAATAAACAAATGGGACCTAATGAAACTTAAAAGCTTTTGCACAGCAAAGGAAACCATAAACAAGACGAAAAGACAAACATCAGAAAATATTTGCAAATGAAGCAACTGACAAAGGATTAATCTCCAAAATATACAAGCAGCTCATGCAGCTCAATATTAAAAAAACAAACAACCCAATCCAAAAGTGGGCAGAAGACCTAAACAGACATTTCTCCATAGAGGATAAACAGATTGCCAACAAACACATGAGAGGGTACTCAACATCACTAATCATTAGAGAAATGCAAATCAAAACTACAATGTGGTATCACCTCACACCGGTCAGAATGGCCATCATCAAAATATCTACAAACAATAAATGCTGGAAAGGGTGTGGAGAAAAGGGAACCCTCTTGCACCGTTGGTGGGAACGTAAATTGATACAGCCACTATGGAGAATAATATGGAAGTTCCTTAAAAAACTAAAAATAGAGTTACCATACAACCCAGCAATCCCCCTTCTGGGCATATACCCTAAGAAAGCCATAATTCAAAAAGAGTCATGTACCACAATGTTCATTGCAGCACTATTTACAATAGCCAGGACATGGAAGTAACCTAAGTGTCCATCAACAGATGAAGGGATAAAGAAGATGTGGCACATTTATACAATGGAATATTACTCAGACATAAAAAGAAACGAAATTGAGTTATTTGTAGTGAGGTGGATGGACCTAGAGACTGTCATACAGAGTGAAGTAAGTCAGAAAGAGGAAAACAAATACCGTATGCTAACACATATATATGGAATCTAAAAAAAAAGGTTCTGAAGAACCTAGGGACAGGACAGGAATAAAGACACAGACGTAGAGAATGGACTTGAGGACACAGGTGGGGGAAGGGTAAGCCGGGGTACGAAGTGAGAGAGTGGCATGGACATATATACACTACCAAACATAAAATAGATAGCTAGTGGGAAGCAGCCTCATAGCACAGGGAGGTCAGCTCCTGCTTTGTGACCACCTAGAGGGGAGGGATAGAGAGGGTGGGAGGGAGGGAGATGCAAGAGGGAGGGGATATAGGGATAAACTTATGCATATAGCTGATTCACTTTGTTATACAGCAGAAACTAACACACCATTGTAAAGCAATTATACGCCAATAAAGATGTTAAAAATAAACTGCCTTGATTGATGTGATAGCAAGTTCTAAAAATTTAATTAATATAAAATCATTCAATTTATGTTCAAAAAGTGAAAATTGTTTAATATTTTTCTCTTTCGATCTTTCTCAAGCTACCTTCCCCACCCCACACTTTATTCAAGTCAAAAACACTTTAGCACACAACACAGACAAAGCCCCAGAATAAGATGAGCAAAGGAAGGCCCCTGCCCTCAAGGTACTTGCAATCTCTACAGACAAAATCAACCCACTGGAAGGCCCCGGGGCAACATATGGTAAATTCGATAATGGTAGCACAAAGAAAGAGAAATAGTAAATAGATCTTGAACTCATGGTCCTTAAGCAGAAGAAAAGTGCTTTTATATGTTGGTCATGGTTTTTAAGCCCTGAATCAGGTTTTTCTTAGCAAAAGAGGACATTTTGACTGGAGTGGAACAGAGGTCCTGGTACACTTGCAAATGAGTTTGTGTCCGCGTACGGGCCTTTTATATAAAAACCTCTTCTGTAAGTAAGGGTAGAAACACTCCCATTACTGCTGGACACTGTACAGGCAGAGCAGGATCCTGTCCGGGAGGGCTCCAGAGTCCCGGGGGCTGGGGTGGCTTTGGGCTGTGGTGACGCCCAAAGTCAGAGGAACTGGAAATGGGGTTTCTCAGCCGATAGAGCAGCTGGTAGTCCTGCCTGAACGGATCAACATTTCAGTAAAGAGCGCAATTAGACTAAGGTGGACAGTGTGTACTTCCGCCTCTAACCTCTACTAAAGACCACGTGTGTTTACTAAGGGACAAATGAGAAAGTAGATTGAGGATCCCAAAAAGAACAGCCCTTTGGAAATAAAGGAAAGTGCGTTTCCATCCATTTCTGAGCTTGAAATCGACGATCTATGACATAATGCCTCAAAATAAGCCCCTTCTACACTCTCCAAAGTTATCCAAATGTAAAGCACGTGGATAGGGCTTCCCTGGTGGCGCAGTGGTTGAGAATCTGCCTGCCAGTGCAGGGGACACGGGTTCGAGCCCCGGTCCGGGAAGATCCCACATGCCGCGGAGCAACTGGGCCCGTGCGCCACAACGACTGAGCCTGCGCGTCCGGAGCCTGTGCTCCGCAACAAGAGAGGCCGCGACGGTGAGAGGCCCGCGCGCCGCGATCAAGAGTGGCCCCCACTCGCCGCAAGTGGAGAAAGCCCTCGCCCAGAAACGAAGACCCAACACAGCCAAAAATAAATAAACTAATTAATTTTTTAAAAAAACACATGGATAGTTTAACTCCACTCAGGAATCCCCGCAAAATTTCTGTCTTCCTCCTTCAAATCATATACTGTGGCTAATAATTAGCAAAATTTGACTAAGATGCATTTCACAAGCTTTCTGGGATATAGAACCTTGCTCAACATTACCACCACTGCAGAAGGAGGGGAATCAGACGCCTAAGATCCCCAGCATTACGACTGAGAGAAGAAAAAACAAGCTTCAGAAAAGCCTGGGTATTTATGAGTATAACCATTATTATCAACTGAGAGGGGAGGCTGCCACAGGTAATGAGAAGGCAGGGTGCTACCTCAGGAGACTCAGAACCATTACATTCAAGATTACGACAGTGTGCAGCGCTGCGGAATACCGACACCAAACCCTTCCTGGCATTTCAGCACTACTAGATTTCATTACTTCCTGAGCGGGGATGGCAAAGTGTCTGGTCTGGGGCCTGAAATAATTTACTAAAGTATCCTAACCATTAACAGTAAGAACCAGCACTTGTGGAGCATTAACCATATCTCAGGACTATATAGATAACTGATTTCCTCTCCCTCCCTCCAGAGTCAGCTATCCCATTTTACCTGAGGAAACGAAAGTAGAGAAAATGTAAATGATTTGACCAAGATCACATACCTAAGCTCAGAGCCAGGCCCTGAACTCAGGCCCTCTACCCACCAAGCTGTGCTTATCCCAGGAGGAACCATCACAACCAAAGCACTAAACAGTGCTGTTCCACAGTGACAGGGCCTGGAAAGCTTCCCTTTCCAGAAGTTGCTTTTGAAAACCCTTTATGTAGAATGGCTTTCACACCCTTGGCATGTAGATGCTGCAAATACAATGGAAAGTTGGTAACCATCAACCTAACGCGATAACAGGAATTTAAATGTAAGAAAGTAGAAAAGCATCAAAGGCAGAGCAGACTCTCCAGAGTGAGAGCATGAGGCCTGGTGATTCCAATTTTACAAGCAGATTGTTGAAGAGCAAAGAAAAACATAGGGTATATTTCTTAGAACTGACAGCATATATTTTTTCCAAATAAAAAGATTTCTGTATCAACAACATTTTAAACTCCTTAGCCAGAGGTCTTTATAAAAGATAAAGTGAGGAGAGAAATGACTAAAGGTTCTATGCACCTTCGTGACTGATACATGTGATCGGTTGGTTCTCTTTTAGTTAATGCCTCTGGGAAAAAAGAGCTGTCGGTAGCATGGGAGTTCTCAGATCTTGTATTCCTATAAGATTAAAGAGCAAAAGTCATTAATTAATGAACTATCAAGAGCAGACATTTTACATATATGATAATAGTAACGATAACAATGATGGCTCATGCTTATTAAACACTCGCTGTAATGCCAGGCACTGTTCTAAGCGCTTTACTGTATCGTCTCATTTGATCTTCCCCAAAACCTAATTTTTGCCTTATTTTTCGTAAAAGGAAGTTGAATAGCTTGCTGAGAAATTATACAGCCGGCAAACGGTGGACCCAGGATCTGAATTAAGCAGTCTGACTCCAAGACCTAAACTCTTAACCCATGTATGATATGTCATTTAATTTAAACCTCCTGGTAATCCTGTCCTGCGAGTTGCTTTTTTTTTTTTTGAAATCAGTAAAAAATTTATTATGTTAGAAAGTGATAAGTTCTACAGGGAACAAAGAGTAAAGCAGGGAAGAGACACAGGGAGTGCCTGCAGGGATAGTTGCAAAATTTTTTGAGTTGCTTTTTATAGCTAACAAAACTGTGGTTCAACTGGGTTAAACAGTTGAAACAGAGCTCAGTTTCAAATTCAGGTCAGCCTGTCTCCAAGACTCCTGTTCCTTCTACCACGGTTTGCCTATAAAAGAAAAAGAGATGCCACAGGTGAAGTCGAGAGACAAGTCTGGGAAAGGAACTCTCTACAGACGCAAACCAGATGTCCCTGCCCCGGAAGTGTAGGAAACGGTGTCTGCAAACTCCTTTGTACATTTCATGCAAAGTCCCAGGAGGGGTCAAGGTGCTGTTTCTTCTCGGCCAGCTCTGCCTGCAGGTTCTTCCTCTGCTGAATCGTGGTTCCCGCTCTGCACTGTGGACCCCTTTATGGAATTCAACCCCGGTCCCTTGATTTCCGCAACAGGCGCCAAGGGTATGTACTGGACAGGTATGTACTGGACAACACTGCTCTTTAAAACAAAGTTTCCCTGACCTTTTCCTTCCACACACAAGCTCCAGCTTCCCCCTTATAACCCTCCTCTCTCTCTCCTTCCCCCTCCTCTCTTGGCCTTGAACCCGTGTCTCCCGAACAAGAATTCCTCCCACTTTCCCAGGCACAGCAGTTCAGGCTCACGACTCCTCTGCTACAAGACCCTCCCTGCCGCCTGCGATTTCCTATCCAGAAAGCTCCTCAAGGCATTTTACTTTCCGCGGTAGCTCTCGCTCCCAGAGCGAGACTCTGGCTTTTACAGGAGCAACTGGCCACCACTAAACCTACCATGGGTCTTTCTATCAGGCAAACTGTGGGCTGGGGAGGAAATTCAAGGAACAAAAACTGAATGTCGGACTTCCCTGGTGCTGCAGTGGTTACGAATCCACCTGCCGATGCAGGAGACACGGGTTGAGCCCTGGCCCGGGAAGATCCCACATGCTGTAGAGCAGCTAAGCCTGTGCGCCACAACTACTGAGCCCGTGTGCCACAACTGCTGAAGCCTGTGCACCTAGAGCCCGTGCTCCGCAACAAGAGAAGCCACCGCAATGAGAAGCCTGCGCACTGCCATGAAGAGTAGCCCCCGCTCGCCGCAACTAGAGAAACCCTGAGTGCAGTAACAAAGATCCAATGCAGCCAAAACTCAATCAATCAATCAATAACATTTATTTTAAAAAAACAAAACTGGGCTTCCCTGGTGGCGCAGTGGTTGAGAGTCCGCCTGCCGATGCAGGGGACGCGGGTTCGTGCCTCGGTCCGGGAGGATCCCACATGCCGCGGAGCGGCTGGGCCCGTGAGCCGTGGCCGCTGAGCCTGCGCGTCCGGAGCCTGTGCTCCGCAACAGGAGAGGCCACAACAGTGAGAGGCCCGCGTACCACAAAAAAAAAAAAAAAAAAACTGAATGCCATGAAAATCTCAGCATACTTATTTTTTAAAAAACTTTACAGTATCAAACTAGACAACACTTTACTTCCATTTTAAAAAATAGAACATACATGTTATATAACCTTGGCTGCCCCTGGCCTGCCTCTCTGCATCCTTCAGCCTCATTGGCAAGGAGGGGAGAAAGGAATCGTGTTGACCAAGTCCCTTCGGCAGCCACGCGGCTCCTAAGACCTGCCAGTTCCCAGGAGGCTGCTTACTGGCAGCCGGCCTGGGGGCCCTGGCACTCGCATGTCCCCTGTGTATTCTTGCAGTGTCGTCTGTTAGGTCTGTACTTAGTCACCTAAAGAGACTTACATTTCTGAACTTTTTCACTTTAAAGGACACTAAGGCACCTGCCTAATGCTGCTGCATTGATAGCTTTTTTTTTTTTTTTTCCATTTGACTGTAAGCCTCACACAGACTTTCTCCTGGAAAAGCAGCTATCAGTTTCAGCCAAACCTGCAAGAAGCTGTCTCTGTCAGCAGAGACTAGCTTGGCAGTGTCAAGAAGAGAATAAACAGGAAATTCCTAAGAGAGGAGTTTTTAAGAAGGCAGGTAACTATAGTGTACCGGGAAGCACCTCAGCAGTCAGGCAGAATGGAAGGGGCATGGACTTGAGATATTGTCCTAGCTCTACCCCAGAGCAGCTCTGTGACCTGCAGGAAAGCATGTAGCCTTCTGAGTCTTGATTCCCTTCTCTGAAAATGGAGACAATAACATCCACATGCTGGTATGAAGACTGGAGAGATGGAAGTCAAAGCACCCCGCATATGCCAACCACGTGGGCGGAAGTAGCTATGACTGTTATTATACTGGTTACTACATTTGATGTTTACTTTTAGAACATTTTTGAGTACCTACTATGTGCCAGGCCGTGGACCAGACACTGGGGTAACAGTGAGAAAAAGTCAGACCCAATTTCTGACCCAGGGAACTTTAATTCTTGAGAGGAAAAAATAGGATTTAAACACAGCTAATTTATTGATTAATAACAGAGGTGCCAAGTGCTACCAGTGTGGGATGCTATGAAAATACTGAACAAAGACAGGTTGGCTAGCGTTGGTTTCCTAAGTGGGGAGTGGGTAGGGTGATGGGGGTTGAAGCCACCAGGAGCAGGCGTGGTTGATGCTGAGACCTGAGTCGAGTGGGGAGAGGTGTGTGTAGGGTGAGCGCCAGGAGGGCAGATCGAGGAGGGCCAGTGCACCCGGTCATGAGCCAGAAAGAGGGAGAGAGCAAGAGTCAAGGCTGGGGGACACAGGGCTAGCAGGCCTTGCTCGGGATTGTGGACTGTATTCCGAAGTAGAGTGGGAAATCATGAAGAAATATTTGCAGGGACGTGGAATGACCCAGCTTTCGTGTTAAATGTGTCACTCTGGCTGCTCTGAGGACGAGGCACTGGAGGGGACCCACGATGAAACCTGGAGCTGTAATTAAGAGGCTGTTGCCATAATTCAGGAAAGAGATAGTGAGATCTTAGACTGGGAATAACAGAGATGTGTTGAAATGGCTTCGTGGCTCTAGCCTCTCTCCTATTAAAATGTTTCTCAAACTTGCCTGATGATAAAAATCTATGACGTTTGGTAAAAATACAGGTTCCCAGAGTCCCATGCTGGGATGGGGCGGGGGGGTCTGGGAATCTGTTCTTTAAACAAACTTCCTGGGCTTCCCTGGTGGCGCAGTGGTTAAGAATCCGCCTGCCAGTGCAGGAGATATGGGTTCAAGCCCTGGTCTGGGAAGATCCCACATGCCACGGAGCAACTAAGCCCACAAGCCACAACTACTGGGCCTGCGCTCTAGAGCCCACGAGCCACAGTACTGAAGCCCGTGCGCCCTGGAGCCTGTGCTCTGCAACAAGAGAAGCCACCGCAATGAGAAGCCCACGTAACACAATGAAGAGTAGCCCCCCGCTCACCGCAACTAGAGAAAGCCCATGCACAGCAACAAAGACCCAACGCAACCAAAAACTAATTAAAAAAAACTTCCTGAGGGATTCCTTTCACTAGGCAAGTTTGTCCCGTGTTACCCCGCAGTGTACACTGAGAAACAGACCTTCCTTTCCCATGTAAAATAATTCAGTGTTTCTAGAGATGGTGCTTTTCATGACCCCAACCAGTGGAGGATCCAGGTGTAAACTCACAGGTCACAGAATGCTTTCCCTACTTAGAACTAAAAGCACTTCAGCTGTAAAAGCTCTAACGTTTAGATTATCTACATCCATGTTTTTTAAGTGCGTACCTTGATATAAGAGGGGTTTTTGTGTTTGTTTGTTTTGTTTTGTTTGCAGTATTAATAGATGTACAGCTGTCAAGAGAGGCCAGAAAGAGGTACTCCAGCAAGATCTGCCGGGAACAACAGGAGTGCAGAGCAATGGATGGAGCGAGAGTCTAGCTCGATCTACATTCTGTAAACGTCCTGCAGAGCTCAGCGCACCTCCCCAGCCCATCAGTTACTGACCCGGGGACTTTATTACTTGCCCCCAACCTCTGCCAGCTCCTGAAGAGGAAAACATCCAGACCTTATATGGATTATATCCTTGGAAAATGCTTTTCAGTATTGGCCTAATTGCCTGTGATCCAGTTAGAGCTGGAAGGAAACCTTTTTGCACTCTATCCAGTTATCTTCTTTATCAATTCATCCGCACGGAGAGCATGCACAATGGGTAGGAGAACAAGTTTAAGTATCAGGTTACCAACGTTCAAATCCTGGCTCTTTCATTTATTAATTGGAGAAGTTACTTAATCTCTTTGCTCTTCAGTTTTCTCATGTGAAAAATAAAATGATTATGGTGTACTAGTTTGCTAGGGCTGTCATAGCAAAGTACTACAGATTGAATTGAGACAGGAAGGAAGGGGGCATGGCACAACCTTTTTTTTTTTTTTTGCCATGCTGGGTGGCATGTGGAATCTTAGTTCCCCAACCAGGGATGGAACCCCCGCCCTCTGCATTGGCAGCTCAGAGTCTTAACCACTGGACTGCCAGGGAAGTCTCAAGGACACAACCTTTAAAAGAAGGACAGCCTTTGAGGATATGACAAAAACTGGTTACCACCATGTGCTTACTTCGGCAGCACATATACTAAAATTGGAACGACAAGAGATTAGCATGTTCCCTGCACAAGGATGATACACAAATTTGTAAAGCGTTCCATATTTTTGTTTAAAAAAAAAAACTGGTTACAACCAATTAGGCCCAAGATGGAGGAAGATTCAACTTCCAGTAGACCTTGAGTCTCCCTATACATTCATTGTAATATATTATCATATGCTAAATGACTCACCCACAGGTGCCATGACAGTTCCCAGGCTGACCATAAAAGGCCAAAAAGTGGGTGATGGCCCAGTTCCTGGAAATTACTAACCCTTCTTCAAAATAGCTAGAATATTCTTCCCACTTGTTAGCATATGAAATTACCCAGCCAATAAAAACTAACCACCCCACAACCCGGGGCCTCTCTCACCTTCTGAGAGAGACTACATTCTGCCTATAGGATGTGTATCTCTCTAAACTTGCTTTCCCTTTACTGTGGCTCACGCTTGAATTCTTCCCTGTGTAAAGCCAAGGACCCTCACTTGGTGGCCCGTCCCAAGGACTTGGCTGAGACCTGAGATGTGACCATTTTCTCGTGCCCCATTCTCCTGCAATAGAATAGCTTAGACAACAGAAATGTATTGTCTCACAATTCTGGAGGCTAGGAGTCTGAGATCAAGCTGTCAGCAGGGTTGGTTTTTGCTGAGGCCTCTCTCCTTGGCTTGCAGATGGCCATCTTCTCCCTATGTCTTCACGTGGTCTTCCCTCTGTGTATGTCTATGCCCTCATCTTGAAACAAAGCATGACACTGTGAGGGCCTCCCAGGTACAAATCCTTTCTCTGCATTGCTCCCTCCTCCCCCAATTTCTTGTTTGTAAGAAACAGAGTTCATTCAGCCTCCTTAACTTGCCCTGAATTCCAAAGGGCAGATTCAAACAGTTGCTAATCAGGGAAGAGAGGGAATGCAGAAATAGAGGTGGAGCAGTCAAGAAACCAGGTGGGGCAGGGTCCTCCTTCCTCCCCAGGGAATATCCATAACAATGTACCTTTGAGTTCTTCCTCAGGAACTAAGCCCCCCCACCCCCACCCAGGTGGAAGATGGTAGGTAATTTCAGGCTGAGCCTAAGATTCCTGGACCACCCCCCACCCCCCCCACCCCACCCCCGTTACCTCACCACAAACCAATCATTAAAAGTCACACACACTGCAGCGCTCACCCCAAATTTTGCCTTTAAAAACTCTTCCCTGAAAACCATCGGGGATTTAGTGTTTTTTGAGCACCAACCACCCATTCTCCTTGCTTGGCCCTGCAATAAACCTTTCCCTGCTCCAAACTCTTGACATTTCAATTTTTTCCACCTCACTGTGTGTTGGGCACATGAACTTGGGTTTGGCAACAGCTGGAAAACCTCTGTTGCTGGGGACATACACTGCATTCGCCTTTGCATGTTTCTCACTGACTTAAAAATTAAAACCTGCCATTCAGACTCTTCTCACATCAATCTACTGAGTGGAATTCTTTAAGTCCCAAACTCATGTGAGCTGTGCTTTCTCATTTCAGTCAGGCACCAGTATGGTTTGTTTGACCAAGCCTAGATGGTTGAGAAATCTGTGACGTTCAGGTCAGAACCCACTCAACAGGGTGAACCAATCAATAGGGTCAGGACCCAAACTGAGGAAACGTCAACTTCAGGGAGGAAAGGCACTCCAGCACCCACTCCTACCAAACAGTCATAGGATGGAGAAGCACATGAGAAAATATATCAAGAATACCTTTGTTTTTTGACAAAGTATTGCATAGGGTGATCTATTGACTTTATCCGTCTTTATTTTGGTGCTATTATGTGTCTGTCTTTTATTTAAAGACCATTCGTGGTACTTAGTTAATATTATATATTCCACATTGTGAAATAAGTTAAACAATGGGGAAATGATCATTTATGTAACAGTTAACTTGCTTTCCCATAAAAGATAATGAGTCTAAATATCTCTCACCTAAAGAAATAGTTAAAAAAGTAAGTTGGCAGTCAACACACAAGGGCTAAATGGCTGTAAGAACTTTCATCTTCAAAACAAGGTACTAAGTCTTTAAATGGATTTTCCTTTTCAGTCAGTCCGTCAGCAAATATTTATCAGTCTACCATATGCCAAGGGCTGTGCTAGTGCTGGCGTACAATGATGAACAAGATAGATAAAGACCAAACAAAGAGGGGATTAAGACAGAGGAACAGGGGAGAGATTAGTTTTTTAAATTCATTAAGAACTACTTGAGACAGAATAGTCAAGAATGACCTCTCTGAGGCTGACTGTGATGTTTAAACTGAAACTGAAGCAAATGCAGTCTTTGAAGTGATTAAGGACAAGGGAGACGGGTGTGGTGTGTGTGTTTGGTGGTGGAGGGTGTCCAAAATGAGCCTGGAGAAGAAAGCTGGAAGTCATTGATGGGTTTTAAGGAGGGAAGGGACATGATCTCGCTGCATAGGGTGGGAAGGGGAAGCAAGGAAATGAGTTAACAGAGCATATTTGCATAGTCTTGCAAGATGCAGAAGGCTTACACAGGGTGGTAGTTGATAGGGTGATAGCACATAGATTTATGATGTATTTTGAAATGGAGGCAACAGGACTTAAAAATAATTTGACATGGGGATGGAGTTGAGAAGAAGATTATCCAGGACTCCCAGGCTTCTGGCTGAGGATCATTTCCCTCAGTTTATTTCCTTCAAGTCACTTACCACAATTAAAGCAACTTAAGCCATTATCTTGTGATTTTATTTGTTTAGTTGTTTACTCTGTCCATCAAGAATAATGCTGTCCAATTGAAAAGTAATGCATGATCCCGTAATCCCACTCCTGGGCATATATTCAAAGAAAACCATAATTCAGAAAGATACATGCACCCCAGTGTTTACAGCAACACTATTTACAATAGCCAAGACATGGAAGCAACCTAAATGTCCACTGACAGATGAAAGGATAAAGAAGATGTGGTACATATATACGATGGAATATAACTCAGCCTTTAAAAAAAAATGAAATAATGCCATTTGCAGCAACAGGGATGGACATGCAGATCATCATATTAAATGAAATAAGTCAGAAAGAAAAAGACAAATATCATATGATATTGCTTATATGTTAAAAAAAAGATGCAAATGAACTTATAAACAAAACAGAAATAAATAGACCCACAGACATAAAAAACAAACTTATGGTTACCAAAGGGGAAAGGGAGGGGAGGGATAAATTAGGAGTTTGGGATTAACATATACACACTACTATATATAAAAGAGATAACCAACAAGGACCAGCTGTACAGCACAGGGAACTACACTCAATATTTTGTAATAACCTATAATGGAAAAGAATCTGAAAAAGAATATATAGATATATATAAAAAGAATATATATATGTATTACTGAGTCACTTTGCTATACAACTGAAATTAACACAGCATTGTAAATCAACTCTACTTCAACTTAAAATTTTTTTAAAAAGTAATGCAAAACACATAGGTAATTTTAAATTTGCAAGTAGTCACATTTAAAAAGATGTGAAATTAGTTTTCATGATATATTTTACTTAAACCGATATATCCATAATATTATTTCAATAAGCAAACAAAATAAGAAATAATGAGAGGAGCTTCCCTGGTGGCACACTGGTTAAGAATCCACCTGTCAACGCACGGGATGTGGGTTCGAGTCCTGGTCCGGGAAGATCCCACATGCTGCAGAGCAAACTAAGTCCGTGTGCCACAACTACTGAGTCTGCGCTTTAGAGCCCGTGCTCTAGAGCCCGCGAGCCACAACTACTGAAGCCCATGCGCCCACAGCCCATGCTCTGCAACAAGAGAAGCCATCGCAATGAGAAGCCCACGCACTGCAACGAAGAGTAGCCCCCACTCGCCACAACTAGAGAACGCCCGGGCGCAGCAACAAAGACCCAGCGCAGCCAAAAATAAATAAGCAAAATAAATGTATTTTTAAAAGTAATGAGAGATCTTACTGTTCTTTTTGTACTGAGTCTTCAAAATACAGTGTGTATTTTACACTGACAGTGCACCTCGGTTCCGACTAGCCACATTTCAAGTCCTTAATAATGGCCTGTGGCTAGTGGCTATGTACTGGACAGTGCAGATCTGGAGCAGGAGCCACTGAAGGCAGGCACATTCAGTCTAGTTCACTGTTTCTCTCCAGCAACTGAAACATTCAGTGGCACACTGAGAATTTGATATGTTTTGAATGAATGAATAAATGCCTGGCGATGGGGGCTTTATTGGAGGCTGCAGTTTTGGGAGTGGGTTCAAAGCTTCATTTTGGACCCTTAGGTATGAGGTGTCTACAAAACCTCACAGTGGAGATGTCAAGAAAGGAAGTGCAGATGTGAATCTGGGACTGAGAAGAGAAATCTAGGTGGAGGTGTAATTTTGGCATCTTGATGGGTTCTGAATCCAAGGGAATTATTTCTGGGTTGCCTTGGGAAGAGTGCAAAAGCAAAGGAAAAGCCCAGGATCCTGCTCTCAGAGATACCAAGTTAAATGTTGAGAATGTTGAGTGAGAGAAGAAGAAAATCAAGCAAGTGTGGTCATGTCAAGAAATCAAAAGGGGAAGCATTTCAAGGAGAAAGGAGTAATCAACCCTACTGAAAGGTCCGTTAAAAACTAATAAAAGAATAAAGAAGACAAGAGCAATGAGATCTTACTAATCCTGACATTCCACAGTCATGATCTCTTTTTAGCCCTCCTTATAATGCTTTCAGTCAGAGAATGATTGGGGTTTCTTTTTAACACAAAATTTGAACATTTTAAAGAAGTTTGGCCTCCCAAAGATCAAGAAACCCAGCTGGTTTATGGAAGAACCAGCTCAAGAATCCAAGACCCTTAGTCCAGCATTATTTAAAGAACATACTTTAAAGCACTGGAAATAACAAGGGACCGTGGAGGTTTATGGAGGGAGCATGACTATATCTGTGACTTCCCCAGGTCTAGGTGGTTTGAGAGCAGGTGTACACTTCTTTCAAGTATGGAGCTAGGCCAAGGTTACGTGATTGGGGTTTGTTGCAAGTTTCCTAACTGCCTTCTCCTCTTCACTGATAACAGAATTCTTAACACACTGTTCGTCATAGAACTCCATTTCTCAACCTGTCTTAGGCAATGTTATTCTACTACTCCTGCAGGGCATTAATATTAATTAAAAACAACTTTATTCAAGAGAAAGGTCAGTTACAAACATTTAGCAAGTGTGTTCTTATGGGTAAATCAGGCTTTCTCTGCTGTCTTTCAAAACACAAGGAATGAAATGATCTCATCTGAACTCTGTGGCTAAGTAGTTGCGTGACCCTTAGCGAGACTTTACCTTTCCTGTACCTAGCTGTTCTTATCTACAAAACAGAGGGGTTACACCAGATGATCTCTTCTTCGCCAAATAATTTATGATTTAACGTTTTAGTTAATTAGGTTTCCTTCTGTCCACATGTTTGACTTCAAATTTGATCAGTGTGAGAAGATCATCCTAAAGAGGTCAAGAAACCTAGGAATGAATTCCAAGTTCACTATCAGGTAGACCTGTAATCACTGTTCCCATATGTCAAAGGGAATGGTTACTCTCAGGCTCATCTCCCACAGGGTTGTTTTGAGGACTGAACCAGATAAGTCAAGTGAATGTTTTGTAATCTGTATCGTTTCAGAGAAATTAGAAGTGCAATTATTGTTAAAGCAGATGTCTGAAACACGGTATATATTATCCCTCCCAACAAATAACAGGCCGAGTCCCTGTTATTTATCCATAGGGCATAAGACTTGTTACTTTTGTTGAGTAGATTATGGTATTGGAATATGCTCAAAATGAGAATGGAGATGAACCTCCTGATGTCTCCAGAGAGCACCTCTCTTTGAATGTTTACAAGAAAATAATGGGAGAAAGAAAGAGGGAAGGAAGGAAGGAAGGAAGGAAAGGAGGGAGGGAGGGAGGGAGGAAAGAAAGAAAGAAAGAGAGAGAGAGAAAGGAAGGAAGGAAGGAAGGAAGGAAGGAAGGAAGGAAGGAAGGAAGGAAGGAAGGAAGGAAGGAAGGAAGGAAGGAAGGAAGGAAGGAAGGAAGAGAAAGAAAGAGAAAGGAAGGAAGTTAGGAAAGAAGGAAGGAAGGAAGAAAAGAAAAAGAAAGAAAGAACGAAAGAAAAAGAAAGAAAGAAAGAAAGAAAGAAAGAAAGAAAGAAAGAAAGAAAGAAAGAAAGAAAGAAAGAAAGAAAGAAAGAAAGAAAAAGAAAGAAAGAAAGAAAGAAAGAAAGAAAGAAAGAAAGAAAGAAAGAAAGAAAGAAAGAAAGAGAGAGAGAGAGAAAGTGGGAAGGAGGGAATTCACAGACAGAGGAGGAAGAAAGGCCATGGCAAGGCAAATTTAAGGAAAAAAAGGCGAGTTAGTAGAAGTAACAGGGGTGAGGAGGCGAAGTGGGCAGCAGGGCAGGAACACGAGCCAGTTAGCCCGGGGGCGGGGGGCTGGGGTGGGTGGCGACTCGGTGGCTAGTCCAGCCACTTGCCAGGCAGGCACCAGGCGGAGGAGGAGGGTGAGGGTGGGGCTTGGCGAAGGGCAAAGGCTGGGCAAGACTTAAAAGGGAGATGACCCTGGCTAGCTGGTGCCGCCTTTGACCTCCGATGCCCGGGGCAAGGGGGTCCAACGGGGGAAAACGGGAGAAAAAGGCCACCCCTGAGACAGTCCCGCGGGCTCGCGAGGGAGGCGAACGGACCGGAAAGGGGAGACCCCTGGGCGCGCCCGGCACCCCGCCACCATGTGCGAGCTATACAGCAAGCAAGAAACCCTGGCGCTGAGGAGGAAGCACATCGCGTGAGCGCTCCCCAGCCCCGAGGAAAGGCGCAGAGAGGGGGAATCAGCGGCGCGGGGGGCGGAGAGCCGCAGCGGGGCAGGGAGCGGGCGAGCGGGCTGCTGCCGGCGGGGTGCGGGACCGCCACCCGCCCGCCGCACCTGCGCACGCGCGCCGCCGCCCGCCCGGAGCGCCCCGCCTCGCCTCCGCCCAAGGGGGCTGCCGACCAGCCGGCTCCAGAGCGGTCCCCGCGCTCTGCAGACCGCCGAGGGGGTGAGGGCTGCCGGCCGGCCGGCCGGCTGGGGGAATTGACCGTGAAGGTTGAGAGCCATTGAAGTAGAACACCATTCCAGGGATGGGCTCTGGGAGGGAGACGGCTAGCTCTCCGCCGCTCCCACCACCTCGAAAGTTTTAGAAAACTGAACTCCGAAATATTTTTGACGATGGCTGTGAACACTCATTATGACAACTTTTGTTGAAAGTGAACTTTTTCTTCTTGCAGCCTTGGTTAAGAAGTAAAAGGTTAATCCAGCCAGTAAAAAAACTTTGAAACCACTTTCTGAAGAGTAAGATGCCACTTACCTTGGTCTCCCCAGCTGTGCCCTCATCACAATTTAAAGATGCAATATTTTCTCCGGTCTACTTTTGTTTTGCTCGTGTTATAGACGACTTGGTGAGCGTACAGGACCGAACCTTAGGTCAGACCTGGGCTCTGGTCCTAGTAGTGTCAAGTTACCTTGTGATCTGATTTGAGATTTGATCTGATCTCAACCCAGGAGGTTTCTAGGTGGTTTAGGAGACTAGTTAAATCTCTCTCAACCCCCGCAACAGGGTCAAAATGGTCAGATACCTCATTATCGGATCACCTCCTTCGCTTTTTCTAATCAGCACTCCTTTCTGTTAGTTTTCAATCCTATATAGTTAGATTCCAATGAAAACCTAATGATTTCTGACGTGAGCAGAACAAATTCTGTGAAAGGAGGAATGGTAGCCATGGAATGACCGAGAAAGAATTTCACCTGAAGTTTGAGTGAGAAGGTGGGAAGTACATTAACAAGGAGGCAAGGTGAAGTCCGAAGTTTTAAGCCCACATTCGTAACGAAGGGTTTTTCTGGATTTTAACTTGTAGGTATAAACTAACAGCTGAATTTGAACCAAGAAGAAATTCTCATTAAATATTAGTTTCATTTTAGCTAATGATGCTTAATCTTAGGCAATTTAAAAATTTAATTACCTATTCACAATAATCACAATACTTTCTAAACAGTTGCATATCCATTTAATAGGTATCTAATTACCCTCTAAATTACCTCCAATGCATGTGGTATTTTTTGTGCATGCAAAATCACCAAAATAAAAATAATATTTTGTTTTAGTTTCTAAATGCCCATAGAACCAAGTTCAGAAATCTTTGTGATGTTTCTATGTTGCTAAAATCTGTACTCCAGCCAGCTATCCAAATAACCAAAAATATGGATGAATTTTATTTTTATTTATTTATTTATTTATTTTTTGCCGTATGCGGGCCTGTGATGCTGTGGCCTCTCCCGCTGCGGAGCACAGGCTCCGGACGCGCAGGCTCAGCGGCCATGGCTCACGGGCCCAGCCGCTCCGCGGTACTTGGGATCTTCCCGGACCGGGGCACGAACCCATGTGCCCTGCATCGGCAGGCGGACTCTCAACCACTGCGCCACCAGGGAAGCCCTGGATGACTTTTTATTATGCTGAAAAGACTGGGTTAAAGGGTTAGAATAATAATTGGATTTTATTATTTAAGAAAGGGAAATCCATTTGATGCAGGACAAATACCAATCAAAAAAACATAAAGGCCCGCGCACTGCGATGAAGAGTGGCCCCCATTCGCCGCAACTAGAGAAAGCCCTCGCACAGAAACGAAGACCCAACGCAGCCAAAATTAAATAAATAAATAAATTTTTTAAAAAAAAACATGAAAATGATCTGTAAAATCTCCTGCATAGTATTTAACACTAAGTTATTTGTATTTAGCTTTTAGTGCTATTCATTTCTCTACAAATTAGATTAGAGGGAGAGATTAGATTAGCAAGCAAGCCCTGTTTTGGGCTATGGCATAAGACAGTCTACCTTTTTTTGTTTTTCTTCCAATTTTATTGATATATAATTGACATACAGCACTGTATAAGTTTGAGTTGCACAGCATAATGATTTGAAATCATCATGAAATCATTATCCCAATAAGTTTAGTGAATATCGATCTCACACTGATACAAAATTAAAGAAATAGAAAAAAAAATTTTACCTTGTGATGAGAACTCTTAGGATTTCCTTTCTTAACAACTTTCATGTATAACATACAGCAGTGTTAATTATCTTTATCATGTTGTACATATAAATTATATCCCTAGTATGAGTTTTTCTATGAGTTTATTTTTGAAGTATAATTGACCTAGAACACTATGTTAGTAACTATTACACAACATAGTGATTCAATATTTCTGTACATCTCAAAATGTTCACCATGATAAATCTAGTTACGATCAAGACAGTCTACTTTCAAATTCTGGTTTTCTCACTGGCTGTGTAACCTTGAACCAAGCTTTTTAATTTTTCGGTGTCTGTTTCCTCAACTATAAAAATGAGAATGATAACTCATTTTATTGTTGGGAGGATTAAATGAGATAATATTTGTAAGAGCTGTCAGTTCCTGACACATAGGAAGGCTCAAAAATAAAAAGCTTTTTTTTTTTCCTGGTTGAACAAAATTTCTCAAAGGAAAATTAGTTATTGGTTTGTGGAATTAGAGCTGTCAGAGTTGGTCCTTGTGCCTCTAAATAGAGTTGTCAGATCACGGCAAATTTAATATAACAAGCAAAGTAAACAGTGTCACGGATGGGGGATTAAGGTAAAAGTTTCCAGGCTAAAATGAAATGAAAAAAAAAAGTATATCACCCAGGTTGTGTTTTCCCTTTCTTTTACATAATTGTAATTTTCCACTGATCGTGACCTTCACTGAGAAGGAAAAACACTGAGCAGTCCTACCAGACCAAAGTGTTTCCTTTCATTATTTCTAGGCCCTCCTGCAAAGTTTTCTTTGCTGCGGATCCCATCAAAATAGTGCGAGCCCAGGGGCAGTACATGTTTGACGAGAAAGGCGAAGAGTACTTGGACTGCATCAACAACGTTGCCCATGGTAATGTGCTGTCTTTGCCGTGCCTTGAAGGATACGTTTCTGGAGTAAGGCAGACTTGACACCGTTGACATTTGTCCCAGGAACTGCAGGGGCTGCAGTTCCTCGGCTGAACAGGGCCAGTAGTCCTAGGCGGGGAAAAGCTAGAACAAAATGTGGGACTGGAACAGGATCAACCTTTTTTTTTTTTTTGCTTGCTTCAGAATACCCATCACTTCCCAGGCATTTAGATTTGCAACTCATTTTGGGGGCTTTTGTCTTCTAAATTTTAGTGGGACACTGCCACCCAGAAGTGGTCAAAGCTGCCCAGAAACAGATGGAACTACTAAATACAAATTCTCGATTCCTCCACGACAACATTGTTGAGTATGCCAAGCGCCTGTCAGCAACCCTGCCGGACAGACTCTCTGTTTGCTATTTTACAAATTCAGGGTATGTTCTGAGGTTTTCCACCCATCCCCATTCCCAACAATCTCTGTCTCCTCTCTTTTCTGTTTGATTGCTGGTGGAGTATAGATATCTAAAAAGGTTTCCTGAGATTCTTGCCGTTTACTAATGACCCCATATGGGGGAACCTCACCATTCTGGTTCTTTTGCTTTGACCTACCAGCCCTTTGTAGATAAGATACCTGACAGCATGTTCCAGGACCCCTGACACAGCCTTTAACAACAGTCCCATGATTAACAAGTGCATGCCACTCAGCTTTTTATCACCACAGCTTCCTTGGTGAAAGATGGGGAAAGCATACCCTTAAGTATCCCTAAAGGATAGATACTTGGGTTGTAACAAAATATTGGCAAAAATATTCAGGTCTGGTGTTCATGTGAGAAAACCTAACTAGTCAAATGGCACCCACTTCTTTGGTCAATAGAGTAAGTAGCTAAAGAATCTAGATGAACCTAGATAGTCCTTTCAAAGCATGAATAAGGCATTTTGGCAAAGAAAGAACTCTACTAAACAAGTTATATAAGTTTTATAAGATTTTTGATTGATTTTTTTCCTTAGGCAATAAGCATATCCCCAACACAAACACAGAGGAGGAATGAGTCAATTCAAGTGAATAGATATGTCCATTCTGTGGAATATTATACAGACATTAAAAAGTATGTTTTTGAAAATACATGTTTAATGACAGGAGAAAAGCTCACCTGTACAATGTTATATTGGGAGGAAATCTGTCTATACAGCATAAATTTAAAATGATATATATGTACATATGAATTAAAACTATTAGAAATCCTGTGAATGTTCTATTATGATTCTGTGATTCATTTTCTCTTTTCAATGAGATACCTTAAAATCAAATAACCAGAAGATTGGTTTATAACCAGAAGATTTTTCTTTTTTCTTTGTAAAGAATTAGGACATTTTTGGATCTAATTTGTAGTTCTAAGGCATTCTTGCCTTCAATAAATTAAATATAATATTTGACTTTCACCTCTGAAGAATCCTATACAGTCAAAGAGTGATTAGCCTTAGAGAGAGCAGTGTCACCAAAGACTGGAGGTGACAGAACCTGGAGTAGTACAAAGAATAATCTCGAAGTTAAACAGGTTTTGGAATCCTCAACTTCGTAAATAATGGTTTGAAAGATTTTTAAAAGGGCTTATGTCACATTGTCCCTTCTCTCTCTGCTCTCTTAATAGATCTGAAGCCAATGACTTAGCCTTACGCCTGGCTCGGCAGTTCAGAGGCCACCAAGATGTGATCACTCTTGACCAGTAAGTCTTGAACACAAGACTTCTAAGCAGGAAACGCCTTCAGAGACAAAATTATATTGATCCTCTCCATACTAATACCATAAGCATGTATGGAGGAAGCTGGATATATGGCACAAGGATTTTTTTTGTTGTTATGTATAGGTTTCAAGGCCAGCTCAGGCCTGAAGGACACTTAATTCCTTCCAAGTATTTGGAGGCTCTTTTGGGTTCTGTGGTCATGGTCTCATGGGCTTTGCATGAATCAGGGTTTACTTTTCATGCATTTAGTTGTTAATTGAGCCACTGCAATGTGTGTGTAACTCCATCTTTTTCAGAATAAAAATATAATTTCTTAAAAATACAAGCATTCATGTCACAGTTGTGATTATTCACGTAATTAATTAAAAAGATAACAATTTGGAGCATATATTTTTTTCGGCCACACCATGCGGCTCATGGGATCTTAGTTCCTCGACCAGGGATTGAACCCGGGGCCTTGGCAGTGAGAGTGTGGAGTCCTAACCACTGGACTGCCAGGGAATTCCCTAGAGCAAATTTTAAAGACAACAAATAGCCAAGTAAAAATAGTTCTTTCTTGGGCTTCCCTGGTGGCGCAGTGGTTGAGAATCCGCCTGCCGATGCAGGGGACACGGGTTCGTGCCCCGGTCCGGGAAGATCCCACGTGCCGCAGAGCGGCTGGGCCCGTGAGCCGTGGCCGCTGAGCCTGCGTGTCCGGAGCCTGTGCTCCGCAACGGGAGAGGCCACAACAGTGAGAGGCCCGTGTAGCGCAAAAAAAAAAAAAAAAAATACCCAGGAAAAAAAAAATAGTTCTTTATCATTAATTTGTGATTTTTAATAGTCACTATTTAGTTTTACTTCTCAAAAATGAATTCATTATATTTTAAACAAGAAATTTGATAACTTCCATCTTCAGTGAGATTTTAAAATTTTTTCTACCTCTCCACCCCAGTAATCTCAGACACAAAGGGTTGAATTGAACATGCACCTCATTTCTTACCCTTCTATAGGCTTCTCTTGTTTTATGTGTTGGTTGGTGTATTCATTTTCTCTTGTTGCTATAGCACATTATCATAAACATAGTGGCTTAAGCAACGTAAATTTATTCTCTTCTAGTTCTAGAGGTCAGATTGTCCAAAATGGGTCTCACTGGGCTAAAATCAACGTTCAACAGGGCTGCACTCCTTCTGAAGACACCAGGGAAGAATCTGTTTCCTTGCCTCCACCTTCTAGAGGCTGCCTGCATTCCTTGGCTTGTGGTCCCCTCCTTCATCTTCAGAGCCAGACATTACATCACTCCAGCCTCTGCTTCTATCCTCACATCACCTCGTCTGTCTCTGACCGCCATCTTCCTGCTGCCTTCTTTCACTTATAAAGTTCTTGTGATAACATTTGAGCCTCCAGGATTATCGCTCCATTTCATGATCCTTAATTTAATCACGTCTGCAAGGTCCCCTTTACCATGTAACATTCTTAGGTTCTGAGGCTTAGGACATGGGCATCTTTAGGGAGGGGAGGCATGATTCTGCCTGCCTACCACAGAATAGATACTGTGACTGCCCTTTACTCCCAGCTACCACAAGCAACACTGCAATGAATGCCCTTGTACATGTGTCTTTATGGACCTTTCTGAGAATTTCTTGGGGATAAATCACCCAGAAACAAGATTGCTAGGCCATAGGGGTACAGGGTATGGTAAACATTGTAGATTTGACCAAATCCTGCCAGATCAGTCTCCAAAGTGGTTGCACGCTCTAGCCAGTGCATGAAATATCCAATTTTCATGTATCCTCACCAAAAACTAAGAATATCCTACCTTCTTTTTTTTTCTTAATTTTTGCCGTCTAATAGGTATAAAATGATATCAAGGTTGTTGGTTTTTCTTTTTTAATTTTCAGGATTTTTTTTAACCTTTTCATAAATTTACTTATTTATTTGTTTGTTTGTTTGTTTATTCTTGGCTGCGCTGGGTCTTCGGTGCTGCGCCCGGGCCCTCTCCAGTTGCAGCAAGCGGGGACCACTCCCCACTACAGTGCAAGGGCTTCTCATTGCGGTGGCTTCTCTTTGTCGCGGAGCATGGGCTCTAGGCACACAGGCTTCAGTAGTTGTGGCTTGGGCTCTGGAGAACAGGCTCAGTAGTTGTGGCGCACGGGCCTAGTTGCTCTGCGGCATGTGGGATCCTCCCAGACCAGGGATTGAACCCGTGTTCCCCGCACCGGCAGGCAGACTCTCAACCACTGTGCCACCAGGGAAGTCCCTATCAATGTTACTTTTATTTGCAATTTCTAATTATGAGTTTGAGTATCTCTTCATATGCTTATTATGCATTTATGACTTCATTTCTGAGAATTACCTGTTTATATTCTTTGCTCATTTTTCTGTTGAGATTTCCATCCTTGCTTTTGTGGTTGCATACATAGTTTAGATGAGAGGATCTCATCCTTGACTGTGTTTTAGAATTACCTGGGGAAATTTTCTTTTTTTAATGCCAGTGCCCAGGTCCCACTCCAGACCAATTAAAGTGAATCTCTAGTGACTTATCTGGCAGTCCAGTGGTTAAGACTCTGAGTTCTCAACAGAGGGGTTGCTGGTTTGATTCCTGGTCGGGGAACTAAGATCCTGCATGCAGCACGGCTCAGCCAAAAAAATTTTAAAAAGAGAGCGAGAGAATCTCTAGAGGTGGGTTCCAGTAAACAGTATAGATTTTAAAGTTTCCCAAGTGATGCTAATATGCAGATAGACTTAAGAACCAACATTTTGAACATTAATCTCTTTTAGTATGAGACATTTCAAATGTTTTTTCCCAATCTATCATCTGTCTTTTAACTTTGTCCATGGTATCGTCCAACCTCCAAAAATTTGCTTAAATCAAATAGTTGACATTTTCATCCTATGGTTTGGTTTTCTAAGTTTTGTTAATATCTCTCCCCCACACACACCCATCCCCACCCTTCAGATCACAAAGATGCTCTTCTTTATTTTCTTCTACTACCTCTATAACTGCTCCTCATATTGACTCCACCGAGAGTCCACTGTGTTACCATTTATGTACGGCTGTGTCTCTGAGCTCACTTCTGTCCCAGTCATGACTTTGTTCTTATCCCAATACCATACTAATTTCATTACTATGGCTTTGTAGCATGTTTTAATCTACGGTAGGGGAAGTCCTCCCTCTTTGCTTTATCTATTCATGGGCCTTTTATAATGTCTTTTCCAGGCCTCCCAATTATATATCTCTGGGCAAGAAACATAAAAGGGAATATCATAGCCATCTGTATTTTAAGTGAAAGAAAGGAATTTCGTAGCCACTGGATTACATCTTAATCTTAGTTCTTTTTAAAAGACCTCCTGTTCCTTATCAACTTTCATTTGAGCAATTGGATATCCCTTTGAAACCATCCCAGACCGAAACGCAGCCCATTCTGTGATATAAAGTTGTTTTTAAAATTTACTAGAATGTAGCTATCAAATACATTTTAAAAATACATACATCTGAAAATTCTCATGAAGCTATAGAAATTAATGTTTTACATTTAGATAAACTACTTTAGCAGAGCTAATACAATCCAAAGAAATTAAGTTTTTTCCAGCTAAAAAGTAACTGTCTATGAGTATACATGCTTGGCTTTCTATGTGTTTTATTACCTGAATCAGGAGAGTGGGACAAATTAATGGCTAGTCCTACCATGAAAAATTAGATTCCATATAGTTAAATCTGGCACCAATGTTGAGATTCTCCCTGGATGATGTGCAGTACTATTTTTCATATACTAGAAAAGCATCCTTCTTTGAGTGATTTTGGTTACTGTCCTTTTTCTTTTCAGTGCTTACCATGGTCACCTATCATCTTTAATTGAGATCAGTCCATATAAATTTCAAAAGGGCAAAGATGTCAAGAAAGAATTTGTGCATGTGGTAAGTATTTTGGAATCCAAGAATCAGAATGTTACTACTGGAAGAGTGCCCAGTGATAACCCAGTCCAATCCTTGCATTGAAATGAAGCCATGGAAAAGGAAACTAAGATCTAGAGCAGTCACAGATCTTTAGCAAAGATCTGTTTGCTAAAGTCAAAGAGCTAGTTAATGACAAGATGTGGTTTAAAATCCATTGATGAGTACCATACAAATTAGTATAGTGGTAGTGATAGCTCTTATTCACAGCTCTCATTTTATTTTTCTTGTCCCTTGATGTTTAAATTACTTTTTCTATTGCTAAAGCCTATTTGAAACTTGGAGTTGCATCAAGTGTATATGACTGTCTTAAAATTACTCTATGCTAAATTATTATGTAAATTTATTAAGTAAAATAAATATCATTTAATAAAGAAAATAAAGAAACCAAGCTGTTGAAACAGTAAAACTCATTTGGCTTAGTTAAGGATCAGTAGACTTTTTTAAGAGAATCATGAATACATTCTTTCAAAATTTTAAGATCTGAAATTAGCGCTAAGGCACTCTAGTTTTCTGAATGATTACAGTTTGCTATATAGTTGGTAAGTGTTGGGTTTATTTTCAATATAGAATTGTTAATACAGTTTCCATTCATTGACATTTTCAAATAACATAATCACACTTGTTTGAATTTGCCCCTTATGTGACTAGGGATGCAGTCTTGACTTCTAAGGGCCTAGGAGCAAATCCAAGCTCGTGTTCACAATGCAAAGTTTTCAAGTCTCACAGAATTCAGAAATGTTAAGGAAAAGGAGCAAAAGAACCTAGAGTCACTTAAGTCCACGAGTCACCTTTCTACAATATTATGCTCCTCGAGGGAAAGGCCCTTTCTTAAAAGCTCATTTGTCCAGGAGACAAATCATGAGAAACTGTTACCTTTTGATGTTTTCAGGCACCAGCTCCAGATATTTACAGAGGAAAATACAGAGAAGACCATACAGACCCGGCCAGTGCTTATGCCGATGAAGTGAAGAAAATTATTGACGAAGCTCATAACAGTGGAAGGAAGGTTTGTATTTATAGCTTTGGAAACACTTTAATATCTTTTATAAAATAGATTGAAATCATTGTGATACATTGGAGAGGTGGGAATGGATTAGATCTCAAATCCCTTTCTGTTCTTCTCTAGTTACCCTTTTACTTAGTTCATATTTCAAAAAGTACATTATTATAGTCATGCCTCTAAGACTATTTTTATTTATCCTAGAAATGTAATTACTATACCTGTTTCAGAACTGGTGGTCTAATTCTGACCTTCACACTGGGATGCAGACTCTGGTCCAAAGTGATAGGAGGAGAAAATTAAGAAAGGTGATAGCTCACAGACAGAACATTCCAACTGAGAGTAGCACAAGGGGCTAATATAAGGCGAAGGGAGGGAAGAGGCAGGGTGGCCCTGGGGCCTTGGGGCCACTGTAGACTCCTGGACCCGGGGAGCCTTGGCTCTTCCCTAGAACTGGTTCAACTTTCCTGAAGCCAAAGAGCCTGCGTTAAGACAAGGCAGGAAAATGTTCTTCCAATCTGGGTCTGCACTTCTAAAACAAACCAGAATCCTCCCAAGTAGGAAAAAAAGAGTTTCCATTTTCTCAGTCTTCACTCTACTGTCTTCAGCTTTACGGTAATTCTCAACCCCTTCAGGGGTTACTTACATGGAGTTTTAATGTGATTTGACACATGCTTTGCCTTTCAATTGGCTTATGGCATCAACGTGGCAATAAAAAAACCTTTTTAACTGAGATAAAAATGAAGCCTGTGTGTTTTCCAGTTCAAGTATTTTTATCTTAATGACTGGAAAGTCATTTGCCTCTCTTAACTATTTCTTCTTTTCTTGCAATTCGTTTTGCATATCTTAAAAGAGGTAGTCTGGACTAGAACTTTAGTTCCCCCCCTTTTTTTTCTTTAATTGAAGTATAGTTGATTGCTTGACTTCTTATCTCATACTATTTCTATGCTTTCTCTTAATTTAGTGTTACCTATTTTTACTTCTCCTTTCTTAGCCTCTAGAACACATCCTCTTTAGTTCCTTTGTGAATTGCCTAATTTTATTAAGTTGTAAGCCTGGTTCAGGGCAAGAACCAGAAATATAGCGCAATAACTAAGGTTCGTGGCCACCATTCACCCTCTCATCTCCTTAGTGCAAATTCCAGGCTCGGGCAGTCCTAATTTACCAAGCTGAGCAAACAGGCACCCCAGCGATGTGTTTGGAACCTGGGTAAATTTTTAGAGGTTCATATTAAAGACTAATGAAAACATCAGTCTTACTCAGTTGTTCCTAATGAAAACACTGCATTTACATTAAAAATGGAGAAATGGAAGGCACCCTCTCCACCATTTTCTCTTGATGGTTTCATTGGTACCCTAAAATTTCAGAAACGAATGCTTCAGAATTCTTGCATTTCCAGCGTGGACATCTTTTTAATCAAATGGCCAATTTGTCTCTTGCCATGGGTCCATTCCCAACCATTTTTTAAGTCACCTTCTCCGTAAGAAGTCCTCTTTTTTTAGGGGGTAACGGGAGGAGGACCTAATGGACTTTGACCCCATCTTCTCTTGTATAGATTGCTGCCTTTATTGCTGAATCCATGCAGAGTTGTGGCGGACAAATAATTCCTCCAGCAGGCTACTTCCAGAAAGTGGCAGAGTATGTACTTGGGCATCCTTGGTCAAACTGAAGGCACTGTGACAATTCTGTAGGGCCATCCTGGTTGTTAAGATATTGAAATACTTCCAGACTAGCTGGTAAATAGCCACTTGGGAGTGCCTGCCTGCCAGGACTCCTGGAACTCCTCCACCCTCCCAAGATCCAGGAAATAAAGGGTTTACACAAGGTCCAGCAGGGCGGCCTCCAGAGCTGTGCTCCTACTAACCACCTGGCATCTTCTCTGATGAGTTGGTGTCCAAGCTTTACTAATTAGTAAACATTTGAAGATTAAACCTGCTGAACACTACTTCTTGTTCACTTCTTTTTCTTCCCTATTAAAATACTGCAGTAGAGCTTACTTTAAGCAGCACAAATCCAAACAATATAGAATATATCTAATCTGGAAATTATGTGATTATGTTTCAAAGTCAATGACATCACATAGATGTCATTGGGGGTTTGAACACTGAAATGTTTTTAACAAGGATTGTAGACTTCAGGTTAACAACATTTTTTAAGTTTTCAATAGTCTGTATCTTATAGGAGGGTTTGGGGACTCTCAGTGACCTGAAGGCATCAGGCTGCCCTTTTGCTTTTCAGATATGTACACGGAGCAGGAGGTGTGTTTATAGCTGATGAAGTTCAAGTAGGCTTTGGCCGAGTTGGGACTCATTTCTGGAGCTTCCAAATGTTTGGTGAAGATTTCATTCCAGACATCGTCACAATGGGAAAACCAATGGGCAATGGCCACCCAGTGGCATGCGTGGTAACAACCAAAGAAATTGCAGAAGCCTTCAGCAGCTCTGGGATGGAATATTTCAATACGGTAAATTTTGACATCCCCACTTTAATGCTAAGAGGGAAAAATAATGCATGTTCTTATGTTTCTTTCCAATGTAATAAAGAATAAGTCTCACTGTTGCCAGCTAACCACGCCAGGACCCTAGCCAAATTTTGATCTAACCATATTTCATTCTATCTGACACAACCCTCCTTGTATTTTTTTCTTGTGTATCTTTCCCCTTCCTAAAATGTTTCTATTAATTTTTCCAATGACAGATGGCTGCCCTGCTAAACTCTAGAGGTTATGATATTTCATTAACAGATACTATGATCTTTTTTGTTTTGTATCACATTTAAATTCCCAAAACACTTCACTTAGATGATTCACTACTATAAATGTTACAGGCCTGTCATAGGAGATACTTACTAAATTTCTATCTTTGGGAAATTTTATTTCCTTGATTTTACCCCTAAAAGTTATAAGCTTTAAGTTTGGAAAGATTATTATAGTTTGTGCAGTATGTATAATAGGGCTTGTTACAGCTAAAAGTTAGAGTCAAATCTAAGAACATAAATTATTTGGAGAAAATGTCATTGCTTAGCTTTTTTCACGCAGATATTCAAGCACTGAAACCCACATCCGCCTAACTAAACCGCACTCTGAAATCCTTAATTCCCAGCACAATGTCTGTTTTTGGTTTGGACGAACTTATAAATTCCCCAGAATCCTTCATACCAGTTTTGCAGCTATATATGATTTAGAATTTTATTCTCAATCTTAAATGAATAGAATCATGTTATATTCTAAATCTAAGAAACTAATATCACAAGGGAAATTTTTATTGAAATTATATCTTTACTTGCTTATGTATGAGCCACATTTCTCATAGATGAAGCAATACCACAAATTCAACTATTCTATTTTCTCATTTATCTTTTTTCCACAGTATGGAGGAAATCCAGTATCTTCTGCTGTTGGTTTGGCCATCCTGGACGTAATTGAAAATGAAGACCTTCAAGGAAATGCCACAAGAGTAGGGAATTATCTTACCAAGTTACTGAATAAGCAGAAGGCTAAACATACCTTGATAGGAGATATCAGGTATATTTATCATAAAGTTGTCATGCAGTTATTCATTTGTCCAAATGAAAATTTATTATATTTTATCTTATAAATTTAAAATAAGTTAACACAAAACCAGATCTAGAAACACTGAGAAAACAAAAACAAAACTCATTTTTCATCCAGACCCCAGATATCATCACTGTTAACTTTTGGTTATATATCTTTCCTGATTTTTATACTTTTTTGAAAAAAATTAAGCCAGGATAATTTCAGCAGGCAAAAGATGAAAAGAAGGAACTTAAGGTAACTCTAAATGATCTATTAAAAATATTTAAAATGACAGCCAAGAAAACTCACTATTTTTCATATATATGAAAACATTTTCATATATATATGTAAAGATTAAAGATTTGTCCTAGTTGATGTCTTGAGAAGCTAAATGGCACAAGGTTGTTTTTAAGCCTTTTTTTTTTTTTTTTTACAATTAAGAGAAGAAAGAAAAACTGGTTGACAAAAACTAACTTGATTCAAAAACTAGGAAGTCCTGTGGACACTAGATTGGTATCTTGAATTAATTAGAACTAATAACAACTACCCTTTCAAGAGAATCACATTCAGCTTCAAATCAAACTGAAGTTTGAGGACAGTGTTAATTTTTTGTGACAATGCAGTGCTTAATAAAGTGTGTCAAGTTCCCTTTCTTAACCCCCCTCAGGGGCGTTGGCCTTTTTATTGGAATTGACTTAGTGAAGGACCATCAGGAAAGGACCCCCGCCACAGCCGAAGCTCAGCACATCATCTACAAGTAAACACACCCCTCACCCGTTTGGTATCTTGGCCTTAATGCTGTTTTTTACTTCCTCTCCTCTCCCCAAATGAGAAAAGTTTAAGACTCGTGCAATTACAAATGTGGGCTTCTTGCATGCAAATGTGAAAGTGCTGTCTGTTCACATCATTCTGAAATAATCTTAGTTATCATTTGTATGCACTCACATGTATTTCCTGCACTCATTAGGATGAAAGAAAAGCGAGTGCTTCTCAGTGCCGACGGACCTCATAGAAATGTGCTTAAAATAAAACCACCTATGTGCTTCACTGAAGAAAATGCCAAGTTTATGGTGGACCGGCTGGATGAGATTCTAACAGGTCTGTCCACAGGTCTTTAAATGAGGTGCCCTCACCCACACTCTGGTCAGACATGACAGTGCAACTTGCACTGGCAGAAGTGAAGGAAGGTGGAAATGATTGTATACACATACATTATCATTTATTTTCACTTTTTAAAAATAATTGCATGCCTTCATTGTACCATGCACCACAGATGCTGCAGTGTAAGAGTCTTTGAGCTTTGTACCATGAAAATATGGGAAATGCTGTTAATAAAAATTATAAGCTAGGGACTTCCCTGGCAGTCTAGTGGTTAAGACTTCACCTTCCAATGCAGGTGGTACAGGTTCGATCCCTGGTCAGGGAGCTAAGATCCCACGTGGCTCGGGGCCAAAAAACCAAAACTTAAAACAGAAGGAATATTGTAACAAATTCAATAAAGACTTTAAAAGTGGTCCATATCAAAAAATCTTAAAAAATATATATATATATAGGCTATGGGTTAAGATAGTTATATAGTTATCATTTGACTTTGTATTTCACTTATTACAATTTAATGTTTGAAGACTTATGTTTGTCATTCAGAATTATAGCCTGTCATAGGAATTCATCTTTTGTTTACCTCTATTAAATAATTAGGTTAATTAATTTTTCTGTTATGAGCATAAACTGAGATTAACAAGTAAGGTAACAATGTAAAACCATATTGAAAAACATAAAGCACTGTCAAATGTTAGGGCTTTTCGTTATATTTTTAAGATTCTACTTCTCTGCTCCCTCTCAGCCTCTTGGGGTTGGGATAAGGCTAAACTAGGAATCAGTACAGCATACAAAACAGATCATTACTATTTGGAAAGTTGAGAGTCAGCCCCCAGTTATTTGTAATATGGTCACTGTCTTTGGACCAAAAGACACCCAAGCTTGGCCAACAGTCCTGACTCCTCTGGTGCCTTGAAGGGACAGGTGGAAGAGACTATAGGTTGGGGCAAATCTGTCACTATTACTTAAAATTCATCTCAGAGCTTGAGCATTTTTAGTGGTGTGGCTAAAGAATTATTTTTTAATAAAGTGAACGAGCAGAGCTAACATAGGCTCAGTGCCACTTGTAATGATGAGATGCTACAATAAGAGTTTAAAAGCAGCTATTTTAACAGTGACACTTTTTAAAAACATGTACCTCTCTAGTTTACTTTAAGGGTATCCTTAGAGTTAGCAAAATGAGGTGTTTTTTTTTTAAGGACTTTTATGTTCTTCTGTCTTGTCCATTGTATCTTCCTTGACATAGGTTTAGAAGAAGCCGTCGGAGCCCAAACTGAGAGTGTGATCTCTGAGGATACTCCGTGTAGAACCAAGGTAAGAGTCAGTTACTTAATATTTAGGGCAAAAGTTTAAAATTGGGGGAATTTAAGAAAAAGGAGTGCAAATTTAAAAAATTGTACAATGACCTCTAGAATAAAACCCACCTTTGCTAGAGTTGGCTTACTGTTGCAATTTTGAGTGCACAATTAAGGCAAGTGCCTTACCACTTGACAAGAATAAAGCCAAAGAACCATTCTTACAGGATCATTCTTATACTGCCCCCCACCCCGGCAGAAAAAGTCAAAAAAAAACCCCTCAGGCTTGCAGAGAGGGCCTTCAAAATACAGAGAGAGATAACAGATCTCCTAAGCTCCTTCCTGTTTGTCTGAGGGATGCCTGACACTGACTCAAAGCCCCACACACCACTCTTTAATCAGCAAAAGCATCAGCGGTTTGGCTCCAAAATGTCAGAGTTTGGTCCTCAAGTGAACTAAAGTAGAAACTTCGACTGGCGACTGGCGGTGGGGCCTGGGAACCGTTTGGCGAGGAGTGGCCTAGTTTCTGCATTTGATGTGCTTCCAGCAGAGGGCTTCCCCATTCTCTCCCTGAGCTCCCAGGGTATGAGAAAGCGCTCTCTGGGCCCGGAAACAGAAAGGCAAAAACTTGAGAGGTTTTGATGCATAATTAGTTATTTGTTTATGAGGTCGATGCATAAAGGAACACTCAAGGCCGCCTGCAAATGCAGTGTAGTCAGCAAAGTCCTTTTCCTGAGTGAAAAACATGAGGCCCTTTGAATGAGGAGAGCAAGTGATTTGCTAACAGGACGCTTCCGTCTCTTGGTGCAAACACAAACCAATGCTAGAAATCAGTGCCTCTCTGCTGTCTGAGAGTGGCTTATTGAGTCTGGGACAGAATCTCAGCTGTCAGGACCAAGCAAGCATTGAAAAGGAGCTTACAGGGACTTGGTCAGGGAACTAGATCCCACATTCCGCAGCTAAGAGTTCTCATGCTGCAACGAAGATCCCACATGCCGGCGCAGCCAAATAAATACTAAAAAAAAAAAAAAGAAGAAGAAGAAGAAGAAGAAAGAAAGAAAAGGAGCTTACAAAAAAAGGAGTTCCCCACCAGAAATCCCACTTTGAAGTTAGCACGTGTTTCTGAAATTTTGGCTTGCCGTGCCAGATTTTAGGTTGACATCACATTTCAGATGTCTGTGGAAAATAGTAGTAATCAGGGTTAGGGAGGAACAACGGGCATTGCTGTGTTGTGTTGTGTTGTGTTCTCCCACGTCCCGTGTTGCCTATTGGCCTGTGAAGTCAGCCCTGCGGAGCCTGGAGGCTGGGCGGGTTAGAGGCGGGCTGCCTGCTGGAGTTTCTGTGTCTGTCTTGCAGATGCCTGAGGAAGCCCACTCAGAATTGCTCAGTGAAAGCAGCCCGGACCCCAAAGAAAATCCCAGCCGAAAAAGAAACGGATTGTGCACAGATAAACATTCACTGCTCAGTAAGAGGCTCAAGACATGAGAGGCGAGCATTTTACAGCAAGATAAATGTCCAGAGTTACACAGAATGAATGGAAGTGTCCCTTCTGTTAAAGCTCTATTATATCCACCAAAGGAAGAATCTGCATTCCATTCAGAGGTATAAATAAAGTAAATGAGTAATAAGAACAATCCAAGTGATAATCAAACCCTGTCAAGATTTAGCGTCTAGCCTGTTAATTCCTTACTTGAGATTTCTGAAAGTACTTCATTTATTCGACTCAATTTCAGCTTCAAATGGAATATTTATTAAGTTGGCAGTTTTACTTCTCATGTTTTAATATTTGACATGACAGAGCAAAGTACAGTAGTAGGTTCCTGAACTTTGGAGACTATGAATTCTTTAATGATTTAATTTGTATATATTTATGGACTATAATAAAATAAAAGATGATGTAAACCAAAAAAAATTTGACCAGAAAAATGTTTACGGTTCCTTTGCGGAGAACATTGGGGCGGTAAAATCAACGCCATTTGGAAAAACATCACATACAGCAAATGTGAAGAAGTGAATGAGGGCTTCCCTGGTGGCGCAGTGGTTGAGAGTCCTGCCGATGCAGGGGACACGGGTTCGTGCCCCGGTCCGGGAGGATCCCACATGCCGCGGAGCGGCTGGGCCCGTGAGCCGTGGCCGCTGAGCCTGCGCGTCCGGAGCCTGTGCTCCGCAACGGGAGAGGCCACAACAGTGAGAGGCCCGCGTACCACACACACACACACAAAAAGAAGTGAATGAATATTTTGGACTTCTGTTCGGGAACTAGGTTCTAGGTTAATCGTGGTCCTGTGGGGACGAGGGTGGAGGTGAAGAGGCCAAACAAGAAGTACACCCAGAAGCGTTCCTCAACATGTCGTTGGTATCAGCAGCAGTAGCCAAAGCACTGCGTTCACAGTCAGGAGACCTCGGCTCTGTCTACTCACATTGGCAAATCACTTACCTGTTAGGTGAGAAATTAACCTTCAACCAATCATCTTCCTCTTCTCATCCAGCTTATCACCTTTGCACAACCCCTGACACATACACACATTTCTAACCAGAGATTGGCAAAAGGGAAGTGAGGAAAGCCAGAACCTCAAGAATCTCTTCCTTAAAAGTTCTGGTGCCATGAGACATCCGCCTGGAGGCTCATGTACTGACCTGGAAGAAATTTGACTTTTAGCCTTGACTTCGCAGTGTCTTATTGCCCTCCTAACAGTTATTAAGTTTTGTGTGTTGGTTTCTGTTCTGTAAAGAAGAGATCATAATTTCGCTAGGGCTGTTGCATGAGAACTGAGAAATAAATTCAACGTAAAAAAGCTTCCTTTCTGAGTTCATCATAAGTTAAAATGCTGTCAAAATGCAAAGTCTCATTATTAAATAGTTTTTCCTCCTAAACATATAACTGACTGTGGATGCAAACTGGATAGTGCTGAGATGGATTCCCAGGAGCTGGCGGAGAGGAGAGAATATAGAGGTCTCTGTGGTTTGCCTCTAGGGAACAAGATTAATTCCAAGACAATCAGACTCTTCACAGCGCAGATCAGCACTCCTGGGGGCACTTGTGTGCTCAGAAAGTGCTTGTCTCCTTAAAAGAAGCTGCTGCCACCTCGGCCACGGTGGCCATTCTGCTCGTGTGCCATTATGCCTTTTGGGAGCTGGCTAATGTCGAAGGCTGGGCTGATGTCAACCGGCCAAGTTATTTTGCCCTCTTGGCTGTTCAGTGCCTCTTCTGGGGTGGATGATTTTTGGCGGACATTAACATGTGATAGAGAAAATCTTAACATGTGGTCTTTATCCATATATTCATGCATATGCCCCTGCCCAATATCTCCTTTTGCCACAGACCTTCTAATTCTTTCAGGCTCCTCCTGACCAGGCCATTCACCGTTCTAGTTATCATCCAGTTTGTAGACACCAAGTCGGCTAATTAAGAGAAGAGATGATAGGGAGGACAGTGACCCCTGCATCCTTTAGATTTTTAAGAGTGGCTAATCTCTACTATCAAGGCCCAGAATGTTCTACTGTCTTTTTTTTTTTTTTTTTTTTTTTTTTCGGTACACGGGCCTCTCACTGCTGTGGCCTCTCCTGTTGCGGAGCACAGGCTCCAGACGCGCAGGCTCAGCGGCCATGGCTCACGGGCCCAGCCGCTCCGCGGCATGTGGGATCTTCCCGGACCGGGACACGAACCCATGTCCCCTGAATCGGCAGGTGGAGTCTCAACCACTGCGCCACCAGGGAAGCCCTATTGTCTTTATTTTTTTTAACATTTTTTATTTCTTTAATGTGTAGCTATTTTATTTATTTATTTTTGGCTGCATTGGGTCTTCATTGCTGCACATGGGCTTTCTCTAGTTGCGGCGAGCAGGGGCTACTTTTCACTGTGGTGCACAGGCTTCTCATTGCAGTGGCTTCTCTTGTTGTGGAGCATGGGCTCTAGGCACCCTGGCTTCAGTAGCGGTAGCTCACGGACTCTGGAGAGCAGGTTCAGTAGTTGTGGCGCACGGGCTTAGCTGCTCCACGGCATGTGGGATCTTCCTGGACCAGGGCTCGAACCCGTGTCCCCTGCATTGGCAGGGAACTAGATCCCACATGCTGCAACTAAGAGTCTGCATGCCACAACTAAAGATCCCACACTTGGCAATGAGGATCCCGCATGCCACAACGAAGACCCGGCACAGCCAAATAAATAAATATATATTTTTTAAGTTATAAAAATAAAAATCTGAAAAGTCAAGATGGCTCTGATGCATTTGAATAAAAAATAAAACCTCTACAGTTGGTACTTTACATGGAGTTGACCTTTCCATGAAAATGTGAAAAGTTATCATTGTTACCAAGAACTGCTCTGGGATCCTCAGACAATAGAATCAATTTATATATTCAAGGGGAAAATCTCCAGTGAATAATTCAAAATTATAACTGAACCCTCAAATTGAGTCACTTTATTTCTACACCATCATCGTCATCATAAATTATTAAATAAGAAATCTATAGCTCTGAGAATAAAACCTACGAGTTTCTCTAAAATCCTGTAATGTGATGGGATCCAAATATGAAGATATTTTGAGTAAATAAGCTATGTTCTAAAAATGCATGAAATATTTTCATTGTGATTGTTTCCATGTGTCTATTTGAAAGCTTCACAGGTCAAGTCCAAGAGTGATAGAAAACAGTCTTTATTTTTTTAATGGCATGTTTGCATTAGATAGTCCTACATTCGTGTTATATCTGATCTGGCTTGCTTCTGGGTGTTACAACTTGGGAGTGCAGGCTGACGTGGTCCCTCAAGAGGGAGTTGCTGCTAGTCAGGGGAAGGAGAAGCAGAGTATCCTCAAAGTTGCCAGATGATTAGAATAGGCAGTGAGACTTTAAAATGAAAGGGCAGGAAAATTTTCTTAGCTCCATCCCCATAAACTAAATCATAAAGTCTTGGCTTTCACCAATGTGTAACCATGTGGTTTTAAACAATGCCTTAGCTTGGGTTTTCCTAAAAATAGAACGTGAGACAAGAACCAGGGGGCAGATAGTTTGTTTGGGGGTGATCCCAGGAAGCAGACATGAGGAAGTGGGGAGCGTGAGCCTGGGATGGGTGAGAAACAATAATGAGGAAATCACCACCCTCATGTGGGTTTTTTTTTTTTTTTTTCAAAGTGCTTTGAAATCATTAATTAAAGGCTAAAGGTTGATTTTAACTTCCTATGATTTGGAATTCTTATCTATCTTTTTTTCTGAAGATACGCCTGCTCTTCCTGTGTTCGTGTCTATATGTACGAGGGTTGCTCTCAAACTAAAAACATCCATTGACCTGGCCTCCCACCCCAGCCTCTCCTGGAGCATTTCTCTGTCTTGAAACCCTATGATTCGAGGGCTATGGAAGCCTATGAAGATGTAGGTCTGTTTGGTAAATGCCAAGGAACCATTTAAAAGCCCATCTGCATTATGCTCAAGGAGGAAAAGAGATATGGCACTGCTCACTGGAGAGCCAGAGGCAAGATGGGAGACACAGGCACGATCACTGATGCCTTTGGCAAGTATTTCTCAGGCTCTTCTGCTGTTCCTGCCTAGGATCAGTGCCTGCCAGGAGAAGCAGGTGTAAACAGCACAGCGACAACATAGGGTGGCATGTGCTGTGTATCATCAAGGTGCATAGAAAGTGTGATGGGAACGTTGGAAAAAGAGCAATCGACTCTGTTTAGGGCAGTCCTAATGTCTTCATAGTCTAGGAGATGTCGAAAGAAACAAATTTACCAGACTGAGACAGGTAGACACCCTCTTCCAGAAAGAGGAACAGCATTGCAAAAGCCCAGGGTCTAGAGTGAGAACCAGTGAAAGGAAAGAGAAAGGGAAGACATGAGGAGGGAGGGAAGGTAATGGCAGTGAAGGGAGATGAAGGCAACTTGTAAAGGAATTTGGACATAATCTTCTAAACAATGAGGAGCCAGTGAAAAACTTTAAGCAAACAGGGTTGCCTTATATAAGGTCACTTGAAGGTGACTGCAGGGTAGAGAGCAAAGGGGTGAGTTTGGAAGCAGGGGGAGAGGTACTATGTTAGTTTCCTTTGCTGCTGTAACAAATTATCACAAACGTAGTGGCTTAAAGCACAAATTTATTCTCTTAGAGTTCTGGAGGTCAGAAATCCGAAATGAATCCTAAGGGGTTAAAAAGCAAAGTGTTGGCAGGACTGGTTCCTTCTGCAGGCTCCAGGGGAGAATCTGTTTCCTTGTCTTCTCCAGCTTTTAGAGACCACCTGCATTGCTTGGCTCCTGGTCCACTTCCTCCACCTTCAAAGGGTATCACTCCAGCTTCTATATCTGTCATCCCAACTCCCCCTTCTTTGACCTTCTTGCTTCCCTTTTATTAGGACGCTTGTGATTACATCAGACCCAGTTGGATCATCGAGGATAATCTCTCCATCTCAAAATCTTTAATTTAGTCACATCTGCAAAGTCCCTTTGGATATAAGGTAACATTCACAGTTCCAGGGATTTGGACAGAACATCTCTTGGGGGCCATTATTCAGTCTACTACAGTGATAGTTTCCAAGTGAGAGTCAAGTCACATGAACCCCTAAAATACATGGGAATATCCTAAAATAAGGGAGGTCTAGGAAGGAAGAATATAATGTTTCATTTTTTCTCCAATGCAGAATGAGAAACTTGTTACAAACAGAACAAATATACTCAAGCAAAAGAAATTAGTATCTAGATGTTCTGGCTTTTTTCTCTTCTTATCCAATGCTTTCTTTATATTGTGTGTGCATGTGTGTGTGTATGTGTGTGTGTGTGTTCTCAGTATGTAAGTGCTGTGATTCCAGGGTGCCCTGCCCATAGTCATGCAAAACATAACATTGTTCTCTCTCTTGGGACTTTGATAACAGCATCAAAGTTAGGTAATACTGTATTGAAAGCACGTTGATGTGTAGTTATTCAGGGAATATATCTTATCTCAACTATTTCCCTTTGAGGTCTTGGAGAGCACTAGTTGCTTTGATTCATATTTTTATCTCCCATGGAGTGGAACATACTTTCTACACTAGATGTTTGCTGTCTGCTGTCCCAGCATGGCTTCTTCCTTCCCTCATCTTTACAGTGCTAGATTTTCAAATCAATGTCCAACACACACACACACATACACACACACACACACACACACACATACACACACATACACATACACACACATGCACACACACACGCTTGTTGGTGTAGTCACCATTTTCCATTCCTTGGAGCACCGTCCATGGACCATTGGCCTAAGCTGTTCCCAGTGGAGTGAATGCTGGAATGGAAGAGCTCTCCTATTTGAGGATGTGAATCTAAAACTTCTGTAGACACTTAGCCATCCTGAGGATAAAAGTAATACCTCTATGGAGAGAAGTACACCGTTGAACCACTGAAAACAATCAACCTTAAAGCCTGCTCTTCCTCTGGACATTCCAGTTAAATGAGCCTTAAATCCTTTTGCTCCTTAAGCTAATTTGAATTGGTTTTCTACTTTTGCAAGCTAACATTTCCTAATAGGAACATATTTATTCCTTGGTGATTGAATGTGAATAAATAAATGAATAACAAGAAAAATACTTTCATTACAACATTCTTCTTAATGCTACTCAGAACATTTTTAGTGTTGATCTCATCAAAATATCTGCTTTTTTTCCCCTGGGCATTGGCATAATTAGGAAAATATGGTCACATAATTTTAGAATTATATATATCAAATAGAGATATAGAGATGTGGTTTTCTAGGTACAGGGTTTAAGGGGCAGCAATTCTAATGAGATTGCTGAGAATTAGGGCCCTGGTCTTAGAGAAGTTTTTGCAAGGAAAGCACTTTGTTTTCCTTAGCTTATTGGAGTTTGGGGTTGTCTTTGGGGGACTCATGGAGATTATGAGGGTGATAAAGCCACTCCTGTTGCCTTTACTGGCTTAAAGATTGCTCCTCGGGGCTTCCCTGGTGGCGCAGTGCTTGAGAGTCCGCCTGCCGATGCAGGGTACACGGGTTCGTGCCCCGGTCTGGGAAGATCCCACATGCCGGCCGTGAGCCATGGCTGCTGGGCCTGCGCGTCCGGAGCCTGTGCTCCATAACGGGAGAGGCCACAGCGGTGAGAGGCCCACGTACCAAAAAAAAAAAAAAAAAAAAAAAGATTGCTCCTCGGGGCTTCCCTGGTGGCACAGTGGTTAAGAATCTGCCTTTCAATGTAGGGGACACGGGTTCCAGCCATGGTCCAGGAAGATCCCACATACCGCAGAACAACTAAGCCAGTGCGCCACAACTACTGAGCCTGCGCTCTAGAGCCCCCGAGCCACAACTACTGAAGCCCGCAAGCCACAACTACTGAAGCCTGCGTGCCTAGAGCCCGTGCTGTGCAACAACAGAAGCCACTGCAGTGAGAAGCCCGTGCACCGCAAGGAAGAGTAGCCCCAGCTCGCCGCAACTAGAGAAAGCCCATGCACAGCAACGAAGACCCAACGCAGCCAAAAATAATAAATAAATAAAATAAATAAATTTATTTTTAAAAAAAAGATTGCTCCTCCCTCCTTTCCCCAAAATCATTTAGTGTAATTAAACATTAAATAAAGAAATGGTGAAATCAATTGTAGAACTGAAAAGCAATCCAGTCCCCAGGCTAATTATAATTATAATGTTTATAGGCAACTAAGGGAAAATATCTTAAATGAAGGAAAATGTAAGGGATAGAGTGTTTCACCCTGTTACATCACCAATTCAATTGAATTCTCTCCATTTCTATGAACACCCATCTGGGGCAGAGAACTGAGCATTTTTGATCCTGCCAAAATAATAGAATTGGCCTTAGCCTCCTATATTTTGACCTAAGAAAGCCCTTACCAAATTGCCTCCCTCCAAGATTCTTCTTCTCCAGACTCGTATGTGTCCTGCTCAAATGTAGGTTTTCAGAGCTTTAAAATTTCTGCTGACTTTTCATATATGCTAACCACTGCTTCTGCTGTCCTAACTGTTTTAACCAAATAGTACTATTTCATCCTTGTGTACTCACTGTATTTTCTCATCAAAGGCACAATTTTATAACTATGAATATATCTAAGCATATTGAGCAAATTTTTTTCCTGAGCAGTTCATGTAATATGTATCTAAACCTGTTTTCTATGTTCCCGTAGCAATAATATAAAATACAACTAGCAAAGCACATGCAAAAACTCATAAACTATAGACATCACACATCTAGTCTTTAAACTGTTCATAACTGGCGGGTTCTTTCTTAATGGTGTTGGGAGAACTAGGCAGCCTCTTGGAGGAAAATGAAGTTAGATCCATAGTCCACACCTTGCACTTGGTTAAATTCCCTTAGGTAACAGATTTAAGCGTTTAAACTAGAAATATCATGGATGATTAAAAAATATATATAGGGCTTCCCTGGTGGCGCAGTGGTTGAGAATCCGCCTGCCGATGCAGGAAACACGGGTTCGTGCCCTGGTCCGGGAGGATCCCACATGCCGCGGAGCAACTAGGCCCGTGAGCCATGGCCGCTAGGCCTGCGCGTCCGGAGCCTGTGCTCCGCAACGGGAGAGGCCACAACAGTGAGAGGCCCGCATAACGCAAAAAAAAAAAAAAAAAAAAAAAAAAAAAAAAAAATATATATATATATATATATATATATAAAACCATCAAGTGCAGAAAGCCTTTCTAAATGTGTTACACAATTTAGAAACCAGAGAAGAAAAGATTGAGAAATTCTACCATGTAAAAACCCATTTGTGGGCTTCCCTGGTGGTGCAGTGGTTAAGAATCCGCCTGCCAATGGAGGGGACGCGGGTTAAAGCCCTGGTCCAGGAAAATCCAACATGCTGCAGAGCAACTAAGCCCATGTGCCACAACTACTGAAGCCCGCGCACCTAAAGCCCATGCTCTGCAACAAGAGAAGCCACTGCAAGGAGAAGCCTGCGCATTGCAATGAAGAGTAGCCTCCGCTCGCCGCAACCAGAGAAGAGCCCGTGTGCAGCAACGAAGACCCAACACAGCCAAAAATAAAATAAATAAATTTTTTTAAAAACCCCATCTGTAAAAACTCTTAATTTAGAAAAAAAAAGATTTTTTTAAATTTGGAAATAGCTACTTGAAGAATTATTAGCAATGTAATTCACACGTTAATTATTCTACATTGTATGTGTGTGTATATATGGGGATATATGTGGAAAAGCCGAGTCCTCAGAGCAACTCCTTTCCCCGTCTTCCTCCAATCACCAGAGTCTGTATCCTCACACATTGTTAAAAAGTCCGCTTTCCTCCTCCTGCATCCTTGTTTGCACTGTGAGGTGGGAGATAAGAGAAGGTGGAAAAGAAGGAAATGACTTCTGGGTGCTTATTAACGGGGAGCGGAGTCGAGTTGAAAGCTCACTGCCTGGGGAGTCTCGAGGATCTCCCGCCCCATCTGTAGCCCCAACCCAGCTGCCACCTCTAGCTACCTGCGAGCCCTCGGGCAGGGGGTCTTCACACACAAAAGCTCTCCTTCATCTGACAGGAGGAGTTTGAGAAAATTAGAAGACAAGGGGGTGGGGGGGTACTTCCCTGGTGGCGCAGTGGTTAAGAATCCGCCTGCCAATGCAGGGGACACGGGTTTGAGCCCTGGCCCAGGAAGATCCCACATGCCGCGGAGCAAGTAAGCCCGCAAGCCACAGCTACTGCAGGCCGCGTGCCTAGAGCCTGTGCTCTGCAACAAAGAGTAGTCCCCGCTCGCCGCAACTAGAGAAAGCCCGCGCACAGCAACGAAGACTCAATGCAACCAATAAATAAATAAATTTAGTTTTTAAAAAACAGAAGACAAGGGGGTAGAAAGAGGAAGTAGGTATGGCATTGTTATTATTATTATTAACAGTTGCAACGACATGGGGCTTGGAAATTGGATCTATGTTCACCCATTCACGCCAGGGTGGGTTCTCTGACAGTCCCAGGGCCGAGGAATCCTGGGGAAAATACTGGAATGCAGCAATTGGTAACTTTCTGCTGTAGAAAGCCAGCAGTGGCTGCACTTGCCTAAATTCCCTGAGGAGAAAGAAGCTGATGTTCGAGGTGGGAGGAGCCTGGGGTGGCACCCGGATCTGGGATGGGTGGAGCCATTAGAGGAAGTAGGAGGGGCTCCAGTGCCCCGCCCACTTCTCCAAGCATGACAGGGCGAGCTATTGTCTTGGAGCTGCACCAGGGTGCGTGCAGCCCCACGTGTGATGTGACTTGGACGTGACCAGCGTGCGAGAACAATCTGATGTACATTAGGGTGTATAAGTAGATAACTGACACTGCTGGGAGAAGCAGAGAGAGAGAGGTCAACAGAGGAAAAGGTTATTTATTCACTTTCTACCTGCTGCTATTATCTAGGGTCAAGTTCAGAGTTAAAGCAGGTGAGCCATCTGGCAGGAAGAGATACGTTGCAAGGAAGGGACGAAGCTAACCAGCAAGTACCGTGCATCCAGTTCTAATCATCTGCCTGCCTCCTACATGATGTCTGCTGTCTCTCTTCCTTCCAGGGCTTGAAAGACACAGAAGGGCTCCATCCGGGTTGCCTGGCCTGCCCTGCCCCTGAGCCACCTTCGTAGTTCCCCTAGTCTGCTCCCAATTTCCAGAAGGAAAATAATGCAGACCAGTTGGAAAGGAAAGGGAATTTTGGCTAAAATGTGGCAGCTCTTCTGTAAAAAGTCCCACTCATAGTTACAAGAAAATGGTTGTTGGGCTCTAGAAAATGTCACAGAATGTGAAAAGGAGAGGCTCTGAGTTTATAGATGTTCAAATTGAAGCTGGAGTTGACCACAAAAAGTGTTTAGTCCCAACCTTTTTTTTCTGGCCACGCCCTGTGGCATGCAGGATCTTAGTTCCCAGATCAGGAATCGATCCCGTGTCCCCTGCAAATGGAAGTGCAGAGTCTTAACCACTGGACCATCAGGGAAGTCTGGCAGCCCTTCTTTTTATTTGGGAAGAAACAGAGACCTAGGAAGGTTAAGGGTTGTGCCCATGGTCATCTAGTCTCCCTCTCAAGCAGACATCTTTAAGTGGATCTGTCAAGCGTGTAAGCTAATGACCTCCCTCCACCTTCTCTGGGAATTTTACTTAATACAGGTAAATGCCTAATAGCCACGTGGGTGCTCTGAGAACTTAGCCCACCTGCCGTAACTGATCAGATCGGGGTGTATACCCAGCTGTGTCCGTCATTCATCTTTCAATATTTGAAACCACAAAAAAAGAAATAAGAGAAGAAATTGAAACCATTAGTGATTCAAAACTCTTTATGTGGCTGGAAATATAGCTTATAGATTCAGGAAATATAACTCACATATAGGTTAATGAGCCATATTCCCCTGTCATGTACCTGTGCACAAAGGAGCAAAGAAACAGGTCAGCAGAGTGAAGCAATTGTGCAGAAAATGGCAGAAGAATGTGAACAGAGTGTGGACCCTAGGACCTTCGAGTTCCTTCTCCCAGTCACTCACAGAGCTTAGCTGCATTCCTGCTCTTGGGTTCCACGACATGTCCCTGCCAACCCCACCCCTTTTCTCCTTGTGTTAGTTCAACTTACTTGCTTCTGTTGCTTGCAGCCAAAGAATACTAATATCCTCTCACAGTAAGTGTGAGTAGGTGTGGGAGCCAGCGTGACTGTCTCTGCTTGCACTCCGGGCCATCAAGCAGGGAGTCTACCTTATCCTTCCTTTTCCCACTGGACGCTGAGGAAACGCTGGCAGTAGGACCACTGGGAACTGCTTTTCCGAACCCAGAAGGATGTAGCATGGAAGGGATGCTGCTAAGAGCACCACGTGATAAGTATGCATATAAAAAGGGAGGAGATCCCAGCTGAGCTGTCTGACCATCTGAATTACCACCCCAAATCCTCCTTGGGACAGCCCAGCTGTGGCTTTCTCCTTTTCTCTGTCTGAGATCCAGCCATGACTACTCGCTGTCACAGTCTCTGTATGTTGTTGGATCAGTCCTTATGGCCGTTTCTGCAAGCCTAGCTGAGTCTGGGTCTCCTCCTTGGGAGCAAATATTCTCTAACTGCAGTTCCTCTGTTGTCCTCTCACAGCCAGGATCACAGACCTCTAGTCCCTGGTTCTGCATTTCTTGGGACAGTCATCTGCTTTCTTTTGCCTGGGCCCAATCCCCAGGGCGTCCCCACCCTCCCCTGTCTTAGGTTGGGTTCGTCAGGAAAAGAACCTGGGAAAAGCATTTGTGCAAGTAGTTTATCTCAAGGAGTGCTGGCAGGGAAATGGGAGGCGACAGAGGGAAGGGAAGGCAGCTGATCAAGTGTGTATTAGAGGGCAGGTTAGCATTCTGGGCAACTGGGGTGCAATCCTGTCTGGGGGACTTGGGGAGACAGTGAGAAAATGTCTCAGAGTTTCCCACCCTAAGGCACAAGGAAGCTAAAGTGTATTTATCTTCCAATTCCCAAGCAACATTGATGCCGAAATCTCAGCTTCTCTGTACACTGGTGCCAAACTGAATCTCTGAGACAGAGTTTTGGGTGAAGTAGAGAAGAATAGCTTTATTGCTTTGCCAGGCAAGGGGGGCCACAGCGGCTAATGCCCTCAGAACCGTGTCTCCCAACTTGGAGAAGTTAGTGAGGAGTTTTATAGTAGTGGTTCAAAGAGGGTGTGATCAGCTCATGGACATTCTTCTGATGGGTTCGTGGTGAGGTAAGTAGGAGTCAGCATCATCAACCTTCAGGTTCCAACGGGTCTGGGGTCTACGTGCTTGTGGGCAGAATACCATTGTTAATCATTAACTTCTCCCACCTGGAGGGGGTTTCAGTATCTGCAAAAGAGCTCAAACATATTGATGGGGAACCAGGACCTTGTCCCAAGGCTGCATTATTGTTTCTCTTTTGACTGTTTGTTTCTCCCTGGTCTCGTATACCTTCCCTTCCCTAATTAGCCACCGCTTGAATCTGCCCATTGGAACTCAGGGAAGTCATGGAGGCTGAAAGAAGCCTATTTCCTGTAATCAAAGGATTTGTGTCCAGGAGTCCCACAGGGCTGCTCGGTATCAACATTAACTGATGGCTGTTCCTGGAAGATAAACTTGCCAATACCGCCATCTGACCCCATGCTTGGACGGAGAACAAGCCAGCAGGCAGAGATGTAGGTCCTTGCAGTAGGACACCTTCCACACATGTCCCCTGGTGAGGTGCCAGGCTCACTGCACCTAGGCTTTGGTACAGGATTACACAAGCATGGCATTGTCCGACATGAACTAAAGTCAAAGACAAATCATTCAGATATGAGGACCCTAGAGCCCTGCATCCAGCAGAGACAAGCTCTAGAACTTGAACCTCATGCCATTGATCATCCCCACTCAGCTTTAACTGCCAGGGAGCAGAATTAAATCCTTTGAACACTGGAGATGTTATTTTGTGGAGTTAGTCACATACGTATAAAGTCGATGGTGTTTGTTTTTAAGGAAAAGCCTTATTCCCAAGGCTGTTCCAGGTTTTTATCAAGTCTTTCTTTCCCTCTTTTCTTCCATGAATGTAAATGCAGGATCAAGGAATGCCAAGGCAAAGAGATTTTGTTCCTTTGCGAAGTCATATCACAGTCAAAAGAGCATGGACTTTGGAACCAATCAAGCTAATTCTATTTCTGCTTTTGTATCTTAAAAAATCCTTCCCAACCCTGAAGTCAGGAAGATATACTTCAATATATTTTCTAAAGGCTTTATAGTCTTTCACATTTAAATATTTAATCCAATTAGAATTGATTTTCATATATGGATTTGCTTTTTTTGTCCATATAGATAACCCAATTGTCCAAGAAATGTTAGGGGAACCACTGACTGAAACTGCTCCCCCTGGCCAGACAAGATGGTAGCCACTTGCATGAGTTATCTTACAACAGGAGGTCCTGGTAAGGAACGAGGAACTAACAAGCTACCACCAACAGGAAGAATTTGGGAAAGGTCAAAAGGAGAGAGGAGACGCCAGCCCATATGTCCAACCAATCACCCAGAATCCTTCTTGCTGGAATCCATCTTGGCTGAGTGATGCATGTGCCACTAGGAAGGACCCTGAGTCAGAGTGGTTGGCCAGAGACAACCTGGAAACGAACCCAATTACCATAAAACCCCAGACCGCGAGCCACGTGGCAGAGCAGTTCTCCTGGGTTCCCTTACCCTGCTGCTCTCTGCCCAGGGGGCCCCTTCCTGATAAAGTCTCCTGCTTTGTCAGCATGTGTGTCTCCTCGGACAATTCATTTCCGATTGTTAGACAAGAGCCCACTCTCAGGCCCTGGAAGGGATTCCCCTTCCTGCAACAGAAACATTTATTGAAAAGACCATCATTTCTCCACTGGATCACAGTATCGCCTTGTCATATATCAAGTGCCCATATGAGTGTAAGTTTGTTCCAGGCTCTATTCTATTCCATTTGTCTATTTGTCCATCCCTGGAGCAACACCACGCTGTCTTAATGAGCATGGCTTACAAGTTTTTATTTATTTATTTATTTATTTATTTTATTTATTTGGTTTTTTTTTTAGGCCACACCATGCGGCACGCGGGATCTTAGTTCCCTAACCAGGGACAGAACCCACACCCACTGCAATGGAAGTGAGGAGTCTTAACCACTGGACTGCCAGGGAAGTGCTGGCTTACTAGTTTTTATATCTGGTAGAATAGGTTCTCCTACCTTATTTTTCTTGTAGACTGCCTCACCAATTCTTGGCCCTTTGTATTTCAGTATAAACTATAGAATCAGCTTGTCAAAGTAATTGATGGAATTTTGATTGGGATTGCTGAATCTATAAATCAATTTGGGGAGAATAAACATACATATAGTATGCTTCCTTCCATTTATATAAAGTTAAAAGCTTGGAAAAACTAATCTAAGGTGTTTAGAGATTGATAAATTTAAAATATAACAAGGAATCACTAACACAAAAGTCAGTGGAGTGGTTACCTCCAAGAGGAAAGTAAAGGGCCCTGATTTCGAAGGGATACACAAGGAGCCTTCGTTTTATTTCTTGACCTGATGATAGTTATATGGGTGTCTGCCTTATAATTATTTATGAAAATGTGTATTTATGATTTGCTTAATTTTTGTCATATAGTTCATAATAAAATATTTTCAAAATTCTAACTCTGGGGCTTCCCTGGTGGCGCAGTGGTTGAGGGTACCCCTGCCGATGTAGGGGACGCAGGTTTGTGCCCCGGTCCGGGAAGATCCCACGTGCTGCGGAGCGGCTGGGCCTGTGAGCCATGGCCGCTGAGCCTGCGCGTCCGGAGCCTGTGCTCCGCAATGGGAAGGGCCACAGCGGTGAGAGGCCTGCGTACCGGAAAAAAAAAAAAAAATCTAACTCTGCCTTCTTACTAGTTATTACATTAATTTTTTGTTACAATAGTCTCTCTCTCTGAGCCCCAGTTTTCCCATTTGTAAACTGGAGCTCATACCTACATCACAGATTTATCTCTTCTTACAGCATTGCAAACAGCACGTAGTACTATGCTTAGCACATGCTAGATCATCAGAAAAATGCTGATTTCCTTTCCCCTCCCAGGCAATCTCTAGTCAAATCAGCCAGAGATGAAAGGACAACCTCTAGGAGGATTATGTATTTGAGAGTCTCCTGCATGCAGCCTTGGACTTGCACTCTGTCCTGTACTAAAGGAATGTTGACTGGACAGTGAGGTTATCTCCTGCTCTTTCTGGAAATCATGACATCTGCCAGTTTCATCACTTTAGGTGTAGGGCAAAGTGAAGTTCGTTCAATAATGCTTATCTCTAAACCAGCCTTCTGCAGAGTCACCAACTGGCAATGGGCTTTCTCTCCACCCCTTTCACTCTGTCCTTGGCTCTAGAGAAAGTGAACCTGTAGTCTTTGACCCCTACTGGTAAGCACTGGCAGATTGCAAGTGGTGGTGGAGTTTTAAAAATAATTCATGCTTAATTGAAATCCCTTTAAAATAATGCCATGGGTGGTGGGGAGAGCACTGTGTGATTGATATCTATATATAGATGTAGATATATATATCCTGTGCAGCTGTTACAAGCTAGGCACCAAATTTAGTCCCTTGATAATAAAAATTAAAACAATAATGGTTAAGATATTTTGAGTGATTGCAAAATATGCCAATCACTTTGTTTGCACTTCAGGTGTATTATTTTATTTAATCTTCTCATGATAATAAGTATAATTTTTATCCCTCACTTTACAGATTAGTAAACTGGGTCTTAGAGAAGTTATGACTTGCCCAGTGTCTCGCAACAAGCAAATTGTGGAGACCTTAGCTGTGTATCTAAATTTGTGGAACGGCAAGTTAAGAACTGAAGTGGTGGATATACACATTCTCAGGCACACAAACTGGCTCATATGCCATGTCTTCTATATATTTCTGCAGTGAATGACTATCACAAAAATGGTGTGCTCTCCAACCTGTGACATTTCTCCATGAGTGGTGGACACGTGTCAGAGCACTAACAAATAGCCACGACGAGTCTCCTGCTCAGACTGTCTCAGTGAGCATTAATTGATCATGATAAAAATGAGATATGGAGGAATAAAAGCACACACCTTATAACTCCACTTATCACAGTGCATTTTATAGCCAAATTGTTCCGCAACTGAAGGAAATAAAATTTTCAACTGCACACAAAATCGTCTGCTGGTTGGACCTCAGAGAAACTAATTGTCTGTGGTCGAAAGAAATACCTGATCCAAGACACATAAGATCCACTGCTGCAAAATTTGGAATTGGAACAGAGTGTCTTAAGTCTCTATGTTTAGCCGGAAATATAACACATAAACTCGGGGGCTGTGAGGGAGCAATACTTCCTGTGCCCAAAGAAGCAGAGAAATCAGTCCACCAGAGAAAGAGCAGTGAAACATGGTACGGAAAGAAACAGAAAAACAAAGTTAAGAGAAAGAGCTCTGAGGGCTTGGTGTGTCTGCATTCCAGGCCCTCCTGGAGCTCCCTGCACACCTGTCCTGGAAGTCCCTGAAATGTCCTATATCCTTTTCATTCATATCCATATGGGTTGGTTGGTTGGTTTTTGTCTTAAAGTAGTTTGAGTGTGAAAGAGGGGTGTAAAAGGAAAGGCTCCCCCCTTTCCCTACAGTGAAGCTTCGAGAATTTTCATTTGCCAATCCTTCTAGCAGAGCTTCCTAGCTTCCCTCAGTGTCTGTCCCTATTACGGCAGTTCTTCATGCTCCACCCAAGGCTTCCGTTTCAAGCTCCACACTTGCGCTTTGAAGGTTGCTTAATAACAGGTCTCACCAGCACTGTCGTGTGCCCCTAATCAAGGACTTACCATATGGTGCCCGTTTTTACAATAAACAGGATAGACACCAGAACCGGCCCCTTTGAAAAACAACCAAAAAAGTACAGTCCTCTCAGTCACTAGAGGTGGCATGACGTGGCCACAAGCTATCATCCAAAAAAGAACTAGAGGGCTCAAGAGTGCCACTGGGCATAAAGAAAGGGTGGAGAATAAAGGGAATGTAGACCAGATACACACTGGCATCGCCCCGGGGAATTTCAAAAATCATGACACCATGATCCTACCTCCAAGAGATTTTAACGAAATTGGTTTGAGGCCCTAGCATCGGGACTTAAAAAACTCCCCATCGTCCCAAGGAGTTCTAATGAGCAGCCGAGGCTGATAACCACTGATGTAGACGAGAAGCATAATTGATAGGAAGTTGGGCAGATTTTAGGAAAAGACAAAGGTGAAGAGAACTACGTTGACTAAACTTTTTATCCCAGGGATCCGCAACCCCCAGGCCATGGACGGGCACCGCTCTGGCCTGTTAGGAAGCAGGCCGCACAGCAGGAGGTGAGCGGCGGGCGAGCGAGCGAAGCTTCTTCTGTATTTACAGCCGCTCCCCATCGCTCGTGTTACCGCCTGAGCTCCGCCTCCTGTCAGCATTATGGTGAGTTGTATAATTATTTTATTATATATTACAGTGTAATAATAATAGAAATAAAGTGCACAATAAATGTAATGCGCTTGAATCATCCCGAAACACCCCCCCCCACGCCCCCATCCGTGGAAAAATTGTCTTCCACGAAACCGGTCCCTGGTGCCAAAATGGTTGGGGACCACTGTTTTATCCTCCAAGGCACCTCATTTTAAGTAACGACCATCTATTCAGCACCCACTGTGTGCCAGGAACTGTATTTTACATTCGTTATCTGCATTCCTCATAGTGACCCTGGAGTTTTCTAGCTGAGGAAGCTGAAAGTCAGGTGAAGAAACTCCACTAAGGACAAACAACTCCTAAGTTGCAGAGTTTGTGTCTTTCCTTTACACCAGTTGTTCTGACTTTAGTGTGTGTCAAGGCCACTAGGGCGCTTGCTAGCCACACCCTATCACACAGGTATGAAATGAAATAGGCTTAGATGGGCTCATGTCTTTCTCCCAAACTCCCCAGGTTAGTCTGATACACATGGTTCACAGACAAATTTTGAGAAAGCGTTTCCCAACTATACTGTTTCCTCTAGCACAGGGCTCCCAACATAGTAGATGCTCAAGAAAAATTTAACAGAGGGAGGGAGAAAGGAAGGAAAGAAGGAGGGAGGGAGGAAGGATAGACTTGGGGTATAGTAACAATTGAGTAATAATCATTAATTGAGTAACTGAGTAATAACTATGATGACTTTGAGACAATAGCCAAAAGACATATTAAGGGATATGTCCATGGGGCTTGTTTGTTAGCCTTTCTTCCTTTTTGCTGTCAAAGAGCTACAGTGAGAAACCCTGAAGATAGGGGTTTAGAGGCAGAGTAAGGCCAAGCCAGTGGTGGGAAGGAGACGAGGTGGGTATGTTCTTCCGCAGAGCCACCAAGTAGCCCAGAGAACAACAGAGGCATACAGTTCCAAAGACGGGGCTCTTGAGTACAAAGGTGCTTTCTTGTTCACACACCTGTTCTATTTAACTTGGTTTTGACATCCATGAAGGAAAACATCCATTCACACACATAAAATTACAGAGGGTCAAGCCTGCAATTCCAGCTGGCGTTTCAACTCTGCTTAACGGATAGTACTGTCCAGCAAGAGGGATTCCATACTTCAAGAAAAGGTCGTAGGCAAAGTGGCAAGGACAAAATAGATTTGGGGATTAAATGACTCTTCCTGCACAAGCAGGAGAAAATCACTCTTAGGTTATATCCCATTGCCCCAAAAATCTCTGTATGGAAAAAATAATCATTACCAAGCCCCAGCAGCACATAATATTTTATCTAACCACATTTGTGGCCGATAAAGGAATCCAGACAGTCCTTCAGAGTCTGTTCACTGCCAAGGGTAGAACTATGTTGTAATATTGACAGAAGGCCAAGCCACATCTCTTCCTGCCTCACCCTCCTCCCCAATTCTCTACCACCAGCGTCAATTGCCCGTCAAAGCCAGTGACAACCGCTGAACAGCGACCCAGACATAGAACTTCAGTGAACATTTCCTCTTTCAACTAAACGTATTTGTGGGTTTCTGATGGACTTTAAGTATGTTTGTTGAATGAATAAACAAGTGAAAGAATTAATTAACCTAAAGACAGCCTGGGAATCAATGTAAACAAGGTTACATAGGACTTCCCTGGTGGCCCAGTGGTTAAGACTCCTCGCTTCCACTGCAGGGGGCACGGGTTCAATCCCTGGCCGGGGACATTCCATATGCTGCATGGTGTGGCCAAAAAGGGAAACAAAATCAAAAACAAACAAACAAACAAAAAACAAAGTTACATAGCAGGAAAAAGACAAATGCTTGACACAATTCAGAAATGCTGTAGTAGTTGCTCAATAAATGAGTGTTACATGGCAGGGGGAAAAAGTACTCTTTGAGACACTGACCCAGGTGAAGCACATTTATTGAAAACCCCAGGGCTGTGTTTCCAAAATGTGCCTACTACTAAGAAGCTTCTGGTGCTTTTATTAAAAATACAACTTCCCCATGCTCCTACTATGCATATTCAATTTCTGCAGATCTACTGCAAAGTCTGGAAATCTGTATTTGCAAAGTTCCTAAATACCCTAGGGCCAAGGTGTTAAGGTCATTTGCTATTTTTCTTCAATTTAGTGGAGTTTGACACAGTCATTCATTCAGCAAACATTTATTGAGTGTCTACTGTATACCAGACACGAAGTTAGGCACAGGGAAAACAGCAAGACCAAGAAACACAAGGTCCCTGCCCTTATGGGGCTTACCCTAAGGGAGATTTGAAAGTCATTCAATGGAATGAGATAAAAACTGAAGAGTATTTTGAGACCAACACACCTTTATTAAGTCCCTGGTCTGGTGGATAAGAAAAGGGAGAGGACAAACAGAAAGAAATCTCTTGAAAAAGGATTAAAATTCAGAGTTTAGGAAGATGCTAGAATGTGCGCAAATGCCTATTTTCTTATCCTCGCTGGCACCCAGGGTGGTGGGACCGGAGAAAGGAAGCATTCCTGTTGATTCCTTGGGGTCACTTCAGTGACCAGAAGTAACCATGGGGCCAGAGCTAATGCTCCTGCCTGACATCCATACCAGGAACCTGTTCCTCTCTGGGGCCTCTGGGACTTGACTTGAAGAGTTTCCAGAAAATAAATGTTGTAATTACTGCAACAGATGAGTGAAGCTTTCATTGCTTTCTGAAGAGCATTTGCTGTGAAGGTCTTCTCAGGGAGGTGGTGGAGAGCCTGGGGCCATGCGTGCTTCCATCTTTATCACCAGTAAACAGTAAATGGGTTCCAGGGCTAAGTACCAAAAAGTACCAGTTTTGAAATTAGGAAGAATGAACTGGAATGCTGCTTCTCCACTTATTTTTTGTGTGAGTCTAGGTAAATCCTTGAGCCTATTTTCTTGTCCCTCAGGGTCCTCATGAGCATTATATGACAAAAAAACATATGGAATCCTTGGCAGAATTACTGGGCCGTAGTAGGCAATCAATGAATCATTACAATTATTATTTTCATAGATGTGCAAAAAAAAGGGGATAGCAAAGATATATGTGTCGATGGATACCAGTTTTTCTGGCTGTCATCTTGACAAGTTCCCTACCTATGGAAACTTTGAGTTTCCACACCCATCTTCCAGATTTTCTATATAGAAGATGTGCATTAAAAACTTTTCTAATTCAAAAGCGTAAGGGTAGGATCTCGTAGATTTAACACCATTAAAAAAGGATCCCCAGCAAAGATCTAGCTGAAGACTCGTTTCCAGGGTCTCCACTTTTATTCCTGACAAGTGAGAATTGTTTCCTGTATGCTAATTTTGACTACCTGTGTTAAGGATTAAAGCATTAACAGTCTTGATTTTTAGCTAAGGAGAGAATAGAAAGAGGGTTTAGAGTGTTGGAGGATTATAGGACTTAAACAGTGGGTGAAAGAAACACCCAAGGAGTTGGGGACAGGATGAAAGCAAAAGAGACTTGAGGTCCTATTGGAAGGGGAGTCCCAAAGGAAGACAAGGAAGAAAAAAGTTCTCAAAAAGAGGACAGAACACCTCATTTATAACCTTGGGTACTGACTTCCCTGGTGGCACAGTGGTTAAGAATCCGCCTGCCAATGCAGGGGACACGGGTTCGATCCCTGGTCCCTGGACACATGCCGTGAAGCAACTAAGCCCATGCGCCACAACTACTGAGCCTGCACTCTAGAGCCCACGAGCCACAACTACCAAAGCCCGCGTGCCTAGAGCCCGTGCTCCACAACTAGAGAAGCCACTGCAGTGAGAAGCCTCTGTGCACCGCAACAAAGAGTAGCCCCCGCAACTAGAGAAAGCCTGCATGCAGCAACGAAGACCTAACACAGCCAAAAATAAATAAATAAATTTATAAAAAAAAAAAAAACCTTGGATACTTTGAGTATTGCCTGGTATTAGGAGGATTGAAATGGAAGTAGTCTCCAACTTCAGAGGCGATATTAGGCCTCTAACCAATTCGTGAACTTGCCTGGTCTACGTGCCTGCTTGTGAGCTGCCTCCAGCAAGTCCAGAGGCACTTAAGATAAAGAAGGGATGCTGAATTGGTGATTGGGATTGACGTGTATACACTGATGTGTATAAAATTGATGACTAATAAGAACCTGCAGTATAAACAAACAAACAAACAAACAAAACAACTAATACTAAACTTTCTTTGGGTTATTTGTATGGAAATATGTTAATATAAATGTTTCAGACATTACATGAAATTTCTAAAAATCTTATATGTTCTGGTCTAATGTTATAAGTCATAATTCTAGTTATTATATTATTTTAAAATGTATATCTCAGAAATAACTAAAAAAAAAAAAGATAAAGAAGGGAGTGGATCGTGGAATTTCTTGAGCCTCAGGGATCTGGCCAGTTCCCAAGGGTCTAGAAATTCTTATGATACACCAATGAGATAAACAGAATTATTGTAGAAACCCAGAGCTGCGTGTTCACACACAAACTGATGATATCTGTTAGCGGCCTGGTGTTATAAGCGGACTCCCCTAAACTGCAGTTTGTTGTTTTTTTTTTTTTTTTGCAATACGCGGGCCTCTCACTGTTGTGGCCTCTCCCGGACTGGGGCACGAACCCGTGTCCCCCGCATCGGCAGGCGGACTCTCAACCACTGCGCCACCAGGGAAGCCCTAAACTGCAGTTTGAAGTCTCACTCTCATAGTGAACGCACTGCCCGGAACCCTTCCCAATCAAGAGTCCAGACTGATGTTTTCAGGACTTCCCAGCGCGCTTCAAGTATGGATGTAGGTGTCGGCCCAATTTGGTGATGTACATGCTTTTACTTTTCTTTCCCTCTTCATTTCTTTCTTTTTAATGATTTTCTATTAAAGTTAGGTTGAAATTGTCTATTTGTGTGACGAGTGGTGTCTTTTTGTTAATAAATCCTTCGAACCTAAGACCTAAAACTTCAGCAAAACACCTCGTTCTCGGGCTTCCCTGGTGGCGCAGTAGTTGAGAGTCCGCCTGCCGATGCAGGGGATGCAGGTTCGTGCCCCGGTCCGGGAAGATCCCACATGCCACGGAGCGGCTGGGACCGTGAGCCATGGCCGCTGAGCCTGCGCGTCCGGAGCCTGTGCTCCGCAACGGGAGAGGCCACAACAGTGAGAGGCCTGCATACTGCAAAAAAAAAAAAAAAAAAAAAAAAAAAAACACCTCGTTCTCAACCTGGCACTGAACCACACCAGGTCATTTATTCACTGGTTCATTCATTCATTCATTCAGCAGGTATTTAGTATGGACCTAATATGCAGTTGTTCATCACAGCAGGTACCTAATAAATTCCTGAATGCGATTATCAGCTGCTCCATGTAATGACCAACTTTGGGCAGGTTGCTTTATCTCTGTGCCTTAATTTGCTAACCAGTAAAATGAGTATAATAGTAATTCTTACCTCATAGATACATGATAAGGATTAAATTCATACATGTAAAGCACAGAAGAGTGCCTAGAAGATGGTAAATCCTCAATAAATATTAGCGGCTGCTTATTATTATTTTTTAAATTTTATTTATTTGGCTGTGTCAGGTCTTAGTTGTGGCACACAGGATCTTCTGTTGCAGTGCACAGGCTTCTCTCTAGTTGTGGTGCACAGGCTCAGTAGTTGCAATGCGTGGGCTTAGTTGCCCCGTGGCATGTGGGATCTTAGTTCCCCGACCAGGGATCGAACCCGCATGCCCTGCATTGGAAGGCGGATTCTTAACCACTGGACCACCAGGGACGTTCCTGGATGCTTATTATTAATAGAAAATCATTTGGGTGTCAAACTAAGAGTGCTATTTTTAGGAGATTGTCTATTCTTTCCGTCCCCTGATCCTCCCCACCCCCAGACACACTTCAGTTCAGATCATAAGAATTAGTCAGCTCAGCTTTCCCAGACTTGAAATTTTCAGAGCTTTTTCCTTTTCTTTCCTTTATATACCTCGCATAAGATTCTTCTGTTTCACCTCATTCGCATGCCTTTCCCTCATTTTAGCAACTCCAGAATTCCTGTTTTTGTTCAAAGTATTCATTTTACTCTCATACTTCTTGCTCTCTCTAATGAGTCTTTGCTTCTCCAACACCTATGACTGGAGGCAGTTTAAAAGACCCAAACAGAAAGTTCTCGATAAATTTTCTTTTCTTTTCCCTTCATTCTCATCATTTCTTCTAACGTGACTCTCTATTCTTGAGATCTACGATCCAAGTAAAAATGACTGGTTCATCTTAAGGTGATGAATATCTTTAATTCATTCTTATGCCCCTAAACTGATGACTCTCACAGGACTCAACATAAGATTTACTTATATTTGATCTATGTCTACAATTTTCTTCAAATTCCCCTGTCTTCATTTGCCCACCATAGAGAATGGAAATCTCATCAAATTCCTGCCGACCCCACAAGGGTATTATAAAGGTTAATGAGGCAATTTCCCAGCAGTTCTTTGAGTGCTGAGAGTGCATGATATTATTATTGCAAGATTTTTGAGGACTTTCAATGCTTATAAAATAGCAGACCTTCTCCTCGGGCTATTAGATAAGAATTCTTAATTTTAACTTCTCAGACTTTAGTAAATTCAGTTTCTTCCATCTTCAGAGTTTTGTTAAACATTTTATTGATGTTTTGATGAGATGGAATTCTGAAAGTCTTATGTACATTAGACTGTATAAACACAAATACTTATATATATTTATATATGTGCATAAATACTTTAATTTCTATACCACTCCAAGGGTTTTACATATAATACTAAAAAATCCTTCCAGGAATAACTTTCTGAAAGAATAAATATTAAAGACTTGAGAAAGGAACATTTAACCATCACTACAGCCTCAATCTGATGCTTAATTTCCCCCTAGGATAACATTGGTAAATGTTATCTATGCTTAAATCTCCCCATTGACAACTTTGTCGTTCTAGAAACTTCCTAACATGTAGAGAATTCCTCCTTTTGCCAGCGAAGGGCTGTTTCATGTATCCTCTTCCTTGAAATCTCCTGCTCTCCCTCCGTCCTCATCCAGTGGGCAATCTTGTTTCCTGCTTTGCTGAGGAAATGGAAGCAATTAGAAGAGGACTTCCACAATCTCCCTTCACCACACATTCTGCCTTCTCTCTGACTCCTATAGATGGTTGGACTGTCTGCACTTCTGGCTAAGGCCATCTTCTCTCACCTACTTATGGACACTGCACCGCCATTCTCCACTCTGTCATTTGTATCATCCATTTTTCTCTCCCTATTGAATTATTCCCATCAGCATACAAGTATATTGTGAATTTGCCCACCTTAAAATAATTTGGGAAACCTCACGTGTCCCTTCAGCCAATATTCATTTCTCTCCACCCCTTTTTGGCAAAAGTCTTTGAAAGTATTGCGTGTGTCTGCTGGTCCAACCTCTCTCCTGCCATTCCATCACAGATGCCCCGCCACGCCTCCCAGGCCGCTCTTCTCCAGGTCACCAGGGTCCGCCACGTTGCTAAACCTGCCGACCGTGTCTCAGTCCTCATCTCACTGGACCTAGCGGGGCCATTTGACCCAGTGGATCACTCTCTCCTCCTTGAAATACTTGCTTCACTTGGCTTCCAGGATGTTCCCCTTGCCTGGTTTTCCTCCCTCTTTTCCGCCTGTTCATTCTCAGCCCTGCTCTGGGTCTGCCTTTGACATGCATCACTTCTAGCCCCATCTTCGCTGCCCCAGCCTTGTCTGAGCTACTATCATCTCACTTAGGTTATTACAACTCATCACAACTGGTCTCCTTTCAACTGCCCTTGTGGGATTTTCGCACCACAGCAGCTAAACTGATCCTGTTAATATAGGTCAAGCTAGGGGACTTCCCTGGAGGTCCAGTGGTTAAGAATTCACCTTCCAACGCAGGGGACGGGGGTTCGATCCCTGGTCGGGGAATTAAGATCCCACATGCGGCAGGGAAACTAAGCCTGCGTGCACCGGAACTAAGACCCAGTGTAGCCCAATAAATAAATAAATGAATATTTTTTTAAATTAATAGAACTCCAAGCTTTCGCTGCAGGAGGCACAGTTTCAATCCCTTGTTGGGGAACTAAGATCCCAAACGCCACGTGGCCAAAAAATAAATAAATATTTTTTTAAAAAAAGATAAAAGATAAAAAGGCATGAATCTTTAAAAGAATAAATAAGTAAAATAAAATAGGTCAGGTTAAGTCATTCTCCTGCTCAAAACACTCCAACGTCCTCCCGTTCCATCTGAAGTAAAAGCAAAGTCCTTGCCGCCCAGTGCTATGTGATCCTATGTTACCTTTCTAATCTCTTCTCTCTGGCTACTTTCCCTCTTGTTCACTCCACACCAGCCGTTCAGGCCTCCTTACCGAGCCCTTGAACCCACTCCGCTCACTCTGTCCTCAGGGCCTTTCTTCTTGCTCTTTCCACTCTCCCCACAAATTGCCTCATGGCTCCTCCCTCCATTCCTTCATTTCCTGACTCAAGAATTGCCCTCTCAGTAAGGCCTTCGGTGACCATCCTATCAAACATTGTAAGCACCCCTGCACATTCATAGTCCCCTCTTCTGCTTTTTTTCTTCCTCAGCGTTTCACATAGGTACCTATATTTCACTCATCTGTTTATTATCTGTCTTGCACACTAGAATCTAAGCTCCATGCGGATAGGAATTTTTTTTTTTTGGTCTATTTTGTTTACTGTTTTATCCAGTGCCTGTAAGCACTGAAAATAATAAGCATTCGGTATAAATATTTGCTGAATAAATTATGAATGAAACAAAGAGATAACTCAGTTTGTTGTAATCAGTAGATTGTTAGGAAAATAAAACGCAGATCGTGGCATCAAAGCACCTCTTGGCTGAGGATTAGGCCATCTCTGTGCCCTGTACTTTCACGGTACACCGTGAAAGCCGTGAAGCACCTCGGCTGGGTGGTCCCCACTGTGGCCCCGCGGCAGCCTGGGCTGACCCCAGTCTCCCCTGCAGAGCTCAGCACACACTCAGAGAGGACAGACTCTCCACCAGAAGGAGCTTGTCAAGCTTATGGCTGTTAACTCATCAACAGAGGCAAATAAGATTTTGTCCATTGTCAATATTCTACTAGGTTATCAGGCTTCAATCTTCTTGGCTTTTGTCTCTTAGTTTTGTTCCCAAATCCGACTGGTGAAGATTTCTATTCAGATTTAATTAAACTCTTAAGAAACTGGCTGTATTGTTATTTTCTGCTCTTAAGACTTTGACTCTCAGTGTCAGCCTGAGCATAAACATTTAAGTAAGATATCATTCATCATTCAACAAACATTTATAGAGCTACAAAGTCCCAGGCACAGTGTAATGGAGGCAAAAATAAATAAGGCCCAGTCCTTGCCCTTGAAGAGATCAAAGTCTAGAGGGAGAGGAAGACGTAGAGACGAATTCAGCACGATGTTACAAGCCCAGTAACGGACGAAGGGTTATGGAACACTGAGCAGAGAGCAATGAAGTTTGCAGGGAGAAATGAGCTCTGAAGGATGAGAAGGGGCTTGCTGAAAAGGGAAAGTGCCTTACAGCCAGAATCACTGCAGGAAAGTCTCCCCACACACAATGATCCCTGCCTTACCCCACGTGACACGAAACAAAAGTCACCTCCTGCTTGCCTCGAGCCTGAACAGTGCTCCATTTAAAAATAACATGATCTTTTACAGAATTTTATATGTCAGTTGATCCATCCCCAGGAATTCCGTCCCCTCTGTGGCAATCATCAGACTGAATAAAGTACCACAGGATAAAGTCATCAGAGGGGCCTTGGTAGATTTCCCACCTTGGACTCAGGCTATTAGAGCTGTGGCTTGAGAGATTAGCTTTGCCCGAACTTGATTCTTTCCATTGCTGAGGAAGCCAAGGACCTGAGCGGGGACGGCCCTCCCCAAGTGTACCCGGTGAGTTAGGTCACCCCGTCTCTCAACAGGATCTAATCTGAACACATATCAAGTGAATGAATCAATTCTTGCAACTTATTTCCTGCATTTTCCAAACCAGTCTTACTGCTCTCCAGACCCGAAATAGGCAACATTGCTCTGACCTACTGCTTCTCCCACTTGTCTTTCAGCTGCAAAGAGCCTGCACAGCCAAGAGAACCAGTGCCAGGAAGTCTGACAGACCATTCTCCCACATCTTCAGCTGTCCTTGGATCACCCCAAGCTTTTCCTTTAAAAAGGCTCCAGAATGGCTTTCCAGGGCTGTGAATCAAATTCCAAACATAGGTCTTTGTTGGGGTGTTAAAGCCTATCGCATCTTGGAGTTGAAGATTTTTTTTTTTTCACATTCCTCGAGTATTCCTCATTGAACCAGATTCCCCAGAGTTTGTCCTGATCTTGAACAACAAAGCCGATGGGAAAAAAATGACATGTCCTCTGCTCAGTACTTTGTCCTCCCCATTTGGTCCTAGCTTTACAGAATAAATATTCACAGCTGTGTATAGACCAGCTTCATCTAAGTGACATTTGCCTCTTTCAGCTTCAGTTAACAGGGAGTTATCTTAAAGTACAAAGGGAAATGAGGACAGAAAGCCCGTTTAGCAGCCAAATAATGAGCCTTGTGCAGTCACTCAGGATACCTTGGTAGATGGGCGGTCCCGCAGTTCCCAACTCTGGGCCACCGAGTCACGCTACTTTGTTACCTCTACTATTCCCCTCCCCTCTGCCTGCTTACAGCTGGACTCCAGCTGTCTTTCCTGCTTCTGCCAACCACCATGTAAAAAATCCGATGACACACCATTTTCCACAATCTAATGTATTTCATTTCCGCTAGTCTTGATATAGGCCACTGGTCAGTCTCTATACAGCTGCCTGAGCTCAAGGAGCATCGCAGGTCAGCTGAGATCAGGGCGGCTGAGCTACAGAGCTCCGAGCATGGAGACCTGGGCGTAAAGAACTGCTTGTAATCACTTAGGAGGGGGGCAGTGTCAGTGGCAGACCAAATGGCCTGTCCAGTACACAGAGTTTCCAACTCTTTGGTTTCTTTGAACCCATTGCAGGAAAAACAGCATCCTTGAGAAATTTCAGGCAGGAGAAACTACAAGACCTTTGAACATGCACGGAGTAGGCAAAGAAGTTTCTTATATTTTTTGGTTTGCTCTTCTTAATACCTGGGCTTAAAATACCCAACTTACAGAATTGTTTGAAGGATTTAAAAGTGCTGAACACAAGGCCAGGTAAGTAGTCACAATCTGACATGAGTGACCATTCCCTTCCTCTGAAGCATACATCAATCACGCATGTAGAGTCTTTAAATGAGATGGGTTCCTCCTCAGCTAAGCCGTGGGGCTGGCCGAGCCTCTGGACCTAGACTAGGGGAAACGATAATAGCACCTAGCGTTTGTTGAGATCTTTACCTGTACTAACTCCTTTCATCTCCATATCCTTACTTTGATTCATTTTCCTTCATAAAACTTGTCTACCTGACATTAGATATTTATTAGCTGGGATATGTCTCCCCTTCTGGAATATGATCTCTATAAGGATAAGATCTTTATGTTGTTTACTGTTCTATCACCAGCATCTCAAAGAATATTTGACAGTTAGTCGTGTTCTTTAAATATTTGTTGAATAAATTTAATCCCCTAACGAGCTATGATATAGGTAATATGATTACCTCTTATTTCAGATAAGAACACTGAGGCACTGAATCAAGTCAGCTGCCCCAGGTCACACAGCAGGCTGTGGAGGCCAGATTAAAATACAGCCTGACCCAAGCATCCCCATGCTCTGCGCTGTGCTCTACTGCCTCTGGGAAGAAAGACTTCCTTTCAACCCCTGCCTCTATGAATTAGACTCACACTTTTTTTTAAAATGAAGTAATTGTTCCCTTTGGAACTGATGCTATTTATCAGCTGTAGCGGCACAGCTTTTACCCTCCCCCTTCCACTTGAAAGAGGACTAGCATGGCAATCACTGCATCCAAAAACATATCTGGTCAGGGGCCACGGCCAGGTCCAGAGAACCAAACAGCCAGTGCAGCCCTGGGACCTCAGCTGAGGTGATGAAATACTGGCATCTCAGAAAGTCAACAGATGATCCTGGCACAGCGGTCGCCCAGTGGGGCTATAATCTGAACCATTGTACAAAGAAGACCTTTTGACAGCTGATTCATGATTTTCTAAAAATGAATCATCAGCTCTTCATAAACAATAAGGAAAAACATGCCCCCCATTGCTGACCTGAGTGAGGAGTGTCAGGCTCGCTTCACTTGCAGCCTGTTGGAGCTGTCACGCCAAGATTGTCTCAGAGGACAAATCTTTACGTATGTCTCCATCAACACAAAACCTTCAAAGAACACAAGTGGCTTGAGGCAAAATTGCTACAGTTGGGCGGTAATACTTTTGTCACAAGTAAACATGTCAAGAGAAGAATAGTGATAGAATTTTTTTTTTTCTATCCAGTGTGTCCTATTTTATTTTTTTAATTTTTATTTATTTATTTATTTTTGGCTGCATTGGGTCTTCATTGCTGCACGCGGGCTTCCTCTAGTTACGGCGAGCGGGGGCTACTCTTCGTTGTGGTGCGCGAGCTTCTCATTGCAGTGGCTTCTCTTGTTGCGGAGCACGGGCTCTAGGCACGCGGGCTTCAGTAGTCGTGGCTCACAGGCTCTAGAGGGCAGGCTCAGTAGCTGTGGCGCACGGGCTCAGTTGCTGCGCAGCATGTGGGATCTTCCCGGACCAGGGCTCGAACCTGTGTCCCCTGAATTGGCAGGAGGATTCTTAACCACTGCGTCACCAGGGAAGCCCCTGGCCCTGAGTTTATAATAGATGAAGCTCAGCAATGAGTGAGGAGAGGTTTATTATACTATTCACCCCTCTTTCGCCTCTTTTGTGTTTAAAATTTCCATAATAAAAGTGAAAAGATAAGCAAATAATAAAACAACCTTTACAAAAGTTTTATCTGAACCCCTCCTATTTGCATAGCACTATGCTAAGTGCAGTTGAGTGTGTGGGATCAGGTTCTGCCTGGAGGAGCTTTAAGTCCCAACAGGGGAAATAAAGCAAGCTCTCAATGAACCCAAATCCCAAGTGGGCTTTAGTACCTCAAGAGAGACAGAGGGAAAGTCCAATGGGGTTCAAGTTCCAGACGCCTGCTTAGTCCTGTGTTAACTGAAACAGACTTGTTATGAAGATTTGAAATACTATTCCAACCTAATTTACAGTGCCCAAGACACTAGTGACAGAGAACAAACATCTGTTATCTTACGTGTCCTGGGATGTGGAGGGAAAGCAGAGAAACTAATTTTCTTCCTGGTCAGTCCACAGCTGTGCTGGAGCGTACTATTTGAAAAGAAATGCAAAGATTTGGCTAGGGAATCAAGCTGGGGCTTGGAATGATGAACTTAATGGGTGCAGTCAGGAGTTTGTCAGACGGAGATGATTTTACAGTGATTAGGTGATCCTAAAAATGCCCCTCAAATACGGGTTTGAGGCACTTTTCTCCTTTATTGAAATCATCTTGCCCAACAGGTAAAACTCAAGTCTACTGGCCAAAGGTTTCTAATATTCTGGACAGCGCTGGAGAAATCTTGCTGACTGCTTTGGGTATTTTTTCTTTTTCCTGGGCCAGGCGATCCTGCCCCTTTTATGCTTTATCCACCTGCAGACCAACCACGGTACAAGCGGACAAGTGTCCAGGGCTTACCCCTAGCCTACCCTGATTGGAGATGGTGTTCCCAAACTTTCAGTTCTACATCTACAGTTTCTTGACTTATAATCCAAGATAACTAATTACCTCTATTATGGAATCTTCTACTCATTAAATAAGAGTGCTCTCATTTCCCATTTTTCTAAGTTCTTAATAGGTCTCATTGTTGAAGCCATGAACCTCTTACATGAGCAGATGCCTCGATTCATTCTGCCCTCATGCCTGAATTTAAAACGAAATGATGGGGCTTCCCTGGTGGCACAGCGGTTGAGAATCCGCCTGCAGATGCAGGGGACACGGGTTCGTGCCCCGGTCCGGGAATATCCCACATGCCGCAGAGCGGCTGGGCCCGTGAGCCATGGCCGCTGAGCCTGCGCGTCTGGAGCCTGTGCTCTGCAAAGGGAGAGGCCACAACAGTGAGAAGCCCGCGTACCGCAAAAAAAAAAAAAAAAAACGAAATGATGAAGCCAAATTATAAAAAAAGAAAGTAAGGGGGCTTCCCTGGTGGCGCCGTGGTTAAGAATCCACCTGCCAATGCAGGGGACACAGGTTCGAGCCCTGGTCCGGGAAGATCCCACATGCCGCGCAGCAACTAAGCCCGTGAGCCACAACGACTGAGCCTGCGCTCTAGAGCGCGTGCGCCACAACTACTGAAGCCCGCGCACCTAGACCCCGTGCTCCACAACAAGAGAAGCCACCGCACTGAGAAGCCCGCGCACCGCAACCAGGAGTAGCTCCCGGTCGCCGCGACTAGAGAAAGCCGGCGCGCAGCAACAAAGACCCAACGCAGCCAAAAGTTAAGGAAAAAAAAAAAAGAAAAGAAAGAAAGAAAGTAAGGTACATACATATATAATTCGTGTAGAATTAAACTAACATGCTTTCAACTAAGAATTGTATAAACGCATCCTTTTCTAATTCCAGCTAAATGAAGGCCGTGTGAAACATCTGTAATTAGTAATCAGTGGAGCAATGTGCGTGCATTTTGTAAACTTTAAAACAGTCTCCAAAAGTTACCTCTACTTAAGCTCCCAAACATAAATCAAGCTCCTGTTCTATGCTGAGTAGTAGGCACATTTCTCAGAGGCAAATGATGAGGCTTAACGGATACAATATAATAAGTACTACAACAGGTGACTATGAATATATAAGCAGAGCTGTGGCATGGAACATTTTGTAAAGAAGTAAATAAGAAACAGGATCAGACCCTGAACTCAAGCAATTTCCAATCTAGTTCCTTCTTTTTTTATATAAATATTAAAAATGTCCTATTCCTTTGAGGTCAAATAAGGACACGTTCCTGGAATGTTTCATCGTGGTGAAGAGCAGAGGCTCTGGTCCATCACCTACTGTGCAACCTTTGGCAAGGGACTTGACCTCTGTGTGTTTCCTCATCTACAAAATGGGCCAAATAGCACTCCCTCATAGTAGCGTTGTGAGGATGCAGTTAGGTGACATGAAGAATGCTGCGGACAAAGCACACACGGTACGCTCTCGATAAATATTAGCTATATTTAATGCTTACCCTTCCCTGAACAACAAAGCTTTCCACAGTAAAAGAAAATCCTCTCAAGGACAAGAGTTAGGGATTTAGCAGGTTAAAAGTCCTAGAGAATGGAGTGTTGTATTAAGGCTAGTGAATCAGCACTTTCGTTGTTTACTGGTCATCTGCTCAGAAACACTGATTAACATGTTCCGAGGAAGAGCTCCAAGACGAATTCCAATGACCAGGAAAACAACAAACCTCCTTGAAAGACAGGCAATTTCCTTATTAAAGTTTTGCATTGGTAATAAACAGGTTATGTGACATTTGGGGGCATAGGGGGGAAGGGGGAGAGAAAGAAATAGCACATCTTCACGTGCTAGACCCCAAAGCCCCAAAGATACAGTTAGGATTCAGCTTCTTCTGGTACATCTGCCTGCTCTTCTCAAAGTGCTGACCGGGAGCTTCCCTGGTGGCGCAGTGGTTGAGAATCTGCCTGCCGATGCAGGGGACGCGGGTTCGTGCCCCGGTCTGGGAAGATCCCACATAACCGCGGAGCAGCTGGGCCCGTGAGCCACGGCCGCTGAGCCTGTGCGTCTGGAGCCTGTGCTCCGTAACGAGAGAGGCCGCAATAGTGAGAGGCCCGCGCACGGCGATGAAGAGTGGCCCCCGCGCACCGCAACTAGAGGAAACCCTCGCACAGAAATGAAGACCCAACACAGCCAAAAATAAATAAATAAATAAATAAAAATTTAAAAAAAAAAAAAAAAGTGCTGACCAGGCATGGCCTGGGGCAGAGGACACCCAGCCACGTGGACCCACATAGGACGAGCTTGCTGCAAGGGGCTTACATGAAGTGGGAGAGTGTGTCCCCTCATGAGGGGACACAGGTCCAAGCTTAGTGAGTGAAAGAACTAGCAGTTTGTCCTGGCCTACCTTTGAGAGGTTACCAAAATATTTGACAGCTCTTCTATTTGATTGTTGAAGCAGTTTTATGTGGCATTGCCAGCTGCAGTGCAGCTCCTATCTTGAGATTTCTCTTACTTAGAAATGTTAAAGCCACCACCCTCTAATTGACAGTGGCTGTTTATAAAATCATAATAATTGATATTGGAAAACCATAAGAGAGCTTGAGAAACAAAGAGAAACCAAAGTTTCAGAAACATCTGGGTTATTCTACTTCCTGCTTTGAAGCATCATGTAGTTGGTACCTAGGGGGTCCCTTTATAGACAAAAGATTTTAAGTATTAAACATATCTGTATAAATTGAAAATATTCTTGAACTCTCAGTGGCTTCTGTATCCTATTTATGATCACAAAAGCCTGAATAAGATGCAGTTTCTAGCTCCCGGGTTCCTGGGAGATGTTTGAAAGCCACAGAGGATCAGACATATCAGCTCCTTCACAAAGGAGTCCTGGACTCCTAAGGTCACTTAACTCTGGGCCTCAAATCATGGCATTTAGCATTGGGAGACATCTCAGTAATCACTTAATCAGTTTTCCACAGGGAAAAGTTCCTTCTTGGTAAAATGGTAAGCGTTCCTTTGAAGCACATGTAAAAACAAGAATTTGAGATAGGCCTAAGAACATAGTCATATAAATCTGAAGCAGCAGCAGGGTTACACCTAGGCTTGGCACATGGTAGTTGCTCAATAAATGCTTCTTCCTATTTGATTATCAAGAGCCCCATCTGCTGGTCAAATGGAATTCATTTGCAGCCCTGCAGATAGTGATTAGAAAACCCACGTGTCAGAAAATTAGAAGAGGTGAAAGGAATATCAAAGGTGAAAGAGGCACTGGAGATCACCTGATCCAATCCATTTATTTTACAAATAAAGAAGCTTATTGTAATACTGGTGTATTCCTAACCAAAAGAAATGGAGAAAGTAAAATAATTTATCAAAATTATAGTTCACGGGCTTCCCTGGTGGCACAGTGGTTGAGAATTCGCCTGCCAATGCAGGGGACACGGGTTCGTGCCCCGGTCCGGGAAGATCCCACATGCCGTGGAGCGGCTGGGCCCGTGAGCCATGGCCGCTGAGCCTGAGTGTCCAGAGCCTGTGCTCCGCAACGGGAGAGGCCACAACAGTGAGAGGCCCACGTACCACACACATACACACACACACACACACACACAAATTATAGTTCACATAAAATATTGACTGTGAGACAGACAATGAGTATGAAATTTTATAAGGTGACAGTAATCCACACATTGAAGATGCTTTCTGGTCTAAAATTGATACCTGTTCTTCTCAGGGAAAAAGGTTAAATGGGAGTGTGGACTTGGGGTAAAACTAGGGTTTGAATCGAGGTTCTACCCATGATGTTTTGTGGTTGAGATATTTAACTCTCTGGCTTAACAGTCTTCATCCTTAGATTGTAAGTCATAATACTCTGCTATAAGAATGTAAGATCACCTAACTAAAGCTTAACAGCAGGCACAGAGCCAGAACCCCAAAATTGGAGAAGAAGGAAGGATGGCTGTGGTTGTCACTATTATTAATATTGTGGTCTAACAATAGCTTTCTACTTATATCTAACAGCAGGAGAGTCAGAAGAATTAGAGTAATGTATATAAAAGTTCTTTGTAAATTGGAAATACACAGTACAACTAAAAGTTACAGTTATACGTTGGACACAGAGAGATGATGTTTAAAAGATTATACTTTTAGGGACTTCCCTGGTGGTCCAGTGGTAAAGAATCCGTCTTCCAATGCAGGGGACACAGGTTCGATCCCTGGTCAGGGAACTAGGATCCCACATGCCACAGGGCAACTAAGCCCACGCGCTGCAACTCCTGAGCTCGCACGCCTCAACTAGAGCCCACGTGCCACAAACTACAGAGCCCATGCACCCTGAGCCTGCGTGCCACAACTAGAGAGAGAAAACCCATATGCCACAACTAGAGAGAAGCCCGCGCACCACAGTGAATAGCCCGTGAGCAAGATCCCGCATGCCTCGGTGAAGATCCCACGTGCCGCAACTAAGACCTGACACAGCCAAAAAATAAATAAATAAGTCTAAAAAATTTTTTTAAATAAAAGATTACTTTTAATCATCAATTTAACAACAAAATCTTTTTTTTTTTTTTTTTTTCTCGGTACGCGGGCCTCTCACTGCTGTGGCCTCTCCCGTTGCGGAGCACAGGCTCCAGACGCGCAGGCTCAGCGGCCATGGCTCACGGGCCCAGCCGCTCCGTGGCACGCGGGATCCTCCCGGACCGGGGCACGAACCCGTGTCCCCTGCATTGGCAGGCAGACTCTCAACCACTGCGCCACCAGGGAAGCCAAACAAAATCTTTAAGAAAGAAAAAGTGAGGAACCTTTCTTTGATAAACTGTTTTAAAAACACAAGCTTTCATTTGCTATCTGGAAAGACTCTTTCGGGCTATTTCTCTAAACTCGAAAACTGAACCGAACAATTCTTTCTTTGATTTCACCTCTCTCTACTCACTTTTCATTATCTGCAACGTGAGCTAGAAGAAGCCAGTTGACACTTTCTACTTTCTGCCTGGAAATCTCCCCAGTCAGATCCATGGGTTCATTAGGTGCCTTTTCTATTTTCTACCTTACAGCAGGCAGCAGTGTTAACAAACCTGCTGCCTTTTCTTCAGCCTCCAAGGTCATTTTCCTCACTGTCTTCAAGCCCTAGTCAACCGTTCCCTGGGGACCTGTCACTTGGGTCTTCTCAAAGCTCTTCGAACTTGCATCCTGCTCCTCGTCAAGACCCAGTCAGTTTCCACCCATTACTCAGTCCCAAAGCCAATGCCATATCCCCATCCAAGTTACCTATGCTGCATAAACACCACCCCAAATCGTAGGGACTAAAAACAACAGCTTATTAATATTTCTCAAGGTTTTCTAGGCTGACTTGGGGTAGTTCTCCCTTGGGGTGTTTCAAGTGGTTGCAGTCATCTAGCAGCTGGGGCTGGATGTCCACAAGGCCTCACTCGTAGGACTAGCAGTCAATGGTGGTGGCCAGCTTGGAGCTCAGCGGGTGTTGACAGGAGTGGCCACACGTACTTTCTCCATGGGGCTTGGTCTTCTCATGATTGCAGCTGGGATCCCAACTGCATCCCAAGAGCTGGCATTCTAAGATGTAAGAAACAGAAGGTGCCAGGCAGGTTACAAACTGCCCGGCACTGGCACAAGCTCACTTCTGCCATCCTCTGTTGATTAAAGCAGTCACAGGGCCGGCCAAGTAGTACAGGCTAGAGAAATCATCTCCACCTCTGGATGGGAAGCAGCAAGGTCACCTTCTAGAAAACAGGTGGGATGAGAGTTATCGTTGCAGCCATCTTTGGAAACTACAATCTGCCATTTAAGGATTAAAAAGCACACATACAGGGCTTCCCTGGTGGCGCAGTGGTTGAGAGTCCGCCTGCCGATGCAGGGGACACGGGTTCGTGCCCCGGTCCGGGAAGATCCCACGTGCCGCGGAGCGGCTGGGCCCGTGAGCCATGGCCGCTGAGCCTGTGCGTCCGGAGCCTGTGCTCCGCAACGGGAGAGGCCACAGCAGTGAGAGGCCCGTGTACCACCAAAAAAAAAAAAAAAAAAAAAAAAAGCACACATACAAAAACTCTATCAACCCAAAACAGGTGAGAGCAGAAGAAAAAGAAACATTAAAAAATTGAGACAAATAGTACAAAGTGAGGACGTACAGAAAAGCCCAAAAGTGTAATAATCACAATTCCTAAAAATAGACTAAACTCACTCATTAAAAGACAAAGATTGTCAGAGTAAAACACAAATAAATAATGCCTCATGATACACAGACACCCCTAAGACATAAGAACAAAGAAAGGGTTGAAAGAAGATGATAGAAAAATATACAGGGCAAATTCTAAGCTGCAGAGATCTGAGTAAGCTATATGAGACTACACAGACTTTGAGACAAAAAATCACTATCAAATATGAAGAGGGTTGCTACATAACTATGAAAACTTCAATCCACCAGAAAGATAGGACAATCAAATTTTATAAAACTGAAAATATCTTTAAAATTATGATCACAGTAAAAAATAACATACATGAACTAAATTATCAATTTGTTAAGCAGTAACTCAAAAGCAAGCAAGACTAAATAATACATTGAATAGTCATACAAATGTTGTAACACTAGTTTTTTAAAAGCAAAGAAGTGATAAACCGAAAATTCAGATCAGGGGTTACCTCTAGAAGGTATACCTCTAGAAGGCAGGGTAATGATTGGATAAGGACTGAATACAAAGAGAGACTCCATGGTACTGGCCATATGCATTCCTATGTTGGGAACGGGTTCGCAGGATTTTATTCATTTTATTATGCTTCCCAAATTACATGTCTGTTTCATATATTCCTCTAAATATACTACATATGATATAATAAAATGTTAATTTGAAAAATGACATGAATCAGGCTTTATAGGGGAAACAAAGGAATGTAAGAGATCAAAACTACAACTTCATTAAATTAATGATCTGAGTGTTTTTTCATGGTCCAGACGTTTTGCAAAACACTAAGTTAGAATACAGGACAAAAAGTATATGATGTTCTAGTAGAAAGTACAAGGGCTTTAGAGCTAGGCCCACTTTAGTTCAATCCCAGCTGATCCCTGTGAAATAGAGACAACAATATTGACTAGATTAAATTGTTGTAAGGATTGGAAATAATACGGATCAAGTATCCAGCATGGTATTGTACCTTCCTTGTTGACTCAGCCTGCTATTCCTTTTGATGACACTAAGAGACCCAGAAGATGGTTGGGGCCCTTGTTAGGATTAAATGAGGTAATAGATGTGAGGGAGCTTTTAAAAGTTGAGATATGTTATTATACAAACACAAAGTATTATGTGAAAAGATAGTTAGATATTAAAATTGTCAGATAATTTCCCATCATCTCAGTTAAAATAGTACAGCAGTTCTGAGGACTCTGAATTACAACTGTTCCAGCCTATTAACCTGGTCAAACCTTGAGTGCTCTGTGTTTAGACTGGCGCCCACAGGCTGCTATAAAGAGAAAACTCTTTTCCTGAGGTGGAGCAGTTGCCAACATAAACACTTAATGGCATGTGTGAAGGTTCATCCTTGACAGGAGGCATCCAAAGAAATGGACTTTATGAAGAGGCCGTGCCATCCATTAACCAAAGGCAGTTCCTTGGCCTCCGGTCTCAGAGTGGCGTCATGCCACGTGCTGCGTAGAACTCATTTCTACCCTGCAATGGACAACGTAACTCATAAAAACACTTGTTAAATGGACATAAGAATAAGAGCAGACATTCCACGCTTCAACTCTATTTATCACACATGCCTGTGTGCACATTTCCACCACGCCCATCCCTGGGGAAGAATGTATAACCTTGCATTAAATAAAATTACAGAGCGTGAAGGGAAGAAGAGCTAAAGACAAGTTCAGAGCTAACATTTCTGGAGCACCTAATACGTTCCAGAGACTGTGCATTATCTCATTTAATTCTCGGAACTTCCTTAGGAGGTAGGTATTGTTACTTTCATTTTACTTAGAGGAAAAAGGCTCAGAGAATCTAAGTAACTTGTCCATGGTGACACAGCTGGTAATTGGCAGCGCTGGAATATGACTGCAAATGTGATTGATCCCAAGTCTGAGCTCCTAATAACTCATGGTCTCGTCCATCTAGATCCATAGTGACCATTGCTGAGACTCTGATATTAACATGGCTTATGAGAAGGATGTAGCCACCAAAATGGCTCTCTCAATTTTAGTATGAGCACCCCAAGCGCAGTACAGAATCTTTCGGGGAACTTATTTTTAAAGGAAAATAGACAACTTAGAGTGCAGTGACAGAGGAGTGATCATAAAGGAATCAGAACCAATGCATCTGAGGCTAAATAACTAGAAATGATAAGCCTGAAAAAATGGAAGCTCAGGAGAGGGTTTTACTATTTGAAATGCTTGGTGTCATTACATAGTGCAGGTAGATATGTCTAAGTATAGACACAAGGACCTGAAACCAATGAACTAAAGAAAACAGAAAATAGCTTTCTAAAAGACAAAGAGGGAATTCCCTGGCAGTGCAGTGGTTAGGACTCAGTGCCTTCACTGCTGAGGGCACGGTTTGATCCCTGGTTGGGGAACTAAGATTCCACAAGCCGCGTGGCACAGCCAAATAATAATTAATAATAATAATAATAATAATTTTTAGAAAAAGACCAAGAGATATGAAGATGGAATGGGCTGCCTCTAGAGACAGAAAGATTCTCATCACTAGCAGGTTCAACAGAAGTTAAAGGACACCTCATGAAATAAGGATTTGAATTGTCTCACATACTTTGTAACACATTATATGAATGTAATTCCACAAACTTGGCAACAACTGGCCTTTGGGTAATCTTGTGAAGAGAGCTGGACAACTGGGTGCAGCAGGGCTGGGGGGTAGGGTAGGGAGGGGTGGCCAAAGGCATGGAAAGAGGTAGGAGTTTCCATGCAAGGAGGTGCCCTTAAAACATTATTGAGTCAAGGAAATTTCCTCAAGAGTGGCTGAAGCTGTCAAGTATAATGATCAAGATAGGTTGGCAGCCATGATTCCTTCTACTCTGAACTAGAGTAATAGAAAGTGGCCAGTTTCACAGAGAGAAGAGCATGAAGCAAACCCACAGAATGCATCAGAAATGAACAGCGGAATCGTTATAGTCCCATGTTCTCCATCCTGGTACTAGCAATGCTCTGCATCCCTGTCCTGAGTATCGTGAAACTCCAGCATCCAAATAATTTACCCTGTCTGCTTAAGACAGCTTGAGTGAGCTTCTCACTTGTAATTGAGTCTTAGTACATAAGAAAAACAAGTAAAAGCGATTTAGGGCAAAGGGTATTAGTACTTGAAACATTTAGGCAGATGATTAGCCATTGTTTCAACAACAAATTAAAGGCTTCCCTCACACCAAGTCTGGGTTTAAGTGTTCCTCCCATGTGTTCCTATAGCAAAGAGAATTGGTCCATTACCGTATATTCACTAAATTATAAACTCCACATGAACAGGGGTTGCGTTTTTCTTACCGATATAACCCAACATTTGGCATTATTCTCACCGCTGTGGCCTCTCCCGCTGCGGAGCACAGGCTCCGGACGCGCAGACCCAGCGGCCATGGCCCACGGGCCCAGCCCCTCCGCGGCATGTGGGATCTCCCAGGACCGGGGCACGAACCCGTGTCCCCTGCATCAGCTGGCGGACCCCCAACCACTGCGCCACCAGGGAAGCCCGCATTATGTCTTTTATAAGTATATACTTATTACTACCTTCAAAGACTGATCTGTGTCAGAAAATGGCAGTACAATGGAAACAATTGGTCTGCTTTGCAGAAGACCTGGGTTGTATTTCAAGCTCTGTAACAAATGAATCTCCATTTACTTACTAGCAAAGTGGGGAAATAACCTTTATTCCAGCTTTACACTTCAAGAATGTACTATTTACTAAGAATCTAAGTTACCTCACACTTCCCAATTCAAATAAACAACAGAGTACAGTCTTCCATTTTTAAGCGATATATAGGATTTCCTCTCATTCTAATCCTATGAAGAGGATATTTTCTTTATAAACCTGTGGTAAACAGAGATGTGCTGCTCAGATCCCCTTGACGGACTCGTTGCCTAGCTGCGATCAGAGGGGCTAGCTGATGGCCTCCAGCTGTTAGCTTTGCCAGGGTTCACCTCAGCTTTCTAGCCAAGATCATGCTAATCTCAAGATGGCACCAGGCGAAAGATCTGAAAAGGCAGTGAGTGGTACAAGGGTCTAGCCATTTCCACCCGACATGTTTGACAGGCATTCTTTCCTCTGGAGCTCCCCATTGGGCAGACAGCAACTCTGTCAGCTACACATCACAGGATGACCTGGCTAATTGTGAATCCTTCCTTTCCCTCTCACTGGAGTTACTCTCCACTAAACCGTTTTGCACTTCTAACTCCACTGTAGCATCCACCTCCTGGAGAATCCTGTGATAAAATCAAAGACTACTTTGTTTCTAATCTAGGCCGTTAATTTACTCTCGCATTTATCTAACCGCTGCTGATGTTAATAATGGTTGGCAGGCTTTCTATCAGGCTGTGACATTTTGGCTTAGTGCCCCCAAAGCATTTTAAGTCTAGTATAAGGTATGATTTTTTCCTTCACATAAAACATTGCAATTTTACCAGCAAAATTATTGAAATACATTTCATTGTATCTAGTCAAGATACTTTTATTTTACTATAAATACAAAAACCAAACCAAACCAAAACTAGTAGTTGTGACATAGAAAACCACACCAAACCTTAACAGCACCATCTGGTGGTGCTTGACAGGAACTGCTCACCGCTCAATCATTCACGGAAAGACCTCTTGAAACTGCAACACCTTTGTGTTATCTTCTGTCCGTCTAGTGTAATTGAGGTTTTAAAATAAGGCCAAATGATGAAAAATATAATTCTAGTTAAATCAAGGCTTTAAAGTTGGTGAATACATACAGGTGTTGTGTTCCTTTTTCAGAGAGCCCTGGAGTATAGTAACCTCCTCTCCTTACATCTCTCATCACCATAGTACAGACTATTAACTTGCTTTGTTTTTGTTTGTGGTATTTACCAGTGTCTGAAATTTTATAAACATTTTTTAATCTTTTGATAATTTGGCTTCCCTACAAGGACATAAGCTCTATGAGGACAAAGCCTTTATCTTACTCACCCTTATAATCCTCAGCGCTGCCTGGCATATAATAGGTTCTCAAAACTTTTTGAATAAATAAATGAATCTTTTAAATTTAATGAACAGCTACATTTAGATCAGCCTTGGAATTACAAAAAAACCCACCTGAGAGAAAATTTTACAGTATACTTAGAGATCATGGGGTAAGAATTAAAGAGGCCCTAGAGAAGTGAAGTCCATGGCCAGTTCAGGGAGAACCAAAAGACCTGGCTAGAAGAAATCAGGGGAAGACCAGACTGGTCTACAGATGTTTTTATGTGCTCAAAACTGTGTTAATTACTGCAGATGAATGCCTGAAGGCAACTGTCATCTAACACAATCACACTTAAAACAACACTGACATAAACGTACAGCCTGTGCTTGAATATTTATAGGGATATGGAGTTGCTACCTCACAAGGCATCCTGCCGACTACACTTGGAGACTTCAGGCTACCAACAGTAAGTAGCTTAAGACAGTCACAAGATGGGAGTGGGTAATTATAGACCAAAGATTAATACAATCAGTTAATCAAAAAACAAATTAAAAAGGTGTTAATTAGAAAAATTATTTATTTCTGCTCCTTTCATACATCTCATTGTTCAGGAAACAGTCTTACATACATATCTGAAATGCTGCACTGTCACACACTCTGTTTAAAGGCAAAGCACCACAGGTGAAGCTGATCAGCTGTCCCGAGTTCTCAGCTTATAGGATCTCACTTCCTGATTTTACATTAATTTCTGAAAGTCAGAAGTGTCATCTCCAAAAAATGTTAAGGGGTTTGTAAAAAATAATTACTTTATTCAATATTATAGTTGTAGAAATGAAGTATATTTTCTTTAAGAAATAAAAAAAAAGAAGAAAATGCCACTTAACATCGTTGGTATGTCAGTATAGGCCAGCAGGAAAAAATACTGATAAACTTGTCTCTGATACCAAGAAGACATTCTAGTCCAAGCTATAACACATTTCCTATGTTTTCACTAGATGTTTCTTTTCTGCTCCTTTTCATCCTTTTCCATATTTCATATCAGAGGACTTGTACAGCCTTTAAAACTTCATTAACAGGAGCAAATTCAGTATCCACCAATTTCTTCTCAAAAGGCACTCTAACCCATCAGATAGCCCCTGTAAAAATAAAATTTATAAACACAAAAAGTGAAAAGGAAGCACCATTTCAAAGTGTCCCAAACAAATTTTATGATGAATCAAATGACAATCTGAAAATATAATATAATAAAATATAATGTAATAAAAATAAAAAAATAAAATATAATATAACCTCATTATGGTTCTTATTTCAAATCTTGCCCCCCAATAAATACAGTACTGGGCCTGGTTTCCATTATCCTTCTCCCTCAAAGGACAAAGTTACAAACCAATATGCTAAACAACAGAGGATGAGAAAAAAAAAAGAGAAAAAAATGTTATGTAAAAGTCAAAGAAAGAGTCAGAAACAATTTCCTTTGGACTCTCACAATTGCAACAAACATCACAAACGTTTTTATGGAAAGAAGCTGGTTTAGATTTCCTGAAAACCCTAATATTACCAAAGGAGAAAGTAGGAAGACCAGGAGCTCTTCACGCCTGGGAGGCGAGCCCTCATACCCTCCGGAAGCAGTGTGCAGAAGCGTCTGCCTTGCACCTGTTTCTTTAGGAAATGTCAAGATGGCAGGCAGGGGGCATTAGCTATAGCTGTTGAGCAAGTCAAACTTCACACTGTTCAAATAGGAGATCCTTTTACTAAATGTAGAAGTTGGGCCCTGAAATCCCATTTAAAGTATTAAAAGTCTGCTTTACAAAGTTCCAAACTTTTTCTTTTGCAATAAATCCTTGCAACCTATTATTTAGGATCTGCAGGATCAAGGAAAAAATAGCAAGATTGTGTAAAAGTATCCACATTAAGAAAGGGTTGAATACACCCTGTCCCCGCTGATGCCTTTAGAACTTCTCTCCTTTTGATCCCGCCTCTAACACGAGTGGGTAAGCCTAATGCCAATGGGCAAATGTCACTCAGTTTCCTCTTCTATAAAATGGAGTTACATCAAAGGATTTTAAGGATAATACAAGAGAATCTACTAATACAGTAACTTCATGGTAATAAGCACTTGACAAACATTAGCTATTATTAGTTCAGTGTCTCAAATTTCTTCATCTCTAAGTTGGGGACAAAAAACTACTTCATAGGGTTGAGGTCTACTGTAGTGCCTGACACAGAGCAGACACTCAAGAATCTCCTCCCTTCCAGCTCCTGGACCCACCTGACTCCCTTGGGTCTTGGGTCTACATGCAGCCAATGTGCTCTCCTTAGAACTCATTTATCCCTTTCCTTCTGCTCTACCAGCCTGGCCAGTCCACACTCTGAGTACAGAGAGAGCTTTCACCTCACACAACCGCTGTCACAACTCTGAGACAAACAACACTTCTCCCCCCAAAATTGAATAAAAAATAAAAAGCCTCTTAGTGTATATATCGACTTTGAAGACTGCCTCATAAATCTGCTACTGTATTGCCTGATACTTCACAAAAGGCAAACTTTAACACCTAAGCTTCACAAGCAAAGAATCTGAAAAAGAATAGACATATGTATGTATATATATAACTGAATCAGTTTACACCTGTACACCTGAAACTAATACAACATTGTAAATCAACTACATTCCAATACAGAATAAAAATGTTTTTAAAAAGATTAAACCTACAAAAAATAAATTCTTTGTCAGATAATTCTAACAGCAAGAACAAAAAAAGACCTAAGCTTCACAAGAAAAACAAGTTCAAGATTTTAAGAAAGTATCCACTAATATATGCACCAGTGGAAATTACTCATCAGCTGCCTCACACTATGAAACAAAAGTACTGAGGACTCTTTAGAGATAGCTGCCTGTCATCTACGTATACTGATAGGTGAACATGCACTTTTGGACACATATCTCTTGATATGTTGTGGTATTCTTCCTTGTAATTAGTATGCAACCTATGCTTATGCATCAAATAAAGCCATGTTTTAATATGTAAAATTATACCAGTAGAGAATACATCAGGTCTTTTAAAAAGCATAAATCAGAAAATATAAAGCTAGTAGTACCATTTCACTGCTATTGTTTTCTCCTTTTTAAAGGTACCTCTTGTTAAAGGTGATATAAGATTCTTTGTGAGCGTGCAACCCTGGAAGTTATCATGAAGCATCTTACAGCATAGCCAACCTTTATCTCAGATGTTAGCAACTTATTTGATCCGACAAAACTCATGGTTACTGATGTTTTTTACTTTTTGTTGTTGCTGCTGTCCCATTTATTATATATCAAACTGCTTATATATGATGGGTCCTCAAAGAGAATGTATGCGCAAGAAGACACATTCCTTTCTTGCTGGTGGTACTAACCACACCCCTATCATGTGCAATATGTAGGCTCACAGACCTGGCTCATCATCTCTTTGGGGGCCTGCAAATATTCCAGAAAACGCAACACTGTTGCTTCCCTTATTTTCCCAAACTGTCCATTGTTTCTCCTCACTCCACACTCAAGGTACCAGGCATTAGAAGCTGTAGATGAGAAATCATATCAAAGAGGGAATCATAAAGTCCTTCCTCTTAGATTTAAAATGTAACTCTTAGATTTAGCTTCATGGCAAGTTACAGAAAGCAGCAATTTTCTATTTAGACTATTGTTCTGCTTTGACTATATCTAAATATAATTTACACCCAAATCCCAGAGAGTATACTCTTTTTTAAAAATTTATTTTTCAATATGTTGGGTCTTCGTTTCTGTGCGAGGGCTTTCTCTAGTTGTGGCAAGTGGGGGCCACTGTTCATTGCGGTGCGTGGGCCTCTCACTATCGCGGCCTCTCTTGTTGCGGAGCACAGGCTCCAGACGCGCAGGCTCAGTAGTTGTGGCTCATGGGCCCAGCTGCTCCGCGGCATGTGGGATCTTCCCAGACCAGGGCTCGAACCCGTGTCCCCTGCACTGGCAGGCAGATTCTCAACCACTGCGCCCCCAGGGAAGCCCAGAGAGTATCCTCTTATTTCTTATTTCCTATTGTTATCTTAGTCAGCAATCTTGGAAACTGGCCTATAGAATGCGGAAAAGACAAATGTTTACATAAATAATTGCAAAAGTAAGACAGAAGCAATCCAGAGAATTAAACACTTTTCAAAACCTTTTTGTAAGTAGTAGATAGCTCTGTTATCCTAAAAGTCAAATGCTCAAGCTAAAAGAAAAACACACAGCCTAAGGAGAAGACCTAAAACCTTAAGGAAGAATGGGAAGCTTAAGCAGAATGAGAACAAATCTGGTTCTATGGACAAAACCAGCTCATTGCTTCTGTTCTGCTACATGCCTCCAAAGGTTCTTTCTGTTTTCATTATTAATTTTTAATAGCCTCTTAATCCTCTCTGGGAGCCTCCTCTTTCCTGTTTTGCTATGAAAAACTTCAGACTCTTCTACTGGTGTACCTCTGGCAACAAGGGTAGAACAAAGAGGAACAAAAAGAGGAGGCTGGAGTCCCTGTCCTCGTACAATTTAACAAATGCCCCCAATTTTTCCCAGGACAAAAATAAGAGCCATTGGCAGTCTGATGGAGCTACACGGCCACACAGGTATTCAGCTGACAAAGAACACTGCTCTCTTTTCCCATATTGCAGGGTTAAGATGGGAACATGAGTACAGGATAAGTATTTGTGACTTTCTAGAAAGTCTGTCCATTCTACCCCAGATGTGTTACAGATATGGACAGGTTAAGCCATAGAACAAGTGAACTTGTGTAATTCAAACACATTCCTATTTTCCCTTTTACTGTCTCATAATAAAATCAGAAAATATCAGTTTTAAGAAATCAGTACAGTTGACACTTGATGTTTAACATACTCCCTAAAAAATGAATTTTCTAAGAACTAACCTTTGTATGATATGTTTGCCCAAAGTTCCTGTAGTTACTAATGTATCCATAGGTGAAATCAGAATATAGGGAAATATGATCAGCCTCATCTACATTTAAAATGAAAGATCTCAAACAAAATTATAAAAGTTGCCATAAAACCAATTTATTTTTGCTCTAATGATAGTGTTCGTTTTCTGAATCAAAATAATCTAATATATATATATATATGAAATCCTTTCCCCATCTTTTTGGAGAGGCAGTAACTCTCCTTTCCTGTCCAATGCTTAGTGGGTTTTCCTCATATCAATACTCAAAGAGCAGCAGCAGGGCTTCGCTGGTGGCGCAGTGGTTGGGAGTCCGCCTGCCAGTGCAGGGGACACGGGTTCGTGCCCCGGTCCAGGAGGATCCCGCATACCGCGGAGCGGCTGGGCCCGTGACCATGGCCGCTAGGCCTGCGCGTCCGGAGCCTGTTCTCCGCAGCGGGAGAGGCTGCAGCGGTGAGAGGCCCGCGTACCACAAAAAAAAAAAAAAGAGCAGCAGCAATTAATGGCTCAAAAGTATTCCTTACTGTTATTATTACTATGGGAATTCCATATGTTACAGATTAACCAAAAAGCCCTTTAGAGAAATGTCTCCAGTCAGTGGTCACTGATGCTACAGCAAAATAACGGGATTTTCTCATGAACATGTATGGAGATAACAGTCAGGAAGACCTATTCGTCTCAATTTTGCTACTAACTATAGCTATAACCTTGAGCAAGTCACAAATTTCTCCGGTTCTCGAAATTTTCATCTGTTTAAATGAGGGTTAAATTAAATCTCCTATGATTTTATGTGATCCAGGTAATTATTTTACCAGTTTGCAAGTTAAGTTGCTGATTATACAAAAGTACTTAATAACTTACGGCAGTTTCATTCTCATGAATACTCTAGCCATGAAAAAACTCAATAGGACACAGACGAATCCAATGAATAAAAGGAGAAATCTATTGAGCTTGGGAATGTTTGGTGCATTGGATCGGTCCAGGATTATGAAACCTAAACCTCCCATTGTAAACAGGAAGCTGGATGCAAGTCCTTCCATAATATACTGTCCATTTACTCTGAAAAAGAAAGACCAGAGCAAACAATAAATGAAAATTCCCAGAAAAATAAAAAACTTTTTCCTTAGACTGAAACTCCTATATCTGCTAAAACATTTTTGTGCTTATTTTTTATTATTACTCTTTTACAATTTTACCATATCTTTTACAATTTTACCATATTTCTGGCTATTCATTTCAATAAATATTTATTGAGAGCCTATTATGTATCAAACATTATTTAGGTTCTGGGGACACAACAATGAACAAAACAGACACAAATCTTTGTCTTCATGGAGCTTATGCTAAAAAAAACCTTTCAAACTTCAACTAACACAACTGCCTATGTAAAATCAATACTCATATATATACATATATACATACTTATATATTTTTTGGCCACGCTGCACAGCTTGTGGGATTTTCGTTCCCACCCAGGGATTGAACCTGAGCCCTCAGCAGTGAGAGCCAGAGTCCTAACAAATGGACCACCAGGGAATTCCCAATACTCATATATTTTAATTATTAGCTTAAAAAGTCAATTAATATATGTACATGAACCCTTTACCCAGAACTTTAGTTTTTGAAAATTATGTTATTTAAATTTCTACTATCAATTTCAAATTAATTTTGAATTGGTTAATGTTTCCTGAGTTTTAATAATTAATAAATCTCTTGTTTCAAAGCGAACTTTTTAAAAGCAAGCAAGTTCTTAACTAAGGCTTCATGAACCCCACAAACATGTCCGGCAATCTATAAACCCTTAAATTTTTGTATATACACGTATCTGATTTTTCTAGGGATGAAGAGCTTTCAAATTCTGAGAGCTCACAGACCCCAAAAGGCAAATTCCTCTGTTAAAGATATGATTTATACATAGGCACATATAAAGAAGGTATATATATTTTTGCTAAACTAATTGTTTTAATTGAAAACGCAATACATGCGGCAGTTTCAAATTCAAATGACGAGACAGTGAAACGTCTCCCTGCCATCAAGACCTCCTGTCATCCAGATCCCCTCCACAGAGATCACAATAATCTTTCCAGGAATATTCTACGCATGGAATACCACTAACATAGGTGTAAATACAAACATATAGCTATGTTTAGGTAGACAGTTACCAAGTGGATTGTATAAGGCAATACAACAAGCACTGCTCAGGTGAAACAAACCACACTGTTTTGGTGTTCGTTGCTTACATGGAACTCCCAAGTCTCAAAAATTATTTTTCCTATGTAATAGTATATCCAGGGGTCCACAGATTTTTTTCTTAAGTGACCAGATTGTATATATCTTAGGCTTGCCGGCCATATGGTTTCTATCACACTTAACACAGTAGCTTGAAAGCAGCCATAGATAGTACAGAAACAAATGGGTGTGCCTAATTCCAATAAAGCTTTACTTACAAATAAACAGGTACCTGTGGCTTGCTGATCCCAGAACAGCCTATAAATGAATTTTAAACTGATACACTCCTTTAAATAACTGATCATGTCAATCATTGTGAAATATTTTATTTCCTAATAAGTGAATACATAAGTAACACACTTCTACTCTTGTTCTTGTCTACTTCCTGCAATCGCTGAATTTAGCATTTTAAAACAGCTAGTGTCTAAATACAGATGCACCCAAAAGGTTGCACTGTATCTTTAAATAAGCAGGCATGCCTCGGTAATCTTCCTTCCCACCACCAAATCACTCAAAATGATATCTTTTACCTGTAGGCCAAGAAAGCTACTGGTCTCTGATGCCCATGTTCATCAGTCATGGAGCCGACACTTGGAGGTTCGACGATAACATCATAAATGATTCCTAAATGAAAGACAACAGCATATATTAGATTGGATTCCTAATTTTAAAATAGATTTAGAGTTTTTACTGTCTCTAAAGGTTCATTTATATTTAAATAGGACTGCTTTGATGTATTATTATAATCAAATGAGGCCCAGCTTACCTCCTAAACTTCAGATAAACCAGAATTTATCTTCAGAAATTCAATTCAGTATTTTATTTTATTTTTTATTTTTTTTATTTATTTATTTTTTTTTTTTGTGGTACGCGGGCCTCTCACTGTTGTGGCCTCTCCCATTGCAGAGCACAGGCTCCGGACGCGCAGGCTCAGCGGCCACGGCTCACGGGCCCAGCCGCTCTGCGGAATGTGGGATCTTCCCGGGCCAGGGCACGAACCCGTGTCCCCTGCATCGGCAGGCAGATTCTCAACCACTGCGCCACCAGGGAAGCCCCAATTCAGTATTTTAGAATGACTTGCAAAACATAAAAGAAATTCATTCAGTATTGTTTCAAACTCAAGAATGACTCCACAACAAAGCAGATTTAACATTAAAGGCTATTTTTAGTTCAAGAAAATGTCACATATACTTGGATTTGTTTCTTTAAATTAAGAGGTAACTAGAGAAATTTTCTTGCTTAAAAGTAAAATGAGACATCTTTAAATCACACCACTAGGCAGACTGGCAATACTAGAGATTCACAATCATTAATGTTAATATCCATCATTATGTCATAATGTCATCATGATCATTTACGCTAATGTCCCTCAACACTGTTTCTCAAATCTCCCACTGTCAACGTCTACTCTTGATCTTCACTGTTTTCCATCATCCCCACCTCCAGCTTTTCTCAAGCACAGCACGACTGTCTCCCTCACCTCTGACTAACAGAACAATCACTTGGGAATTCCCTAATTCACCCTCACCCCCCAAACCAAATCTACAAACTGGAACCTGCATCCATCCTCACCTCCAGCTACAACAGAGGAAGAGTCCCTCCTGCCCTCACCATGGGATCCCTCTGCAATAATAAGGACTCCGCCCCCCTTGCCATTTCAGAGACTTTGTTCCATGGGCTACCTCTTCTCTTTCCTGTATTTTCAACCTCTTGTTCCCTACATCAACTTTCCCTTGACACCAGATCCTCCTAGTTAACATTCTACTTCTATGCTTCCTTTGTGAAAGGGGGCCAGGCTTCCTTCTGGAGGAAAAAAAAAAAAAAAAAAGGTTACCTCTCTGTCTCCACTTCCTCACTTATCCTTCATTTTTCAGCTCACTCTGATCTGGCTTCTGCCACCACTGATATTACTCTCGCTCAGGTGGCTAATGGCCTCCATGTTGTCAAATTCAAAGGACACTTTTCAGTTCTCATATTAGGAGGTCTCCTAGCAGTGCTTGATCCAGTTTACTAAATCCATTTTCTTGGGGTAAAAAGATGGCTTCTGTGACACTCCTGTCCATGTTTTCTTGCTACCTCTCTAGCTGAGCCTCCTCTGCTATAAAACCACTAAACGTTCGGAGTTCCTTAGGGCCCAATCCACTATCCTCTTCTTTTTCTACCTTCTCTCTCCAACTGAACTTATCCCTTCCCAGGGCTTTACTATGCTAATGATTCTCAATGTGCCAACGTTAGCACTATTAAAATTAGATGTAAGCTCCCTAAGAATAGAAACTATGTTCTTCAATATCTGGCTTATGGGAGTTCAGAAAACATTTGTTATTGACTAATTTCAACACAAACCTCTTTTCTCAGTTCTAGACTCCTACCTGCAAACTTGACATATCCAACTAATTATATTTGGTTATGTCCAACTATTATATATCCCAAAGTGACCTCTGGGTTCACCATTCCCAACCAAAAAAACTTCATTTCTTTAGTCTCAGAAAATGACACTTCCACCTACTTGGTGCTCAAACTAGACACCAGGAAAATTCCTTTACATGTCATTCTCCCCCCACATCCAATCAATCATCATCAAGATCCACTGAATCTATTTCCAAAATATCTTTCATTATACATTCCTCCATCTCTAGTGCCACCAACCTTGTCTACTCTAAGTCAACTACAAAACTCACCTAATTGGTCTCTCAGTCCCACATTTGTCCATACTTTTCCCTCTGCCTAGATACCCTTTCCCCCAATCTTTCAAATTTTGGCTAACGTGTCATTTCCTCAGAAACCACATTCTAATGTAACTGATGTTCCTAACTCTGACTGTTCTCGCATAATCTCTCGTTCTTTTCCTTCAATGCACTCATGGCAATTTGCAGTGGAAAAAATAACGTAATGGAGAAAGATTTATGTGATATTTAACATATCTCAACCAATGACATTATAAGCCTCAGGAGGGCAGGGCCCTTACCTGTTTCATTCATTGTTGCCTCCAGTGCCTAATGCCTGGAACTTAACAGGAACTCAGTACATTATTTGATGAATATTTCTCAGCAGTAAATATTGTTTATTTATAAAGGTACACTCAGTTTCTAGAAGACTCCTTTCCAGTGGCAAAAACAATTCCTTGTATGAGACAACTCATGGCCTTGGCCACTAAAAGGTGTCCTTTCACTTTCCCCCAGAAATTAGGGCAAAGAATCTCCCCATTACAAAAATAGACGGAAAAAGTGGCCAGAATGAAAACTGTGAGGCTCCCAGCAAAGGCCCTGGCTCCAAGGGAGGTAAGGGTTACAGGAAAGTTTTCTAGCAGATGAAGACTTACTAGGAAAAAAAAAAAAAAATGCCACATGCATTTAAAATTTTGTTTATTCAATCCAGCACCTATTAATGTGCTGAGCAAATGTGAATGCTAATGCAATGCTAGGACAGTATCTTACCAACATAAAAAATATTTTAAACGTAATTTATTTAAATGAACATAAGTTAACTGTCACTGTTCTAGATTTGGGAGAAGGGTAAATCCAAAGGTTCATCCTAGAACCAAGCCTGCATAATTTCAGATACTTCCCTCTTCAGCGCCAACTATTTTCACAAGACATCTATGAAAATGAAAATGTCTGACTATTCCCTTAAAAACAGAACCAGCTGCTCTTGTTGTCCCTCATCTGTGAAGCTTTAATTTTATCATTTCCAAATTAAGTACCCCACTTCCCAAAATCTAGAAGTGCAGTAGCAGTGTTGAGTAAATCATGGAACTGCGGCTTGAAAGGGTGGTAGCTATGAAAAGACTGTAACCGGATTGCCAACTCACCACTATACAAAGCGACGCCCCTTTTGCAAAGGACAGGATAAAATGATAATGCAGTGTTCAACGATAATGCTATTTTCCTTATTCTTTAATTTTCAACTTCCGCTCTCTCAAATACGCGATACCTTCTGCAAATCTATCTCCACATCTCAAATATTTATCAAAACTGTGGTTTCGAAAGATTACATTCATATTTATTGTTTATCGTGGCAAAAGCAACACCTAACCCTTAGGTTTGAGCTAACAAACCTAAAGGCTGTCAAGTCTCTTCCAAAGTTCCAGGAACCGTAGACAAAGAGAAGGTAAAAGTCCCACACCCTCCTGACGAACCGTGGAAGTAGAATGGGCCAAAAGAGATTTTCCCAGGGCCTTTGTCAAATAACGTACGGCGTGCAATAAAAGGAGCAACCATCTGGGCTTGAAAATTATTCGGCTCGGACCGCCTGGCTAAAAGGTCAGGAAACGGAAGGCAATGAGAGTGAGAACAGGAATCCCCTCAAGATACAGGACAGGGCCTGAGGGCAAATAAACCTTTGGGCCGTTAACACTCGGGACCCCAGAGTTTCCCTCCACCCTCGGAAAAGATCGAGAGGAGACCGATGCTTTCCCCGGCTGAGAGCGGAACAGACGCGCCCCCGGGGCGGGCCGGCTCCCCGCGCCTCAGCGCCTCTGGGGCCCCAGGCAGGCCGAGTTACCTCCGGTGATGAGGAAGTAAGACACCACCACCAGAGCGTACACCGTCATGGCCGACGGCATGTGCACCCAGGGCGGCTTCTTCAGCTTCAGGTTGGGACATTCGAGCACTAAGAACGGGACCCGGTACAAACTCTCCATGACGGTGGCGGCAGGGGCAGCGGTCGGCCGCCAGTCCCACACGCCTCCCGGGAACAGGCCCGCCCACTCTTCCCCCGGCGCGTGCGCGGGGAAGGGAACGGCAGGTCCGCAACGCTCGGAGGCAGTGTTTACATCCATAGAAGAAAAGAAGAAACTATAAAAACGGATAAGTGACATGACTTAAAATTATGTATTATTGAATCATGTGAAGCATAAATTTGAGTAAGAAGCTCAGTTTTAACCGATGAATAAACAGGTGATTTCTGTACCTTCAAGGACCTGCAGGCCTTCAGACGTGGCCAAGCAGGAGCCGCGGAAGCACCAGGATCGATCGGAGCGCCTCCCCACTTGCTGATGCTGGGGATTTGGAAGCTGATTGGACGCAGGACGCTCTAAGTTCCCAGAGCCAGAGGATGGGTGGGGACGTTTGGAAAGCTCTGCCTTTTTTATTAGCGGGTTTTTCAAGAGCTTGAGAAAGTCCTACGTTGCTAAGCTTTTATTTCTTGATGTAGCAGTGGTGACAGTAGTAATAATTGTTACTAATAATTGTTAAATTAATGTATTATAAAATTAAAAATACATATCTAGTTTAGATCTATCACAAAGGTCAAGAGGACATCGCCACAAGATGTCTAAAGTGGATACCTTGACGTGACCAAACTACTATTTTAAATAACTAGTGTCCTCTGCTATTTTCGTAAATGCTAAAATCTTTCAGGCCGAAAATCTTGAAATCATCCTGATTTCTCTCTTTTTTAAACCTCCGTATCCAAAGTATTAGCAGATCTTTTTGGTTGTAGTATCAAAAATATCTTTAATTCATCCACTTTTCTCCATTCCATATTTACCACCCTAGTGGAAGCCACCACCATCTCTTGCCTGGGCTATGTTTACAATCCAAGTGGATGAAAATATTTGATGGAGAATATGTCTTTGGGGATGGACCAGATGGCCTAAAAAGCTTTTTTTTGTTTTCTGTTTAGTTTTTGTTTTTTATATACTCTCTTAATATACTGCCAATACCTGTTTTCTTTTGGAATAAGAGTTCAAAGTGACTGATTATATAAATCCGGGAGAGACTGATATCTTTATAATTGAGCCAATATTTTTATGGTTTTTGTTTGTTACTGAGCTCATGGTGTTTTACAGGATGGCGTGCATTGGTTCTGCACTTCAGTGACTCGATTACTGAGAAATTGTTTAAATACCACAGTAGTAAAAATATTTATAAAACATTGCAGCATCTAACTGTAAATACAGATGAGTCTTGCTGCTCTTATTGTTTAATAGTGAGAGTCTCCCCCAAGTCTTAGTGTGTATTAAGGAAGGGATGTTAATCTTAGATTATGAGAGGGTCACTATTAACACCAGTAATAAAGGGTTTTTACACGAGAGCCAGCATTTACACATAGGAAGTTTTTCTGGGGACTGTAAAGCAGAATGTTTCTGAAATACCCATAGTTATATAAACAAGGAAAACTTTGGAACAATTAAAAAGATGTTGCCTTGAGAAAATAAGGAAAAACATAGAAATTAAAAGTTTTTAAGCTTCCTGGGACTTCCCTGGTGGCGCCGTGGTTAAGAATCTGCCTGCCAATGCAGGGGACACAGGTTCGAGCCCTGGTCCAGGAAGACCCCACATGCCGCGGAGCAACTAAGCCCGTGTGCCAGAACTCCTGAGCCTGCGTTCTGGAGCCCACGAGCCACAACTACTGAGTCCACACGCCACAACTACTGAAGCCTGTGTACCTAGAGTCCATGTTCCGCAACAAGAGAAGCCACCACAATGAGAAGCTTGCGCACCACAACGAAGAGTAGCCCCCGCTCGCCCCAACTAGAGAAAGCCCGCACGCAGCAACGAAGACCCAATGCAGCCAAAAATAAATAATAAAATAAAATAAATACATTTATTTTAAAAGTTTTTAATCTTCCTTTATATCTTCAGAGAGGAGCTAACTTTTTAAAATTATTCTTTTTTAATGTATTTATTTTATTTTTGGCTGCTCTAGGTCCTTGTTGCTGTGCGTGGGCTTTCTCTAGTTGTGGCGAGCGGGGGCTACTCTTTGTTGTGGTGCACGGGCTTCTCACTAAGGTGGATTCTCTTGTTGCGGAGCACAGGCTCTAGGCGTGGGGGCTTCAGTAGTTGTGGCTCGTGGGCTTTAGAGCGCAGGCTCAGTAGTTGTGGCTCACGGGCTTAGTTGCCCTGCGGCATGTGGGATCTTCCCAGACCAGGGCTCGAACCAGTGTCGCCTGCATTGGCAAGCAGATTCTTAACCACTGCGCCACCAGGGAAGACCTGGAAACTAACATTAATTAACCACCTCTTGGCAGATATATTATGTTGTCATTTATGTTAGTTCTTATTTACTCTTCATGACAATTCTATTAGGTAATTACTAATGTCACCACTTTACATATGACAAAACTGAAGCTTGGGAAGTAAAACAAACTCAAAAAGTATATTCTGTGATTGGATGAGAACTAAAGGCAATTGCCCTAAATATAAAACAGATTTAAGATGTTTGACTTCAGTTTATTTAAATATGTACTAGAGAGGAAATTAGTAGCTTTATTTTTGTCAGATAATAATACACAATTTTATCCTAGATTTATTTCCAAAGACATTTTGCAGTTTAGATGACAATCCCTTTGAACTATGCTCTTTCCCTCTGGGTTCTGCATATGCAAGAGTATGTTTATTTCCCCAGCTCAGCAAGTATTTATTGAGTGATAACTATGCCAGTCACTGTGTGAAGCATTATTATGTCTCATGATCTATACAAACTCTTTCTAATGTGATATGTATGAAATTGTGGATTTTGTTATTTCTGTCATTGTTTTAAAGTTTGAAAATCAAAATTTGCAAGTAAAACATAGGTACGTGCCCATTGTAACAACAGAGACACACATGGAACACTTTCCTTTCATCACTACTCTCATTTTAGTTTTCCTTCCAGAGGTAGTGAGACCCCTGGGATTCGTTCTGGAATGCACAATTGGAGTAAATGTACTCAGGTCTGGAAGAATCCCCACCTTGGTTTCTGACCCACAGAGTGAGGGCTCTAATGGTAGGAAAGGCTAAGTGGAACCAATAGAACTGCCTTTACCTTCCAAAACAATAAATCAGAAGTGACTGCAGAGATTGATATCACCATCAAGGACTTGAAAGATGCCGAGTGGGAATTCCTACCACATTCCATTCAGTTAGCCAATTTGGCCCTTTGAAGGAAAGATGAATCTTGGAGAACAACAATGAATGAATGTAAACTTAATCATGCAGTGCCTCCAATTGCAGCTGCTGTTCCACATGGGGTTTCATTGCTGGAGCACGTCACATCCCCTGACACCTGTTAGGTGGCTCTTGATCTGTCAAATGCTTTTTGATCTACACATTGGTAAAGGCCATCAGAAGAAGTTTGTTTTCAACTGGCAGGGTCAGCAATACACATTCACAGCCTTATCTCCGGACCATGTCAAATTTCCAACCCTATGTCCTAATCTGATTTTCAGGAACTTCTTTTCATTGCCTTTTCATTTGCAGGCTATATGCCATTGCATTGATGATATGATGATTGGACCTAGTGATCTAAGTAACAACAACACTAGATACGTTGGTAAGACACACGCATGATAGAGAATGGAAAACAAGCACAATAAAACATCAGGGGCTTCTCACTGAAATTTCTAAGGGTCTAGTAATTTATTAACATGTGAGCTATTCCTTCCAAGGTAAAGGATAGTTGCTACATTGATTCCTCCTTCCACTAAGAAAGATGCACAATGAATGCTTAGGGAACTACTTAGGATTTTGGAGACAACATATACCTCATTTGGTCATGTTATTCCAATTTATTTAGTGAGTAATCCAATAAGTTGCTAGTTTTGAGTAGGACCCAGAACAGGCAAAGGCTATGCAGCAAGCCCAGCCAGCCAAGCAAACTGTTCTGTCACTTGGGCCATATGACACAGCACATCCAATATCATTTTTGATGTCTGTGGCAGATAGGGATGCTCTATGAAGCTTCTGACATGTCCCTGGAGGTGCATCACAGTATGGAGTGCTAAGAGTTTTAGAATAAACTTATGCCAGCCTCCGCAGATAAATAATTTACTTTGAGAAATAGCTTCTGGCTTGCCACTGGGCGTTCGTGGAGACTAAGCTATTGACAATCAGCAACAAGTCACCATAAAACCTGAACCAGCCATCACCAATTTGGCATTGTCTGACCTATCAACTCATAAATGCGGGCACCCACAGCAGCACTTAATCAACAAATGAAAGTGTTATGCAGGAGATCAGGCTTGAGTAGGTCCTGAAGGTACATGTAAGTGGCATGAGAAACATTCTAGATCCACATGCCCCACATTCCTGCCACATTGCCTCTTCTCTCTCAGCTTGTACACATGGCATCATGGAGACTGCCCTATGACCAGTCAACTGAAGAAGAAAACACTGAGGACTGTTTTACAGATAGTTCTGCACAATGTGCTGGCACTACCTGAAAGTAAACGGCTTTGCACTGCAGCCTCCCTTGAAGCAAGTGATGAGGGGAAATCTTCCCAATGGGCAGAATGTTAGCACTGCACTTGGTTGTTCATTTTGCCTGGAAGGAGTGATGTCCAGAGTTGCAGGTCTGTAGTGATTCATGGGCAGTGGCTAATCATTTGGCTGAATGGATGGCCAGGGAATTAGAAGAAATACAATTGGAAAGTTCTTAAGGATGTCTGGAGGAGAGGCGTATGGATAAACCTCTCTGCATAGGTATGAAGTGCGAAGGTGTTTGTACCCCATATGACTATGCACCAAAGAGCAATCTATGTAGGGAATGACATTCATAATTGGGTGGATAAGAGACCCATCCTGTGGACATCAGTCACCCTCTTTCCCCAGTCACTCCTGTCCTTGCCCAGTAAGTCCACAAACAAAGGGCCCTGGCAGCAGGGATGCAGGTTATGCATGGACTTTCACTCATCAAGGCTGATCTGGCTAGAGCCACTGCTGAGTGCCCAACCTGCCAATAGTAGAAATCAACAATGAGTCCCAGTCTGGCACCATTCTCCCGGAAGATGAGCCACCCACTTATTAGCGGGTTAATTACATAGGAACACTTCCAGTAGGCACTTGGTTCTTACTGATAGATATTTACACTGGATACAAATTTTCCTTCCTTTTTCACAACACGGCTCCCAAAATCACTATTGTGTGGACTTGAGGAATGCCTTATTCGGCATCATGTGAAACCACACAGCATTGCTTCTGGCCAAGAAACTTGTCTGACAGCAGATGAATTGTGGCATTTGGCTCATGTTCATGGAATTCACTGGTTTTATCGTGTGCACCATCACCTTGAAGCAGCTGTGTGGAATGGCGGAATGGGCTTTTGAAAAGTCAGTTATGATGCCAGATTAATGTCAGCACCTTCTGGGACTAGGACAAAGTCTTCTAAGATGCAGCATGTGCTGTAAATAAGTGATGGATATATGATGCTATTTCTCTGAGAGCCAGGATTCACCAAGTCCAGGAATCAAGTGTCAAAGCTGGGAATGACTCCTCTCATAGTCACTTCTAGTGATCCACTAGTGAATTTTTTGCTTCCCATTCCCTACAACTTTGGGCTCTGCTGGTCTAGAAGTTTTAGTCCTAAGGGAGGAATACTTCCACCAAGGGACACTTCAACGGTTCCATTAAACAGAAATGAGACTGTCGCCTTGCCCCTCAGTGTCCTCATGGCGTTGAATCAAAAGGCAAGTGGGGGGCTTCCCTGGTGGCGCAGTGGTTGAGAATCTGCCTGCCGATGCAGGGGACACGGGTTCGTGCCCCAGTCCGGGAAGATCCCACATGCTGTGGAGTGGCTGGGCCCGTGAGCCATGGCCACTGGGCCTGCGCGTCCGGGGCCTGTGCTCCACAACGGGAGAGGCCACAACAGTGAGAGGCCTGAGTACTGAAAAAAAAAAAAAAAAAAAAAAAAGATACTGTAGAATTTTATCTTCTGAAATGGACAGATGTTCATAATAAGTTTTAAATTATGAAAATCAGACCACGAAATTGTATTTAGGGTATTGGCCCAGTTGATATTGTATGCATTTCCTGGGCATGATATGGTGAAAAAAGTCTGAAGGGACATAAAGATTATTAATAGCTATGTGATGAAATTATAGATCTTTTCCCCTTCTTTGAAACTGTATGATTTTCCAATTTTTCTACAATAAACATGTATTACTTTTGTAATTAGGATTCAAACTTTTAATAGCGTTTTGTTGGAACACAGCAGATATCTTCTTTCTGGTGTTTCATTGGCATAGCTGCCTCTCTACCCAGGTATCGCTCACTGCTGTATTCTGTAAGGGATAAATAATAATGCTTCCCAAATTTGCTTCCATTCTAAGTAAGAGTGGTTGGATGTTTATTACTATGTACCATCAGATAGTCAGCTGCAGTATCAGAAACTCAGCATCTTGAAGTCAGGGTCAACATGTTTTTCACCACTGAATTTCCTGCACCTCTCACAGCGCTGACACGTAGCAGGACTCATTAACTATTAGTTGAATGAATCAATGAGCAAACAGACCCTTGACTCTTCCATCTCTTTGATCCTTCAGTGTGTCATCTTAACAATTACACTTCCTTAATGTGTGTGTGTGTTTTTAATATAAAGTTATTTATTTATTTATTTTGGGCTGCGTTGGGTCTTCGTTGCTGTGCGTGGGCTTTCTCTAGTTGCGGCGAGCGGGTGCTACTCTTCGTTGGGGTGCGCGGGCTTCTCATTGCGGTGCTTTCCCTTGTTGCAGAGCACAGGCTCTAGGCGCTCGGGCTTCAGTAGTTGTGGTGCACAGGCTTAGTGGCTCCGTGGCATGTGGGATCATAGTTCCCGGACCAGAGATCGAACCCACATCCCTTCCATTGGCAGGTGGATTCTTAACCACTGCACCACCTGGGAAGTCCCAATGCATCTTTAGTTTGTTCCCGCCTCTCCATCTTCCCCACAACGTATTAGTCCAGACTCACATCATCTCTTGCCCCAGTTCTCTTCACATTGCAGCCAAGATGCTTTTTTCTAAGAAATTGAAAAAATATATATATCAAAATGCCAATCAAGACGATAAACTTACTGCTAACTAGAGAGAAGTAAGTTGGATCAGAAGCAAAATATGGACTGTTTTTATTCATTACTATCTTCTTTCTTTTCTATCTTACAGCTCCCTTCCATATTTTAATATCTGTTTTGTGGAAATTGTGGGTATACTCTGAAAGCATCTGCCTTCTCTTCAGGAGAGATGGGGACCAAAAATGGCAAGGTAGTGCTGGTCATGATAATGTTCACCACTTGTTTCCTCCTTCATTCATCAAGCGTTTGTGGAGCGTGTAGCAGAGCCAAGCACTGTTCCATGCAATGGGGGTATCTGATTCCTGCCTCCAGGAAACTGTCATTCTAATCAGAGGAGAAACACACACGCAATTAATGGCAGAGCTGTCTGAGACGGGCATGCTTATTGGAGGTTTGCACCAATTGCTTTGAGAGTCCTGGAGTGATTCATTATCTCAAGTAGGAAAAGGCAGGTTTACAGAGGAGCTCTCTTTTGAGCTGAGCACCGAAGGAAGAGCTGGATTCCTTAAGAGTCAGGAAAAAGCTTTTCAAGAATGAGGACCAGCCTATGCAAAGGCAGAGAGGTGGGAGAGTCCAAAAGAAGCTGAGCGGTTGTGTACAACAGAGAGTAAAGGAAGAATGGCTGGAAATATGACTCAGAAAGGAAAGAGGAACCTGATTGTAGAGGGTCTTTCATGATGCATTTAGATTTTATTATGTAGGCAATAAAAAACTGTTGAAGGATTATATTTTAAATGAAATAGTCAGTTGAGTGTTTGGAAGATGGATGAATAGCAAGAAGATGTGAGGCAGAGAGAACTTTTAGGACCTGCATGTGGGCGTCTATATGGGAGACGATGAGTGTCTGCGATAGACAGGGGGAATGAGGAGAGCAGGGAGGTTGATGGTGATGGAAAGATTACAAAAGATCTTGCACTGGTGGAAGCAGTTGATTTTTTTTTTTTTTTTTTTTTTTTTTGGCGGTACGCGGGCCTCTCACTGTTGTGGCCTCTCCCATTGTGGAGCACAGGATCCGGAAGCACAGGCTCAGCGGCCATGGCTCACGGGCCCAGCCGCTCCACAGCATGTGGGATCCTTGCGGACCGGGGCACGAATCCGTATCCCCTGCATCGGCAGGCGGATTCTCAACCACTGCGCCACCAGGGAAGCCCCGAAGCAGTTGAATTTGATCAATAAATAGATATGAGGCCTGGTTACTCTGGAGACAGAAGGCTCTGGTGAAAGTGAACTGTGAATTATGGCCCCAGGCAACTCTGCAGCTTTGTCCAAGAGCTGGACCAAAGAAGAAGCTCTTTCCTGGAGCCGGAGGAGGAGCCTGGGGAAATGGCCAGCGTCACTCAGGGCTTCGGTGGATACAAGAGCCAGGTCGGAGCATGTCCCCCCCGAGACTTTGATTATAGGTGCACACCTGGCCCATCACCTCCAACCCACACAAGGCCTCTTGGAGGGAGATACAAGGAACAGGATGCTGAGGTCATGCCATCTGCCTGGTGGGAACTATTGTTCTAGAAGGATCCTCCAGGAGTGGACCTTGGTAGGATTGGGAAAGAGGCCAAGGGTAGAGATCCAGGAGTCAGCAGCATCTGGGTGATAGTGGGAGTCATATCAGTGGATGAACTGCCAAAATATGAGACGCAGCAGGCAGGGCTTTTGTTTGGAGGGATCGTGGATCTCCTTATGGAGCTGATAAAAGCTATGAGCTCTCTTCCCAGAAAAGTGCCCACACACACCCACTGAATGTGGCTATAATTATAGGAAGTTCATAGAGTAAAGTTAAAAAGGTGAGAGGGAAGAGAGTTGAAGACGATGCCTAGGGAATCACCCACATGATTAAGAGGATACTACAAAGGAGATGTAGCAAGATCAAAGGGCCATGGGAAAGCAGGAGCAGAGAAAGCTCAGGAGGGGGAGTTTCCAGCAAGTCACGTGGAGTGAAACTGAACAGAAGCCACTGGATATGACAATTGGTCATTGGTAACATTTGTCCAGTAAATATTTTATTAAGTGCACAATATTATGGTGACTTGAGTGCAGATCTGACTCTATTACCAGACACCGTCCTAGAACATGGTATCATGATCAATGCCCATAAATGTTTGGTGAATTAATTCATTAATTTCAGTACCGTGGTGGCAGCAGAAGCCAGATTGCAGAGGGAGGAAGTGAATGGGACTTAAAAAAATAATAGTAGTGAATTAATATAGGATTTATGCCTCCCAACACAGCTGGGTATGAAAGGAAGAGGACGGTTGAGGTGGTAGCTGAGAGGGGCTTTTAAAGATGCTGGGACTTGGGCACGTTTGTATAAGATAGGGGAAGAAAATTGTGGAGAGGGAGGGACTGAAGGTGGCAGAATGAGAGGGGGGTAAGTAACAGCAAAATTAGGGCCATGGTGAGAGTGTGTGGATGGAGCCCACCAGGGTGAAGTTTACCTTGGAAAAGATTTGAGCCTTTTTTTTTTTTTGGCCATATGCAGCATGTGGGATCTTAGTCCCCCAACCGGGGATCGAACCCATGTCCACTGCATTGGGAGCACAGAGTCTTAACCACTGGGCTGCAAGGGAAGTCCCTGGAGCCATCTTCTTTTTTAAAAAAACTTTTTATTTTTGGCCACGTTGGGTCTTTGTTGTTGCGCGTGGGCTTTCTCTAGCTGCAGTGAGCTGGGGCTACTCTTCATTGTGGTGCATGACCTTCTCATTGCAGTGGCTTCTCTTGTTGCAGAGCATGGGCTCTAGGTGCGTGGGCTTCAGTAGTTGCAGAACACAGGCTCAGTAGTTGTGGCTTGTGGGCTTAGTTGTTCCACGGCATGTGGGATCTTCCTGGACCAGGGATTGAACCTGTGTCCCCTGCATTGGCAGGCGGATTCTTAACCACTGTGTCACCAGGGAAGTCCCCCTTGAGCCATCTTCTAAAGAAAGAGAGCAGAAAGAAGATTAAAGGCATAAAGAAACCAACACTAAGTGTCCTATTAAGCTGTCTTCTTTAAACCATCCAATTGGTTTATTAATTCCATTTTTTTAAATGAGGAAACTTAGGTTTACAGACATTGACAATATGCTCAACTTGACATAATCCGAAATTGGCAGAGCCCTGGTCTGCTGATTACAAAGCCCTCGATTTTATGTACATTAAAATTTTGAGGTTCCAAAGAGGGAAAGAGAGCTGCAGAAGTTCATGCCTAGTGGTTTCCATACTTTCAGATATTATTAGACCACTTGGAGTGAGAGTTGGGTCAAGGAAAGAGGCAAAGACTTTGAGACAGCCACTGTGAAGAGTGGATTACTATGTAGCATAGAGATCCAGATTTTTTTAAAAATTAATTAATATAAGGTAGCCTCATCCACCAGAGGGCAGACAGCAGAAGCAAGAAGAACGACAATCCTGCAGCCTGTGGAACAAAAACCACATTCACAGAAAGACAGACAAGATGAAAAGGCAGAGAGCTATGTACCAGATGAAGAAACAAGATAAAACCCCAGAAAAACAAATAAATGAAAGGGAGATAGGAGAACTTCCAGAAAAAGAATTCAGAATAATGATAGTGAAGATGATCCAGGACCTCGGAAAAAGAATGGAGGCAAAGATCGAGAAGATGCAAGAAACGTTTAACGAAGATCTAGAAGAATTAAAGAACAAACAAACAAAGATGAACAATATAATACTTGAAATGAAAACTACACAAGAAGGAATCAATAGCGGAATAACTGAGGCAGAAGAACAGATAAGTGACCTGGAAGACAGAATGGTGAAATTCACTGCTACAGAACAGAATAAAGGAAAAAGAATGCAAAGAAATGAAGACAGCCTAAGAGACCTCTGGGGCCACATTAAACGCAACAACATTCGCATTATAGGGGTCCCAGAAGGAGAAGAGACAGAGAAAGGACCCGAGAAAATATTAGAAGAGATTATAATCAAAAACTTCCCTAACATGGGAAAGGAAAGAGCCACCCAAGTCCAGGAAGTGCAGAGAGTCCCATACAGGATAAACCCAAGGAGAAACAAGCCGAGACACATACTAATCAAATTGGCAAAAATTAAAGACAAAGAAAAATTACTGAAAGCAACAAGGGAAAAATGACAAATAACATACAAGGGAATAGCCATAAGATTAACAGCTGATTTCTCAGCAGAAACTCTACAAGCCAGAAGGGAGTGGCATGATATACTTAAAGTGATGAAAAGGAAGAACCTACAACCAAGAATACTCTACCCTGCAAGGATCTCATTCAGATTCGATGCAGAAATCAAAAGCTTTACAGACAATCAAAAGCTAAGAGAATTCAGCACCACCAAACCAGCTCTACAACAAATGCTAAAGGAACTTCTCTAAGTGGGAAACACAAGAGAAGAAAAGGATCTACAAAAACAAACCCAAAACAATTAAGAAAATGATCATAGGAACATACATATAGATAATTACCTTAAACATGAATGGATTAAATGCTCCGCTCAAAAGACACAGGCTCGCTGAATGGATACAAAAACAAGATCAATCTATATGCTGTCTACAACAGACTCACTTCAGACCTAGGGACACACAACGACTGAAAGTCAGGGGATGGAAAAAGATATTGCATGCAAATGGAAATCAAAAGAAAGCTGGAGACGGGCTTCTCTGGTGGTGCAGTGGTTGAGAATCTGCCTGCCAATGCAGGGGACATGGGTTGGAGCCCTGGTCTGGGAAGATCCCATATGCCACAGAGCAACTAGGCCAGTGAGCCACAACTACTGAGCCTGCATGTCTGGAGCCTGTGCTCTGCAACAAGAGAGGCCACGACAGAGAGAGGCCCGTGCACCGCGATGAACAGTGGCCCCCACTGGCCACAACTAGAGAAAGCCCTCGCACAGAAACAAAGACCCAACACAGCCAAACATAAATAAATAAATAAATAAATAAATAAATAAATTTATTTTTTTAAAAAAGGAAAGCTGGAGTAGCAATATTCATATCAGATAAAATAGACTTTAAAATAAAGAATGTAACAAGAGACAAGGAAGGACACTACATAATGATCAAGGGATCAATCCAGGAGGAATATATAACAATTATAAATATATATGCACCCAACATAGGAGTACCCCAATACATAAGGCAACTGCTAACAGCTCTAAAAGAGGAAATCGACAGTAGCACAATAATAGTGGGGCACTTTAAAAACTCACTTACACCAATGGACAGATCATCCAAACAGAAAATTAATAAGGAAACAGAAGCTTTAAATGACACAATAGACCAGGTAGACTTAATTGATATATATAGGACATTCCATCCAAAACCAGCAGATTACACTTTCTTCTCAAGTGCTCACAGAACATTCTCCAGGATAGATCATATCATGGGTCACAAATCAAGCATCAGTAAATTTAAGAAAATTGAAATCATACCAAGCATCTTTTCTGACCACAATGCTATGAGGTTAGAAATGAATTACAGGAAATAAACGTAAAAAACACAAATACATGGAGGCTAAACAATACGTTACTAAATAACCAAGAGATCACTGAAGAAATCAAAGAGGAAATCAAAAAATACCTAGAGACAAATGACAATGAAAACACGACAATCCAAAACCTATGGGATGCAGCGAAAGCAGCTCTAAGAGGGAAGTTTATAGCAATACAAGCCTACCTCAAGAAACAAGACAAATCTCAAATAAACAATCTACCTTTACACTTAAAGGAGCTAGAGAAAGAAGAACAAACAGAACCCAAAGTTTGCAGAAGGGAAGAAATCATCAAGATCAGAGCAGAAATAAATGAAATAGAAACAAAGAAAACAATAGCAAAGATCAATAAAACGAAAAGCTGGTTCTTTGAGAAGATAAACAAAATTGATAAACCATTAGCCAGACTCATCAAGAAAAGAGGGAGAGGACTCTAATCAATAAAATTAAAAATGAAAAAGGAGAAGTTACAACAGACACCGCAAAAATACAAAGCATCCTAAGAGACTACTACAAGCAACTCTGTGCCAATAAAATGGACAAACTGGAAGAAATGGACAAATGCTTAGAAAGGTAAAACCTTCCAAGACTGAACCAGGAAGAAATGGAAAATATGAACAGACCAATCACAAGTATTGAAATTGAAACTGTGATTTAAAATCTTCCAACAAACAAAAGTCCAGGACCAGATGGCTTCACAGGTGAATTTTATCAAACATTTAGAGAAGAGCTAACACGCATCCTTCTCAAACTCTTCCAAAATATTGCAGAGGAAGGAACACTCCCAAACTCATTCTATGAGGCCACCATCAACCTGATACCAAAACCAGACAAAGACACTACAAAAAAAATTACAGACCAATATCACTGATGAATATAGAGGCAAAAACCCTCAACAAGATACTAACAGAATCCAACAACACAGTAAAAGGATCATACACCATGATTAAGTGGGATTTATCCCAGGGATGCAAGGATTCTTCAATATATGCAAATCAATCAATGTGATACACCATATTAACAAACTGAAGAATAAAAAGCATATGATCATCTGAATAGATGTAGAAAAGGCTTCTGACAAAATTCAACACCCATTTATGATAAAAACTCTCCAGAAAGTGGGCACAAAGGAAACCTACCTCATCATAATAAAGGCCATATATGACAAAACCCACAACAAACATCATTCTCAATGGTGAAAAACTGAAAGCATTTCCTCTAAGATCAGGAACAAGACAAGGATGTCCACTCTCACCACTGTTATTCAACATAGTTTTGGAAGTCCTAGCTACAGCAATTGGGGAAGGAAAAGAAATAAAAGGAATACAAATTGGAAAAGAAGAAGTAAAACTGTCACTGTTGGCAGATGACATGATACTATACATAGAGAATCCTAAAAATGCCACCAGAAAACTACTAGAGCTAATCAATGAATTTGGTAAAGTTGCAGGATACAACATTAATGCACCGAAATCTCTTGCATTCCTATACACTAATGTTAAAGAATCTGAAAGAGAAATTAATGAAACATTCCCATTTGCCAATGCAACAAAAAGATTAAAATATCTAGGAATAAACCTACCTAGGGAGACAAAAGACCTGTATGCAGAAAACTATAAGACACTGATGAAAGAAATTAAAGATGATACCAACAGATGGAGAGATATACCCTATTCTTGGATTGGAAGTGTCAATATTCTGAAAATGACTATACTACCCAGAGCAATCTACAGATTCAATGCAATCCCTATCAAATTACCAGTGGCACTTTTTACAGAACTGGAACAAAAAATCTTAAAATTTGTATGGAGATACAAAAGACCCTTAAAAAAACAAACAACACAATCCAAAAATGGGCAGAGGACCTAAATAGACCTTTCTCCAAAGAAGACATACAGATGGCCAAGAAGCACATGAAAAGCTGCTCAACTTAACTAAGTATTAGAGAAATGCAAATCAAAACTTCAATGAGGTATCACCTCACACCAGTTAGAATGGGCATCATCAGAAAATCTACAAACAAATGCTGGAGAGGGTGTGGAGAAAAGGGAACCCTCTTGCACTGTTGGTGGGAATGTAAATTGATACAGCCACTATGGAGAACAGTATGGAGGTTCCTTAAAAAACTAAAAATAGAATTACCATAGGATCCAGCAATCCCACTACTGGGCATATACCCAGAGAAAACCATAATTCAAAAAGACACATACACCCCAATGTTCATTGCAGCACTACTTACAATAGCCAGGTCATGGAAGCAACCTAAATGCCCATCGACAGATGAATGGATAAAGAAGATGTGGTACATATCTACAATGGAATATTACTCAGCCATAAAAAGGAACGAAATTGGGTCATTTGTAGAGACGTGGATGGATCTAGAGAGTGTCATACAGAGTGAAGTAAGTCAGAAAGAGAAAAACAAAAGTCATATATTAACGCATATATGTGGAACCTAGAAAATGGTACAGATGAACCGGTTTGCAGAGAGAGATTGAGACACAGAAGTAGAGAAAAAACATATGGACACCAAGGTGGGGAAAGCAGTGGGGGATGGTGGTGGTGTGATGAATTGGGCGATTGGGATTGACATGTATACACTGATGTGTATTAAAGGGATGACTAATGAGAACCTGCTGTATAAAAAAATAAATAAAATTAAATTTAAGAAAAGAAACTATTAAGAAATTAATATATAGAAATAATTATATATGTATAATCTTCATTAATATAAGTAATATATATACACACTCATTTAACATTAAATTATTAAAGGAAAATAACTGTAAATCTGCACATTTTTTAGCTTTCCTACAAAGCTGTTGCAATTCAACTCAATAACTTTGTTTTTCTGACAGTTGTCCACATGTAATTCCTTTCTGTGGCCACAGCAGGGCAGGAGTTCTCTTTTATAAAAAGCACAGTCCCCTATAATTTTAACTTTGCCCAAACGTATTTTCAATACCCTGAGATTTATAAACTATATTTGCCGACATAATGAAAAGGCAAACTTATTTAAAAGAAACTTGCCTCAATGCTGTAATCAAATAAGTGCAATGAAACATTACACAAATGGAAAAGGCTGATCTCACGCAGTCAAGGCTATCTTTAAAATGCAGATAGTTTACTCGTTTAATGATGAAAAAAAAGTCTTGTGGAAAGCAGTATTTTCAGATGAATAAAATATCAAACCCAGGACATTTTCTTTTCTATCTAGTTGCTTTGCAAATCACATAGACATATAAAAGCAGAAAAAGAAATGTGTATCTGTCTGGCAAGTTTTCATTATTAAATCTTGAAAAGAAGAATTTGTAGTGAAGCTTTTTAAAGTAAACTTTAAAAAGTTTATTTTTCAATACAGAAATTTTTAAAGAATAAATAACAACAGTGGCCTACAGCACCCTCATACAGAGGATTCCCGTTTCTTAAAAAACAAGATCACCTGTTCAGAGTTATAAAATTCCAAGAGTACAAAGGATAAAAATATGAAAATCAAATGGCAACTCCCCCTTACCATCTCCTTTCCTAGCTGTTTTCCCAGAAAGTAACCACTATTAGTAAATTCTTGTGATGAAGAATATTTTCCTAGGAATGTTTTATCCCACGATTAGGAATGGCATTTAAAACAACAGACTTTAATCTTTTCAAAAGAATTTGAACCAGAACCCAGACTGCAGTTTGGTTGCACATGTGAAATGCGGCAATGGCCTCAGAACCGAAGGCCCGACTAAGTGACTCACCATACCACCGTCAGCCCCACCAGCACCTTTCAGAGTGAATGAGAAATCAAAGTGCCTTCTCACCTCCAGAAATGGTCTTTCCAGAGGAACTTTATTTGGGGTACATTTGAACAGCAGCTGCTCCTGCTGTATGCCAGAAGCCTGGAGAAAAGACCACTGTCTCCAGGGCTGTCAATTTGGCCCTTTCAGACACACTGAAGTCGATTTAACAAAACAAAACAAAACAATTCTGGCTTGGGAATGACAAGGGACTCTTTAAGACGTTGATTTATCCACGTTTGCACACATGGAAGAGAAAAGTATGTTTTATATATATACCGAATAAAATATCTAACTTTTTAAGAATGTTGTAAAATATTTCCATATGTACATGATATCAAAGTACTTTCCCCCCCAAGTTCGGTTGAAAGGAAATACCCAGAGCATTAGGCCCATCAGAATAGATGTCTCCAGTTGTGGTTTTCAGATGCCCTAACATGCTTCTGCCCAGAACTAATCAAATACAGCTTGGCATTTTCAGGCGGGGTGTGTGTGTGTGTGTGTGTGTGTGTGTGTATGCAATTCCTTACAAAGAGAAAAAAATCATTCTCGGTAAAACATGATAGAGGAGGATAAGATATCACTTGACTTTTCGGTTCATTTCCAACATTATCACTTGTCTTTAATCATTCAAAATGAGAAGCCTCCATCATGACCATCTTGATGCACTGTGTTTGTTTCTCCATAAGTATATGAGAAGGCAGGTTTTGTACCAGAAGCAGGAAAAGGTCATGCATTCTGTGGTGTGGATAACACGGGATATTTCACTGAACCGTTAGAACCTCTGAAGTTATATTACCTTCATTTTATAGGTGAGGTGACTAAGACCTAGAGGGCGTAAGAAACTTGCTCAAAGTCACCTAAGTGGTTAATGATGGACTCTAAGATTTAAACCCATATTCGTCTAACACTAAATTGTATAGACAGTTGACTCCTGAACAACACAGGGGGTAGGGGTGTCAACCCTCCCTGCAGTAAAAAATCCGAGAACAACTTATAGTCAGCTCTCAATATCCGCGGTTCTGCATCTGAAGATACAACCAAACGTGGATCCTGTAGTACTGTAGTTTTTACTATTGAAAAAAAAAATCCATGAATAAGTGGACCTGCACTGTTCAAACCTGCGCTGTTCAGGGTCAGCTCTACTTTCTACCATACCTTGTGAAAGGGCAGGCCAAGATCCATCTCTGTGATCTTGTTAAAATGCAGGTTCTTGGCCAGACCTTCAGAGATTCTGACTGAGGAAGTCTTATGTGGGGCTCAGACATCATTTAAAAAATCTCCCCAGCAGATTCTTACAGGAACTATGTGAAGACAGCCATTAGATGACAGGCAGAGATTAGACTGACACAGCTGCAAGTCTAGGAATGTCATAGAATGCCAGCAACAACTAGGAATGAGGAAGAGACAAGGAAGTGTCCAGTGCAGTCTCAGAAGGAGCAGGATCCTGCCAATACCTTGATTTCAGTTTTCTAGCTTCATAACTGTGAGACAATAAATTTTTGTTCTTTTTTTAAGCCAAAAAAAAAAAAAAATCTCCCCAGCAGATTCTTATGTGACTCTAGAGTGTGAGAACCATTGACTACATGGCAATGCTCAGATTCTTAAAACAGAAAGGGAAGTTTCATATGACAATCCTCCTTCAAGCCCCTGACGTCTATTTGCAAAGAGGTGGCAATCCTAACTCGCTCTTCACCGTTGACGGTGTCCTTGGAATTACCTGTTAGCTTTGTATTTATATTTCTTAGTGTGCATGATCCTTGACTCCCAACAGGTTGAATTACCAGCTTCACCTGCTTGAAATTCCTTTAGCGGAAGTCAGTCTTTCAACCCACTGTCACAATCATAAAGCTAAAATGTAAATAGTTCTAGAGGGAAAACACTGACTCGTGTTCACACAATGGCTGTTGGCAGACGTGGTCTGAGATTAGGTTTTGAAGAGAGGTGGAAAGGGACCCAGAACTAGCGTTTGTTAAGTACCTGCTAGGGGGGCCAGGCACACTTAATCTTTATAAACCTTGGAAAATAAGTATTTTTATGCCCATTTTGGGGGGTTCATAAAGCAGAGAATCAGAGAATTTAAGCAACTTCTCAAGGCCACATAACAACAGTAGTGGAGCCTATGCTTTGTCCACTACACCAAGCCACATGTGTGGAAAGAGGGGGCAAAGAAGGGAGATGGGAGACTCCATAAGTTCTCCCCAGGGTAAGGGCCAACGCAGTGCCTGGCATACACCCAGTGCACAGTTAATGTTTGTTGAATGAATTGATGTTAATTCTTCATGCCATCAAAGAGAACTTTCTAAATGCCAATGTACTTAAAACCCTTTGCTACTGGGCATATACCCAGAGAAAACCATAATTCAAAAAGACACATGCACCCCAATGTTCATTGCAGCTCTATTTACAATAGCCAGGTCATGGAAGCAACCTAAATGCCCATCGACAGATGAATGGATAAAGAAGATGTGGTATGTATATACAATGGAATATTACTCAGCCATAAAGAGAAATGAAATTGGGTCATTTGTGGAGACGTGGATGGATCTAGAGACTGTCATACAGAGTGAAGTAAGTCAGAAAGAGAAAAATAAATGCCGTATAGTAACGCATATATGTGGAATCTAGAGAAATGGTACAGATGAACCGGTTTGCAAGGCAGAAATAGAGACACAGAGTAGAGAACAAACGTATGGACACCAAGGGGGGACAGTGGGGGGGGGTGTTGGTGGGATGAACTGGGAGATTGGGATTGACATATATACACTAATATGTATAAAATAGATAACTAACAAGAACCTGCTGTATAATAAATTAATTAATTAAATTAAAAAAAACAAAACCCTTTGGTGTCTCCTGATTGCCCATAGTAGGGGTTCTGTAACTTGTTCAGAAATCAAAGCACTTAGAGATCATGGTGCTCTTTTCAGAACATGATAGATTTATATATTAAGCCACAAATTAATTTATTGTTAATCAGATTTTTTGTCAAAACAATATCCAGCACTAAAGAGTTAAGAAAAATATATATATCAGGGACTTCCCTGGTGGCTCAGTGGTTGGGAGTCTGCCTGCCAATGCAGGGGACACGGGTTCAAGTCCTGGTCTGGGAAGATACCACATGTTGCAGAGCAGCTAGGCCCGTGCGCCACAACTACTGAGACTGTGGTCTAGAGCCCTGCGAGCCACAACTGCTGGGCCTGTGTGCCGCAGCTACTGAAGCCTGCGCACCTGGAGCCCATGCTCCGCAACAAGGGAAGCCACCGCGATGAGACTCCTGTGCACCGCAGCAAAGAGTGGCCCTGCCCGCCACAACTGGAGAAAGCCTGCGCACAGCAAGACCCAATGCAGACAAAAATAAATAATAAATAAATTTTAAAAAATATATATATATATCAATACATTCACCCATACATTTATACTTTATTCTAAAAATTAGGAATCTTAGATTACCTTGCAGAACTTTAAAACTTTATGGTTTGCTATTTCTTTTTTCCAAAATGTTGAATTTCTCCAGATAATGTTCAGAAGAAAAATATAATCTCCCTGGTTTTACATAGTGCATTCCTGGAAATTTTAGTATTTATTCAAGTCATGCAAAAATACTCTTTTGTTTATATTCAGATGGTGTTTACCAAGGCTGAGATAATAGTAAACAGGTTTCCCACCTACATGAAAATCTGGTTGGGTATGGAATGTCATGCAGGACTCAGGATGACTTGTTGAGCAGGATTGTCCCGTACATTACAGAATATGCAGCATCAGTGCCTCAACAAAATGCCTCATAGGTGTCATTCCAGCTTGAACAACTGACTTAAACTAACTACCAAGAGTCATAAGTGGTTGAACTAAACAGCTAAACTATAAGCTCCTGGAAAGCACCAGTGTTATCATATTCACCCTCAGAGCCCCATCCAGTGGCTGAAGCACAGCAGCGGTCAGGCTTTGTGTCTTTCGCGGTCTTACACATAAGGGAAATGGTAGACGTTGGAGCAGGATATCCTGGCCCACATTGGGATGACCTGAATTCAGATGTTATGTAGAATGTAGAATGTAGATGATGACCATTTTCATTTAACGTCCTCAACTCTTCTGTCTCCCCCAAATTGTCAAATGAATCATTCTTGAGCGAGAGTCCCTTAAGAGTAGAGCAAAGAGAATAGGGTTGAAAAAGCAGTGATGCCTTATTTTATCCAGAGGACAAATGCCTGGCAAGACCCCAGGCCTCTCTCCATTGGTTTTTCTTTCTTAGAAATAGAACCGTGGGAATTACCAATCAGGAAAACACTTCCACCATAAAAACATAGTTTAAAATTCCACAGAGGAAATGGAATGGTAACATGAGTCCAAAAAAAGGAAGACTATAAAACTTCCAACTGTTAAGAGAGCTTATTTCTTTTTTTTTTTTAATGGTTGCTATGTAGCTTCTATTTGATATATTTAAAAAGTGATAGAACAGTTTTTTTAAAAAATTATTCATATCTTTACTATGCTGGAAATTATATCCTTTGCAATGATTTAAATTTATAATGAAAATTTTTGGATGATAATCTAAAAATTTGCAAGGGTCTACACAGCTTTTCAAAATTCTTTAAGGAATATGCAAGCAAAAAAATTTTTTCAAGACTATTGCACTAAACCACTGTTTCAGTGGTATATTGCTATGTAACCAACCTCCTCAAAATTCAGTGGGATAAAACAACCATTTTATTTTTTCTCACTGTCCATTGGGTTGATTAGAGTCAACAGGCAGTTTGCTGCTGGTCTTCCTTGAGGTTTCTCACGCAGTTGGTTGGCGGCAATCTGTAGCTGGAAGCCGGAGTCATCTAGGGCAGGGAGGTCCACAGACTACAACTTGCAGGCCAAATGTGACCCAACATCAGTTTTGTAAATAAAGCTCTATTGGAACAGAGCCATGACCATTCATTTAGGTTTTGTCTATTTCTTTTTTTTTTTTTTTAACATCTTTATTGGAGTATAATTGCTTTACAATGGTGTGTTAGTTTCTGCTTCATAACAAAGTGAATCAGCTATAGGTATTGTCTATTTCTGCTTCCACACTCTATCAGGAAAGCTGAGTAGTTGCAACAGAGACCATATGGTTTACAAAGTCTTTATATAACTTCTGGTAAGATGCAATAAACATCTGAATTTCCTTTAAGACCATTTGTTTTGTAGGCATGTCCGTTTGTAAGCTTATTTCCAACCAGAGAGAGAGAGAGAGAGAAGAGGACATAGTCCTGAGGCTATTTGCATAGGCCAAGGAATATAGAAGCTGAATGAATATCAGGGGAATTGAGTCAATAATTTTGATCGTGTTCCTCCTTAATAATAGGTTGATGCCTAAATTATCTAAGGGATTGCATAATTTAAATATCCTCTAACACAGAAGGGTATCTCTGCTCCTAACTACACAGTTTAGGAAAGCTTTTCTTTCACTGGTCTCCCTTAGGAAGGAAACGGTGGCACAGATCTTTTGGCTCTGGGGCCTCAAAGGTGGACTAAAATCTATGTGCTAACAGGGATGCTCCTTCTCAGTTAATAATAATTTGCTCACACACATTAGATTTACTGGACTCTAAATACTGAGAGTCAATTGAGTTGCACGTATTGCTTTTATTTTTTTAATACTAGTTGTTTCTTAGGGCATTTGTACATGTTGGTTATTATGTCTGGAATGTTCTCCCTACTTGGCATCCAGCTAACATCTCCTTGCTCGGAGCTTAAATGTGACTTCCTCAGAAAAGTCTTCCTTCACTCCCAATGAGGTTCCTTTCTTAAATGGTTTCACAGCACTGTGTACTCCTCCTTTGTGATTCCTACCCCAATGTGTGCAATTAAAAACATATTTGTATCCTCATTTAACAGGGTCCCCCATATACCACGAGAACAGGAGAAGAATCTGCTTTGTTAACTGTCGTATTAATATTTATCTGGAACATAATAGTTTCTCAAAACTATTTGTTGAGTGAATGAATGAAATCTAAAGCAAGTTATAAAGTAATGTAAATGTATGGCAAAAATATTTATATAATCCTTCAAATTAACCAGAAACATTTAAGACTTACTCAAAAGTATTGACTAGCTAATATTTTCGAAACCAGAAAGTATATTTTCATCCAGAATTATTATTCTTTTTAATATTTATTTATTTATTTAGGCTGTGCTGGGTCTTAGTTGTTGCACGAAGGATCTTAGTTGCGGCATGCGGACTTCTTAGTTTTGGCATGCAAACTCTTAGTTGCGGCATGCAGGCGGGATCTAGTTCCCGGACCAGGGATGGAACCCAGGCCCCCTGCATTTTGAGTGCAGAGTCTTATCCACTGGACCACCAGGGAAGTCCCTGATCCAGAATTATTGTGGATCTTATCCTTTAGAAAAGAAACTCATGGAGATAGTCTTAACTTTTCTATTCCTGGTTTAGAATACAATGTTTATCATTGTTCAAAGAAATGAAACTTTCACTTTTGCAAGATTTTAAATTCTGTTTTCCTCTACATTCACAGAATTGGATTCAATAGTATCTTTGTTTTGTCTTTTATAAAATCAAATTCCAGGATATTCATAGATTCAAAGTATTAATAAGAATTTATTACAACAAATTTTTCAGTGCAAATCATAATCAAACATGCACCAGATATATATAGAGAGAGCTCCTGGTACCAACAGCATTATGCCTAAATTGTGATAATAGACTGTAATTTGAATAACATCCAGTGACTTGCTGGTAATATTAAACATCAAGCTCCCTGGGTGGCTGGGCAGGCAGGGAAAGGATTTTGTAGCATTCGCTGATTTCCCAGGAATAAATATTCCAACCATGCCAATTTCAAGGTACCAAACCGACATCACGGAACACAGTTGACTCTCACAGCCAGATGAGCTAGATCCACACACCACGGATTCTATTGTTATATGTAATAATTATAGGACTCTTACCAGCCGTAAGTAATCCAACTCAGAGGAAAAAAATCATAATCTTCAGCTGTACTTCACAATCTTACTCCACAAGAATTGTATATGGTTTTGGTTTTAGTTGGTGTGATAAGATAGTTTACAGTTAAAGCTAGACATAGCCCTGACTATCAAAACTCTGGGAGCCCAAGCTCCAAGTCATTAGGGTAAAAATTGTAGGTATACTATTACACTGCTGAAAATAAACTTGATTTACTTATTTAAACATATGGAGATTTTCTGCTTTTAAGGGTGGAAGAACTCCCCTTCCCCCCAGTCCTTCTAATAGAATTTATAAGCAATTCAATGGAAGGCGAAATACTAGACTTTAAAAAGAAACCACTGACTACATTCGCATGTCTTCTTAGGAACCTGTCAAGAATACTTTAAGTCACACACAGAGAACTGGATTCAATAAAAGCTTTATTTTTTTTTTTTTTATAAAATCAAAACCCAGAACAGGGCAGAATCCATTTTGGTCATTTAGACGGAGTTGGTACTATGTTCCCACCAATCTTTGCTCGTCTGTGTCTACACATCACAAGACGAACTCTGCACTCCTGGGAGTGGTGGAGTGGGAGGAGAGAACTGGACCGGGAAGTGTGAGAGGGTAAGATGAAGAGGAGAGGCCTTAGCAAAGGGAGCATGAAGAAGTGTGGTCTGTGGTCAACAACTTAGTGGCTAAACTAAGATAGATGAAGAAATGGTCACCAATCAGTCACATTTCATAGCCTGTCTTATGGACTTCATGTCTGTGCTCCCCACAAGTTTGCAAGTTGACACTTGAGTCCTCCCTCAGTGTGATGATACTAGGAGGTGGGGGCTTTGGGGAGGTAATTAGGAGGAAGGAGCCCTCATCATGGCATTAGTGCCCTTGTAAGAAGAGACAAAAGAGGGACTTTCCTGGTAGTGCAGTGGTTAAGAGTCCGCCTGCCAGTGCAGGGGACACAGGTTCGAGGCCTGGTCCATGAAGATCCCACATGCTGCGGAGCAACTCAGCCCATGCGCCACAACTACTGAAGCCCACGTGCCTAGAGACCATGCTCCGCAACAAGAGAAGCCCACGTACCGCAACGAGGAATAGCTCTCGCTCGCTACCAGAGAAAGCCCGCACGCAGCAACAGAGACCCAATGCAGCCAAAAGCAAACCAACAAATAAATAAATTTATTTTTTGAAAAAGAGAAAGACAAAAGAGAGCTTGCAGAAGGCAGCCATCTGCAAACCAGGAAGGGTGGGGGACCCTCACCAAGAACAATCTGCCAACACCTTGATTTTGGACTTCCCAGTCTCCAGAAATGTGAGAAATAAACGTCTGATGTTTAAATCACCCAGTGTATGGTAATTTATTACAGCAACCTGAGCTAAGACTCTTAGGAAACATCATTGTAACCCCAATAATTAAACTTGACTATTGAAGTACTGTACTTCAGTACCAGCTTATGGATTAAAAAAACCCAATCAGCATAAATGAAATAACCAGCTGTATAAGAATGCTCACAAGTGTTAAAACAGAGAAAAATTGGATATAGCCCAAATGTTCAAAAGAAAGGGACTATTTAAATTATGGCACAGATTTGATGACTTGTAGCCACTAAACTAATTTTTCAAAATACACTCACAGGGGTTAAGGGGGGAAAAGGGTTGAATTTTTAAACATACAGTATGCTTACAATTTTTATTTAAAATGTCTATCTTGGCAATTCCTTGGTGGTCCAGTGGCTAGGACTCGGCCCTCTCTCTCCTGGGGCCCCAGGTTGTATCCCTGGTCAGGGAACTAAACTCCCATAAGCTGTGCCGCATGGCCAAAAGAAAGATAAATTAAAAAAATAAGAAATAAAATGTCTTCCTTACACTTAGAAAAGATGGGAGGAAAGACATCAAACTGTTAAAAATGATTATCTGCATACTGAAACTGAAGGTGATTTCATCCTATTTTCCCCTACTTTCCAAATTGTAAAGTTGTTTTTAAGACAAGTGACATTTCAAATTTAGAAAAGGTTAAACCATCTAACATTATGAAGAATCCTTTTAAAAGCACGAAACTTTTATGCTTTAGCTTTCTCAAATTTCTAAGTTAACCCACTTATTTTCCAGAAACTTGATAGTCCTCAGTTCATCTGTGTTCAGTCAAGTTGTTCCACGGAACTTCACGTAGTAGGTAGAGAAGAGTCCTGACAGGCAAAAGCTCGTGCTGGGCTGGCAAGTGGAGGCTTTCCCCTCCACAGCTGTTATTAAAATATTCAACTCAAGACTTTCAAAATGTAGATTGAGTCTACAAGCCAATCAAGTAATTGAATTTAAATAAGGCATACTGTTTTTGTGTTATTCTAAAAGTACCAACTTTTAAGTCCTTGTATCAAACACAATACTACAGGATCACATGCCCATGCAGTATACATCAGCCTAGGTCACAGAGAAATGTTTAATCTACCTCTGAATCCAATGCTTTTCAAGTGCATCCCCATTAAAAATTTTAAAAGTGATTAAACATCACATAAGATTAATCGTATTATCCTGGTTGCTTAACAATTCTTGGGATTTGCATAAATCCCAGGTGTAAATTTCCCAGGTGTTCAGGGAAGCCTGATGGATGTCTTGAGACTGAACTTTGACAATAAAGGGCTTCAGCTATCATTTCTTGTGCCAAAGTGTTTACTGGGGGTGCCCAGTCATTCAGTCTCAAATCACTAAATACACCACTTGCAAAAATCCTACCAACACAAATGGCTCTGGGCAACACATACAACCTGAACATCTCAATGCCCTCACTTGTAAAACATAAATAGGTATGAAAGCGCTGTTGGGAGGACTAGATTAAGATGTTAAGTGCTATGGAGATGCCATTAAGTGCCACCATTAAATTTTTAACTGCCACCCAGCCACTTAGTTTTGCTGCCTTTCCTCTTCTGCAAAAATGTTAAAAATTTTGTCTACCAAGAACAAGTTAGCTGGCTGTGGTACAATGAAGGTTTTAATAGGACAGAGGGCTCCCCTGGTGGCGCAGTGGTTTGAGAGTCCGCCTGCCGATGCAGGGGACACAGGTTCGTGCCCCGGTCCGGGAAGATCCCACATGCCGCGGAGCGGCTGGGCCCGTGAGCCATGGCCGCTGAGCCTGCGCGTCCGGAGCCTGTGCTCTGCAACGGGAGAGGCTGTAACAGTGAGAGGCCCACGTGCTGAAGAAGAAAAAAAAAAGAGGCCAGAAAGATTTCTGCCTTTTTCCTTTGGAAGAAAAGGGTACTTTTATTCTAATCAAGGAAACACTCCTCTGCATATGACATTTAAGTCTCATCGTGCCAGCAATAGTAAATGCCTAAATGGAGAAGGGTCCAATTTTACAGAGTTCAGATACTCTCAGCTTCCAGATTCTTGGCTTGTGAAAACAGCACCTGCTCTCTATTTTCCCTTGAGATGGGAAATAAGCTTGACATGGCCTGAGGAAACCGTCCGGAAGGCAATTCAGAAGACCTTACATAGAATACTTGCAAGGGCTGCTTGACACAGTCCAAGCACTGTAAGGAGCTATTATTAAAATCTTTAGATACTTTTGCATTATTAAGAGTTAACAGGAACACATAACATAGTTCCTAAGAGAAAATATATTATGGTCCATATTTTAATGTTGTCTAGAGCTACCATCAAAAAATTTTAGCCATCACTGACCTCCAATTACTTTTAGGAAAAGTAATCAACTAAAAATTATGTGTGTGTGTGCGCTGGGGGGCCCTCTAGTTACTACAGAGACCAAACGTGTACACTAACAAACCACAACAGAAATAACAGAACAAGGCTTTTTGATTTTTTTATTACTCAAAGAAGCTTCATTTTTTTATTTAGCTTTCTGACTCTGTGCTTGTGCTTTCAACACTTTCACAACGATTTTTTGCTCCTCAATGAGGAAAGCGCGCTTGATCCTAGAAAAGAAAATGTTAAATACAGTTTTAAAAAAATCAATTTAACACAAGAAAGAAAAGTGTCATAAAAGAACCGAGTAAAGCAATCAGGTAAGATACCCAGAAAAGTAAACTAAACCTACCCAAGTACAGATTTAAAACTTAAGAGCTGAAAAAATTCTATGGACAGACCCTTTCAGCTTAAGGTGTCCTTCTGGTACCCCTGGTTATCTAATAATCTACCCTCAAAAGCCTGGGATTTCTGACTCCTTCAAATGTCCTGGACATAATCACATTACAGAAATAGAGCTGATGTCACTCTTACCCAGAGCAAAGACTACACAGACTCCCTCAGTGTCACAGCAAATGCTATTCTTTAGGCTACCCTATAGATCTACATGCAAATCTCCAGAAGCTAGGGCCTGAGAATTTTACTTTTTAACAAATGTGCTCATGTGGTTATGTTTAGCAAAGTCTGGGAACCAAAGACTGGTAAAAAGCCAAACTCCTCTAGCTTGCGACTCATGACTCATTCATCGCCAACATTACCTTTCCAATCTCATTTCTCATTCCTTTTATACCCTCAATGTGCCAGATCAAACTATGTTCATTCCCTGCCTGCAGTGCCCACTCGACCTCTTGTCTAAAACTTACCCTGCATTCAGGTTCCACCTCGAATATCACTCCCAGATTCTCGGCTACTTTAAAGTCATTTCTCCTCCAAACTTCAACCATAGTTAAGTTCTCCTATATTTCATGAAGTTATATTTAGCTTGTATTTGTATTAATGTAACATGCCTAACCTCCCCTTACAAATTAACTCCTGAAAGGTAGAATGAACTTAAAAAGTTTGATGTCAGATTTGGTGTAGAGACTTAGCCAGAGCACTTTACAGAACAAAAGCTGAATAAACTGAAGGCAAACCACTCCTCTGAACCAACTTCTTCTCTTATAAAGACCAATCACGTCGCAAATCTTTCCACTTAGGTCTCTGGAGAAAACTTAATGTAGCCAGTAGGGTTAATTAAGAACAAGAGCCTCAATAAAACCTGGAACGAATCCTCTTACCAGCTATGTAACTTTAAGCAACAAGCCTTGGTTTCTCCACCAAAAAATAAATACTTAAAAAATACCTCCCAGATGGACTTCTGGCAGAGCTTATCATAAAAATGCTGAGCAAATATTATCACCATAAACCCCACTGCCTCTATTCCTACCTATGCCACTACCAAGCCTTTTGCACATCCACAAGACCCAGTCATCTCCCAATAACCCCATTCACCCCCAATCCAGCCTTCGGTCTTCACGTAGGTGCCACTTCCTCAGCCTTCACAAAGTAGAGAAACTGTTCCAAGCACTCATCCTTGTTGAAAGAATGACTTCACTATCCATCCTGCCGCACGTTTAGTCTCTGGCACACCAAAGGTTTCCCTGCCCTGCTCAAATCCCATCAATTATCACATTTTAAAGAATCAAGCCAAAAAACCTGTCCTATGAGGCCCTTCATTACCTGTGATGTTTCTACCTTTCCTGTCTATCATCTCCCGAAACATTCTGCTCCAGCCACACTAGAACTACGCACGGCGATTTTGTTCCTACACTTTTAGGACCTTCCACTCTCCATCAACCTGAGACTTTCTTACCTGCCTGCCCCACCCAACCTTTTAATTTCTACATCTAGCATAAAGATGTCCCAGCATCATAACTGAATAGGAGCTAATATCATTTATTAGTTTGTTCAGCATCGATTATCCCTAGTCAAGGAGGATTCTGATACAATATGCAACTTTTGTTATTTTTTTTACCATCTTCTAATAATGATTAGCATGCAGTGCAACAGACACAGACACACTTAAGATAGCTCATGTGATTTCATAGTTATTTACCTGTCACGGACACATTTAGCACACATGGAACCACCATAGGCCCGGCTAACATGTTTTTTCGTTTTAGACAACCTCATAAGAACTTTAGGTCTCACAGCACGAACCTGCATAAAGAAAACGCTGAGATTATTTTGTGATGCTTTAACAGAAACAGAGCAGGTATCTTCTGATGAGTATTAAGTATAAACATTAATCTAGGTTACAAAGGGAAATGGTACACTGATCTACCTGAAAGGCATTTCACTGTATTTGCCATATAGGCTTTAAAAGAAAGTCTATGTTCTTCACAGATATGGATCATGAAGGCTTAGTAATTCTCAACTCTCCTAGTGGTGACCTCTCCTTCACTCACTCACCAAAGGAATTAATGCTCAAAAGCTCAACCCTTCTTATGTTATTCACAGCAAAAGGATCACTTACTCCTCTAAGTCGGCCTGGGCACACACCACATGCGGATTTTGGTGCTTTCCCAACTTTCTTGGTATAAAGGTAAACAATTCTATTACCAGGGGTTCGGGACCTAGAAAGTGAGAGAATAGACAATAGCTCAACATTTTGCAGAATAAATGACAATACATATATTAATTTTGGAAATACTTACAGCCTGGTTTTGTTAGAGGCTGTATTGTAGGACAGCCTACGACGGTATGTCAAACGCTGAACCATCCTGAATGCCTAAATCAAGATGAAATAAAACTGCATTGTAGAAAAAATTCAAACCTTAAAGCAAAACAGCATCACAGAGTTTACACATTACCCATGTACACTCTTACATATAATAATATCCTTATCTTAAGGTATCTTATGAAAAGGATTCCATGTTTTAAAACTACAGCTGATGATTTACATGAGGATGAACCGGGGAGACTGAATCAAACCACAAAGAGTAGAATCTCTCAGCCCAGAGCTCAGAGGTGGAGGGAGAAAGAAGATGCTTTAGCTGCCTGGGTTGGCTTAACCAGGGGGCTTCCTGGAGGAGGGGAGCCAAAGCCAGTGATTTAAGCAGGTGAAGGAACAGGGAACATTGATCCTTTATGCCCCCACCGGAAGTCCCTTAGCATCCTCTTGGTCTTTGGGACCTAGGACTGGACCCAGTGCAGACTGATCCATCCTGAATATGATGGTTATTTAAGATTATTGACCATTTCTCCCCAACCCTGCAAAACAAAGGGCAACTTGGAGATCCTCTTTTCCCTGAGGTTCTACTGTGCAGTGGCTATTACATTCCCCTAAAATAAACACATTTGTATACCAAAATAAAGAAATAAACTACAGCTGACCCTTTGTACCCGCAGGTTCTGCATCCGCAGATTCAACAAACCGCGGATCAAAAATACTCAGGGAAAGAAAACTTCACACTTCACAAAGTTCCAAAAAGCAAAACTCGAATTTGCTGCGTGCCCACAACTATTTACATAGTCATTTACATTGTATTACGTGTTATAAGAAATCTAGAGATGATTTAAAATATATGGGAGGATTTTACACAAGTGACTTGAGCATCAGAGATTTTGGTATCCTCGGGGATCCTGCAACAATCCCCCAGGATACTGAGGGACAGCTACACTTATATTTAAGGGTGATTGGGAGGAATGCTAAGGGGCGATGTTTGTTTTACTGACGGTAATCAAACGTAGCACTTGGTTAAAATTTTGATTACCAGGCTTTACTCTCAAAGAGTCTGATTCTGCTTGGAGTAGTATCCAGAAAAGTGTTACCAACAGGCAAGTTTGAGAAACGCTGGTTTTAAAGAGCACATGAGCACATCTACGTGTAAGTTGAATCCTTAGCTATACTATTTACTGAGACTATAAAGTTCCATAGGCCAGCTCGCTTATCTGTAAAATATAATTTTTGACTATTTCACACAACTGTCATTAGGATTAAACGACAGCAGGCATTCTGCCCCAACCTAGTGGCTGCCCAGAGTTCAGTGTTTTGCCCCCAAAGCAGCATCCGGGACAAGTTAGGTGCCATTTAATACTAATTTTGGTACTGGATCAAGTGTTTCTGGATTATGGCATCCAACTGGTTTTTCTTCTCTTTTCAGTGAACTACCCACAATACCATAAAACACAGGCAAGACTTGAATCAACCTAATTTCTCCCAAATTTTGTAACCATTTCGTCACAGCATGTTACTTAAAACACAACAGCCTGCATCTGTTGTTGCAAGCTCCTTACTATAATTACACTGGAACTGTCAGACACCAAAACCCACACGGAAGGCCGGTGAGAGTAACCCAATCAGCCGTTTGCCTCTCCAAAACCAAGACAGAAAACTCCCTATTAAAACACTTTTATCTTACTTGCTATTGGTCTTAGAACACATTTTGAAATGACCCGAACATGCCGGTCGTCGACCCTCCCAGAGCCTGGAGAACAACTACAGGCGCGGGGTTAAAGCATGGCCGTAAGATATGAGAACGTCCGGCGACTTCGCAGTCTCCACCAGCCGGAACTCACAACTCATTTGTCTCCGAACGCCGGACTGCAAAGGCGGCAAAGCCAGGGGTAGTGAGCTCCTGCCACTGACTGCTGCGGAGCGGAGGTCAGGATCGAGGGGTGTCTGAAGCTAAAGTCCGGGTAACTGCTCACTACCAACCTTCCTCCTAAGCCCTTACCCCCAAGCCAGCTCAAAAGACTGTGCCTGAGAGACACCGTCTCCTGCATCTCCCCGGATGGCGGCCGATTGTAAAGGCAGTAGCACTAAAGACAAGGAAAACGCAACCATACCTCTAAGTACCGTCCCCGGAAGAGGAAGAAGAAAACACCCGCGAGTTCAAGGGTCAAATATGACTGCGCATGATAGGAAGTACGTCATAGGAAAAGGCGCGGCGGCGAGAACGCCACCATGTTGTACGGAAGCCATGCAGCTCCCCTCGGTGGGCGGGGATTCATAGCACTGCCGCGTTGTACGTCAAGCGACGTGCCGCTCCTCTGTGGGCGGGCATGCGGCCAGCTTTCCGCAACAGCGCCACACGAAGGTCTTTCGGGAATCGCTGTAGAAACCTTGCAGAGTTATGTGATTAAAAGCATCATGAAGTTAAAGCACTCAACATGGTGTCTTGTAGAGCAGTGGTCCCCAACCCTTTTGGCACCAGGGACCGGTTTCGTGGAAGACAGTTTTATTGGGGGGGGGGGATATGGGGGATGGTTCAGGTGGTAATCCGAGCGGTGGGGAGCTGCAGATGAAGCTTTGTTTGCTTGCCCGCTCTTCACCTCCTCCTGTGCGCCCGGTTCCTAACTGGCCGCTGACTGGTACCGGTCCACGGCCGGTTGTGGACCCCTCTTGTAGAGAGTGAGTGCTCAATAAATGGTGGTTAATCTTATGATTATGTACAAAGAGTTTCTTGAGGCTTTCCATGGGTGGTAAAGCTTTAGCAGGGCCTTAAAGATGAGGGGGAAGAAAAAAAAAGACCTCTCTAAAATAGCATGTGAAAGTTTATATTAAGTGCTTCTGTGTATTTTTCTGAGAAGAGGGTCCTTAGTTTTCATTATATGGTCAAAGCGGTTCATGACATCCAAAAAAGTAAACACTTTCCCTGGGCTCTAAGGAAGACCGCTAAAAATGGTCTTTACATTTTTAATCTTAGATTAAGCTCCTTGGAAACATACTGAGAGAGTTACATGCTGGTGTATTGGGGAGTGCTCTTAAAAAATACACCTGTAAGGGAGTGAGGAAGGTAGGATCAGGAGACCTGCAGTGTTGTTACAACTGAGGCCTCAGCTGTTCCAACGGGGAGCTCTGGAATTGGGATGGCTCGTCATAGTTGTCCCAAACTGGCAAGGAAGCTGGGCCTTTGCAACCCACATCAGCCAGTCTTTGGTCTGGCTGCTCCCTGACCAAGGGTGACGCAGTTTCCTGAAGCTGAGAACAATGTCCAGTGACCCAGCTAATATGCTTGGCCCAGAAGAGAGGATTTGAATAGAGTATCCCAGTGTCCACTCAAGTTCCCTTTCAGGTTTTCCAGTCCAATTATAGAGGTGAGAAAGCAGGCAAGTGACTGAGGGCAAATGCCCTGTCCATACAGAGATCTGCCTCAGACTGTGAGGCCTTTAATTACGTCTTGCCTCACATCACTGCCATCTTTGTCAGCACACCAGATGGAAGGCTCTGGTTATATCCCTCCCTTTGCTGACTCTCACATAGCTCCTTCTCGCCTGACCTTGACATAGTTCCTTCTCTCCTTCACAGTTCTTTACTTTCTGTCCCCTGGAATTCCTTTTGTCTCTGTACCAGGTATTGAGATGGAGGCAGGGATAGAGAGCCAAATGTGGTTTTTGAATGAATGAACAAAAGAATGCATTTACTTGGAATATATTCTCACTCTTTCTGGAGAGCCTTTGCTGGGCAGTTGAGTATAACAGAAGATGGGAGCCCTTAGCACACTGTAGTGTACTTAGTGTACTTTACCTACCTTTCTTTGCCCACCTCCACCCCAGTAGGTAAGAACAATAGTCTCACTGTCACAGTTTTCCCTTGTTCTACATAACCCAGTTCTATAACATGACTTTTCTTCTCTTTCAATCTGTGTTTGCATTTTTTCTTGATCAGACTTGCCAGAGATGTGACAATCTTAGTAAACATTTCAAAAAACCTCACTTGTTTTTATTCATCTCTCTCCTTTTAACTCTTTGTTTATTAATTTTGGGTATACTTACTAAATATATCCAGTTATATACTGTATTCTTATCGCTGTATTTCTAGGCCACTCTTCTGGTTATCAGTTGCTGTTGGAACAAACCACCTCAAACTTAGTGGCATAAAATAACACCATTTTATTATGCTTATGGATTACACAGGTCTGGAATCTCTTCATGGCATAGTGGGAATGGTTTGTCCTTGCTACGGGATAACTGGGGGTGCTTCAACTGGGGGTGACTTGAACAGCTGGAGGCTGGAATCATCTGAACACTTTTTTAGTTAATTCCTGGGTTGGGATACCTCAAAGGCCAGTCTCAGCCTGAGACTGTCAATCAGAGCACCTCTACATGGCCTCTCCATGGGGCTTGGACTTCTCATACATGGCAGCTGAGAGGGAGTATCTTGAGAGGGAGCATCTAGAAAGCAAGCAGTCTAAGAGAACCGGTAGAAGCTGCATGGCCTTTTATGATCTAGTCTTGGAAGTTACATAGCATTATTTCCACCATATTCTATTGGTCAAAGCTGTTACGAGCCCCCCAGATTCAAAGGCAGTAGATATATATCCTCACCTCTTGATGGATAGAGTGTCAATGATTTTAGGATTATATTTTAAAGATACCACAGTTTCCTACACTCTTTAATATTTACTATCCTTTTGTTTTTCCATGCTTTGTTCTGTTTTCTTTTCACCAGTCTTCCAGTTCATTAATTCTCTTTTCAGTATAACTCCAGTGGGCTTTTAATTTCAGTTCTAAGCTTTCCATTTATTTCTCTTTTTATATTTCTCATTCTATGCAGAAATTTTTTTATTTTTATTTATTTATTTATTTTTTATTTATTATTATTATTATTTTTTTGCAGTACGTGGGCCTCTCACTGTTGTGGCCTCTCCCGTTGGGGAGCACAGGCTCCGGACGCGCAGGCTCAGCGGCCATGGCTCACGGGCCCAGCCGCCCAGAGGCATGTGAGCTCTTCCCGGACCGGGGCTCGAACCCGTGTCCCCTGCATCGGCAGGCGGACTCTCAACCACTGCGCCACCAGGGAAGCCCTGAACTGATATATTTTTAATGCCTAGAGTGGTGCCTGGCATGTAGTAAGCACTCAAAATAATTTTTGAGTGAATGTATGAGATTGGAACTTATCAAGGAATGGTGAGAGGGAGCATTTGAACTCGAGCCTCCTGTTCCAGAGAGCTTGAAGTTAAGAATTTAACATTATTTCGAGATGAGGTTGTATTTACAGTCATTGAGATACAGGAAAGGGATTGAAAGACTTTCATTGTAGAACTTGTGTACTTTGTCCCATTACTGGGTGTCACAGCCTATAGTGCTCCATGAATTTATGCATTTTATTGGTACTGTGATTACTTATGAATAGCCTAATTCTGTTACACCATATTTTGTGTATTAAAACATTAATTGGTCCAATGTAAACACTTAAAATATGTCATGGTTTTGGTAATCTTGCTTTGGCATGTCTTCATTTTTACATTGATACTTGGGAACCTCAGGAAAAGTAGCCTCAAGCTTTTCTCAGCCTGTGAGAGGCTCTGGCAGAGACGACTCCTCAACTTACACTGTAGCTCCAAGTCTTCTGAACTACAGTTGAGCCCTTTTGTTAATTGCGTCACCTGCATCTTTAATTGCTTTGCCAGTTTGAGCTGTAATTTAGACATAATTTTAGCTACAAAGAGTTAAAATATGAGAGCATTTTAACCACTCTAAAATTTAGAAATAGGAACTTGAGACAAATTAGATTTTTCTAATAGAAATGTTCTGAGCCTAAAGCCCTAAAGGAGAGTGAGGAAACCAATTAACTTTAATTTAAATAATCATGTCTTAAGCAGTAAATGAACCAAGTTCTATTGTTAAAGAACAACTGTATTAAATCCCTGAAAGGTTAGCTTCAAAATGGCATTAATGCAGTGGTTTCAGGTCTAACTAATGAAATAAGTTTCTATTGGTCACCGTAACCTCTGTTTGTTGTCTTACTGGGCATTGTTATTGAGCGTAGTGGAGGGGAAAGATTGAGAGATCAAGGATAGACTAATTCCCACTGATGTTCCTATTGTTAGTAACTTTTTTCTTTAAGCCACAAACAAAAAAGCTAATCATTTTACTCCTGGGAAAAAACAGTACAAGAAAATGTGAGAAAAGATTATTTTCTTATTCTAAAACTTGCATATATATGTGCTTTTCTGTTTGTACTCGCTATTTTAAAATAATATATTTATGATGATTGAGATTACTATTTATAACTACAATGACTGAATTTCAGACAATGTCTATAAGCATTAAGGCAACCATCGATGATGTATTAATAAGGTATAATGCTAGAATCTGGCACTGGGTTAATGCCTGGAGATGTATTTTGGATGAGTTTATGTAATAGAATAGAAAGAACATGAATCTGGCAGGCACTATGAAGTCAGATCATGGAGGGCTTTAAATGCTATGCTCAAAGACTTAAATGTTATTCTTCTTATGCCTTCTGTATTTCTTCATCCTCAGATGCTACTTTAGTGTCCTTAGGAAAGCCAGGTTAACCTAACTGACACTGTCTCATCTGTAATATGGGAATAATAATCCTTTATTATGGTTATGCTGGAAGAATTAACAGACGTAATGCATGAGACTAAGGCTGGTACACAGTGGAAGCTTAATAAAGATTGGTCTTAGTATTGTTTTCTAGAATGAAATGCTGCTTTCTGCATTCCCCTATTAACCAATTTTGCACATCAGTGTTATGTTTGTGCTTTGCTAATGTCTGTTGTGTTCTTGGGAGAACCTTTTTATTTCCTTGTGGTATATTAGGGAAGAAGTCTAAAGAAACTGGTAGAGAATTTACTAAAATGGAAATTAGCATGGATTGACAGGCAAGGGCAAAAAGAGTTAACAGGGTTGGTATATTAAAGCCTTGACTTTCTGGAGATGCTTTTTTCTTCAAAACATAGCCAGTGCCTTTACTGGCAACATGACCTGTACCTTGTTCCAATTATTTATGCAAATCAAGGTAATTTTTTTTCTCTGTGAAGGACTTGATAAAATGATGCTATAGAAAAATCCAGTGCATTTCCATTATTGCTTGCTTAACAGCAATACTATTTTGTAGCAAGAGGAAAATAGTTTTGCAGAATGCTCCTCTACCCCTGCATAGAGAATACATAATATCATGTTTGTGTTGAAACTTTTTCTTCCAAAATGTCATAACCCCATAAAAAAGAGAATTAAAATCCTATTATTTTAATTTACATCTCACCACAAGATAAGTAAAGTTATCACTGAAATTCTAATTAAATGGGATGATTGACTAAGGTAGCACATCAAAGAGGAGAAGTGAATACGATAAGTCGAAGACTTATTAATTAGTCTGCGTGGAAGAAATTCCAGGGATGTCAAGCTGAGCCTGCTGCAAGGAGAAAAAAAGCAGACAAGAAAACGTTCGTTTCTTTGAAGTTAGGAACTGAGATAGTGATGGAGGTAATTGTGTCTGACTGGATCCAGTAATGAAGAGCTGTAAATCAGACCTCAGAATTGAAGGAAAGATTCAAGTAACGAATGTGGCTGCCCCCCCTGCTGCGAAGAAACAGAATGCAGAAAGCACTAATTGACCCAGCCTATCTCCCAGTAGTTCTCTGTTATTATTTATTAATTTTTAATTTCTGAATTATTTACGTCCTGGGAAATTACCCTTGACAGCCTGTTAGGCGCGCCAGAGTTAATGGAGGATGAAAGGATTGGTACCAGGATTAGCAGGGATGTAGTCACGGGCTACTGGATTTAATGATTTTGGAAAGATAAATTGATTTCACACAGCGTGTCACTTTATACTACTTTAGGGATACACCAGCTATTTGATTAATTGAGGAATAACCAATTCAAAGTATATTTGAAGTGTAAATGAGTCACACTGCTCAGCTGTTTATTTTTCCCTCTTTCGGAGAGGTCTGAATTTTCTTGAAGCTGATGATTAAAAGCTGATGAAGACACACTTGCACGCTTTGAATGCACACCTGTTTGATTCATATTAAACACAGAAGGGAAGAAAACCCTGAAATACAAAAGGAGATATTTTCACTCTTCTTAGTTCTCCTTTCTAATCTCTTTATGCGATTTTTTGGTTTTTTATTCCAGCATGTGGCACAGCAGTAGTTGCAACCTGCATCCCTTAAAAACTAGGCTCAAGAAAATTTCTCATTTGTTTTATGGCCTATGAAACAATTAGAAAGAAGCAGTGCTTGCTAATGAATAGAAAGAACAAATAGAAGAAAAGTGTATTAAAAGGAAACAATGACTTCAATGAACAGGGTAAGAGGATTAATCTATTAGGAAAATGAGTGAGGCAGCCTAAAAGCTCTGTGCCATCATGCCTTCTCCCTTTTTGGCCAATCTCATTAGTCTTGGGGTGTCTGCTGTTCTCACCTTTGTTCATCTCTCTCTGGCCTAGTCTTCCAACTGGTCTCAAGTCAAATCTTCCTCTCCCACTGTATTTGACATCAGTGCTTCTCAAAGTTTAATGTGCAAGTAGATCACTTGAGGGGTTCTTGCTACTCTACAGGTTTAGATTCGCTGGCTCTGGGAAGGGAGGCTGAGATTCTGCATAGGTTCCCAGGTGAAATCATGCTGCTGGTCCTTGACCAGACTTTGATCCTCAAAGTCCTACAAAACTCTGACAAACTCATTTTCTTTAAAAACATTGCTTTTAACCATGTAACTCTCTCATTCAGACACCTTAAGTGATTTCCAATATAGACAAGTAAATGCAGGTTCCTTAGCCGGGCATTCAAGTTCTTCCTAATACGATCACAACCTGCCTCCCGGGCATATCCTACATTCCCCAGCTCCATGCTTTTGTTTATGCCATTTCTTCTTCCTGAAATGCCTTTGAGAATTCTACCAGTGCCTCAAGTTGTATTTCAAATATCATATTCCCAGTGTTGGCTATTCTAACCTTCTCTCACTCAACAAGACATGCATTCTCCTTCAAATGCTTCTCTCGTATTTTAGTTTTACCTCTTTCTTGCCATGTGATATCTGCAATCTTGCATTATTGCCATTAATGTACTTATTTTTCCCTATGCGGTACTTTCCATCCTTAACCCCTATACCTTCCCAAATGTAGAGGGAAAAATATTTTTTTAACTTAAACCTCCTAATTTCATATCTACCATAAAGATTCAGACAAAAATAAACCACAAGAAATTGTGTCACGGAGTGTATGATGGGGAAATGTTCAGGAGTCTAACTACAAATAAAAAAGAGACAAAATTGTATTGTGGTTCTTTGGTGGCCAGCCAACTCTGTCTAACAAGCAAAAACAGAAGAAGACTTCAAGGGTTGCCCAGAAAATAGAAGAAAGAATTCAATAGAATTGAATTTAGGTGAGCAAGACTGCCACCCAGTAAGAAACTGATCCCTTAGTGCCCGTGTTAAGAGGACTTGCTTGGGTCTGGATCTTACTCTGTCTCCTAAGGATGGGCTCATAAGTAGAGAAACGCAAAAAGGGAAGAGGATTAGAGCTGGTCCATTCTCCTTGGGAAGACTGTTATTGATCCTATATCCCAGAGCTGTGTTCATTCTAGCTCTTCTTAAGTCCCTGGCTGTTCAGCTTTCACTTCAACTGATTTTTATCACTGGCAGCCAAAGAACTCTAAGTGATGTGAAAGACAGTTACAGTAGTAGGTGTTCAGCAAAGGTTTGCTCATCATCCACATGGTGATTCAGATCTGAATTTTATACATTCTCAGGGACAAGTCCTTAGTCTCTTAACACACAAGCATATTACCTTTGTGCCTTCGGCAAGCTTTCCCATACGCCTAGGATGTCATCCTCCCTGCTCTACTTCTCTGCTTGCTTAATGCCTACTCTTTCTTTATTTTTTTTTAACATTAATATCACCCAAAGGAGAGAATCGAGTTATTCTAAGTTTTATTATGAAAAAAATTCCACATACATCAAAGTTAAAAGAACTATACAATGGAACACCTCCTCTGCTTGGAGTCAATAACTGTTAACATTTTGCTGTATTTGTGTTATATTTTTTCAGAGTAAATTTGACATCATGAAATTCCCTGCTAAATACTCACCATGCAACTCCTAAGAATAAAGATATACTCCTGTATAACACAATTCCATTGTTATGCCTCAGAAAATTAATAGTAATTCCGTTGAATTAATCCAATTGTTTCATGAATGTCTTTTATATCTTTTTTAAAAAACAAGATCAAATAAAGTTGTTCACTCGTATTTGGTTGCTGGGTTTCTTTAGTCACTTTTCATATAGAATAGTGCACTATCTTTTTTATCATGGCATTCCTCTATCTCCTATATTTTTGATAAACTGAAAGGTCTAGAGGTTTGGTTAGATTCATGCTAAACATTTTTAGCAAGACTGTTTCTTAGGTGATGTTGTGTATTTCTCATCATATCAGGAAGCACATTATATCTGGTTATTCCACTATTAGTGATGCTGAGTTTGATCACTTGATCAAGATATGACCCCAAGAACACTCCATTTTAAAGTTAAAATTTTCACTGACTATTTTTTTAATCTTCAGATCAAATGTGATACTGTAATCTCTTCCCCTTATGTACTAAATATCCCTTACTTTGTTAGTGATATATGTGTATTGTAATACTTCTACTCTGTATTAAGGTAATAGTTTTGACATGTTTTCCTTGCTAGATGGTGAACTCCTTAAGGGGATGGTTGTTATTTTATTAACTTTATTTTCTTTAAGTTCTCTCTGGGGAAAGAAGCAAGATATAAATGTATAAATAAAATGCATTTCATTTATATTTGAAACTCCAATGTCCAGAATATGAAAGATTCTTTATAAGAAATTATGAGCCCTAGGTACTCCATGCCTCAGAATGGTCTATCAGTGAATGAAATAATTTTGAATTTACTCATTGGTCATAGACTGTTTTCACTGAGCTTTGGAACCACAATTTCAAATAGCTGGGAGCTGCACCACTTGAAATAGTGAAGTCTGGAGGATATTCCTAAATACCCAGTCATTCATATTGATCAAGCCCCTATACAAGTCTTATACTGAGAGGGTTATTTTACTGGGTTCTGGGTTATGTTGTTCAAGTATTATCCAATGTGTTCAGCTCTTGAGACCAGATAACTGTCTAGAATGGATAAGCAGATTTTTACTCATTAACTGTTCTAAAACACTCACTGAGAGCAACATCCTTAAAGAAAAGGAAGTCACACTTTGTTATAAAGCAGAAACTAGCACACCATTGTAAAGCAATTATACGCTAATAAAGATGTTAAACAAAAAAAAAGAAAAGGCAGTCAAAGGGAGTTCTAATGGTGGTATGTATTAATAATATTTAAATGGTCAAAACCTATAGCTGACTAGACAAAGCAAAGGGAGAATATAGAAACTCATTTGGTGGGATGTTTATAACCAATATCAGCATAGAAATGAGGAGTGATTCAAATTATTAGTTATTAAGAATTATTACAGTATGGCTCTGGGGTAGAAACAGACCAATGGAACAGAATGGAGAGTTCAGAAATAAATCTGTGTTTATGGGAATTTGATATAAATGTACCATAAAAAATGGACAAGGATGCCTTGTTGTGGTATATGACATTAAGAAAACTGGCTCTTCACCAGGAGAAAAAGCTGAACTTCTGATTTAACACTATACAAAGATGAACTCTAAATGGATTAAACTCTAAGTGAGAAAGTTAAAAATACAGATCCAGTAGAAGAAAAAGAAGAGTATCTTTGTGAAGTTTATTAAACCGTGAAAGCACAAATCATGAATGAAAAATTGATGATTTAACTACATTAGAATTAAGGCTTTTTGTTCAGTGAAGGATACGAAAAACAAAGTTAACAGATAGAGAGAATAGTTGCAGCATTGAAAACTAACAAAGGATTAATATCTAGATAAATGCTGTCCACTAAAAATATAATGCGAGCCCCATAAATTACTTAAAATATTCTAGTAGTCACATTAAAAAATTAAAAAGTGAAATTAGTTTTAATAATATATTTTACGCAATATACCCCAAATATTAGCATTTTAACATGAATTCAAAAATGAGATTTTTTTTAATTTTTAAAATTTATTGTATTTATTTTTTTACACAGCAGGTCCTTATTAGTCATCAATTTTATACACATCAGTGTATACATGTCAATCCCATTCTCCCAATTCATTCCACCACCACTACCACCACCCCGCCACTTTGCCCCCCTTAATGTCCATACGATTGTTCTCTACATCTGTGTCTCAATTTCTGCCCTGCAAACCAGTTCATCTATACCATTTTCTAGGTTCCACATATATGCATTAATATACCATTTTTGTTTTTCCCTTTCTGACGTACTTCACTCTGTATGACACTCTCTAGATCCATCCACGTCTCTACAAATGACCCAATTTCATTCCTTTTTATGGCTGAGTAGTATTCCATTGTATATATGTACCACATCTTCTTTATCCATTCATCTGTTGATGGGCATTTAGGTTGCTTCCGTGACCCGGCTATTGTAAATAGTGCTGCAATGAACATTGGGGTGCATGTGTCTTTTTGAATTATGGTTTTCTCTGGGTATATGCCCAGTAGGGGGATTGCTGGGTCATACAGTAATTCTATTTTTAGTTTTTTAAGGAACTTCCATACTGTTCTCCATAGTGGCTGTATCAATTTACATTCCCACCAGCAGTGCAAGAGGGTTCCCTTTTCTCCACACCCTCTCCAGCATTTGTTGTTTGTAGATTTTCTGATGATGCCCATTCTAACTGGTGTGAGGTGATACCTCATTGGAGTTTTGATTTGCAATTCTCTAATAATTAGTGATGTTGAGCAGCTTTTCATGTGCTTCTTGGCCATCTGTATGTCTTCTTTGGAGAAAGGTCTATGTAGGTCTTCTGCCCATTTTTGGATTGTGTTGTTTGTTTTTGTAATATTGAGCTGCATGACCTATTTATATATTTTGGAGATTAATCCTTTACCCCTTGATTCATTTGCAAATATTTTCTCCCATTCTGAGGGCTGTCTTTTCGTCTTGTTTATAGGTTCCTTTGCTGTGCAAAGCTTTGAACTTTCATTAGGTCCCATTTGTTTATTTTTGTTTTTATTTCCATTACTCTAGGAGATGGATCAAAAATATCTTGCTGTGATTTATGTCAAAGAGTGTTCTTCCTATGTTTTCCTCTAAGAGTTTTATAGTGTCTGGTCTTACATTTAGGTCTCTAATCCATTTTGAGTTTATTTTTGTGTATGGTGTTAGGGAGTGTTCTAATTTCATTCTTTTACATGTCACTGTCCAGTTTTCCCAGCACCACTTATTGAAGAGACTGTCTTTTCTCCATTGTATATCCTTGCCTCCTTTGCCATAGATTAGTTGACCATAGGTGCATGGGTTTATCTCTGGGCTTTCTATCTTGTTCCATTGATCTATGTTTTTGTTTTTGTGCCAGTTCCATATTGTCATGATTACTGTAGCTTTGAAGTATAGTCCGAAGACAGGGAGTTTGATTCCTCCAGCTCCGTTTTTTTCCCTCAAGACTGCTTTGGCTATTCGGGGTCTTTTGTATCTCCATGCAAATTTTAAGATTCTTTTGTTCCAGTTCTGTAAAAAGTGCCACTGGTAATTTGATAGGGATTGCATTGAATTTGTAGATTGCTTTGGGTAGTATAGTCATTTTCAGAATATTGACACTTCCAATCCAAAAATAGGGTATATCTCTCCATCTGTTGGTATCATCTTTAATTTCTTTCATCAGTGTCTTATAGTTTTCTGCATACAGGTCTTTTGTCTCCCTAGGTAGGTTTATTCCTAGATATTTTAATCTTTTTGTTGCAATGGTAATGGGAGTGTTTCATTAATTTCTCTTTCAGATTCTTTAACAGTAGTGTATAGGAATGCAAGAGATTTCGGTGCATTAATTTTGTATCCTGGTACTGTACCAAATTCATTGATTAGCTCTAGTAGTTTTCTGGTGGCATCTTTAGGATTCTCTATGTATAGTATCATGTCATCTGCAAACAGTGACAGTTTTACTTCTTCTTTTCCAATTTGTATTCCTTTTATTTCTTTTCCCACCCAATTGCTGTAGCTAGGACTTCCAAAACTATGTTGAATACCAGTGGTGAGCATGGACATTCTTGCCTTGTTCCTGATCTTAGAGGAAATGCTTTCAGTTTTTCACCATTGAGAATGATGTTTGCTCTGGGTTTATCATATATGGCCTTTATTATGTTGAGGTAGGTTCCCTCTATGCCCACTTTCTGGGGAGTTTTTTATCATAAATGGGTGTTGAATTTTGTCAGAAGCCTTTTCTGCATCTATTGAGATGATCATATGGTTTTTATTCTTCAACTTGTTAATATGGTGTATCACATTGATTGATTTGCATATATTGAAGAATCCTTGCATCCCTGGGATAAATCCCACTTGATCATGGTGTATGATCCTTTTAATGGGCTGTTGGATTCTGTTTGCTAGTATTTTGTTGAGGATTTTTGCATCTATATTCATCAGTGATATTGGTCTGTAATTTTCTTTTTTTGTAGTATCTTTGCCTGGTTTTGGTATCAGGGTGAGGGTGGGCTCATAGAATGAGTTTGGGAGTTTTCCTTCCTCTGCAATGTTTTGGAAGAATTTGAGAAGGACGGGTGTTAGCTCTTCTCTAAACATTTGATACAATTCACCTGTGAAGCCATTTGGTCCTGGACTTTTGTTTGGAATTGAATAGAATAGAATGGATGCTGTGGTTACCTTGTAGGTGTCTTAATCCCATCAGAGCCCTAAGCTGTCTTTGCCTTCCTACTTTCCAGGTTTCTTGCTGGCGACTCTCTGGCTGAACACAGCCATAGGGCATAAAGGTCAGCCTCACTGACAGGTTAGAGTGCAGAAACAAACTCTTCAGCACACCACGTCTTCCCCTTTCTTGACTTTTTTATTTTGGAGGGAGCATATCCTCAGTCTCTTCTTGAGAAAAAGTACATAGGAATTAAGTTTTTGAAATCTTGCATACCTGAAAACGTCTTTGTTCCCCTCATATGTATTTGATAGTTTGGCTGAATCTAGAATTGCAGTAGGAATACTTTTCCTCGGGATTTTGGAAGGTCTTTCTCCCTTGTCTTATTGCAATTGAGATGTCTGGAGTTATATTGATTCCTGATCCCTTGTATGTAACCTGTTTTTCTCTCTGAAAGCTTATATGATTTTCTCTTGGTCCCCAGTGTTCTGAAATTTCACAATGATGTACCTTGATATAGATCTACTCCAGTCTACTTGTTTTGGTTGGGGGCACTCAGTGGGCCCTTTTAACCTGGCAACTGATGTCTTTTGTTCTGGGAAATTTTTGTTGACTTGTTTTATTGATGATTTTTCCACTTTGTTTTATCTGTGCTCTTTTCTAGGAAAAAAATATCCATTATTAAGATGTTGAACCCTCAGGTTGGCTCCTTTTATTTTTCTTATATATTTTCTCCTATTTTCCTTTCTCTTTTGTCTTATTGCTCTGCTTTCTCAGATCTTTCTTCAACTTTATCTTCCAATTCTTCAATTGAAATTTTAAAAATTAGAGCTATTTTGTAATTTTCAAGAGCTCTTTTTACTCTCTGAATTTTCCTTTTATGTAGTGCTTTTAAAAATTTTTTTTAAGTTTTCACAAGGGTAATCTTTTCCTCTGATTTCTCAGAAGATACTAGTAGTTTCGTTGAAGTGTTCTTCTCTCTATATAGTCTCTGTTTTCTCCAAGTTACCTTCTTTTGATCATTGGTTTTGACCTCTGTCTTATATGGTAGATGTCTTCCACAATGAACTGGTTGTCCTCTCTTATATGTTCATGATTAAGAATGAAAGGCTGACTGAGCTCTGTCCACCAGAGCAACAGCCAGCTCTGTCCACCACCAGTCCCTCCCATCAGGAAACTTCCACAAGTCTCTTAGATAGCCTCAACCACCAGAGGGCAGACAGTAGAAGCAAAAGAACTACAATCCTGTAGCCTGTGGAACAAAACCCACATTCACAGAAAGACAGACAAGATGAAAAGGCAGAAAGCTATGTACCAGATGAAGGAACAAGATAAGACCCCAGAAAAACTACTAAATGAAGTGGAGATAAGCAACATTCCAAAAAAGTATTCAGAATAATGATAGTGAAGATGATCCAGGACCTCAGCAAAAGAATGGAGGCAAAGATCGAGAAGATGCAAGAAATGTTTAACGAAGATCTAGAAGAATCAAAGAACAAACAAACAGAGCTGAACAACACAATAACTGAAATGAAAACTACACTAGAAGGAATCAATAGCAGAATAACTGAGGCAGAGGAACGGATAAGTGACCTGGAAGACAGAGTGGAGGAATTCAATGCTGTGGAACAGAATAAAGAAAAAAGAATGAAAACAAATGAAGTCAGCCTAAGAGACCTATGGGACAACATTTAAATACAACAACATTCGCATTATAGGGGTCCAGAAGGAGATGAGACAGAGAAAGGACCCTAGAAAATATTTGAAGAGATTATAGTCAAAAACTTCCCTAACATGGGAAAGGATATAACCACCTAAGTCCAGGAGGTGCAGAGAGTCCCATACAGAATAAAGCCAAGGAGAAACAGGCCGAGACATATAGTAATCAAATTGGCAAAAATTAAAGACAAAGAAAAACTATTGAAAGCAGCAAGGGAAAAATGACAAATAATATACAAGGGAACTCCCATAAGGTTAACAGCTGATTTCTCAGCGGAAACTCTACAAGCCAGAAGGGAGTGGCATGATATCCTTAAAGTGATGAAAGGGAAGAACCTACAACCAAGATTATTCTACCAGGTGAACATTTCACTCAGATTCGATGGAGAAATCAAAAACTTTACAGACAAGCAAAAGCTAAGAAAATTCAGCACCACCAAACCATCTCTACAACAAATGCTAAAGGAACTTATCTAAGTGGGAAACACAAGAGAAGAAAGGGCCTACAATAACAAACACAAAATAATTAAGAAAATGGTAATACGAACATACATATCAATAATTACCTTAAATGTGAATGGATTAAATGCTCCAAGCAAAAGATACAGGTTTGCTGAATGGATACAAAAACAAGACCCATCTATATGCTGTCTACAAAAGACCCACTTCAGACCTAGGGACACATACAGACTGAAAGTGAAGGGATGGAGAAAGATATTCCAGGTAAATGGAAATCAAAAGAAAGCTGGAATAGCAATATTCCTATCAGATAAAATAGACTTTAAAATAAAGTCCTCTTTACAAGAGACAAGGAAGGACACTATATAATGATCAGGGGATGAATCCAAGAAGAAGGTATAACAATTATAAATATATATGCACCCAACTTAGGAGCACCTCAACACATAAGGCAACTGCTAACAGCTATAAAAGAGGAAATTGACAGTAACACAATAATAGTGTGGGACGTTGGCACCTCACTTACACCAAAGGACAGATCATCCAAAATGAAAATAAATAAAGAGACAGAAGCTTTAAATGACACAATACACCAGATAGATTTAATTGATATTTATAGGACATTCCATCCAAAACCAGCAGATTACACTTTCTTCTCAAGTGTGCACAGAACATTATCCAGGACAGATCACATCTTGGGTCACAAATCAAGCCTCAGTAAATTTAAGAAAATTGAAATCATATCAAGCATCATTTCTGACCACAACACTATGAGATTAGAAATCAATTACAGGGGGAAAAAAACATAAAAAATACAAACACATTTAGGCTAAACAATATGTTACTAAATAACCGAGAGATCACTGAAGAAATCAAAGAGGAAATCAAAAATACCTAGAGACAAATGACAATGAAAACACGACGATCCAAAACCTATGGGGTGGAGCAAAAGCAGTTCTAGGAGGGAAGCTTATAGCTATACAGCCTACCTCAAGAACAAGAAAAATCTCAAATAAACAATCTAACATTACACCTAAAGGAACTAGAGAAAGAAAAATAAAGCCCAAAGTTAGCAGAAGAAAGAAATCATCAAGATCAGAGAAGAAATAAATGAAATAGAAACAAAGAAAACAATAGCAAAGATCAATAAAACGAAAAGCTGGTTCTTTGAGAAGATAAGCACAGTTGATAAACCATTAGCCAGACTCATCAAGAAAAAGAGGGAGAGGACTCTAATCAATAAAATTAAAAATGAAAAAGGAGAAGTTACAACAGACACTGCAGAAATACAAAGCATCCTAAGAGACTACTACAAGCAACTCTATGCCGATAGATTGGACAACCTGGAAGAAATGGACAAATGCTTAGAAAGGTATAAACTTCCAAGACTGAACCAGGAAGAAATGGAAAATATGAACAGACCAATCACAAGTATTGAAATTGAAACTATGATTTAAAATTTTTCAACAAACAAAAGTCCAGGACCAATTCACAGGTGAATTGTATCAAATGTTTAGAGAAGAGCTATCACCCGTCCTTCTCAAATTCTTCCAAAACATTGCAGAGGAAGGAAAACTCCCAAACTCATTCTATGAGGCCACCATCAACCTGATACCAAAACCAGGCAAAGATACTACAAAAAAAGAAAATTACAGACCAATATCACTGATGAATATAGATGCAAAAATCCTCAACAAAATACTAGCAAACAGAATCCAACAGCCCATTAAAAGGATCATACACCATGATCAAGTGGGATTTATCCCAGGGATGCAAGGATTCTTCAATATATGCAAATCAATCAATGTGATACACCATATTAACAAGTTGAAGAATAAAAACCATATGATCATCTCAATAGATGCAGAAAAGGCTTCTGACAAAATTCAACACCCATTTATGATAAAAACTCCCCAGAAAGTGGGCATAGAGGGAACCTACCTCAACATAATAAAGGCCATATATGATAAACCCAGAGCAAACATCATTCTCAATGGTGAAAAACTGAAAGCATTTCCTCTAAGATCAGGAACAAGGCAAGAATGTCCATGCTCACCACTGGTATTCAACATAGTTTTGGAAGTCCTAGCTACAGCAATTGGGGAAGGAAAAGAAATAAAAGGAATACAAATTGGAAAAGAAGAAGTAAAACTGTCACTGTTTGCAGATGACATGATACTATACATAGAGAATCCTAAAGATGCCACCAGAAAACTACTAGAGCTAATCAATGAATTTGGTACAGTACCAGGATACAAAATTAATGCACCGAAATCTCTTGCATTCCTATACACTACTGTTAAAGAATCTGAAAGAGAAATTAATGAAACACTCCCATTACCATTGCAACAAAAAGATTAAAATATCTAGGAATAAACCTACCTAGGGAGACAAAAGACCTGTATGCAGAAAACTATAAGACACTGATGAAAGAAATTAAAGATGATACCAACAGATGGAGAGATATACCCTATTTTTGGATTGGAAGTGTCAATATTCTGAAAATGACTATACTACCCAAAGCAATCTACAAATTCAATGCAATCCCTATCAAATTACCAGTGGCACTTTTTACAGAACTGGAACAAAAGAATCTTAAAATTTGCATGGAGATACAAAAGACCCCGAATAGCCAAAGCAGTCTTGAGGGAAAAAAACGGAGCTGGAGGAATCAAACTCCCTGTCTTCGGACTATACTTCAAAGCTACAGTAATCATGACAATATGGAACTGGCACAAAAACAAAAACATAGATCAATGGAACAAGATAGAAAGCCCAGAGATAAACCCATGCACCTATGGTCAACTAATCTATGGCAAAGGAGGCAAGGATATACAATGGAGAAAAGACAGTCTCTTCAATAAGTGGTGCTGGGAAAACTGGACAGTGACATGTAAAAGAATGAAATTAGAACACTCCCTAACACCATACACAAAAATAAACTCAAAATGGATTAGAGACCTAAATGTAAGACCAGACACTATAAAACTCTTAGAGGAAAACATAGGAAGAACACTCTTTGACATAAATCACAGCAAGATATTTTTGATCCATCTCCTAGAGTAATGGAAATAAAAACAAAAATAAACAAATGGGACCTAATGAAAGTTCAAAGCTTTGCACAGCAAAGGAACCTATAAACAAGACGAAAAGACAGCCCTCAGAATGGGAGAAAATATTTGCAAATGAATCAAGGGGTAAAGGATTAATCTCCAAAATATATAAATAGGTCATGCAGCTCAATATTACAAAAACAAACAACACAATCCAAAAATGGGCAGAAGACCTACATAGACCTTTCTCCAAAGAAGACATACAGATGGCCAAGAAGCACATGAAAAGCTGCTCAACATCACTAATTATTAGAGAATTGCAAATCAAAACTCCAATGAGGTATCACCTCACACCAGTTAGAATGGGCATCATCAGAAAATCTACAAACAACAAATGCTGGAGAGGGTGTGGAGAAAAGGGAACCCTCTTGCACTGCTGGTGGGAATGTAAATTGATACAGCCACTATGGAGAACAGTATGGAAGTTCCTTAAAAAACTAAAAATAGAATTACTGTATGACCCAGCAATCCCCCTACTGGGCATATACCCAGAGAAAACCATAATTCAAAAAGACACATGCACCCCAATGTTCATTGCAGCACTATTTACAATAGCCGGGTCACGGAAACAACCTAAATGCCCATCGACAGACAAATGGATAAAGAAGATGTGGTACATATGTACAATGGAGTATTACTCAGTCATAAAATGGAATGAAATTGGGTTAATTGCTTTGTAGAGATGTGGTTGGATCTAGACACTGTCATACAGAGTGAAGTACGTCAGAAAGGGAAAAACAAAAATGGTATATTAACGCATATATGTGGAACCTAGAAAATGGTATAGATGAACTGGTTTGTAGGGCAGAAATAGAGACACAGATGTAGAGAATAAACGTATGGACACCAAAGGGGGAAGGTGGCGGCGCGGGGATGGTTGAGGTGGTGGGATGAATTGGGAGATTGGGATTGAAAAAAAAATAATAAAAGTATGAAGGGCTGAAATATAATTGGTTTTCTGAGTACTGTTGTGCAGGTTGTTTCCTTTGAATGACACGGTTAGGTGATGTGAATGGGCTGTTCGTTGGTGAACTCCTGATGCCAGTATTTTTAAATCTTTCCTCTTCGGTTGGTTATGTTTAGGAGAAATGAATCTTCCACTCTCCCGCCTACAGGAAAATGGTCGTGTTTCTGGCATTCTGGGAGCCAAGTCAGGGAAGAGCTAGATATTGTTGTTGCTCAGCGTTCAGTCATGACATCTCTCTGTGTTTGGTATGATAATAATAACATACCTTCAATTATGTGTGATGACTCATAATCCAGAGGCCTTCTGTACCTACTTCTGAGAATAAACTATATACTACAAGGTTTATGTGTGTATAATTTAATATAAATGCCATATATATTAAAATATAGCAGAGTGCAATGTGAGAAGAGATAGAGAACTAGCCTGGTGGAACAGCTTTCACCAAGTCCTCCCCTTTTTAGCCACCTAGTTATTTCAGCCTCCCCTTCGAAAGCAAGCAGAGGTACAGAACGCTCCTAGTTGTCAATCTGCTTCCTAGATTCCAAAGTTTCACTGCTCTTATATTCTCTTGTCTTCATGTTCATGTGGGTTTAGGCCTTTCTTTTTTTTTTTTTTTTTTTTTTTGTGGTACGCGGGCCTCTCACTGTTGTGGCCTCTCCCGTTGCGGAGCACAGGCTCCGGACGCGCAGGCTCAGTGGCCATGGCTCACGGGCCCAGCCGCTCCGCAGCATGTGGGATCTTCCCGGACCGGGGCACGAACTCGTGTCCCCTGCATTGGCAGGCGGATTCTCAACCACTGCGCCACCAGGGAAGCCCGGTTTAGGCCTTTTAAAGAAACTCTTTACTCGTTTTAGTGGAAGTGAAATTAGGTGAAATTAGGGGTGTGTTTTACTCTACCATCTTCACCCAGAAAACCATTTACGTCCCTTGTGCTTCTTTGAAAATAAGGAATGAGGCAGAAGTTACAGGTTATTGAGAGAAAGACCAATCAAGGGGTCCTTCCGTCTCCTTTATTTTCTTTCCGTGACAATGTGAAACAGTATTTAGATCGAACAGGTACGTATTCATTTAAGCTCTCTGCTGTTGAGAAAACTAGTTTTGAAAGTTTGAACAGTCCGGGCAACCACATTTTGGTCTTTGAAGCCAACTCATAGGGCTTTTTCCACAACCCGTGACTAAACTTTGTGCGCACAGTAGCTGGTTACTTAAGGAACAGAGGCATCCATCGTATTAGCTCTCCTAGGTCAGAAATGGCTGGTTCCTCTGAGAGCAAATTCAAATTATTCTGTCTCGTTTGAGGGAAATACAGTGTCCAGTTTTCCTGTAATAAACACATAAAATAGCATGCAAGTTTAATTTCTGAACAAGAAGCTTTTCTTGTGTTACTTAGCACACAATTACGTGTTAATTATTGAAATATGGATAAATTGTCTTCTGGGAAGGGGCACTCGGGGCTTAGTATGTAGTACGATAATAAATAAAAAGTTGGAAAATATTGATTCCATTCATTTCCCATAGAAATGAGAAAAAGAAATCGTTAAATGTATGACAACTGTTATGGATACTTCAGGACTGTAAAATGGGAAATTTGCCAACAACCTCTCTGGCTGACCTTAAATGACATTTAGCTGTCTCCCTTTTTTTCCTTTATCCTCTCCTTCCTTCCCTCAAACATGTTTTTGATCCTCAGCGCGTTCAGGGCTCTGAACTTGTTTCTGGAGCTCTAGCTATGAACAAGGCAGACACTGTCCCTGCCTTCTTGAAACTATGCTCTGGCAGAAGGGACAAGTGTGAAACAAGTGACTACAACGTGACTTACTGCGATAAGAATATAAAAGAGGAGGACGCCCGCCAATCTCAGGTGTAGTATTTGAGCTGATATCTGAAAGGAGTAAAAGATGCTTGCTTAGGCAAAGAGCAGATGTAGGGAGCCCGGGAAAGCAGTACCAGACCTGAGTAACAGTAAGTGTAAATAAATGACCAGAGGCACTCCTGGATGGCCAGAGCCTAGTGACAGAGGGAGACAGAGACAGAGAGAGATCAGAGATGAGGCTGGGCAGAAAGCCAAGTCCACATCATGTTTGGCTGCAATATTCCCTCAGAAAAAAAATAATAACCCCTTACAGCAGAAACGTCAGGCAGGGAGTTTACTTGCTCAACCGTTTAAATGGTCATCCAGCTTCAATATGACAATACATTTCAATGAAAACATTTTACTGAGGACAAGTTTTCAAAAAGTATATATGTATATATTTTTTTAATGGTTTAGACTTTTATTAGACTACAAAATGGGTTTTCTAATGGGTGAACGCGAACAGGATCTATTAAGAATACCTAACACCATCTATTATGTTATCTGCTAATGTGTCTACCTCCCAGTGTTTTAGTTTTGTTTTAATCACAATTCAGTGTTTAAAAGATAAAGCTTTTTTAAAAAATAAACAAAAGATAAAGCTTCTTTTAGCATTCACTATTGCTCAATAGCTGAATGTGTGTGCTGTCTGAGATCATGAGGTTAGTGGTGCTTATTTCAGTATTAAATAAAAGGATTCATTTTCATTGAAGCAAGCAGGGAATTAAGCTTACAACTTCAATTACCAATAATTAATTCCCTACATTGCAAGCCATGCAGTTTGCATTTAAACTCTCAATGCCCAAAGGATAACAAAAATCTATTTTGATCACTTTTTATTTTCATCATTTAAGGAGTACATCTTACTTCAATTAGGCACATGCATTTCCAGATTATAAAAGAGAACAAATACCCCTTCTAAAAAACTAGGCGATCAGAGCGGGGGAGACTTTTAAGCATGACAAAGAAATCCTAGGATGTTTTCATTTCTCTTGCTTTTACTAAAGGAGCGCCTGATATTGTGTAGAATTAGCTACCTCATTTACGAGAACATATTATTTACAAGCAGACGGATCATTTCCCTTAATTTGCTTTTTTCTTTTTGTAAAAATTAAAGTATGGTTGATTTACAATGTTGTGTTAATTTCTGCTGTACAGCAAAGGAATTCAGTTATACATATATATACTTTTAAAAAATATTCTTTTCCAGTATGGTTTATCATAGGATATTGAATATAGTCCCTGTGCTATACAGTAGGACCTTGTTGTTATGCATTCCATTATATAATAGCTCACATCTGCTCACCCCAGCCTCCCACTCCATCCCTCCCACAACCCCAGCCCCTCTAAATTTGCTTTTCCTTATGCATTATACCATTCTTCGGTGGCTTTTCACTACCTGAGAAAAATTTTAAATTCAAAATGAAGCAAAATTAAGTCCTGCTTCAAAGCCAAGCCCACCACCTTGGGCAGGGGGCATAAGGGTCAGAAGAACTCTTCAAAGAGGGAGACTTGACCTACAGATGGATGAGAGAGACTGAGTTCATCAGGATGGTCCGCATTTGGGGGGACAAGTTCTGAGCAAAAGAAAGAAGCCGCCAGTGTGTCACCAAAGCAAAGACACAATCAGAGCCAGAGTTCGTAGAGATGAAAAGAGGTGCTTGGAATTAGGTTTCACTGGAAACAGGTAGACCTGTGTGGCATGCAGAAAAATAAGTTCTAAGAAGCCTTATCTTTCAAGTTTTGAAGGCATTAATTTTCTTCCTGCTTGCAAGTGTTAACTTTGCCCCAAATCTCATTATTTATAACAATTGACCATGTTATAATAATATCTCATTTAAGTGGAACTCAGTGAAATGAAACCATAAATTAACTGGAATTAGCTTCTTCATTTGGCTTTCAGGAAAAAGGATGCAGTATCAGTCATTTAATAAAAAGTTATAACTACAGTGGCAAGTTCTAACGTTAGTACATATCCATCCCAATCTTCAATCCATGCTGTACAATGTCCAAACATGTTTAGAATCTGGTTCCCATACCCTGCAATATCCTTAATATAGCAGTAACACACTAAACAAAAATTATACCTCCCATTTTAAGAAAACAAACCAAGATCAACCAATGTATGTTTTAAAAGATTCTCTTTATAAGGGTTGAAGTAAAAAGGATTTTCTGGACAAGTGAACCTTAATGATTAAAAATGGTAATAGTTATTCAGTCTAACATTCAAGCAGTCTGATTAATCAATCAGCTTCTTGCATCATTAAGTAAAAATATATAAAACATTGAAAGAGACCCAGCCATCAAATCAAATTCCATCAACAGTTTCTAAATGCAAAGAGAAAAGAGAAGGATTTGCTGGATATTAGCATACAAACCAAATGAAAACAGATTTCATGCTTCTGGAGGCCAAAAGCCACATCTACTAAAATCATTTAAACACAGAGACTTACCACTGGCCCTGGTGTGTATATGCTTGATGCATTGTCAGCACAGTCAAATATTTCCACCCTAGGAAATCAAATCTAAATGATATAACAAGTGATTTCACATGACAAACTTAGAGAAAGCATTAATTTTTCTTTAATTGCTGAGTTTTTGTTAATGAACCACTCTGATAAAGGAAAGGTAAAGGAGAAGATTTAATTTGCTTGGGAATGAAGATTAACTATGTGACATTTGTATCTTGGTTTCTGTCTTCATATTTTTAAGGTCAAACCTTAAACAATAAAGGTAAGCCACTCATCTCACACTCTTAGTTGCCTCGCTGCTCCACACCATGTTTTAGACACAACCTCTCTCTCTGCTGATGTTTTTAACACAGACAAGCAACTTCTACCCAGGAAATTTCTTGTGGTACATACAAATGTAAGTTTCCAAGCACAATGGATATTATTAGCTCAAAATAGCCCTACTGGACCACACAGCTCTGAACCCACCCCTTAGTCATAGATAGCCAAAGAGGAGAGAGAAGGCCCAGATTTGCTTGGAAAGATAGGCCAACCCTGGAGGTCCATCCAAAGCCTGATGGATTTGCCATTACACAACTGTTCTTGCCTGGGAAGAGGAGCAGGGAACACTTGAACTGCCTTCCAAGATTCTGTAAATGATGAACTTCTGAAGACAACAGCATACCACTGGCTAAAACCATCTCAGTAAGTACATGAGAATTCAAGACAGACTGGATCAGAAAGCCAGAAAGATGTCTGTTGTTTCCCAGTTGGAACTAGAGGCTATCTCAAGGTTAACAGTCAGCTAAAGCTTGCAGATATGCTACTTTTCACAAGTAAAAGAGACAGTTTATGGCCATCATCTGTCACTCAAGCATTTTTGAGTTGTTTTCCCACTAGAGATAATGATCTCATATTTCTCTGCTCTGTGCTCCTTGTTACCAAATTACAGTTTTTGAAGTGAATAATTAGGTAGGGGTGCAGACTTTGGCAGTGCAACACCACTCTTACTGAACATGCCCAGAGTTCAAGTGAGTTACAATTAATGGAGGTCATAAAACTAGTTAATAATCGAACACAGGCTTGAACTCAGATCTCTTATCTTCTTACTTTACCATGCTGACTATATAAGTCATTCCAGTGTTTCAGATAGATTGTTATTCCTCATTGTCATAGGTGGAACAATGCTCCTCCCCAAATGTCTACACACTAAACCTTAGAACCTATGAATGTGTTTTGTTATATGGCAAAGAGAATTAGGGTTGCAGATGGAATTAAGGTTGCTAATCAGCTGAGTTTAAAATAGGGAGATTATCCTGGATTACCAGGATGAGTTCAATATAATAACAAAGGTCTTGAAATGTTGAAGAAGGAGGTAGAAGAGTCAGTGTCAGGGTGATCTAATGTGAGAAAGACTTGATTGGACATTGTCGGCTTTGACCATAGAAGGGGGTCACCAGCCAAGGTATGTGGGCAGCCTCTAGAAACTGAAAAGGCAAGAAAACAGATTTTTCCCTAAAGCCCTCAGAAAGGCAGTGTCCTGCCAACATCCTGATTTTAGGCTAGTGAGACTCATTTTGGACTTCTGACGTCCAGCACTGTAAGATAATAAATTGATGTTGTTTAAACAACTAAATTTGTGTAAATCGGTTACAGCAACAATAGAAATCTAATACACTCTCTAAAGTGTCTAAAAATAAACACATGATAGCAAAATTCAATAGTACATCCCACTATTTTATAAAAATATTATTCCTTGAGATTTGATCTTTAACAGGTTGTAACAGTTAAGAACAGCAGCAAATACTCAAACATAGTACCTATTACATGTCAAAAACTGTTCTAGATATTAGATACATTTACTCACTTAAACCTTTTCAGAACATTGTGAGGTGGTTCTATTATCACCCCCACTTTATAGAGAAGAGAACTGAGGCAGCACAGAGAAGTCATGCAACTAACTTGGCCAAGGTTACAAAGCTGGAACTTTGCAGAACTGGGATTGAACCCAGACTTGAGCCAGTCCACTGCTGTGCTATTCTGCTTCTCTCAATGGTAGTGGCCCAACAGATGGCATCTTTACCCAGGGTCAACACAGATGATCTCGTATTTTACCCAAGATCTTAACAAAATTGCTGTGGAGATACATTGTTTTCTAGTACACAGATTTTTTTTTCCTTTGAAATATTTTTAGCTTTTTCCTGAAGGCTTTCCATACTATTACTTAACCTTTTCTCCCCTCATAGCACTGAGACTGTTTTTATGTTAGTCACCAAAAATATCATAGCCTTGCAGATATGGATTATTCAAGAACTGATCAATATGTCTGGTTTCCCAGCTCAGTTGTCTCTGTTCCTTTTTGCCTCTTGCCCTATTCAGATACCTTACCCCATCTACTAGTCTACTTACAGTGAAGGGCAGAGGAGGTGCAAATAAAATCTGCAGACTTAGTTACTTGTCAATAGCTCTTGACCCATGGCTGCCTACCATGGATTTCCTTTTTCTCTATTTGTTTTAAAGTGAAACTTAAGCTTCTTGTGTTCCTATGATGTCTTATATTTAGACATAATTTTCTTTTAAGTCTTCATTTCTAATGTAGGCTTTTGAGATTTGTTAATTTGATTTGTTCATGCTATGCCATACTCTCTATTATCACAGATGATCAGGAATTGGCTTTAATCATGTTTTGCTTTGCTTTGTTTTGTTTTGGTCTCTAGACACAGAAAACCAAAATAAGAAGTCAAAATCAGTTTGTTCTTCAAGGCTTCCTTCCCACTTAAAACATACTCCACTCACTGTGATAGCCCATGAATGGAAATAGATTAGCAGTGGCTGATAGATCAACAGGGACTGTCTGAAGTATTTTTGAAAAGGAGTTTATGGAATAATCTGGGCTCTTTTAGAAGAGTTCAGTGATCTAGATGTTCATTAGTAGATGTGGATGTAGATTTTGGAGATGAGCTGGGTCTTACAACTGCCACCCATTTGCCTTGCTTGCTGGCCTGAGTCAAGAACTGGTTCGCTATAAATTCCTGCTGATCTTCTGTGCGGATGAACTTGGGTCTAGGTGGTACCATCTGTTTCAACCTTACCATTTTCCTGAATCCCCGGAGTTTTCAAAAAACTTGAAACTACATTAAGCCACATAGACTACAGTGTGTAATTCTCTAAAACGTAGCCTAAAATGAATGGAATTAAGATTAAATTAAATACAGAGTGTTTTAGGCTTCAAATAATAGTTTAGCAATTTGAAGGATTATTAGACAATGCAGAAGTTCATTGGCAGCTGGTATAAACTTTCTTTTTATAATAACAATAGCTATCATTTATTGGGTTCTTTTCATTTGTGAGGCCCTTTGTTCAGTGACTTTATATACTTATTTTATCCTCATCCAAACCCACAAGGAAGGTATTTTAAACTCCCATTTTACAGAAGAGAAAATTGAGGCCAATGAGGTTAAGTAACTTTCATTCAGTCCCATAGGAATCTCCCCTGAAGGCTTTGGTGGAGGATTGCCTCCTAGGGAAAAAACAAATCAGATGGATGCCTTCTGAATGCACCTCAGCCCAGAGATGAAATTGAACCCACTTCTTACTATCCCCATTTTAAAAAGTAAGTTACTAAAATAAAAATGTTGAGCGATATGTTTGAAGCCATCAAGGGATTAGACAGGGCCAGATCTCAGCGATATCTACCTCTCAGGACTGTGTTAAGATGGAGCAACCAGTCTCTCTCAGTGCCTTTTATCTCTCTTTCTAGGTCAGTCCCTGCAGGGTTTCAATCCTGTCAGTTACTCTTTTCTGCATTGCCTATCAATTATTTGCTGTCTTGCTCTGGGGTTGCGATATTTAAAAGACACATATCAAGCTGTGAGGATTTGCCTGAATTTCCTGGGTCCTTGCCTCAATTTTCTGCTTAATTTTTGCTTGAGACCAGTTATACAAAGGGGGTGGATTTCCTTTTGCATCAGAGGTCAGTGCAGAAAGTTTGGAAAGCTTGGTAATTAACAAGGACTCATGAAATCCGACCTCTGGCAGGAACTCAAACCGCATGAAATATCAGTTGAGCGACTATTTGGATGTCCTGTTGAGGCTTTGTCTAGGTTAAGGCTCTCAGAAATACATAGCTTAACACACACACAGCTTCAGCTTCAAATTGGTTCGTGTGGTGTATTGATTTGGGTCATGCGGGCCAGGAAAAAATATTTGGGCGATATTATTTGGATTTACTCCAGCTCTCAGGATTAAAGTTAAGTGAAAGTTACCATGTCTGCCATTTTTTTAACAGCCTGGTGAGAAGAAAAGTACTTCAGAGATTCAGAGAACTTCAAGGAAAAACTGAATCCATGTGCTTCGAAGAGGCACCTGAGACGATGATGATTAAACATCATGTTCTGTAAATGGTTACTGGTTACTTAATACCTTTTAATTAGAATAGTACTTTAAGTGTTACTACATAGGCTTTATAACTAGTATTCAGTTTAAAGACCAAATGATGATCTCTCTTGTTATGAGAACAATGATGTGATTATATTTCTTTTAGCAAGTTCTTGCCGAGGCTATAGAGACTTGTGACAGGATTGCTATGTGTTCACCAAAACCCACTTCTTATCTACTGTGCAGACAGCCAGCCTACATTTGCCAGCCTCCCCAGTACTTAGTCATGACCATGTAACTGAGCTCTGACCAATGAAATGTGGGTGGAAATGAGGTACATTACTTCTAGGCCTAGACTCTCCCCCCAAAAAACTCCTACAATACCCCTCCTAGTCTCTCTGATGTCTGTCCTCTGACTATATGATCCAAGAGAGGACTCTGAGACTCTGGTTATTTTGAATCCACAGATGAAACAACCACATTGGACATCGTGTATGAAAGAGAAACTTTTATTCTGTTAAGCCACTGAGATCTTGGTGTCTGTTATGGCAGCTAGCAGTACTTACCCTAACTAATAAAGACATGGTTTATGCAAACTAGATTAAAAAAATAGTGTTATAATTAGCAGGCCTGAGTAAATAAAACTGCATCACTTTTACAAGTTAATATGGATTTGAATTGAGATCTCAAAATCTATACTTTTCCTGTTGCCCTAGCACACAGTACCAAAAGAACTAATTGAAAATTCAGTACATTGATCATTATGTTATTTGTTATCACGTCCAACAACTGGTTTGTCTGATATTTATTTATTTATTTAATATATTTATTGATTGATTTTTGGCTGCGTTGGGTCTTTGCTGCTGCGAGCGGGCCCTCTCTAGCTGTGGCGAGCAGGGCTACTCTTTGTTGCGGTGCGCCAGCCTCCAGCTGCAGTTGGCTTCTCTTGTTGCAGAGCATGGGCTCCAGGCACGCGGGCTTCAGTAGTTGTGGCTCGCGGGCTTAGTTGCTCCGCGGCACGTGGGATCTTCCCGGACCAGGGCTCAAACCCATGTCTCCTGCATTGGCAGGCGGACTCTCAACCACGGCACCACCAGGGAAGCCCTGTCTGATATTTAAACTAAAATTAACAGGTATTTAAACTCAGGAAGCGAGTAGTTTACGTGACATAAAAAGTTTACAGGTGAGCTCTTCTTGCTTATGTTGAGAACATCATGATTTTATTTTTTTATCTGTTTTCAGCAGTAAAATTAACAGAATTTAAAAATTTGTTTAAACCTTAAGCTCATCTGAAGGCATTTGAATAGTCAAAGTAACAACATTTATCTTGAGTATCTCAAGGATACTTTAACCAATTTCGTTTATTTTTGTACTTAATCTTTTGTTTCCTAGAGAACTGTCCAAGGGAGCTTAGAATCTCTGGGGGGAAAATGATAGTGAATATGATATAAAACAGTCAATTATTTATTATAACATTCATTATTAGATTATCCTGTGAAAAGCAAAGTAGTAACAGGACAAGTATTGATACTTTATGAACAAATGTGCTTTCAAATAATCTTAACCTGTGATAGGAGAAAGAAATGGAATTTTTAAAATAAATCCCAGTGGGAGAACTTGGATGCCTTTTAGAACACAAATTGGAAGCTACTTATTAGACAAGGGTAGTTTGTTCTGGGTCCACACCAGACAATGGCTTCAAAAGCTTTTAAAGTAGGTCATTTGAGTGCTCTAAAATGTTTGGCATATGGTCACCTTCTTTAGCATGTGCATGTGATAGAGTGCATCCCAATAGCATCCTTGGGATTTCTGACCATATCAAAGCATCATCAAGGAGCTCTAATGAGACAGTTTGTTTAATTGAAACTCTTTAAATTACTATGTAGTACAGCATGAAAAAATTATTATTTTCATTAGCTGAACTATTTCTGCTAGTCCCAAACTAAAAGTCCTAATATTGGAGCATGATATAATGCATTGTAAAGCTGTTAAACAGCAGGTCACAAAGAGGAATTTAAGTGCAAGTATTTATCTAATATATCAAGATTTTGCCTTAAACATTACTCTTCGGCATCAATACCAATTCTGCCAAGCCAGAGGAAATATCAACCAGAAATAGGCCCCATGTATACAAATAAAAAATGAATTATTGTGGCATCACTATTTAGTCACTCTCCTTGTCTTCGTAGGCAATACAGCCAGAGTGGGTTGCTTTAGACACAGTCCATTTAAGAGCTTTTCTTTGAGTATTTTTATTACCAAAGATAAACTTATTTTGATTTAAGAAGAACCCGTCTATAGTCAAGTGGGAAAATTCACATAGCATTTGTCATAATTGTCTTTCCATTGAAGGAACTGGCTGTCAAACAGCAGAATATCAGAATGAAATTTCCCATTTGGTTAAAATAGGATCTACCTCAATATGAAACATTTTTGTTTTTAAGAAGCACCAAAAAGTATCCTAAGACTTGTGTCCCTCACTCAGCTGATCTGTTTCATGAGCTAGATCAAGAGGGTCCCATGGAAATGGATGGAGTGTGAAAGAAGATGTATATTAGAGGGAACAGGAATCTCCTTTGTAGGGAATCTAAGATCACCTAAGGGTACACTTTGCTTTAATACGTTAGTCATAACTTAAGAAAAAGGACGAGACTTAGGTCTGGTGACTGAGAAGTGGTTTACAATAGATTTTGAAAATTTGGTTCAGAATGTTAGCAATAGAAAAAGACTTTCTTTGCTTTTTTTGAGTGATAGCAGAGGTTTGAATTATTTTTGGTTTGTGCAAAGGAATAGTTATAATGAGAAAAATTTCTTTTTAATGGGTTAGTTATATGGAGTTGATTTGAAGACTTTTTTTTCATTTATTTTTCTGTAATTTTTGTGGGATGTTAATTTTTCTGGTCTGTATTGTTTTGTGGTTAAATGTTTTAGGTGTTATTTTACTAATCATTATCCCAATAATCAAGTTCAAAAATTTCTCCAGTTCATACAATAAGTATCTTTGGACAAGGAGAACTGGACCCAGGAATATTTGTTTCATGAGTTTTCTTATACTTCTGACATTTTGTGTATAATACTTTTGTGATTTTAAGGGTCCTTTTTTAGGGAACCCGGAGGCACTCCTCTCACAGAAAAAAGTATTAATGTATTAATAGACTATGTCAGTTATTTTTTTCTCACATGTTATAAACTAGGAAGTTGAATTTTCCAGCTTGTAAAAAAAACTTGAATGTTTTGATCATAAATCCCTTGAGCCCTGTACTTGGTTGGAGTTTTATTTTCCCATCCCTGATCCAATCTGAAGTTCTTTGTCTGCAATTCAATCTCTATGGCTTTAATCATTTTGGATTGTACCAATGGCTTCTCAGTAATAAAAGAAATGGGGAGCCAGGCTTGGCATGGGACAAGTCTCTTCAGCTGGAGTAAGACATTACATATGAGTTGTCTACCCACAAAAGGGCTCACTGTCAGATTAAATTAATGAGTTGCATGTTTTAGTCATTAAGGTAATAGCAACATGTGGATTCTTTGCCTCTGTTTTAATCATTTCTATGTTTTTACCAGCTAGATCATCAAATGCTTTCTTTTGAGGTCTTCCCGTTTCATTGCAGAGAATAGATTCTATGTGGGGCAGGAATAAATGCTTCAGAGTCCTAAGAAACACTAAATAACTTTATATATCAGCGTTCAGTGAAATTTATAGCTACATCTTTGTCCATCAATGCAGGAATTTGGAGGGACAAGACTGTAGCCACCATTAGCAAATGGAACCAGCATGGGTTCCAATTTTCAAAAAGTCGAAGTAGAAAAGGTGAATCGTAGGTCTCAGTTGCTGAGGTTGAAATGGACTATTATTTTATGGACCATGGGCAGCATTTAGACCAGGTGAGTTGAAAGCGATACTACCAGCTAAGCCAGTGGAGGGGGCTCCGAATGCTTTGCCTCAGCCTGAAATTGCTTTACGCAGACTTTCAATTTGCAGGTTGGTATCTGCTTGGCAAATGTTGGCAAGAGACTTGCTGTTCACAGGTGAGTCCACAGGGAGCAGATCAGGACACATCTCCTAGACCAGATAGACCTCATAAAGCACATTTCAGAGCAGGACATATGTGTTTTAGCACCCTTTGTATCCTCCTCAGATATTTAGGCTACGGCCAAGTGAAACCTAGAGCGCAGGTTCAAAAAGAGAAGGAAATCCAATATATTAGTTATTTTGTTGGGTGACACCAAACACATGGCTTAACTGAGTTTTCACTTAGCTTTGCTAAATTAAAACACTCATTTTGTGAGCTCTGTGGGGTTATTGCACTGTCCGATGTGTTACCACAGCAGTTGTTTATAGCTTGAACAGAGCTTGTCCTAGATGTTTCACAGTGGATTACATCATTCAACTGTCAGCTTCTAGAGGGCAGGGCCAGTACCATACTTGTCTGTGTGTCTTCAGGTCTTCGCACACAGTTGACGCTCCATAAAAGACTGTAGAACAGAATTGATAGTGTAGGGAAAAACAGGAAGGTTCTGCTTTCCTTTCTGGAAACTGGATGGGCCCAAGGGGCATGCGGGGGAGGATTTACAAATATAAAATTATAGATTAGACAGGGTCTCAAAGATCATGGAGTTCAACACCCTTATTTTACAGATAAGGAAAGTGAGGTCCAGAGAGGTCAGTGATTTGATAAAGGTCACTTGGTGGCAGAGCCAGGATAAAGATGACTTAGTAGTTCCCAGAAGCTGCTATAGGCTGGGAATGTGCTAGATGTGAGTGGTCCATTATTGTAGTGTGTTAGCCAGGGTTCTCTAGAGAAACAGAACCTGCGTTATTTATTCATTCATTCATCTATTAATTATGAAATTATGAGGAATTGTCTCACACCATTATGGAGACTAAGAAGTCCTACGATCTGCCATCCGCAAGCTGGAGACCCAGGAAAGCTCATGGCGTAATTCAGTCCAGTCCAAAGGCCTGAGAACCGAGGAAGGCAATGGTATAAACCCCAGTCTAAGGGCAAGAAAAGATATCAGATGTCCCAGCTCAGCGGTAAGGCAGGAAAAAAAGAGGTGGATTTCTCCTTCCTCTGCCTTTTTGTTCTCTTCAGGCCCTCAACAGATTGGAGGATGTCCACCCACATTGGAGAGAGCAATCTACTTTAGTGAGCGCGCTGATTCAGATGATAATGTCATCCAGAATCACTCCCACAGACACACCCAGAAATAGTGTTTAATCGGGCCACCCACTGGCCAGTCAAGTTGACACATGAAATCATCTATCACAGTTAGCTACTAGCCTCACAGGGTTAGTGGGAGCCAGAAATGTGGCAAGAGACATGGAGATACTGAATTTCAGAGTTTACTTAATTTTATTTAACTTTAATTTAAAAACTGAAACAGTGTAAAATATCCTTCCATTAAAGACAACTTCATTGCTTTGTTAGAACCACATTTCACAATAATCATTGAAAATTTGGTGTCTGAATCGAGATGTGCTGCCAGTATAAGATAAACACTGGATTTTGAAGACCTATCATGATAAAAAGAGTGTAAAATAAATTGTTGGTTTTTTCTTTTAAGCGTGCAAAATAAATTGCTAATTATTTTTTTATGTTGCTTACATGTTGAAATGATAGTATTTCTCTCTTTATTTTTAAATTTACTTTTTGGCCATGTCATGGGGCATGTGGGATCTTAGTTCCCCTTACTAGGGGTGGAACACATGCCCCCTGAAGTGGAAGCATGGAGTCTTAACCACTGGACTGCCAGGGAAGTCCAAAAATGATAATATTTCAATTGGGTTACTTTGGGTTAAATAAAATATAAAATTAAAATGACACTCATTTGTTTCTTTTTACTGTCTTTAGCATAGCTCTGGAAAATTCTAAGTGACACATGTAGCTTGCACTATATTTCCATTGGATCACTTTGTGCTAGACACTTGACATACATAATTTTATTTAATCCTCACAACAGCTATCTCCATGTTACTCTCTCCAGTTGATAGTTGAAAAACTAAGAATGAGAGGAGTTAAAGTATTTGCAGAAAGTCAAGCCACAAGGAAATGGCAGACAAGATGATACCAGGTCTGGCTGACCTGGCAGCCTATACTCTTTTTCGGGACTGTTTTGGCCCCAGCCTTACAGATACTGCCTCAGTATCCAAATGTACTTCAGATATACAAAACTGAACTGTAGATTCTAATATACAGATTCATCATTCTTTTGTTTATTTTCACTGACCACTTCATAGGAAAAAAATAGGACAGTTCTCTTGGCTGACCATTGGAAAATTCTAAGTGACTGACCTTCAGGTTCTTGGGTTCTTCTCCACATGTGTCTCCTTCTAAAAACTGTGAAAACAAATAAGGACATATAATTAATTCATCTCAGGGTGTTTTCTTATAGTTTTGTTTGCTTCTATTTTAATACTTAAAAAAATAAGTTCCTAACTCAACAGTTATGCTTCTGATTAAAATCATATATGAAATTGATGTATCTTTTTTTTTTTTTTTAACTGATTCATCCACTTTTCTATGAGAAGTGGGTCATATGTTTGGAAAAGAACTAACATGAGTTTGGAACTAACATTACCTGGAAATAATTAAAGTTAATTAAAATTGAAATTAAATAACTATTTAATTTAAAACCTAAAATAAATTTTAAAATAAATGTCATATTTTAATATTTGCTTTGTCCTTGTTTCCAGTGTAAGTCTGGATTTTTGCCCAGGCAGAAAAAACAAAAAGATAATCTTCCAGCTCTGTGTAGATCATATTTTCTGCACAAGTAAAGATGCTTCTTTCTTTCTTGCTGCTGTTTGAGACTTAGAAATTCGATCACAATTTTGCTCAGAGTTCTAATGTTGACTGGATGCAGATGCCCAAAGCTGTGTCAAAAAAATTCAGATGCATAAACCCAGAAACACCACTTTTGATGAAAGAGTAGTCGGATTTTCCCAAAGACTGTAAATTCACCCAGAATCTGTATTTGTTGAAAGACCTGCAAATACCCTCCTCCTAACTCTCCCACCTAGGAAAGAACTTGGTGTAATTTCTCTGCAATTGAGTTTACTGTCGATAGAGGGCGCCAAAGGATGGAAAAGTAATTATCGGTGGATTTGTTTTATTTCCCCAGGTCAATTAGTTATTAAAAATTAATTAATTAATTTTAAAAAACCTTTGAAAAGTAATCTTGAAAAAGGAGGAATCAGTACTGTTGTCCATATGTGTAATCTCATGTCTGCAGATCCAGACATGGCCAAGCTGAATAGAGCACCCTGAAGCCGGGGTTTGGTGTCTGGCTAGTGTTGGAGGTGGAGAGAAAATCCCACTTTCTGGCTCTTTTACCAGAGGACATGGTCAACGTTTCCCCAGCTGGGACTCTGTCCAGCAGCTTCACTTGCACTGGTTCTTTAATTGTTAACAAATTAAGATCTTTCACAGGGAAGTAAATTGACTCGGCAAATATTTCAGTTCCTGCCATGCTGCGGGCACTTTGTTAGTTTCTGGGGAAAAGAGGTACTAAAACTGACCTGCCTGCACGCAGCTTACAGTCTAGTGGGCAACAGAGACATTAACCAAACAATCACACAGACATACAGTAAAAACTTATCTTGACAAAGTGGTGTTAGAGCGGGGATCTTAAGACTGAATAGGAGTTAACTAGGTGAAGCGGGGAGGTTTGAGGAAGAAGATTCCAGGCAGAGAGAACAGCAGGGTCCGTGTATCTGAGCCAGGAAGGAGCACGGACACTCCAGGAACTGAAAATCAGAGTGGCTGGAGCCCGGGAGGTGAGAGGAGAGTGGCCGAGGCTGGTCAGGGAGGCAGAGCTCCACCGTGCAACGACTGAGGACAACATTGTGCCAGGATTTTGTCGCGCGTGCAAAATGCAAAGCCCTTGATAAACGGGTGTTGAAGTGGATTAGATTTCTGTATTTAAAAAGATCGCTCTAGCTGTTTTGTGGAAAATGGATTAAAAGAGGGCAAGGTCGCAAGGAGGCTACTGCAGCAGTTCAGATGGGAGATTTTGATGACTTGCACCAAGGTGCTGACGTTGAAAATGGAGAGACGTGAGCAGGGAAGGAGATCAAATTGGCTGGATGTAGTTGTGGATGGAACATGGTGGTGAGGGAGAGGATATTGTTAAGGATAACTTCTAGGTTTCAGGCTCGAAGAATGCTCACAGGTTCGATTTCACAAACTTAGAAAGCACAGGTGGCAGTGTTGAGGAGGTATCCATTACTGATGTGAGGTGGAAATTAGAACTTCCAGCACTGGGCAGTCTCAGTCCAGGCTGCTGGTCTTTTCATCACATCTCCAAACCTCTCTGACATTAAGTGAACATTTCAGGAAGAGCTGGGAATGACCAACAACATTGTAATGTGATATCTAAATACTAATACTAATATATGCTCATAACATGCATAGAAAAGATTCTGGAAGAATATGAACATGTTGTTACTGTTGTTATTTTTGGAGGGGTGAGATGAGAGGAGCTTCATTTTCAAGTCTAGTTGTTATTGGGTTGTCTGAAAAATTTTTAAGTAAGTCTTAATTGGTCTTCTAATTAGCAGAACCCATGAAATCACCATCGTTAGCAACAAAAAGCTTTTCGGCTGGGAAATTGAAAGGCTTCTGTGGAGCCCCAGTCATCTCCCACCTCCATTAAATCTCTCTGCTGGAATCTAGAGAGCCTTTCCATTTTGGGACCTTCTAGCCCCAGAGAGCATAGATTTCTCTCACTGTACCTCGTTAGAGATGCTCAGAAAATCAACGTGAGGACTAGCTACAGAAGCCCTCTCATCCCCGTTTGATCTTTTCAGTAGCAAATGTGTCATTTGTAGCACGATTGGTCCAGTTCTTATGTGAGGCTAAAATAGAGTCACTCCAAGATGCTTTTGAGACTCCCTGAATTCCAACTACCAATCTTTCTCCCAATTGATGTATCAGTTCTGACATATCCCTGGGGACATCATTTCCACTTGCTTGGTAAATAATTAGCCTGCTGCCTCTGGCTATAGAAAGGATTATAAATATTTTAAGCACTGCAAGTGATTGAAACCATCTCTATTTGATTTCATCTATGCCTGCAATGCTTTGGGTGAAAACTTACCTTTAAATATGAAACACCCTTGGGCAGTTAAATGTTCTAAGTGTGAGAAGAATAGGGCGTCGCTTAGGCTGATTTGGTCAGTGGGCATTCAGAAACAGGCTCTAATAAGTCAGCCATTTTGAACCTTTCCAGTTTTAGCTCACACCAGTCAATTTTTCTCACAATGAGAGAAAAAAATTTCTCGAGAATATTTTTATGCATATAGGATTTTTAAAAAATTGGATTTAGAGGGGTTAATATCCAAAATATATAAAGAATATTTCTCGAGAATATTTTTATGCATATAGGATTTTAAAAAAATAGGATTTAGAGGGGTTAATATCCAAAATATATAAAGAACTCATACAACTCAATAGCAAAAAATAAATAAATAAATTCGATTAAAAAATAAGCAGAGGATCTGAATAGACATTGTTCTAAAGAAGACATACAGATAGACAACAGGTACATGAAGATGTACTCATCGTCACAAATCACCAGGAAAATGCAAATCAAAACCACAGTGAGATATCTGTTAGAAAGGCTATTATCAAAAAGACAGCAAATAACAAGTACTGGTGAAGCTGTGGGGAAAAGAGAACCCTTGTGCACTGTTGGCGGGAATGTAAATTGGTGCAGCCACTGTGGAAAACAGTATGGAGGCTCCACAAAAAATTAAAAATAGAACTAGCATACAATCCAGCAATTCTACTTCTGGGAATATATCCAAAGGAAAGGAAGACACTAACTCGAAAAGACATCTGCACCCCCATGTTCACTGCAGCATTATTTACAATAGCCAAGACATGTAAAAGACCTTAGTGTCCATTGATGGATGAATGGATAAAGAAAATGTGGTATGTATGGAATATTATTCAGCCATGAAAGAAGGAAGCCCTGCCATTTGTGACAACATGGATGGACCTTGAAGGCATTATGCTGAATGAAATAAGTCAGACAAAGACAGATACCATATGATCTCATTTATATGTGGAATCTAAACAAAACAAAAACAAACAAATTCAGTTACAGAGAACAGATTGGTGGTTGCCAGAGGTGGGGCGGGGGTGGTGGTGGTGGTGGGTAGGGTGGGCAGTGAGCGAAGGGGGTCAAAAGGTACAATTTCAGTTAAAGAATAAATAAGTCATGGGGATGTCATGTACAGCATGGTGATTACATTTAATCATACTGTATTGCATATTTGAAAGTTGCTAAGAGAGATATCCTCTCACCACAAGAAAACAGATTGTGACTATGTGTAGTGATGGATGTTAATTAGACTTATTGTGGTGATCATTTTGAAATATATACATATATTGAATTTTTAAAAGTAGACAAATTTTAGAGCAGTTTTAGGTTCACAAAAAGTTGAGTGGAAAGCACAGAGTTCCTATAAACCTCCCTCTCCCACACATCCCCCACCAGAATGGTCTATTTGTTACTATCAACAAACCTACAGTGAACCATCATTATCACCCAAAGTCTATGCTTTACATTAGGGTTTGCTCTTGGTGTTGTATGATCTATAGGTTTGGACAAATGTATAACGACATGTTTGCATCATCATAGCATTATCCAGAGTATTTTCACTGCCCTAAAAATCTTCTGTGCTGGGGACTTCCCTGGTGGCACAGTGGTTGAGAATCCGCCTGCCAATGCAGGGGACATGGGTTGGAGCCCTTGTCTAGGAAGATCCCACATGCCGCGGAGCAACTAAGCCCACGTGCCACAACTACTGAGCCTACTCTCTAGAGCCCATGACCCACAACTATCGAGCCCGTGTGCCACAACTACTGAAGCCCCCGTGCCTAGAGCCCAAGCCCTGCAACAAGAGAAGCCACGACAATGAGAAGCCCGTGCGCCGCAATGAAGAGTAGCCCCCACTCGCCGCAACTAGAGAAAGCCCACGTGTAGCAACGAGGACCCAACAACGAAGACCTAATGCAGCCAAAAATAAAATAAAATAAAATGAATGGGATTAGTGTAAAAAGAACCACTTCTGTGCTCCACCTATTAATTCCCCACCCCCGACCCTAACCCCCAGCAACCACTGATCTCCACAGTTTTGCCTTTTCCAGATGTCACATATTTGGAATTCTTATATAAATTTAAAAATTATTCCTCTCACATTTATAAGAATATAGAAGCTCCCATTACAGTAAATTCTTTGTGGTTGCTGTGAAACACAACATCTTGCCTAAACCACATCTGTATCTAGTCAGTGGTACAGGGACAACCCAGTAAGAACCACTGCCTTATAGGCAGGCAGTATTCTGAAGGAGAGGACTGGTATATTGGGGTGGTCCTTCCAGTGCCCTGCAGAGCATTTGTTCTCAGCAATTCCAGTGTGATTTCTGATGAAAATGGTAACATGTGCCTGCTGATTGAAAAAGTGGAACAGTACAACGGTGTACCAAGTAGATGTTGTGAGTGCTTTCATCCCGCAGAGATAACCACTGTTTTCCTTACATACTATAAATGGGCTCATACTGTACTTAGTATTTGACAACATGCTGACTTTATTAAACAGTGTATCATGGGAGCTTTCTGCATCAATTCATAAAGATCTCATCTTTTTACAGATAGACAAAAGTTTATTCAACCAATTCTCTATTGATGGCTACCTGGATTATTTGCAAATATTTTCTGTGAAACACCAGCAATGAAGATTTTTATGTCCCTTTGCACATCTGCTTGATGATTTCCTTAGGATAAGTTCCTAGAAGTTAAATTGCTGGGTCAAAAAGTAAATGTTTAAAATTTTGATATATATTGCCAAATTATACACTCACCAACAGTGAAATGAGACTACACTTCTCTACATCCAAATCAAGAGAAAGAATATCAATCTTTCATCTTTGCCAATTTGTTAGGTAAAAAAGTTTTAATTTTATTTCTTCATTAAAATATTAATGAAGTTGAATTTTTTTTTCAATGCTGGTTACATAGGTGTATTTAGTTTGTGAAAATTCAATGAGCAGTATATTTACGATATGTGCACTTTTGGGGGTTAAGTATTATATCTTGGCCTTTTTTGTGGTGGAGGATTTCTTGTGTATCTGTTAGGCTGGGGTCCCCAACCCCTGGGCCAGGGACCGGTACCGGTCCACGGCCTGTTAGGAACCAGGCCCCACAGCAGGAGGTGAGCGGCGGGCGAGCGAGCAAAGCTTCATCTGTATTTACAGCCGCTCCCCATCTCTCGCATTACCGCCTGAACACCGCTCCCCCCACCGCCATCCTTGGAAATACTGTCTTCCACGAAACTGGTCCCTGGTGCCACAAAAGGTTGGGGACTGCTGTGTTAGGCTGCAAGTAACAGAAAAGCCCAAGCACATCAGTGCACATCAGTGCATCAGTGCATCTCAGTCATCCTCAGAGCTTTGGCCTAGTTCCCCTCATGGATGACGTAAGATGGCTGCAGCAACTCCAGGCCTCACATGCAAGTGCCACAGTATCCCGAGGGAGCAGAGAGACTGTTTCTTCCTGTCTATTGTTATCATCGAAGAAAATCTTTCTCAGCTACTTCTCTCCTCCCTAAAGGCTTGCTCTCACATCTAATTGGTCAAAATTCGATTGTATGTCCACACCTCAGTCAACAGCAGGAGGAATGAGTGCACCATGACTGGTCTAAAGGGGCAATGACTTACTCCCTATGGCTAGGGTTGAGGCCCATCTCCCTGCAAGTCATGGCTGGTAGAGGAAATCAGCAGTGTTTGCTGGAGATTATGTTTAGGGGAACAGTGGGAGATCAGATGGAACAGGCAGGTAGGACAAGGTTGGGATAGAGCTGGCTGGGTTGTCAGTTAGGAAGGATTTGAGTTATTTCACAATAAGTTCAGGAATTAGGTACCATTATCCCTATTTTAAGGGTGAGGAGACCAAAGCACAGAGAGAGATGAAGTCACTTGCCCTAAGTCAAAGGGCCGGTAAATAGAGGAGACAGGAATGGAGCCCAGGAAGTGGGACTTCAGAGCCCAGGCTCTTGACCATTCAGTCTGCTGCCCATAAAACGCACACGTCAGGAGTTAGAAGACAGTACCATGAACATGGGCTGGAGTGGAAGCGGCTGGAATAGAACAGCTATGATTATATTCCTAGCTGACAATTATCGAGTGCTTCCCATCTAATAGGAACTGTGTTAAGTGATGGTTACCCATGATCTCACTGTATTCTCACGACTCTGTAAGATAGGCATCCTATTCCACAAGTAAGGAAACTGGGGCTTCGAGATGCTGAATCATGTGTCGAAGTTCAATTGTATTTGACTCTGGGTCTTTAAGACTACAAAGCCTATGGGATTAGTTAATTTCACTATATTAACATTAAAATATTTTACAAACAAAAAAAGCAGGGAATTCAGGAAAAAAAAAAGAAGCACTATAGGATGTAAAGGTGTCCTAATATCCCTCTTTTATTGAAGAACTTCAAGAAAATCCAGTTTTAAGTCTGCTCTTGCACTTTGGCTGGTCTGAATCAGCCTTCACATAGGCCATGGTCTGACTGCGCATGATACCTGTGAATATCTCGATTTATTTTTTTTCTTGAAGGAAACTAAATCCGGAATACAGAAACTTTTTCCAAACATTTTTTCATGAAAAATGTCATGTATATTAAAATTTTATTATACACTTATAGCCTTTCAGTGATACTCTGTATATATAATAGGTACCTTGTATTTACCAATTTTTTTAGATGCAATGCAAATTAGTTTTAATTTGTATAACCAACCAGCCAAACCACTGCTGGCTTGTTCTCAGCAAACCAGGAGCTCCACCCGACTCCACTCCACCCCCAGTCAAGGACACTGCCCTGCAGTTAGAGAGCAACTATGAGCTAGAGGACTTTTTCCTTTTGTTCTCTGTTTCCAGGGAGAGTCCCTCAAGCCCTTGTCCAGATGGTAATGTGGCACATGTGGTGCAGAGTCTTGACTTTTCGAAGTAGAATGACTGGGTGGTGCAAAGGAAATTGTTAAGGGGTATGATGGTTTCTTTCTCTTCTAAGCTGAGTCGAATCCAGCCAATATCGTCAGTGACCAAAGTCACTGCCATCTGTCAGTTATGGGTGGCCCAAACCAGTGGTCTCTTTAGCTCCCAAAGGACAGGTAACTTGCATCTGAAAAACCAACACATCACATCTGGAACTTATTGGCAGAGTCAACAGAGAATCCAAAAATGGAATCAGTCAGAGATAGAACGCCCTGCTTTTTCTTGGAGCTGGTATCTGTTGGGTTCAGGCTTGTGGCATATGGGTAGAGCAACCCAAGAAAGTTTTCCAATGGTATAGGCCAACTGAGCATACTTTTCTGAAGCACAACCTCCTACCAAAAATGGAAAGGAAAAAAAAAAAGCCCCAAACCAAACACACCCAAACCAACTCCCACCTCTGGGGCGCCACATGAAATAAAATTGCCTGTCGTGAAGATATTTGAATTTAAATTGTTGCCAGTTCTAAGGAAGAGGCAGGGGTAGCTGCTTGAGAGATAACCAGCATTCTAACAAAGTACCCAGGACTAACACTATAATTAGTAAACACAGGTGGTACAACTTCTTGCTTCCTCTTCCTTAGATATATAGAGATTACCGGGGGGAATAAGAATGACAGGATGGGGAAAAAATAGAAAACATTTAAGGAAATAACTTTATAAATAGTCAGAATATAGTGTAGGTTTACATCAGAATGGTAAAAATACAGGCATATCTCTTTAAATATTATTTTATTTCGCAAAATTGTGTATAGTAAGTAACTCAAGTCTAATTCATAACTGTGTTAGGATTTACATGACATTGTCCCTCGTAAGTGCTCCAGCTAGCAATATACACTCAATTTCAAACATAAACCATGGCTGCTTTTATAAGAATAGTATAGAAATAAAGACACTGGGTGAGTGAAGGAAATGGGGAATCTGTATTTGAAAAATACTCTGATGTATCCCTGGAGAGGCTGAACAGGCAGACCTTGTTCAAGGAATATTTGTCCTGCAGTCAGCCGGGGGCTTAAATACATGCATACATTTCTCTCCGAAGCTTGGAGCATAGAGTGGATGGAGCGTGGGGAAGGGGGAAATTCATGAGCTCTGGCCGTAAGCAGCCATGGATTTAACTCCTGGCTCTGCTACTTACCGTGTAACTTTGGGCCAATTACTTAAACTCACTGAGCTTTAGTTTCCTCATCTATGAAATGAGTTGTTGACACCTTCCCAGCAGGCGACTGTGAAGTGTAATAAGGTAACAGTGTTAAAGCACATGGGGCGTGGCAGATTGCAAATCATTCTAACTCGGCCTCCAAAATACCAATTGTGTTTATCTGCATTGGGGCAACTCACTTCCTTCCACATGGCTTTCACATTGTACCATCGTGCACTCCTGAGTGTGTATGAGCTTTTGGAGGCATGGATGAGTCTACTTGTTTTATACCTCTCACAGTGCCAGCTACACATGTGGGCATCCAGGAGGCCCTTGATAAATTCTGAATGAGCAAGTAGATGAATTAATGAATCAACACCTTTAGAATAGTATTCACTTTTTGAAACCTATGCTATCTTTTCATCAATACCTCCCATCCCCCAAATGTGGATACTGTTCAAAGGGGTCCTGCCCCAAAGACAACAAACTGTTTTCTGCATATCCCACCAGGTAAAACTTTGTAGAGCATCAGTTTTCCTACCCCGCCCGCAAATAATACATTAAAAAAATACTATAGGGCATGCTCTCTCCTGCCCAAGGTTTTGATATTTACCCCATGTCCCCAAGGATATCTGCGCTGTTTTAGATCAGAGGCGCCAGAAAGGCAGGCACATGCTTTTTCAAACATCTGCCATGCATAAGATACGTTAGTTGCTAAAGAAGTGCTTTTGATAATGACACAAACGACAGCTTTGGAAAAGTTTTAGTGCTCTACCATCATCAGTAATATGTAGCAGTTCACGACTGGATTTAAATGCAGACCTCCCAAGAGGGTCCCAGTAGTCTAGCCTGAGATGGAATGCATGGTATTCTTCAACCTCTCTTCCTTCAAATCTGTCCGACTCATGCCCTTTTATGTGCTTTTGAAGTAGAAAAGAATCATATCCTCCACTAAAACTTTTCCTGACTCAGGCATTTAATATTGCTAATGAAGAATGAATGGCTGGAGTTTTAATATTTTTTAATACTTTCAACTTAACTATGGGATTCTAGGAGCTGAATGTCTGGCCCATAGTAGCTAGAGACCTGCCTATACATTTTGTGTGCATGATTATAAAATGAAAAACAAGGAAAGTGGCATGTAATTTTATAGCAACCAAACACATGGTTTTCCCCTTTCCTTTGGGATGAAAATTCCTTCCTGTAGAAACTAAGGTTATGCCCCTACTTGTGAAGCCCAAGGAGGGACACTTTGATGTGAAAGAGGATCCTGGTAGAGTAACGGATACAGAAACCAGTGTGGGAAAAGGAGGAGCCTCCAGAAACAGGAAAAGGCATTGTCCCAAGGAGGGGTTATTTCATCCCTCTCTGTCGTCATTCGGGCTGTCTGGTTTATTTCCTCCCCCAGGTTGGTGTCAGTTGGAAGGAGGAGAGCCCTTTGTTAATGAGGTCAAGAACAAGACTGCCGCTTTTGTGAGGTGGCCACGGCTGAACTTTCAGATTTTTGATTTTATGAAAAGTGACCAAGAACGAAATTAATTTGGGCTTCATCTAAGCAATGCCAGAGCAACTGGCTAGGGAGTGAAAACTGCAGTCAACTGGTGTGGCTAAACAACATCAAACAAGGTGGTTGGATCGATTTTCCGAGGAAACGCTTCCACTGGCCCGCAGTTTAGGCATTATGTAGGTATAATAAGCCTGAAATCCTGAAGCCAAAAATTTGCTAAAATAAAAGGAATTTTATTATACGAGTTTCATATCACAAAGGTATAGCTGCTGCTCAGAAGCACTGATAAACACAAAGCAATGCTTATAGCTGGGCACTTTCACGAACTCACCTTTTGGGACAGCACGGGCACTGCGCCTCTGCGTGGGTCCCGTCTTTCTCAGGGGCTTTCCAGCATGTGCCAGGCTGGACCCTGCAGCTCCCTCGGGGAACACTGATGTGTGGGCCCTGGCAGAATGTTCAGCCAGACCTTCATCACCGGGGAGCAGTATGCGAAAGAGTGACCAAAGCCAGTTCCATCCGGCACAGGCCTGAGGCCTCTGGCTCCATCGGTTTCACTATGCTTAGCACTGAGCCTTTTTAGAGTGCTTGTGAATGCTTTGTATTAGTTTTCGCATCAGTCCATGGTGTAGAGCAACTTTACTAATAGATTTTCCATTTTAGAGACCAATGAGCTAATGATCAGAGGCTTAAGGGACCCACACATCATCACCCAGAAAATTAGCATTAGAGCCAGGATTAGACAGCACAGATGCGCCTGACAGTCTAATGGCTGTGTGGTCTATGGAGAGCGTCGGCCTCTGGGCCCAGAACCACAGGGGATCCATTTTCATCTCCAGGACCCTGTAGGAACCGCTCTCCTCCCAGGGCCCAGTGAAGCCCCAGCCAGCCATATCTCAGGACGTGAACTCGGAATGAACTGCGAGAGGTAGTTTCTGAGCTGAGCTGTGCTCAGCCCAGCTCTTTGTTCTAGGTCACACACAAAGTCCCACGGGGGTTTGAGATGAGCAGGATGTTTTTTTTCTCATCTGGAATTTTAGTGCATAAAAACAAAACCAAAGTACCTTGGAACATAAACTGAATGATAAGCAAAGACTGATCTTATAAGGCCATTCAATCTGACATGGCAAAAGTATGAAACACTCTCCATGTGCAAGACCCAAGATGAATCAAATTAGTCCTGACTCTCCAGGAGTTCACCTTTCTGAGGCAGACAAATGGATATACAGGAGTACTTCGGAGATACTGCAGGTTCGGTTCCAGACCGCTGCAATAAAGTGAATATCTCTAGAAAGTGAGTCACACAAATTTTTTTTTTTTAATCTCCCAGTGCATATAAAAGTTATGTTTGGGTCTTCCTTGGTGGCGCAGTGGTTGGGAGTCCGCCTGCCGATGCAGGGGACGCGGGTTCGTGCCCTGGTCTGGGAGGATCCCATATGCCGCAGAGCGGCTGGGCCCGTGAGCCATGGCTGCTGAGCCTGCACATCCGGAGCCTGTGCTCTGCAACGGGAGAGGCCACAACAGTGAGAGGCCCACATACCGCAAAAAAAAAAAAAAAAAAAAAAAAGAAAAAAAAAAGTTATGTTTACACTATACTGTAGCCTATTTAGTGTGTTATAGCATATGTCTAAAAAAACACTGTAACGGGGATACATGTATATGTGTATGTATAGCTGATTCACTTTGTTATAAAGCAGGAACTAACACACCATTGTAAAGCAATTATACTCCAATAAAGATGTTAAAAACAAAATAAAACGGTGTACATACCTTAATTTAAAAATACTTTACTGCTTGGGCTTCCCTGGTGGCGCAGTGGTTGAGAATCCGCCTGCCGATGCAGGAAACACGGGTTCGTGCCCTGGTCCGGGAAGATCCCACATGCCGCGGAGCAACTAAGCCCGTGAGCCATGGCCGCTAGGCCTGCGCGTCCGGAGCCTGTGCTCCGCAACGGGAGAGGCCACAACAGTGAGAGGCAAAAAACTTTACTGCTAAAAAATGCTAACCTTTAATCTCAGCCTTCAGTGAGGCATTATACGTTTGCTGGTGGAGGGTCTTGCCTCAGTGTTGAAGGCTGCTGACTGATGAGGGTGACGGTGGCTGGAGGGTGGGCGTCTGGGGCAATTTCTTAAAATAAGACAATGAAGTTTGCCCCATCGATTGACTCTTCCTTCCACGATCGATTTCTCGGTAACGTGCAATGCTGCCTGACAGCATTTTAGCCACAGAATTTCTTTAAAAAATTGGAGTCAGTCCTCTCAAACCCTGCCACTGCTTTATCAACTAAGTTTATGTAATATTCTAAATTCTTTGTTGTGATTTCAACGATCTTCACAGCAGCTTCACCAGGAGTAGATTCTGCCTCAAGAAACTACTTTCTTTGCTCATCTATAAGCAGCAACTCCTCATCCATTCACGTTTTATCATGAGATTGCAGCAATTTGGTTACATCTTCAGGCTCCACTTATAAATCTAGTTCTCTTCCTGCTTCCACCACATCTGCAGTTCATTCTTCCACTGAAGTCTTGAACCCCTCAAAGTCATCCATGAGGGCTGGAATCAACTTCTTCCAAACTGTTAATGCCGATATTTTGACCTCTTCCTGTGACTCACAAATGTTCTTAATGGAATCTAGATTGGTGAATCCTTTTAGAAGATTTTCAGTGGACTTTGCCCATGTCCATCAGAGGAATCCCTATCTTTGGCAGCTATTGCCTTATGAAATGTATTTTTCAAATAATAAGATTTGAAATTTGAAATTACTCCTTGATCTATGGGATACAGAATGGATGTTGTGTTAGCAGACATGAAAACAGCATTCATCTTGTTGTATATCTTCATCAGAGCTCTGGGGTGTCCAGGTGCATTGTCAATGAGCAGTCATATTTTGAAAGGAATCTTTTTTTCTGAGCATTGGATCTCAACAGTGGGCTTAAAATATTCAGTAAACCATGTTGCAAACAGATGTGCTGTCATCCATGCTTTGTTGTTGCATTTATAGGGCATAGGCAGAGTAGATTTAGCATCATTCTCTTTTTTTTTGTTTGTTTGTTTGTCATCTGCTTTTTTAAAATATATATTTTTAATTTATTTTTAAAATTTTTGGCTGAGTTGGGTCTTCTTTGCTGTGCAAAGGCTTTCTCTAGTTGCAGCGAGCGGGGACTATTCTTCGTTGCAGTGCCCGGGCTTCTCATCGAGGTGGCTTCTCTTGCTACAGAGCACAGGCTCTAGGCGCACGGGCTTCTGTAGTTGCAGCACGTGGCTCAGTAGTTGTGGCTCATGAGCTCTAGGGCACAGGCTCAGTAGTTGTGGCGCGTGGGCTTAGTAGTTCCACAGCATGTGGGATCTTCCTGGACCAGGGCTCGAACCTGTGTCCCCTGCATTGGCAGGCGGATTCTGAACCACTGCGCCACCAGGGAAGTCCAAATTTAGCATCACTCTTAAAGGCCCTATGATTTTTGGAATGGTAAATGAGCATCGGCTTCAACTTAAAGTCTCCAGCTGCACTGGCCCCCAACAAGAGAGTCAGCCTGCCTTTTGAAGCTTTGAAGCCAGGCATTGACTTCTCCTCGCTATCTATGAAAGTCCCAGATGGCATCTTCTTCCAATAGAAGGCTGTTCTGTCTATGTTGAAAATCTATTTTGTGTAGCTGCGTTCATTAATGAGTGTAGCCACATCTTCTGGATAACTTACTGCAGCTTCTACATCAGCACTTGCTGCTTCACCTTGCACTTTTATGCTATGGAGATGGCTTCTTTCCTTCAACCTCATGAATCAACCTCTGCTCACTAAAGACTTCTCTTCTGCAGTTTCCTCACCTCTCTCAGTCTTTACAGAATTGAATAGAGTTAGGGGCTTGCTCGGGATTAGGCTTTGGTTTAATATAATGTTGTGACTGGTTTGATCTTTATCCAGACCACTAAAGCTTACTGCATATCAGCAATAAGGCTGTTTTGCTTGCGTTATCATTCATGTGTTCACTGGAGTAGCATTTTTAATTTCCTTCAAGAACTTTTCCTTTGCATTCATAACTTGGCTATTTGGTGCAAGAGGCCTAGCTTTTAGCCTGTCTTGGCTTTCAACATGCTTTCCTCACTAAGCTTAATCATTTCTAGCTTTTTTTTTTTTTTTTTTTTTTTTTTTTTTTTGCGGTACGCGGGCCTCTCACCGCTGTGGCCTCTCCCGTTGCGGAGCACAGGCTCCGGACGCGCAGGCTCAGCGGCCATGGCTCACGGGCCCAGCTGCTCCGCGGCATGTGGGATCCTCCCGGACCGGGGCACGAACCCGCGTCCCCTGCATCGGCAGGCGGACTCTCAACCACTGCGCCACCAGGGAAGCCCCATTTCTAGCTTTTGATTTAAATTGAGAGGTGGGCAACTCTTCCTTTCACTTGAACACTTAGAGGCCATTCTAGAGCTATTAACTGACCTAATTTCAATATTGTTGCATCTCAGGGAATAGGGAGGCCTGAAGAGAGGGAGAGAGATGGAGGAACAGCTGGTTGGTGTAGCCGTGAGGACACACACAACGTTTATCAATTAAGTTCTCTGTCCTATATAGGCATAGTTCATGGTGTCCCAAAACAATTACAATAGTAACAATAGAAATCTGTGATCACTGATCACAGATCACTATAACAAATATAATACTAACGAAAAAGTTTGAAATATTTCGAGAATCACCAAAATGTGACATAGAGACACAAAGAGCAAATGATGTTGGAAAAATGGAGCTGATAGACTTGCTTGATGTAGGGTTGCCACAAACCTTTAATTTGTGAAATATGCAGTATCTAAAAAGCATGATAAAGTGCAATAAATGAGGTGCACCTGGACACCCATCTAGATCACAGGACTATGTCATTCTACAAAGGAAGAGAAACAAAATGTTAGGGGTGTCCAGAAGAGGAAGGAGGCATCGATTCTGGCCAAGGAAGTCTGGAAAGTTTCTTAGAGGAGATAACAATTGAGCTGGGCCTTCGCAAGTCAGACTCCCAGAAGCAGGAATGATGAGGTCCAGAGCGGTGCGATTTGTCCAAGATCAGAATCCAGGTCTATAGCCATCATTTCAAGTTGCGTCAGAGCCACCGTCTGAATGCTACCAGGAGACATGGTTTACTGTGAAGTTGAGATGATTTTATTTTCAGTTCTGTTTCATTCCAAAACCTCAGAATGAAGCAGTGGGTCACAAATGACCCATTTTTATCATTTTGCATAATTTTGTATTTAAATTCTCACTATTGGGGACTTTCATAATAATGAGATTGATCCAGAGCCTTGCATCAGTCTTAAAGAAGGACTTTCATTCAGAGGAAAATTTTCAAATAGATCAACCATGCACTGAAATCCATTTATGTTTCCTATGTTTCTAAATGACGTTTCCTAAAATATTTGCTTATTACTAAATTATTTTAGCCAAGAGTGAATCCCCTGGTTTTTCTACTTCTTTAAGTCAGGATCAAATGAATAGATAAGGCCAAATCTATTGTCTCCATGGAAACAGATTAAGAGGTTATAAACATAGGATTGGAGTTAACTGTGGTATTAAGCAGAAGAAACTGGTCATAATGTACGACAATGAGTTTTTTTTCACATGCAAAAATAGCATACTTGTCAAAGCACCAGGGTATTACACTTAGAGAGGCTTTGTAAATACTTTCTAATAATATCTCCCCTTCAAAAGTGTTTTCTGAGAAATGTGTAATGCAAAAAGTTAGACAGTTCTGGTTGGACAGATGTAAGTGTGCTTTGTTTTCTAGTATCTGCTTGTATGGAAGGTTCTGCTTAAACCCAGTACCTAACAGCTCAAACTTCGAGATAAGACCTTGGGTACATGTGAATCTGACAGTGAGAATATATGCTGATTTTGTCCAAAAAGCTTATCACGTCACTTAATTATACATAGTATTGTATACAATGGTTGTTTTGGCTGAGATCCATACAACCCTATTCGAAGGTTCATTCATTCATTCAATTAATCATAGTTCAGCACATATGGTGAGCCAAGAATTGTACTCCATGCTGGGTAAGCAAGTCAGATGTGATCCTTGCTCCAAAAAAGCTTATAGTCTTGTAGGGTAGGCAAACAATAAACATACAAATAAATCCACACTCACGGAGTATAAAGAATACTGTGTCTGACTGAATAGAGATGCTGCTGGTTATAAGATACACCATTATTTGTTTTTAATTGCTTAAAAAGAGAAGACCATGATTTATGATTTATCCCAATTTCAGAGATGTTAAAAGGTGGGTGGGATGGGGGGGAGGATGGAGGGGATATATATCTTAGAACCAGTGCAGTGCAGTACTCTCAAGGAAAAAGATAGGGGACTGTGATAGACCATCGCTGGGGATCTTTAAATAGGGTTTGACTTACTGATAAGATACACTCTAGCTCAGACCAGAAGAATAGGAAAAGTTGGTCCTGCTATTACAGCCCAAGAAAGAATATTCCAGGCAGCAGTTATAGCCTCGGGACACAGAGGCAGGAAAGCACGTGGTGTGTTTGAGATGCCCGAATTATACCGCACAGCTTTGGTAAACAATTGTCCCCCACCGCATTTCATGATACAGTTCTAAACCACGGAGGCATCTCCCTTTCCACACGGCCCCCGCCGGTGGTTATAGCTTTCCTGCTGTTGTTAGGTGCTCACGCCCTCTCCTTCCACTGCTGCTGTCTGCTCGGGGGTCACCGCTCTGCTCTCCACCAGCACCATACTAGCCAGTGGCCCACTTCCGGCTGGAGCAGCCATCCTCTCAGTCAAAGTGAATACCACTCTTTGGAAATCTTGGGTGGTCTGACCCGATATTTTAGTTTAGTGGCCACAGATATTTTAGTCCCCCGAGAGGCAGTCTTACCCTTTCAATTTTACCAGTCCCACCATTTAAGGAACTTGGAACGATTTCCCCAGGGACTGGTCTAGAGGTACCATTGAATAACACCAGAGTGTTTTTCTTCCTTCCCACAAAGGACCAGCTGGTGCCTCAAGACCAGGCATAAGACTTTTGGCGATCTGTTAGCTCAGAGTGAAAAACTCTGCTTTCCTTCAGCATGCCTACCCTACCAGGTCAGGCAAAACCTTTTCCTCCTTTGTTGTTTAGGACTTAGAATCTTGATGCTGCCTCTGATTTTCTTTATTTTTTTTCCCCAGGAGAATTCAGTAGAATTCATTATAAGATCTGTAAGACACCGTGTGGATTTTCAGATTTAGTCTCATTTGCCTGTCCTCACATCCACAAAAGGAGAGAGGATTAGTACTTAGAACCGTACTATTACTCACTTACCTATCCACGGCCTGCATCACAGCAGCGTGCTGGGGCAGTTACCATAAGCCTAAGGGCTTATGCTGGGATGCAGACAGACAGTCTCCCTGAGGAGTGCTTTAACTCCCTTATTTAGACAGGTAGGACATACAGGCTGTTTGCAAGATAATTTTATGATACATATGAGCCAAATACACTCAGGAAAGGATTTTTAAAAACAACACGAAATGTCCATGAACTGGTGAGTAGATAAACAATATGTGGTATATCCATACAATGGAATGCTATTTAGTAATAAAAAGGAACTTTCCAAAACATGGATGAACCTCAAAAGTGTTATGTTAAGTGAAAGAAGCCAGATGCAAAACTCTATGTGTCTTATGATTCCATTTATATGAAATGTCCAGAAAAGGCAAATCTATAGAGATAGGAAAGAGATTAGCAGTTGTCTGGACTTGGGTTGGAATGTACATGGGTAGGAGGGCTATTTACAGAGTGAGAGATGTTCTAATACTGGATTGTGGTGATGGTTACATAACTCTGTATATTTACTAAAAAATCATTGAATTGTACATTTAAAATGGGTGAGTTTTATGGTATGTAAGTAATACTTCAAAAAAGATGTTAGAGGACTTCCCTGGTGATCCAGTGGGTAAGACACCATGCTCCCAATGCAGAGGGCCTGGGTTTGATCCCTGGTTGGGGAACTAGATCCCACATGCATGCCACAACTAAGAAGCCCACATGCCACAACTAAGAGTCCGCATGCTGCAACTAAGACCCGATGCTGCCTAAATAATTAAATAAATAAATAAAAATTTTTTAAAAAAAGATGTTAGAGAAAGAAAAAAGCATGATATATGACATCCATTGTGACAACAAGCAGGCATGACTCCAACTCCATTAGCACTCATGGACTGTGTACTATAAGTCATTCCACCAATTTAGCTAGATTCCAGAAACCGACTTATAGTGAACCCTGGGTATGTGCCACACATATGCTCAGGAATATCCATCATATAATTATTGCAGAAATTGACTTGAAATGGATTAGGAAGAGAGTCTCATTTTAGATGATACTACCTGTCCTTAGAATTGAAAATAGATCAAGGAATAAGAAAAAAAAATAGATGTAAAGGAAATAGAGAAAGTGACCAAGCCATAATAAACCAAGTGTAACTGCCATATCTTCTTGCCCGATTTATGCTCATATAATGCATCAGTGATCATGAAATCTGGAAGGCCAACATATATCCCTCCACAGGTCCTGTTGCTGCTTCTTTCTCCATCAGGTATCCCCGAGTTCATGTGAGGAAGTTGAGGAGTAGGTCCAGTTGCTTCTATGTGTGCTGACTACGGTGGAGGGGTGTTGGCCTTGGCGACTGTCTCTGAAGGGCAGAAGCTGGGATACGTTCCTTCTCCCCAGAGTGGCCCAGTAATAAGACTTTTTAAGAATAGGCTGATTTACCTCCTACTGCCAAGTTCAGTGAAGAATTTTCCCAGCCCAAGTGGCCTGGGCTCTCTGGGTTAAAACTCTTACACTGGCTGCTAATAAATCTCAAGTTGAAGCTAATAGGTTTGATTTTGTTAATTACCACTGTGCTGTTGGTAGCAGAAACCTGGCTGGTATGGAATCGCTAATACTCTATGGTTAGTTCTCTCTGGCTATTTCTGGAGGTTAAGTCAGGACCAGGACAGGTAAGACTAAGTCCTAACTGTGATTAGGACTAAGGGGGTAGAGACAAGCCTTTTTCATTCACAGAAATTGTCCAAGGGAAAGTGATTTTTTTTTCTTGGGTTATGCCTTGTCACAGAGAACTTCTGGCCAGAATCTAGCTAAGCCCTTATTGTTACAGTTCTTAGCAACCAGATCTTTTTGCTTCACACCCATGCTGTTGATAAGGGTGCAAGGTAAATCTAGGTTGGGTAGATCAGGACTTATTCAGTGCCCCATTCAACACCCAGAAGTACCATCACACTTAACCTCTGTCTCAGGCCAGGGCTAGCCACTGGTCCTATCTCACCCCTACTATAATAGCTTTTGGATCAAGTCATCACAAGTCACCTTGATATATTTTCCTACTTCTATATCTCTCCAAAAAAGAGTGAGAGTTATTGGATCCTTTTTTCCTAAGGAACCATGGCTCCTTGTTCTATTTTACCTACTTCTTCAAATCCTATTTTTTCTAACCCCTCACATCCCATTCCTCCTTAATCCACTCTACTATAGCTTCCATGCTCACCAGGATCTGTAGTGATACCAGCTAGCCGAATACAATGGTGACATTTTTTTACACAATCGAACTGACCAATCAGCACATAGTTAACCTTTCTCTCATTCTTAAAACTCTCTTGGCTTCCCTGACACCATGTTCTTCTGATTTTTCTCTATACCATTGACAGCTTTTGTTTTCCTCCTTTTGGATGTTCTTTCTTTGCTTAACCACTAAATTTTTGAGCATTCCAAAGGCTTAGCTTCTTTGTTCTTTTCTAGCAATACCTCATTCTAGGCAATCTCATCCATTTCCAGGGCTTTACACACCACCTGAATGATGATGATTTCCAATTTGATTTCATCAGCTTCACTGAGCTCCAAACTTAGATATCCAACCTCGTCCCTGATATGAAATCTAATACCTAATAATTTCAAACCTACATTTTTGATTCCCTTCCCAAATCTGTTCCTTTCTTTACCATTTCAGTAAATGACATCAATATCTATGTAGTCATTCAGGCTAAAACCCTAGAAATCATCCTTGATTCCTCCTTTTTCTCTTATTCCTATGTTTAATCCATCAGCAAATCTAGTCGGCTCACCCTCCAAAATCTGTCTCACATTCAACCATTTCTCTTATTCTCTGCCTTTCTCTCTTGACCCAGGTCACTGACTGGAGAGACCATCCAACTGGCCTCCCTGTTTCCATGCTAGCTCCTTTGCCAGTCATTCTCTACCCAGCACAGTGACTTTAAAAAATGTGATTCAGATCATGTTCTTTCCCTGTCATTTCAAATAAACACAATCCAAATTCTTTACTTTGTGTGGTCTGGTCTTGTCACACAAGCTTTACCCATTTGGTTTCTTTTTAGCAGGTGTAAAGGTAGATCCTTTTATCTTTTCACGTAGTTCCTTTTTTCTTCAACTCGATCCCAATCTTGCTGGCAACAGACCACCTCTTGATCTGTTTAAGAACTGGTTTCGTGCATTGCGAGGGGAGTATATTTCTCCTCCCCATGAATCTGGATCGGCCTGTAGCTGCTTTGGCTAATAGAGGATGACAGTGCTAGTCCTGGTCTTTAAGAGGACTGGTGGCTTCTGTCTTGCTGTCTTGGAGCAATGCAAGAAGTCCAGCTAAGCTGAAGTTGTCCTGCGGTGAGGGAGCCCAAGCTCAGCATGTGCGAGGCCCTGTAGGAAGAGAGAAAAATGCGTGGCTCTCACCGGGCTGCTCTAGTCCTCCCCGCGGAGATCTCACACACTGAGGAGCAGCCGCAGTCTGTCCCCTCTGTGCTCTCTTCGGATTCTTGGAAACGTGAGATGGAGTTCTTTTAAGCCACTAAGAGTTTTTTTTTTTTTTGGTGTTTTTTTTTTTTGTTTTTTTTTTTTTTTGCGGTATGCGGGCCTCTCCCATTGCGGAGCACAGCTCCGGACGCGCAGGCTTAGTGGTCACGGCTCACGGGCCCAGCCGCTCCGCGGCATGTGGGATCTTCCTGGACCGGGGCACGAACCCGCGTCCCTGCATCGGCAGGCGGATTCTCAACCACTGCGCCACCAGGGAAGCCCAAGCCACTACATTTTGAGGTAGTTTGTTATGCAGTGGTATACAGCTGGAACATAGGAGAAGTAATTTGAGACCTCGAATATCTTGAACATCTTTATTCTCTTTATGACTTATTTAATAATTTGGTTGGGTGTAGAGCTTTTGGTTGGAAGAATTTTCCCTCAGAACTTTGAAGGTATTGCTCTGTTGTCTTCCAGCGTTGAGTGCTGCTATTGAGAAGTCTGATGCCATTCTGATTCATATAACTTGTTTTGTTTTAATTGATTTATTTATCTGTGGCTGCATTGGGTCTTCGCTGCTGCGTGCGGGCTCTCTCTAGTTGCGGCGAGCGGGGGCTACTCTTTGTTGTGGTGCGCGGGCTTCTCATTGCGGTGGCTTCTCTTGTTGCAGAGCACGGGCTCTAAGGCGCGTGGGCTCAGTAGTTGTGGCTCACGGGCTCTAGAGCGCAGGCTCAGTAGTTACGGCGCACGGGCTTAGTTGCCCCGTGGCATGTGGGATCTTCCCGGACCAGGGCTTGAACCCATGTCCCCTGCATTGGCAGGCGGTTTCTTAACCACTGTGCCACCAGGGAAGTCCCTATACACTTGTTTTGAAAGCCAGGATTAGTGTAAAGAATGGAGTAGGAAAGAAATTGACAGAATCCCTACTTAATTCATTATTTTCCTTTCCAACATGCAATGGTAAGTAGATTTAATGGTGTCTTACATTTTTTTCCCAGCTGCTCTTCCATCTTCTCAGAGGGAAGTGCCTACCAGGCTCTCCACAGTAACCAAGTAATGTAATCACAGCACTCTAGGGCTGGAAGGGACTTCATTTTACGATGAAGTAATTGTGCCTCATGTTGCTAGCTCAAGACAAAACTAGACTATGAATCCAGGTCTGTCCTAAGAGGTAGCTATATTCTGTTATAGCATGTTCTTTGAATTAAACATAACAACAACCCCTGCCCACCCCCTGCCACCCCCAAAAAAAGCCTTTGACTACACAGATTCACTTTCAACAGCACAGTACATAAAATGCTCACCTTCATCTGCTTTCATCAAAACTGAACTCACCTGAGGCAACCATTCCATGTCATCCGACCATACCGAATGCTACACCTCAGACACAGTTGTTTATGACTTTGCAGACAAAGCACGGATTTGTAGTTATATGTTGTGACATGCAGCCCATTCGGGAGCCTTCCATAAGCTACGTTTCGATGACAGTTATGTTTGCAGAGTGAATTCATTCAGGCTAAACTCAGAGATTAGTCATGGTTGCTTATTTAATGCTGTACCACTCCCCAGCTCCACCTCTCTCTCCCAACCTCACCATTTAAGCCCAAACTAAAGTTGGCACAAAATGGACTCTGCACTTTCTCCTGTCACTCCTTGTTCCACTGATGATATATGTAATGTATTTTAAGAAGTTAACCATTTTGCCTTTGTTACCCTGTCTATGGAAGGCAGGTAATGGCCCTCTTTTTCATTTTCTTCTCCCCAAATTTCTGAACACCAGTAACACAACAAAGGTTCTTTGACATCTTCAAATAGATTAAAGCCTTGGGCCAAATCCCTGGAGTCTGCTTCTCCCTTCACAGCTGTGCAGTATGAGAGCTCGGCCAGTCCTTAATTCTCCCACCTGGCCTGCCCGTGGCCTCTTCCTCCAGGCCCTGCAGACTTCTCCACGTCAAAATGCTTAACCCCACTTCTGGGCTGGTTTTTAACAGAAGTCACCCAACCTTCTCAACAGGCCACAGACCAGAGTGGATAATCCACCATCATCTGAGAACACGGTGTAGATTTGAAGCTCCCTGGGGGACTTCCCTGGTGGCACAGTGGCTAAGACTCCGTGCTCCCAATGCAGGGGGCCTGGGTTCGATCCCTGGTCAGGGATCTAGATCCTACATACATGCCACAACTAAGGAGCCTGCCTGACGCAACTAAGACCCGGTGCAGCCAAACAAGTAACTATTTTTTTTTAAAAAGTAGAGCTCTTTTCATCACAAAGGGGCATCTGGAAACTAGCTACTTCTCTATCCCTCCTCCTCATTTATGTTCATTTTCTTATATCATTTATGTGCATGACTTTTCTCCACTAAACTGTACTTCCTTGGGACTAGGGCCCTATCTTTTTCAATATTTGTGCTGATAACGTACTGCCTCGTCCCCCATGATAGCTGACTCTGCAATTTGGTCCTAATGAGTTTAATTAGTATTTGCAGTGGGTGACAGGTGAAGCTACAACTGATGTGCTCTATGCCATGGTCTTATTTACCTTATTTACCTGGTGACTTCCGTATTTGGGAGCTAGATCGGAAGGCATCCATTTCTTCAAGGAGTTGTTAGTGATGGAATCAGAAGGGGGGAAAAGCAGATTCTTGGTAGGAAATAATGTAAAGGATAAGCAGATAGAATCAGCTTTTCTCCTCTGTTGTACCCTCCTGATCATATAAAGATCTGAGGAACGAAGATTGGAAGAGGAGTATGGGGAGATCAAGAGAGCTTCAGCAATTGATGCTTCTCTGGGCCTTGCCTCCTGCCCCAGCCCCCAGAGAGCTTCAGGGTATCCCTGATCTGAGTTCACCTAGACTTTGCTGATCCCATCTAGAATCCGTCTATGTTCTGGAGAAGGACAGCAGAGATGGCAGTGGGGGGTGGGAGGAGAAGGGTGCGTACCTGGGACAGTCCAAGGTCCTTTGGGGGCCCTGGGACTGGAGATGACTAACCTTCCTTTGGTTCCATAAGAAAATTCCTAGAAATTAGGGAGAGAGAGAGGAGAGGGAAAGGGGAGGGGAAAGAAAGAGGAAGAGGGAGAGAACTAGAGGAGCACGGGAAAGGGAGAAAGGAAAGGGGACGGACAGGAAAAAGGCAGGAGGGATGGAAAGAAAGGGCTGCCTTCTCTGCCTTCTTTGCCTGTCTAGCTTGAGTTGAGATTTTCTACACAGTAGCAAAGGGCCCCCTGAGAGATAGGTATTAGGTCAAATCTGTTTTTTGTTTTTAAATTTTATTATGGTAAGAACACAACGTGAGATGGGTCCTCCTAGCAGACTGTTAAGTGTACAGTGCAGGTTTGCTCTCTATAGGCACTAGATTGTACAGCAGATCTCCAGATCTTATTCACCTTGCATAACTGAAATTGTCTGCCCCTTGACTAGCCATTCTCTGTCTTGTAGATCTAAAGTGTTGGTTATCAGCAATTTCACGTCATTTAACCTATTACATCAGGCACTTTTTCCTTTAAAGAAATGACACATTGTAATTTGAGTCCCAGCCTGGACTCCACTCTCCCTTTTCTCTCCCTGCTTATGTAGATTCCTTCCTTCTCTGGAAGGGGTGGGCTTCTTCTGCCTTGGCCTTTCCACAGGTGAATAAATCCCTCTAATCTCCAACCCCAGTCAGAAAGTCCTGCTCATGTAATTAGTAGGGATATTTCCATTTCAACTGGGAACTAATTGCAAATGCAGGGCTTTGTGCAGCTATGTAAATTAGCCTGGCTCTCAGGTTGAGAGCTGCCCACTATAATATTAAAAACAAACAAACAGAGAAATCCCAAAGCATCACCCTCACCATTTGGACTATGACCACCACCCATATTACCCCCAGTGACCAGGGAAGTGAGCTAACAACTGATCTTTGTAGCAGGAACAGTTACACATTGGCAAGGTTTCAGACCTCCCCGCCCATTTCCCCCTCCACTAATTGCCCTTCTGAGATTGTGGCAGAAAACACACTGGCTCCTGCTTTGAAAACCACAGGGGCTTGTGTGGGTGAATGACATTTTATTACTCTGCCCCTTAGAAATTAGCCTCTGTACTGTCAGGCCCACCATGGAACTTTTCTTCACTTCTTCCTCAGATGTCAACCACCCACATTTCAAATAAGGCTGGAGAATGATGTGGATGGGATATGCGACTGCATGTAGATCAGAGCTACCTCTGGGTAGCTTGGCGGGGCCAACGCTCTGTGGCTAGGAGCAAATGGGGATTAATAGATAACATGGGACAACATCTCTGCTCAAAGATTCATCATCAGATGAGCTTTGAATAACTCTGATCCATTAATTGGTTATTTTTGGTAAAACACAAACATGTGCACACACACACACACACACATCCATACACGCACCCCTAGTTTTATGGGAATTGCTCTCAAATTGATGTGGGTGGAGGTTTTACCCAACTGAGTAATTCACAGCCTTTGGAGTACAATACCCAGTCTCCTAATTCCTACCCCACATAGCATGCTTATATTTTTAAACTAGAGAGAATTAGATTTGATTTTGTTTCAATCATTGTTTTGACAATTTCAAGGTACCCTGTGAAAGTTTTTGCAGCATTCCAGACTTTTTCAAAACCAAGGCTGGAATTAACTTTTCTAGCTATTTGTTCCATCTTTGAGTCAAGAACATGAGTCTTTGCTTTACAATTTAACAGTTGATATTTAAAACCATATGGGAACTTCAAGTTAATTAAATATTTTAATTAAAAAGAATATGCATGACATAGTTTACCAGTCCTCAGGAAGTATTATAGAATATCTTTGACAATAAAACTATGCTGAACTCAATATTTCATTGATGTTTATGAAGATCTTTTCTGATTGCAAAATTACGAAAATCAGTTTTCATTGTGATATTGATGTGAGTAATTTCCAGGTCAATGAAGAGTTCTGGAGACAGAATGATAGATAAAGTAGATCTGTTTAAAAAAAAAAAAGAAGAAAAAAAGGAGATCTGTTTCACTCTGGGAACTGACTATAACATCTGGAAATTATGTATATACTGTTAAATTAAATGAGATGATGTATACAAGTGAACCAAGCACCGGGGTTAGCACATAGTATATTTTCAGCGAATGAGAGTAGAATTTGAATACGAAATTATTTATACCTTGAGGATTAACTTCCTAGAATTATTTTTCTATATGCTATTCTCTATCAACCTCACTTATTCAACAATATTTATTAAACACATACTATCATATTGCATCAATTATAAGCCAGATATTTATTCACTTTTTTTTTGGCCATGCCAAGGCTTGTGGGATCTTAGTTCCCAGACCAGGGATTGAACCTGAGTCCTCTGCAGGGAAAGCGTCAAGTCCTAACCACTGGACTGCCAGGGAATTCCCACTTGGCTAACCATTCTTGGTGGCACAGTTGGATAACTGAGTCCCTTCCTATTTCTGTCAGCTGACTTTTTTTTTTTTTTTTTTTTTTTTTTGCGGTATGCGGGCCTCTCACTGCTGTGGCCTCTCCCGTTGCGGAGCACAGGCTCCGGACGCACAGGCTCAGCGGCCACGGCTCACGGGCCCAGCCGCTCCGCGGCACGTGGGATCTTCCCGGACCAGGGCACGAACCCGCGTCCCCTGCATCGGCAGGCGGACTCTCAACCACTGCGCCACCAGGGAAGCCCTGTCAGCTGACTTTCTAAGGGCCATTCGAGGAAGGCACATGAATTGTGGTCGTTTGAAATCTAACACTTGGTAAGATCAGTGAGGCACTATCCCCAAAACCTGCAAAATGGTGGGTGTCAGTGGTTCGAAAGAAAATCCCAGCGATAATAGTGGAGCACTCTTTTAAGAAATGGTGCCATACCAACACTAGGGATGGCACGGATGATACTGTGGGGAGAGTCATGGACACTGACCACTCTGAATTTAAAAGGTAATTCAGCAGAGCTAGACTCTGAATATGATGAAGTTTAGGATTTATTTTGCTTATGTTTTCCTTTTTACACATGTAAGAGAGATATGGTAAATATCTATGAGCAAATAATTCTCTTATACGAAATGGAAAAGTGTCTAAGTAATAGGAAAGCATAGTGTCATCATTCTAATAAGCATTATGCCATCATTTTTTGGAGGCTTTTTTCCCCATTTCCTAATGGTACATAAAATAGTGATGCATCTCACCATCAGTGGTGCTTTAGAATTCCGAGTACCTGACACATTCTGCTCTAGGCTCTGCAGACACAATTAATGAAGCAAGTATTTATCAAATGCTACTGTATGTCCCAAACTTTCTGCATGCTGTGAATGAGCCAGATAAGCTCTCATGGAGGTTTCCGTGGCTGGGAAGACAAACATCATACAACATGTTTCGAGGGATACGTACTCTGGAGGGACAGAAATGCGTAATATTATGAAATATACTTCAGTGGAGCTAAACACTGGTGTCTAAGACATGATCCCTGTTTTTAAAGAATTTACAATCTAATGACAAAGACAGAAGGAAATTTCAAAATTGTGTGTTAAGTACCATAAACCCCTGAAGAGTCTGGAGGAAGTGACAGTTAAACTGTCCTGAAGGGCAAGTAAGGATTGACCAGTTGAAAAGTAGGGGGAGAGTATTCCAAGCAGAAGCCCTGTCATGTTTAAAAGCAGGGAAGTAAGAGGGAGGCTGGTGAATTCCTTCAGCTTTAAAGAGTTCACGTGGCAGGGCTTTCAGTGTGAGGGGCAAGAGATGAGCCTAGAAAGGTAGGCAGAGCTTGGAAGATCTTGTAGGCTAGGGTGAGTCTTTTGTTCTTTGTACCAAGAGCAGTGGGTTTTATGCAGGGTCTAGGCATGATAGGATTTGTATTTTAGAAATACAAATACTCTTGCTGGAGTGTGGAGAGTGGATTAATTTTCTCCCTCCTCCTTCCCCCCCAGGCAAAGAAGTCAATTAGTGCAGTAATTCAGGAAGTTGATTGGATCTTTATCCTGCTTGTGTGTGTGCTTTATAATAAAATGTTGACTTCGGTAACTTATGGTCAGTGTCTAAGGGGAGCCCAGTTGCAGACACTACAATAATTTTTAAATGAAGTCCTATCAAGTTATTTGACTAGAAAAGCAGATTAATAAACCCACTGATCCAGTGAGCAACTGATCAATAAAAACGCCACCTCAATTACATGATAAAGGCAAAAATCAAAGTGTACGGTTGCCCTCCTGAGCTTCTATGGGACTGAAGAATTTCCATCTGAGATTTATCAAAGGGTCTTGAAAGCCAAAGAATGGTTTAGATGAAACTCAATTGATTTTGTGTTTCTGCCGGAACTCAGAGCTTTCTACAGGTCACAGCCTGACAAGTATAAAATTATAAGTCGTAATTTTACCAGAGCTTCCTTTCATGGTTTAGAAGGCCCCAGCAAGTGCTGGACTGATAAGCCCTGTCCTATGTCTGTTTAAGCAGATGTAAATGAAAATGCCAAAAGGCTCAAGTTCAAAGGGAGAAATGTCACTTTGTGGAACTCCCACTTTTTGGGAAAAGCACTTGGCAGAAAGGTTTCTTAAGCACCACCAGGAAGACACAGTCTGTGCATTCATGCCTCTCCCAGCCAGCACGACCACCACCCTTTGTTCTTGGAGCCCATGAAGGGCTGGACACCTAGAGAGATGGGCCATCCTGGAAAGCTCCAGATCCAGAGAGAATGCTGACATCTGTTTCTCAGTTACTTACGCCTTTTTGAATGTAGTGGCGTTTTCTAAGCAACCTTTGGCAAGGAAATAATGATGGGCCGAACAAGTCATCTCTAGACATTTTATCATCTCATGTGCTTTTGTATTTCTGGGTGTGCATGGGTTTCCCCCTGCAGGAAACCATTTAAAGAATGTAGATAATACCTATCAGTGAGTCACCCTGTCAAGAGAGTAATGTACAATCGTGCATCCTTGTAAGTTATTTATCATACCCTGAGGCTTGATGGAATACAGTTTCCTTGATGAAGAGATAAAAAGCAAGGTACAAGAAGAGCACTTCATTAAAACGGAATCTACCTTCAGGTCGTAACTTTAAAAAAAAATCAGTATTATTACTGAAATTTATCATGGCAAAAAATTTAGTTTATAGAACATCTTTTCAGAAAATAAAGAGAAGAGTGAGAAAGGGAATGAGATTGGAAAAGGACAGAAATACAGAGAGGCAGAGAAAAAGATTGAGAGACAAAGAAAAGAGAGAGAAACTGAAGAAACTGACATCTGTAGAACTGGAATACTGAAAATGCAGTTGAAGAGACCAGTCCCCCAGAGAATGGAAATAAACAGCTCTGAAAAAGCAACAGCTTTCCGCTGCTGAAATTAGTAGGAGGGGTTTGCAGAGGTGGAAAGAGAAGACCACCCCCCCCCCCACCGCCTCACTCCCAAGGGAGGGCTCTAAAATGCGGTTGTAGGGAACGCGGTTAGTCATTGCGAGTAATGGATTCTAACTTGGGCAAACCAGCACCCTCACCTTAAAACAAGGGGGGGTCAAAGCTAAGGCTTATCGGGCCGCACAGTTCTAGGATTCTGTTTCTCTCAGGGTAGCTGGGGGGCCACTGAAAAGTAGTGGGCTCGGGTCCAAGAAAGAGTAGAGAGGGGAGATAATTGACGTTTTATTCCGTGTTGAGATTTAGTTCAAATTCTGCTTTGTTTACCCTCCCTCTCCCATTGCTCTGCTAGAAGAGAACCTCAAGAGTAAATAAGCCGCAGAATAGCTGGTTTTCAGGGAAATATTAAGGGTTGGCTAAATAGAGCAATGCAAGAAATAAATGTTTTAACCTCATAATACTGTGATTATTTAAAAGGACTTAAATTTGAACTATATAAATAATATATGGATACAGTTCCTTTGTAAAAATTGAAAATATTACATAGAAGGCTAAACTCCCCTTTCACCACATTTTTAATCCTAATTCTGCCAAGTATCTCCCAAGAGAGTCTTTTTTGTTTTTTTTAAAATAATCTCAGCTTTTTTTAAAAAAAAATATTTATTTATTTTTGGCTGCGTTGGGTCTTCGTTGCTGCGCACGGGCTTTCTCTAGTTGAGGCGAGTGGGGGCTACTCTTCGTTGCAGTGCGTGAGCTTCTCATTGTGGTGGCTTCTCTTGTGGAGCACGGGCTCTAGGCGTGCGGGCTTCAGTAGTTGTGGCTTGCAGGCTCTAGAGCCCAGGCTCAGTAGCTGTGGCGCACGGGCTTAGCTGCTCTGTGGCACGTGGGATCTTCCCGGACCAGGACTCGAACCTGTGTCTCCTGCATCGGCAGGCAGACTCTCAACCACTGTGCCACCAGGGAAGCCCCAAGAGAGTCTTCTATCATTTGTTTGTTTGTTTTTATTGCTATGTTAGAGACGGGTCCTTATTAGTACATGAGTTCCATCTCATTCTTTTTAACTGTGTTGTGGTGTAGTATCTGTGTGATAAGTCATAGTTTATTTAGCCGTTCCCCCATGATTTGCAATTATGAGTCTTTCAGGTTGTTTGTTTTTAGCTTCTGTAAATAAATGCTGCAAAACCTATCCTTGAGGCTTCCCTGGTGGCGCAGTGGTTGAGAATCTGCCTGCCAATGCAGGGGACACGGGTTCGAGCCCTGGTCTGGGAAGATCCCACATGCCGCGTAGTAACTGGGCCTGTGAGCCATGGCCGCTGAGCCTGTGTGCCGCGACAGTGGGAGGCCTGCGCACTTCGATGCAGAGGGGCCCCCGCTCGCCGCAACTAGAGAAAGCCCTCGCACGCACAGAAATGAAGACCCAACACAGCCAAAAATAAATAAATAAATTTATTTTTTAAAAAACAACTATCCTTATACAAGCTTCCTTGTGCACCTACGTGATTGTTCGTTCTTCTAAGGTAGAAATAATTTGGTTTCTAGCCTCTGGGTCTCCAGGTCTTACAAGACCAGTTGGAGTTCAGCTACATGCCGCAGAGTGTCTTAAAACTTGCCTGAAAATTGGAGGGGAGGGAAGAGTTATTCTTTAATCTTAGCAAAATGTTCACCCATTTCCCAGCTACATAAAACAACTATTAGTTTTCCAGTCTCAATGATTAACTGTTGATTAAGAATGCTACACATGGCATCACCCCTCAAAATACTAATTTAATATTCTTTCTCACTTTTGCAGCTTGTATGTTAAATATGTATTTCAGGAATAAAACATTTTGTATTTATATGAAAACATGCATAAACCAAGACTTCCATTAAAATGCAAAGGGCCGCTCTGTAAGAATATTCTCTTTTCTTTTACTAAACGAACGTTTAATGAATACATGAGATGAGAAAGAAAAGGGAGTGATGTCAAGAGTGGAAAGCATAGCTATTTCTGCCCTGTGATATCTGCATTGGCAGCCAGGATCAATCCAGTCGCAAACCCTCTGAGCAGCTGTTTGCACACCATCGACTAATGAAGCTCTTTGAACAGCTCTGTGATCAGTGTGATGGAGCAGGAGAGGGAATAAAGAAAGAAAGAGTGGACCAAGGAGAGACATCCTAAAGACAGACTCCCTTTCCCCAGCCACCTGTGGAAATCTATTTCAGGTCGACTGGGACCAATTGTGAGTTCTGGCCTTGGGCAAAATTCCTATTTGCAGTCAATAAATTAATGGGTGACACCTTGAAATGGATTGGCTTTAGCTGAATCAATGTCTTATGTGGGAATCTTTCCTCAGGCCAAATTCCCACTGAAGTTCCTAGGTTGGAGCTGACTGAAGAAATGGACAGATCCTTGAACTTTCTTTCTTCTTTATCTTAAAAAAAAAAAAATCTCTGCTGAAAAACCAGAGTGCGTGCTCTGGCACTAACATTCTTACTTTCCTGTCCTTTACCATGGTCTCTTTAATTGGCATGGAATAACACCTGATGTTCACAGATTTCGTTTGTATAGAACTCTCCAATGTACAGAGTTCTTTATCTGGCTGCTTCTAGTTTAATCTCTTCCCTCTAAGAAAGTTGTCCATAAAGCCAAAGAGGGAACTGTTCCTTTACAGTAGCGCCTTTTGAAACCTCTAGGCAGCAGGAAACGGAGAAGGCTGCTCTGTTGGTTCAGCTGCCTTTTACAGCTGAAGATAACACGAACCGCAAATCTGTCAGGGTTCATGTTTTCCTGGAGGGGGAGCAAAATAAAGAGAAGTTTAAGTTTAATATTTCATAACTGTGTGCTCTTTCCCAGGTTTTATTCCTGTAATAGTCTGTGTGTGTGGCCAGACCCTTCATAACACAGCGCTATTGAACAAGGAGAGGAAAAAGGAAAAAGGAGCAAGGGTGGAGGGAGGGATTAAAAACTAACCTTTTGGTGAAAAAAAGACCACGGCTTTTAAGAACCAACTGTGACCTTAACTGGATGTAGTCAAGGCCTCACAGAATTGAGCTGGTCATTCAGTTCTGAAATAGGATGGGGCAAGTGTGGGTAGCATTTGCAGTGAGGCCAGAAGAAGAAAGTGACCCATTTAGACGCTTCTCTGGAAAAAGGAGGTTCCCCAGGCATCAGAAAGTTGATGGACTGAAAGCTTTCCTTTCCCTGAGGGTGGTGATGTCTGTTGGGAAAACAACAGCAGCAATAAATCTGAGGAACAAAGATGGTTGAAACATAGGAGCAAAATCTTTTTTGTATTTTGGAATCTTTCTGTGGAATTAAAAAATAGGAGAAAGATTTTTTGGTTTTAATCTCTGGAAAAAGAACAAGCATTGGCACGTCCACATTATGTATGCAATGCCGTTCCTGCCACCAGACTGGAAGTCTAACAAGCTTAGCTGCTTAGGAGAAGCATATTTTATTTTCAGGTTGGCCAAGCAATTTCCTGCCTTTGGAGCAAAAACCAGTGCAGCTACTGTACCCTGACGATATTTTTTTCTCTCTGAATATCATAACCTTTTAAATAACAAGCACGCTGCTCACTCAAGGGCTCTGAAAACTCGGACGGAGAAATACAACAGCCCCCATTTTATCCCTTCCCTCAAGAAGAATACTCCTTTCTCTATGTCTGTTCACCATTGCTGGGGGTTCTGGATGTAAACACAGAAGATGACAAGTGTTTTGATCACTCAAGAGTGAGAAAACATAACCAAAACACACAGTAGTGATTAAGTCACATAGCCTTGAAAAGAGGCAATGAAAACAGGGTCGGTTATAGTTTCTGAACTGGGTGGGGTCCGTCAAAGCAGAGCAGCTTGACTGGGCAGGTCAGAGGGAAAACGGGGAGACCGTGATGCCATGATGGAAAGGCTTGTGAATGGCGTTTGGCAGTTCACATCCATTGATGAATATTTCTTCAGTGCACAACCATAAACTAAAAAGACCTTCAGTTTCATATAATCCAATGCCCTCCTTTCACCAAATGATTTGCTAGGGCGAGTAGCACAGTCAAGCCAAGATTCCAGGGCTGTTGTCTCCCAGGTTGGTATTTTCCATTGCTTTGAGTTGGGCATTTTACTATTCAGGTTAAAACACATAGTCTCTGGCTTCTAGTAGCTTACACTTTAAAATGTCTATTTCCCAGAAAAAGGAGTCGTTTGGGGAATGAATTAGCACTGAGATGACCAAAGGAGATACTTGGTTCTAAGCCTGTGTCGCTAGGTGACCATAAGAAAGCAGCTGAGCTTGTCTGTGCTTGCAAGGGGACCCAGAGGAGACGGGGGACTGGGAGAGCTTCTTTAGCATTGTTAAGAGTTCGTGGATCTGTATTAAACCAATGTTGACTCTTTATTGTGCCATGAGGGATGTGGGAGTGGTCAGATGTGAGGTTCAATGTCTCATTTGAAAGTGTGATATTGGAATAATAGTACTACCTGTTTCTAAATCAAAGGTCAGTGTGGGTCCCAACAGTGACATAAAACACCCTGGCTCTGTACTTCTTCCTTTACAAACAGGCACCACATGTCAGTTTCCTGACTGGCTTCTGGTAAATCATCCTAGACCGATTCCTGGCATTCACCTCATAGAGGGTTAAAACTTCCTCTCACAAACCAAGGGCTGCACACAGAGGAGAGAGACTACAAAGGAAGGTGTTGTTGCTTATTTTATACCAACTGGGAGAAGAGAGGGCCAAAAGGAGAAAAATGCTGTGGTATAATTTTAAAAATCCAGATTCATAAGAAAAAATTTTACAGAGGTTTTTTTACCCCATTTTTTCCTCTCTCCTCTCCACCCCACCTAAACCATCTCTTAAAATGTTCTTATTTGGGTTAGAAAGACTTTCTATGCTATCGTACTCTGTTGAAACCCAGGAACTAAGGGTTTGACCAGGGGTGGCATGGATTGGGATTCGTGTTGTTGACTCACTGGATTCCCAGCCTTGACCCCAAAAGGGCATGGGGGCAAAAAAGTTTCTCATGGGGCTGCTTTCATCCTTTCCATTAGCAGGACTGGAAGAAGAATACGATAGAGAGAAAAAGGAGCTATACATTTCTTCCTCTGCCCTGTCTACTTCTTTCTGAGAACTAAGATGAACAGAACAATCAATCCATTAATGATTCTGAGAATTCCTGGAAAATGGCAGCAGGGTGTATTAAACCTATGTTGTTGGAGACCAGGAAGGAACCAGGGACACAGGGCCAGGTTCAGCTCATATCTATGTGGAAAACTGCAGTATTTTCTTTAACAAAGATTTGGGTCTTAACTCCCCAAGAATACTGTGCTGATCAGTATTGCTTGTAACCGTTTACTGATGTAACCTTTCAGAGGGGGAATATACGTAATCAAGAATTAATGTCTAGTAAAAAAACAGAATGGGCTGCTGGAAACTTTCATGCTATTACGTTAGGAAATGCAGACAAGCCAATATAGTGCACGTTTAAACAGTCCAGAATGAGACAATATTAAAAATATTTATTTGGGGACCCAAAATAGGTGTTGACGTTTATACGAAGGCCACGCAGACCCATGCAACTGTCTTTCTGTGCATTGCCATGCTGTTTAAAGGGCTAACCATCTCGTGAGAGTTAACATGCTTTATTTACTAAAAGTAAAAAAAATTCTGGCACCAATTTTCTTTCTGGGGTAAAAAATAATTTGCTAGCTGTGAAGATAGTCAAGCAGAAGGAAAATAACTTTTCCCCTCCTTTTTAATCTGCTTTGATGACATGGTAACCAGATAACGAAGCTGTGCATCTATACTTGAAATACATACACTGAATCAAAGGCTTTAGGGCGGGGCCAGATCATCAGCACTTTTCTAAAGCTCCTCAGATGATTCTATTGTGCAGTCAGGGTTGAGGAACCACTAGCCTGAAGTTTCACCTGTTTGAACTGGTATTAGTTAGGAGGAAACTTGGTCAGAAAGGGGATACAGGCAAATGAGCCATGAAATATTAATGTGTTACTTTCTGAATTGCTTCTTCGATTTAAGGGCATGAAAAGAACTTTGAGAGTTCGATTGTCTCATTCATGTGCATCCAGATAGCAACAGACTCCAGGAATCAAGTAGTAAAACACATTCTAGAAAGAACTTTTTTTTTTTTTTTTTTTTTTGCGGTACGCGGGCCTCTCACTGTTGTGGCCTCTCTCGTTGCGGAGCCGCGCAGGCTCAGCGGCCATGGCTCACGGGCCCAGCCGCTCCGCGGCACGTGGGATCTTCCCGGACCGGGGCACGAACCCGTGTCCCCTGCATCGGCAGGCGGACTCTCAACCACTGCGCCACCAGGGAAGCCCGAAAGAACTTATTTTTATAGAAAATTAAAAGGGAAGTGAAAGGTTAAGTTAGGGTTGATTTGAGACTATGAACCATGGGTAAATTTTCATGTGTGCATATTACAAACAAAACCGACTCCACAAAACCAATTTATGAATGCTCTTAGAACTCTCTACCAAAATTTTTCTTCTTAGTTAATGCAGAGAGGGTGTTTTAGCCATTTCTCTGATCACTGTAAAAGTACTGGTCTGGCTAGATTTATAGGTAATTTCCAGGTTGAAATAGCAATAACCTATAACTTACCCATATATATATTTTTAAAGATTTATTTATTTTTGGCTACATTGGGTCTTCGTTTCTGTGTGCGGGCTTTCTCTAGTTGGGGCGAGCGGGGGCTACTCTTCGTTGCGGCGCAGGGGCTTCTCATTGCGGTGGCTTCTCTTATTGCGGAGCATGGGCTCTAGGTGCGTGGCTCACGGACTCTAGAGCGCAGCCTCAATAGTTTTGGCGCTCGGGCTTGGTTGCTCTGCGGTATGTGGGATCCTCCCAGACCAGGGATCAAACGCATGACCCCTGCATTAGCAGGCGGATTCTTAACCACTGTGCCACCAGGGAAGTCCCCTTTTCTTCTGTTTTTAAAAGAAATGAAAAGGTTTTGTCCTGAAAGTATTGTGGGCCTTCAGCACTGTGCCTACTGCCTAGTGGATAAATTAACCCTGACTGGAGTGGGGTACTTGAGGAGGGGACTAGCAGGATAAGAAGGGACAAATCATATGAGGCTTTCTAGGCCTTGGTACCGTGGTAAGGACGTTGGAGTTTATTTTCATGAATGAGATGGGATGTTTTCAAAGGTTATGAACAGAGAGGTGACATCATCTGATTCGCATTTTAAGGAGATAGTTTCCTTTGTGGAGAATATACTATAGAAGGTAAGGAAGAAAATCAGAGACCAGTTAGGCAGCTAATCTGATCATCTAGGAAAGGTAAGATGTGGCTTGCCCTTAAGGCAGTGGTGGAGGTGATAAGAAGTGATAAGATTATGAGTAGATATTAAAGATAGAGGCAAAAAGGGTTTGCTCGATGTACTGGATGTTGAATTTGACAGAGAAGATTCAAGATGACTCCAAGCTTTTGCTTGAACAACTGAGAGTCAATTTGTCATTTATTAAGATGGCTAAAATTGTAGGTAAAGCACATTTAGGGAGGAAAATCAGGAGTTCACTTTTGGACATGTTTAGTTTTAGATATTTATTAGACATCCAAGGGGAGGTGTTTGGAGTTTAGAAAGTGGTCCAGGCTAGAGATAGAAATTTGGGAACATCTGCTTTCAGGTGATGTTTAAAGCCAGGGGAGAGGATGAGATCAGAGAGGGAACGTTATGTAGATACAGTAGAGAAGAGGCCCAACGACTGAAATCTCAGATGCTCCCATGTTTAGAGATTGGGAACATGAAGAGGGACCAGCAAAGGAGACTTTGTAGGAGTGGCCAGTAAAAAAGGAAGAGATCCAAGAGGGTGGTTGGTGTCATAGAGACCAGGTGAAGGTACACCCAGGTCTTATGAGCAGTTGCTTTCAAACTTTGACTGTCTCTGACTGCTCAACATCACATGAAATGATGGTAGTCTCACAAGCTTCCTCCCTTGAAACATGAGGAAACCAAGATCCCCCTGCCAAAAATGTGATGGAAAATCAACCTAACGATCATTCACCCTCTCCCTGTATGACTTGCCACAAATAAAGAGATTTGAATAATCTCTTTTGGTTCAGTTAAGACACAACCATACCCAAGAGGGTAGAATAAGCCCAGGAGTTCAAGGTCTTTTCTCAAGGTGTGAGAGTCCTTTCTGATGACAGATGACCTCTTCTGGTCGCATTTGAAGAGGCATTTTCTCCCCTGAAGCTCCAGCATGATTCTAAATGTTATAGAAGGAAATGATGAGAAGTATATACAAATGGCAGTGGTGAGGAATCCAATAATGAATCCTATCAGAGATGTTGACTTGGTTGACACATAGACATAATGAGGGAGGAGCTCAGAAAAAGGAAAAAAGACATGGCTTAGACCTGGATGAGAAGAAAACAAAATGCAATCAGGAAAAAAAAGAAAAGAAAAATAAATTTCTTTGCGCCAAATAAAACCTTGCACAACCAATAAAAAGTTACATTTAAATACAATTGTCAGATTTAGTGAGACATTGACCATAAGTCAGCACTAGCACCGAGGCTGTTATTATAGGGTTAGAGAAGATTTTTAAAGGACAATAGGAGAAAGTCTTGGTTCACATTTTATATTGGGATATTGCTTTAATTTTTTAAAGAATTGTAGGAGAAGGAAGTAAATTGTCATTAGTAAGGGAGGGGTGAGAGGCAATGTGTGAAGTTTTTGAGTAATTTAGAAATAAAATCATTTAAAAACTTCCCGCTTCTGAGAACATATTCTGACATTAGAATATACTGTGTTCTCTTCAATGGGGTTAAATAAAAAAGAGACAAAGAGAGAAATAATAAGATTATGCTAAATTTATATTAATCTTACAATTTCTTTTAGTCTATTACAAAATAGAAATATCAGCATACAGTAATATAATCACATTACAAAAGTTTGAAACAAATAAACAAACAAACAAAAAATCACCCTACATCAAACCACCCAACACACCACCATTTTGGACTATTTCTTTCCAATCATTTTTCCTAAGCAAATGTTAAAATCTATATGGTTATAATTATAAAATATACAAACTTCCATTTCTTATTTTCTCCATAGAGTATTAAGACATGATTTTTTAAATGTGGATAACTGCCTTTCTAAACTGGAATTTCCTTACAGCAGGATCTTACCTACCTTTGGGCTGCAACTCTTTCATTGCTCCAACAATTATTTCCACCAGCAAATGACAAAAGAGTGTATAGATGACCCTGTTAATCACCTGCCCTACAGTAAATTCTCTTTTTTCTTTGCAACCCAAACCCAACTTTTGTTCAGATGTTTACACATGCTTTACTGGCATCCATTCCTAATTAAAAAGTGACTGGTTTTAGCCAATCCTGATGGTCCATTCCTCTGGGTATGAGCTTTCTACCCAGTGAGATGTGAGGATAAATCGGAACAGTTTTTTATCATTATTAAAAGAATCCTGAAGGAGAGATAGTCCTCTTCTTCCAGACATTGTCATGCCTGCATGACAGAAAGCTCTGGTGTCATCTTGCAACCAGGAAGAGAGCTAGGCAAGGACAAAGCCAAGATGCTGTGGTTGACAGAAAGGAAAGATGGAAGTAACCTAGATACTAACCCTGGTACTTGTACTCTACTTAACATCCTACTTAAATATTCTTTATTGCTTAAATTGCTAAGTTTCTCTTGCTTGAAGCCAAAGGTATCTGCACTAATGCTAAGCCACTGCTCTCAAGCTGTCCTCTCTATTAGGGATTGGCTCCATTACTTGGGTTGCACAGAGTAAAGGGCCCAATAAATGGTCACCCTTGGCCCCTGATTTTGCCCAAGAACTTGGGCCATTGCAATTACTACTCATTTTTCTCTGATCTAGATCTTTCCCCATTCCCTTAGTTTCAGGAAAGAAGCTTAAAGCATCTCTGGGATCTGGTATTAAATGTTGGAAATCTTAACATTTGGTATTCATTCAGTATGTGTTTGAGCATCTCCTTTGGTCTTGTATTAGACATTGCAAGTACAAATAAGAATGAGGCATAATATAAGTCTTTAGGTTGTTCAGTCAATATATACTGATTGCCAGTCATGTGTTAGATGCTGGGGTTATCAGAGAGACCAGAGTCTGACAAGAAGAGAGAGACACATCCCCTAATAACCCAACTTCCATATAATGTACTATGTGTTATAACAGTGGCATAAATAAAACATTCTAGGAGTCAAAAATTGAGAGGTGGCTCATTGCCAAAAAGGAATAATTTCACAAAGGGACTAATACTTGGTTATGACGTGCTTTAGTGTGGAAATATTGGATAGAATAATATTGGATTGAATAGGGTACTGAAGAGTGAAGAAGAGTTTTCTTGGTGTAGAAGTGGAGCAGGAAAGTACATCTTTGACAAAGAATGTAATATGAATAAACACAATCATATTAAACATTTGGAAAACAGTGAAAAGTTCAGGGGGCAGAAGATATTTATGAGAAGAGAGTAGGAGATGAGGCTACAGAGACTGGTGTCTGATTGCATATAATCTGGTGGGCCAAGCTAAGAATTTTGGGTTTTATCTTGTAAGCAAGTTAACTTGTGTACGAGGTTAACATGGGACATTGCACTACACATGCAACTGAAGGCATAGCATTTATTTGAAGTCTTGTGGTTTAACTGAATTCATGTGAGTCTTACAATCCTACTCCGTAATATATTTATATTTGATAATATAGACTTGGTATATTTTTCTAAGTCTTCAAGTGAAAGTGATGGCCAAGGAAGACATCTCCAGTTTATTCTATGTTTTAGTCCTCCAGCATACTGCTATAACATTTGGGGGTATGTACCCCCAATTGAGAAGCACTCTGCAGGCAGTGGAGGCTAAAAATTGTTTTTAAGAAGCAGGGAAGGAATAGGAGTAGGCATCCTCCCTTTCCCCAGGAAGGTATCCCTGGTTTAGGAATGGTACGTGAAGTGGGGAGAGAGAGAGAGAGAGAGAGAGAGAGAGAGAGAGAGAGAGAGAGAGAGAGAGAGAGAGAGAGAGAGAGAGAGAGAGAGAGAGAGAGAGAGAGAGAGAGAGAGAGAGAGAGAGAGGGAGGGAGGGAGGGACTGGTGACGTACATGGCGAGAAAGCACTAACTTGGGACTTGGTGAGAACTGAGATTTAAGTTGAAGTGAATATTAGTTGTTTATCTCTCTAGCATCCATTTCCCCCGCTTCCAGCGATAGCCTTGGCTTTGAGTGTCAATCTTCTCCTCCACCTTGTTCTCAGGTGGTCTGCATGGGGTTCCACATCCAGCCCCAGGAGTAAAGCATACGACTCTGCCATGAGCCAATCATCACACTGCATTTCTCTGACCACAGAGACTGATTCAAGGGCAGCCACATGACCCATGTGGGTTCAATCAGAACAAACCACAGAAAGTATGCTAAGAATGCTGGGAGAAAAATATTTGCTCTTTTCTTCTGAATTAGAAGCTGGAAAGATGTAGCCCAGAAGCTGTTGGAAGCATTATTATGATCACTTGGGCTCTGAGAAGGGAGAAAGAAACAGAGAAAGAAATATGAATCTTGGCTCAATTTGGACCCTTCAGTTATGTGAGCAAATAAATCTTTATTTGTTTGGACTAATGTCATTTTTATTTTCTGTCACTTGCAACCAATAGAATCCTAACAGAGATAGTAGAAAAAAACTGTTCTTTTTCTAAATGTTATATTTGCTGAAGATATATCACAGGTCAATTTCCATGAGGAAATTGGAGATTTGAAGAACCCTATATTTTTTAAGCTTCATTTTTCCTTGTCCCCAAATAATATGTTTTCAACTACAGTAATAACAAGCAAAAAGAAAAGGACTACATTTTAAAAACTGATATTTAAGTGGATATGATTTTCAAAGGCTATGCTGGGGATTTTTTTTTTAAACAAACACACACATGCATAAACACACAACCTCAGTTGCACGGAGAATTGTTGTATAACAATGATTTGATGGAAAGCCAAATTAGAAACAAAATCATGTACAAGGCGCTGCTTCTCTGGCAACCTAATGAAACCTACTTTTGAAGCAATTTCATTTAAAAATCCACTTTCTATGCATTGAAACAGCCAATGAATACTAGAAGTAAAAAATAAAATTACACATTAAATAATAGTCTCTAGGTTATAAAACTGTCCTGAGAAAGGCTGAAGATGCTCTAGGGATTAGAAGACTTAATCTGGCTGCTCTAGCCAGCTACCACTGTGGTCAAGCTCACTGCCTCTATTTCTGTATTGTGTGCTCCCACTGATTCAGCCTGATCCTGGGTTATCTATCTGTTGCAATCATTTGGCACCCCATATGGAAATCTATTGACCCCATAGATAGTCCAGACATTTCAAGTTGGAAATGTATTTTCAGCTCTGATAGGGCTGACACATCATATTTCAATTTGCTATTATAAGACCAACCCCCAAAGCTCAGAAAACTTCTATCCTTCTCATAGTGGGTGTTCCAAATACAGGGTGTAGGGTGGCCAACAGTAACCAATCCACAAAGAAACAGATCTCATTTTTAGGGTTCTGTGGAACAGCTGGATGAAATTTCCTACAATAAATGCTCCAAAAACAGACATCGCCCTGTAGAGCATTAAACGATAAGTCTTTGGATGATAACTTTGATGGCTGTGCAGCAGATGGTCTGAGTGGGGTCTGCTGCTGGAATAGCCCCAATAAGGCTTGACGGGTGTGAATACATGAGGCTTATGGAAGGGTGCCTTAACTTTGGCTAAGTGCCTACTGTGTACTAGGCATTGTGCTGAGTGCTATATATTATATAGATATTAGAATGTAAGCTCCATGAAGGCAGGGCTTTGTCCATCTTGTTGGTTATTTGTTGAATAAGTATTATATATTAATGAATGGCTGAATTACTCTGTGTAACCAATTTTTATCCTGCTCTCTAATCCTCTTTCCAAAATAACCTTTAACTCCTACAAATGCAAAAGCCACTTTTTTTTTTTTTTTTTCGGTACGCGGGCCTCTCACTGTTGTGGCCTCTCCCCCTTTGCGGAGCACAGGCTCTGGACGCACAGGCTCAGCGGCCATGGCTCACGGGCCCAGCCGCTCCGCGGCACGTGGGATCCTCCTGGACCGGGGCACGAACCCGCGTCCCCTGCATCGGCAGGCGGACTCCCAACCACTGCGCCACCAGGGAAGCCCCAAATGTCACTTTCTTGACTAGATGACACTAGCCTGTTGCATGCTCTCGTTGTCCTCTGTATTCTTCCTTCATAACACTCATTACCCTAATCAACCTCTGCTATTCCCATGAGACTCTAAGCTCCACAAGGGCTGGAATCATGCCCGCCCCCTTCATAGCTTCACCTAATAAACATATCGAATGAATGACACTCTGCAAATCTTACTAAGTCAATCTTCTTATTCCCACTTCACCTATAAGGAGCTCAAGTCACCAGGTAGCTAAGTACAAGTTAATAAGGTGCATCTTGGAATATGTTACAGAAATACACGGCCACATCCAAAGTAGACTATTCTGAGAAACGTTCCAGAAGTTAATTTTTTATTTCTATGCCATTTTCATTATTTTTCTGGCCACTTACATATGTAAGTACAATTTTAAAGCTATATTGAATGCAAGAAAGCAGAAGATGCACACACATACACACACCTGCCTATGCATTCTGCTTTCGTTAAGCACTTTGGGTATTTCAATCTCTGCCAGTGCCTCAGGGTGTTGAGTTATAAATGAGAAGGCCCCAAAAGATAATATATGAACCCAATAGAGCTCTTAGGGGAAATAAAACTATCATAAACCAAAAAACAAAAGCCAAAATAAAAACTTCACACTCCCAACTGAACAAGAATAATAAAAATGATAATGATAATAAGAGCTAACTTATATTAAGTGCCAGAATGTGTCAGAACTGTGCTAAAAGCATGCCATTCACTCTTGTTCAAGCTTTGTAGCAAAGGTATATGGCAGGGGCTTCCCTGGTGGCGCAGTGGTTAAGAATCCGCCTGCCAATGCAGGGGACACGGGTTCAAGCCCTGGTCTGGGAAGATCCCACATGCCACGGGGCGACTCGGCCCGTGAGCCACAACTACTGAGCCTGCGCGTCTGGAGCCTGTGCTCCACAACGAGAGGCCACGACAGTGAGAGGCCCGTGCACTGTGATGAAGAGTGGCCCCCACTTGCCACAACTAGAGAAAGCCCTTGCACAGAAACGAAGACCCAACACAACCAAAAATAAATGAATAAATAAATAAATATTTTTTAAAAAAAGGTATATGGCAGATCCAATTAGTATTCTTATTTTATAGAAAAGTAAACCACTCTGGAGAGGTTAATCATTTCCCCAAAGTCACATGGAGAGTGAGTGTCAAAACTCGGACCCAGAAATGGATCTGCCTGACACCCAAGCCTGTCCTGTAGAGAGAACAAAACACTGGGTGCTGCCTCACATTCAAGGCCCCTGAAAAGCACATTTTATAGTGAAAAACTACAGCCTTGGAGTACTAGAAATTTGGCAATTTCCAGATACATTTGACTTGATTTTGATATTGTTGATCTAAATCATTTTTAAATCCTTTTTTTTTGAGATTTGGAAGCATAATTGAATGAGTCTTTAAATCCATCATTTTTGTGGCAGTAAAGCCTGGTTTAAAATGAATATATTTCTTCTTCACGTATAAGGAATTATTTTACTGTTTTCTCTCTCACCTCACCTCCAATCAAAATAACTAAATTCCTGGTACACATGTGGTAGTTTCCAATCTTGACTATGGGTCAGCATCACTTGGGGGGGGGGGGTTATTTTTACTTTAGTTTTTTTTTTTTAACCACTGTTAATATTCAAGGCAAAGCAATTCAGAAACAAAGTTAAACAACAATGAAACAAGCCCTGCATTAAGTATGTTACGTTGACTTTCTCATTTAATCCTCCCAGCAAATTCATGAGTTAGATATTAGTAAACTGCAGTGCAGAGAGATTGTTGCCAATGTCACACAGTTGAAAGGGGCCCAAGCTCTTAAAAACTGGGCTACATTGCCTCCTTTTTTTGAAGGTACCAAAACCATTTCCAAAATAACCCCAACTGGATCCTCCCACATTAACTGACATCCTCTTGCTTTATTCACTTCAAATGGTGCAGCTCATCCATCAGTAGAGATTCCACATTTTCATTCATAGAGAGCATCCTTATTCCCATTGTTTCTAAATTTTTGCCAAGCCAAAGTCTCCTATGCTAGAGGAAAGACTAAGGTATACTTCATTGTTTTTATTAAAAAGTGTACAACAAAATTGTCATTCAAAGAGGTAACCAAAGAGTATGCGGTTAAGAGGGTAGAAAAAATATTGTAGAAGTGACAGGTAGTTAATTAATAAAAAACATTCTGTTCATTTGTATTTTGCGATATTTATAGTATTTATCACCTCTTTGAAAGTACTCTTAAATAATTACTTCCTTACCTAATTGTAATGGTGTACTCTCTTTCTTAAAGAGAGCTCTCCAAGTGATATAAACATTAGACCTCACAGAATGGGACCTGTTCCTGGAGAGGGGAGTCACGGTCATGATCTTGGTCTCTTAACATGTTTTAACCAGTGTTCTAACCTACAAGTAGAGGCAACATACAACTATTCTCATCTTCTAGGGGGCCGTCTTAGAACTGGATTAGAATGTCATGGATAATAAGTAACTATCTTCTCAGCTTATGTCAGCTGCTAGGCCTTCCCATCAAAAGGAATCTGAGACTAAGTAGAAAGAATGTCCAGTTAGCTCGCACTTACACACTCGGTTTCCAAAAGGAAACAGTCCAAAAATTAATCATGAACCGACTAACATTTCATTGACATGACATTTCATGTCATCGACACCGTAGCACTACTGGGCGCATCTAATATGCTATTTCCTTAGGTCTTTGTACCAGTTGAATTGGACCTTTTCTGTGTGAATATATATTTTGGTAAATTTCCCTTAACCAATAGTATACCAAAATCTGTTGCTCTTAACTTATTTGAATGTGACTCATTCAGCCACCTCAGTTTTCTGGAAGACATCTGACAGCTCAGGATACTGTGGAAAAAGACAGTCAGAAGTGTTGTTACAGATTCCATTAATTAGGAGAGGTACATTTTACCCAAAGATGAGTCATAGAGGGTCTCACTGTTAATTTAGATACACTTCTACTAAATTTAGCTATATGATTACCTACCATTAAGCTTAAAATAAGTAAGCAATTAAGAAATGTGGTGTAGCAGGGTGCTACAAGAATGTAGAATTGCTGTAAGTAAGTGGGAAGAAAATCTATGAAAAGAGGACAAAAGAATTTAACAGGAATAGGGGCGATTTTGCGTGGGGCAAACAGTCCCACGTTACATTTGTTCCTGAGGACTTTGTGTAGTAAATGATGTTCATAATAAACAACCCTGGGTCATGAAGGAACGTTTAATTTTCTTCATTATTCCTCTGAAAATAATATCATTAAGCATCATGGTGCTTAAAATGTCAATTATCTAGAAAATTTACTTGTAAGTTTATTTTACAATAATGTGGTTTTAAAGATAATAAAACTTTAATAAAGAGCCATATTAGAACATTTTTATTTTATTTTGTCTAACTTTGGAATGCTCTCTGTGATTTTTTCCCCAGGCACTGCTTGCTTTGATTATCTTAATAATATTTGCATTCCCTGCCCGCACATCAAGAGAGAGTTAAGGAGTCAACGATCTCAGGTTAGAGACAAAGTAAGACTAAACAGTAAGGTCAAATATCTGTTGTGTATAATTCAAAATGTGTATAAGCCACACAACATGTACAGTGATTGTATGCCATGTGTGAGGATGGATATCAGGTCTTCCTTGAATTTAGGACGACGCCGAGCTTTCTCATCCCTGAAGTCGCTTTGGAATCTCCCACTAGATGGCGCTGAACTAGCAGGGAGGGCTGGACCAGGAAGCCTCGCTGTCTCGTCTCCCTCCCCCATCCTGACCCTCGCCTCTCGTTCCGTGTGCTTGATGTTCCGAGAGAGCGATTGTTCAGGAATGTCTAAAGATAACAAAACCATTCTTTAAACATTAGACAAACACAAGCCGAGGTGGGTAAACATCATTAGCCGACTTCTCCTTTGTCTGTTATTATAGGGAGTGAAGCCTGTAGCACAGAATGCAAGCTGGTGGGCGTTCAGTTATCCTGTCTATAACAAGGCACCTTTTGAAATACACCGATTATCTATTTGGGGTGCAAGACAGTAGGAGGGAGGCACCAGGTAGAAGAACACTTAAAAAGTGTGTGTTTTCGGGGGCAGAAATGTGAATTCACCTCTGACAGCAAAGTGGACGGCTCAGACACAAGCAGCCTGGAGTCAGATGCCCTTGCGTTGGAACCTGAATATTCATGCAAGGCTGAATTGTCCTACACTTACATGGATAGGTCCTTGTAACAATAAGTGACACTCATGTCAATACAAGAAATCAATTTTTCTTTCTGATTTAGACCTTTCAACTTAATGCAGGGAGAATGCTCTTGGCTGCCTTAAGTACATCCTGTTAAAACAGAAGTCTGTACTTAATCGCTCCTTTATAGAACACCGAGTCTGATTTCAAGCCAGGCAAAAACATGGAGGAAAAAAAAAAAGTTTAGGAATAAAGTAATCTTTGTTTCCACTTTTGCACTGCAAAAAAGCATGAGGCATTTGATTAATGTTGATACTTAGGTGTTCATTTTACAGCAACTTGGGGGATCCAGGGAGTTGAAACTAACGTTTTACCTTATAAATCTTAAAGAACTTCAAGTTGAAGGAATTTAACATAAAATAATGGTGTTTAAAAAGGAAGTTAAGCATTATTACTTTACTGTTGTTAGTGTTACCAAACCAACTAGAGCAGAATTTCTTGAAGACCACAAATCTACAATAGTTCTTTCTACAGTTGACAAAGACACTTTCCTTGTTGCTTCCTCCAGGGAGAAAAGCCTGTGTAGAGGTGTGCATTGTACTCTTTTCTCCAGAGGACTGGCTTTGTGCCAGGGGCCGTAGGGGATGTGCACGGTGGGATAACTGGGGGGACGCAAAGGCAAGTGGAGATGTATAATATTCCCAGAAGTAGGGGAAAGACCGTAATCGTAGGCAAGTGTAGCTGTGGGTCTGAGAACATAGGTGGGAGTGAGAAAGGGCAGGGGCAGAGGAGACTGCAGCCAGGAGTAGAAATGGGCACGATGCGTGCGTGTTTCTAAGCAGCCCTGCTTTCGAAGGTGAATTTTGTTCTAGGCTGGAGACTGAGGAACGTGACAACGGGTTGGGGAGGAAGGTAGAGACACACTAAATTTCATGCCCATAGCAAAGGTCCAAGGACCCAGAAAGTTGTCCTGGTGTATTTTCACCAAGTGCCATGCTGTGTAACCACCAGCGGGGCATCAAAGCTACAGCTTTGCCTGCGGCTCCCAGGCAGCTGGGCCGTGTGATCACCGGTGCCAGCACTGAGGTCCCTCTCTGGGTGCTTAGGCAAGGTTTTCTGTGGTCACTGGACGCTCACCTTGAAAGGGAGTGTCCTGCAGCACTCTCTCAAGAGGTTCTGAGCTGCTGGGGCCACTCACATTGGCAAATGGCCCGGGTGCGGCAATGGTGAGGAGCACGGAGGCCCAGTGCCACAGCGTGTTAGGTATTTATTGCTGTACTAAAATTACCATAAAGCTTAGTAACTTAAAACAAGCAACATTTATTATCCCATTCAGCCTATGTGGGTCAAAAATTTGGGAGTGATTTATCAGTGGGGTGGTTCTGGCTCAGAGTGTCTCTTGAGTTTACAGTCAAGACGTCAGTCAGGGCTGCAGTCATCTCAAGGTCTGGCTGGGGTTAAATGATCCTTCCAAGGGGGTTCACACGTCTACCTGGCAAGTTTCTATTGGCTGTCGGCAGAAGGCCTCTGTTCCTCACCCTGTGGACCTCTCTGTAGGGCTGCTTGCATGCCCTCACAACATGGCAGCAAGCTTCTCCCAGGATAAGTGATGAGAGAGAAAGACAGAGACAGAGACAGAAACAGAGAGAGGGAGGAGGAAGCCACAGTACCTTTTATGACCTAGCCTCAAGTCGCGTATCGTCACTTTGGCCACGTTTGTTAGCAGCCAGTCATTAAGTCCTGTTCACACAGAAGAGGGAAAGTAAGCCCCACCCCTTGAAGAGAGAGGTATCGACTTATGGACCTATTTTTAAACTACCACAAACAGGGAAGATGGTCATCAGCGAGTGGCAAGATGGTTATCTCCCAGATGGCTGGGGCAGAGGCTTAGTAGACTCTGTGTCTCTTTCAGCCCCTGGAACAGTTGTTCATTGTCTCACTTGGAGCTTTAGAAAGAAATGCCAGCACTAGAGCCCCAGCCCAGACGGAAGAAGAATCTCTAGGGGGTGGAGCCTGGAGATCTGTATTTTTAAAGCTTCTCATATAATTATGAACACAGGGAGTTTTGAGAACCCTTGGTCTAGACCAGCGTTGTCCAACGGAAATATAACATATTTTGAATACGTAATTAAAATTTTTCTAGTCACCACATTAAAAAAGTAAGGAGAAACAGATGAAGTGAATTTTAATATATTTTCTTTCCCCCAATATACCCAAACTATTATCACTTCAACATGTAGCCAATATAAAAAGTTGAGATATATAACTTTTTTCCATATCAATTGTTTAAAATCCAGTATGCATTTTATACTTATAGGACATTTCAATTTGGACTAGCCACATATAAAAGTGATCAGTAGCCACACATGCCCAGTAACTACCATATTTATTGATCAGCACAGGTCTAAACTATAAGCCTGTGAGGGTAGGGGCCTTGTCTATTTTGTTCACTGCTTTGCAGAGAGCCTGGCACTTGGTATGTATTCAAAAAATATTTGTTGAATAGACTAATAATGTGCCAATATGAAATTAAAAGTAAATTATAGGGGCTTCCCTGGTGGCGCAGTGGTTGAGAGCCTGCCTGCCGATGCAGGGGACACGGGTTCGAGCCCCGGTCTGGGAGGATCCCATGTGCCGCGGAGCAGCTGGGCCCGTGAGCCATGGCCGCTGAGCCTGTGCGTCCGGAGCCTGCGCTCCACAACGGGAGAGGCCACAACAGTGAGAGGCCCGCGTACCGCAAAAAAAAAAAAAAAGTAAATTATAATGTACACATTCGTTTCATATATAGTATTTCTAAAAGATTTCAATGCTGAAACTCTTTACAAGAAACCTTTTCGGAGCTTTGTTACCTGTTGGTCTGGTACTCAATGTGAAGAAATCGAAATCATTTTATCCTCTGTGTATGTGATCTGACCATTGAAGCCTACATACACGTCTAACATTCAAAACGTAGCCTAGACCCATCCTTTTCCCCAGCCCTACCGGTACTCCACCGCTCCTGGTTGCTCCAGGTCTGTCTATTTCTGGACTTAGGCGGTTTGTAGCAGGAGAGTATCGTGGATCTCCCAATCAGTCATGTGGCCAGAAGCCAAATACCTTACTCATCTTCTAGAGCATTAATCTGTTTCAAGAACAGTTCCAGCACATTGAAAGAAGCTCTTGGTTTATTTTGGGGGGTGGGGGTTACTCTTCAGGATTGAAAGAGTTTCTTAGAATTACAAAACATCTAAAAACATTGATGACACCAACAAAAAAGCACACAAGAAGGAGTAGAACTGAATTGCAACAAACTATACTTTTTAAAGATAATATCCAAAAGCTGGAGCACTGGTAGTTCTAAATGATAAATTTAGAGGCCAGTTTCTGTCCCAGATTGTAAATGCAATGCTTAAAAGAAAACAATATCAGGGCTTCCCTGGTGGCGCAGTGGTTGAGAGTCCGCCTGCGGATGCAGGGGACACGGGCTCGTGCCCCAGTCCGCGAGGATCCCACGTGCCGCGGAGCGGCTGGGCCCATGAGCCATGGCCACTAGGCCTGCGCGTTCAGAGCCTGTGCTCCGCAACGGGAGAGGCCACAACAGTGAGAGGCCCGCGTAGTGAAAAAAAAAAAAAAGAAAACAATATGAACCCAATACTCTAGAAAAACTATGCAGAGAGGCACATACAAGTCAGTATTGCAAATGCTCCCAGTTATTTTTCCCCTATTCATACATGTAAATAAACACATTTTTTAAAATGGGAACTTACTTTACTTACTATTCTGTCTTACTTTATTTCACTTAACTGCATATTGTGACGATATTCTCCTGACCCCACACAATAACTTACCTTATAAAATTTCATGGAAATGTGTAGTCTTAGCGCTGTTCATTTATCATTATAAATGTGACATTAAACTTGCTTGGATGATAAGAAGGGGGGCATAGCCTCGTCTCAGTGGCTACTACCCCTGAGTGCATAAAGAGTGAAGGAGAGCTTGAACAAAGTTCATGGATGTTAATGTTCCTCGGATGAGGGTCTTTAATACAACATGGGGCACTATCCATTGTGGAACTTGAACTTTCTAGGCATGCTAAATTATTTCTAGGAGCCAAGAATTCCACGGGTGGGCAGTTAGAATACTCTGGCAAGAGCTGAGTTAGCAAAGGCACTCAAAGATCTCGGTCAAAGTCATCAGCCGAGTATTACACTGACTGATTCCAAACAGAGTAGCAACCAAGAGGGCACCTAGCAAACAGCACAGCTGGCTCCTTATGCACTGGATATCTGGGCCCAGAGTTCAGATGGGGCAATTTGGGGGTATTGATAACACAAATAAGTGATGGAACGGCAGGTGGGGGTGAGTCAACACAGCTGCCACTTGCCTCAGGAAAAAAAAAAAGCAAACTCCAGGTGTTAGGAGTAAAAGAAACAGTGATTCTATGCAGGCAGCCTTTTAGGAAGTACTCCACCCTCCCAAATGTGTAGATTTTAAGTTACAAAGATCTCAAGGCAAATATTTCTTAGTGACATGACATTGGGCAAGTCACTTAAACTCTCAAACTTTGTTCCCTCATTTGAAAAATGAGGATCACAGCTCTTGGTTATTCGAGCTTTAGTAAGAATAAAACACGATAGTCCATGTAAAGAGTTTAGGACATGATCTGACACATAGAAAACACTAAATACCTGGTAACTGCTGTTATTATTTGGAAGGGAGCTAGGAAGGAAGAAGAACTTGTTAAATGGAAATAGTGTTTCACACAAGACAAATATATTCATTGATACATCGAAGTCAAAGAACGTACCTGTAGGAGGAAAAATTTGCCCATGATTTAGTGGGAACAGATTCCCACCAAATCCACACTTAAAACAGTGTTCAGCTTGGAAAATATGATGCAGAACTAAAGCAGACATCAGATAGGGTGCTGAAAGCTGCTCAGAGACAACAGTTTACCTCCCACATGGATTCCATTCAGCTTGTTAAGTGCTAAGACGCAGTTCATAGTCAGGTACTGTACCTTATTTTCTGTCCCCGAGGGCATGGTAAGCAACCTGAGCACCTGGCCACGAGTCAATGATCCATGTTGCAACGGCAGCTCTGACAATGCACATCCGCGGCGTGTCTCCAGGGATGAACCAAGCTTTTTCATTTCCTGTTTAGTTTCACGTGGGTGGTGATTATTTATGGAGTGGCAGGAGGTAAAGTTTTTTTTTTTTTACGTTGAGCAACCACTTGTGGGTTCTGAGGTCCATTCCCTCAATAACAATAAAACTAATAGTTTGATTAGCCTAGGTTATTCCCTCTACATTTGCTGTGTGGCCACCGAAGGCAATGTCATTGCACTTGGCAATGGGAGGATGTCATAGACACAGCCCCCCATTCTGTCCTGGGACTCTCCATAGGATTCTGCCTGATACCCACCATTTCACTGTTTGCAGCCATTTCTTGCAATTTCTCTATCTCTTCTGCCTCAATTGATTGCATGTGATTATTGGCTTGTTTCTGGCCTGTCACCACTCCCCAGTTTCCATCACCCTTCTGAGTTTTCCTAGTTCTTTTTGTACCACAACCCCAGGGGATCAGACTTTTCTCTGCAAGGCCAATGCAGCTAACTTAAGGCTACACGAAACAGAGAATCCTCAGTTGTTCCTGGTCTGCTGTGGTTCGTGGGCCAGCCCCAATTCCTGTTTTGCTAAAAAAGTGTTAAGGACTCCAGTAGAATCTCCTATGTAGTTTCTAGAGTCAACTCCCAGTTGAATGTTTCCAGCCAGAGAAGGGTCTTCCTTCTTTAGTCCAAGATAGGAAGAGGTGGTATCTTAAAGGCATTGCTTTTTTTTTTTGGTGGGGGGAGATTAATTAATTAATTTTTCAAATTGAGCTGTCATTGACATATAACATTATATTAGTCTCAGGTGTACAACATAATGATTTGATATTTGTACACACTGGGAAATGATCACCGTAATAAGTCTAGTTAACATCTGTCCCCTTACACAGTTACAAACTTTGTTTCCTTGTGCTGAGAACTTTTTAAAAATTGAAGTATAGTTGATTTACATTGTTTCAGGTGTACAGCAAAGTGATTCAGTTATACACACACACATACATATTATATATATTACTCTATTCTTTTTCAGATTCTTTTCCATTATAGGTTATTACAAGATATTGAATATGTGCTATACAGGAGGTCCTTGTTATTTTGTGATGAGAATTTTAAGATCTACTCTCCTAGCAATTTTCAAATATGCAATACAGTATTATTAACTATAGTCTCTATTCTGTACATTTCCAGGACTTACTTATTTTATAACTGGAAGTTTTACCTTTTGACCCCCTTCACCTATTTTTCCCACCCTACCCCTCCTACCTCTGGCAACCACCAATCTCTTCTCTGTATCTATGAACTTGATTATTTTTTGTTTTGTTTTAGGTTCCACATGTAAGTGAGATCATACAGTATTTGTCTTTCTCTGACTTATTTCACTTAGCACAATGCCCTTGAGGTCCACTTATGTTATCACAAATGGCAAGATTTCATTCCTTTATGGCTGAATAATATTCCATTGTATGTGGTGTGTACGTGTGCAAAGTGCGTGTGTGTATACACACATGAATTGTATATATGCATTTACCCATTCATCTGTTCATGGGCACTTATGTTGTTGGCTATTGTAAATAATGTTGCAATGAACATGGGGATACGTATACCTTTTTAAATTAGTGCTTTTGTTTTATTTGAATAAATACCCAAAAATGAAATTGCTGGATTATATGGTAGCTCTATTTTTAATTTTTTAAGATAAATTTATTATTTATTTATTTATTTTTGGCTGCGTTAGGTCTTTATTGCTGCGCGGGCTTTCTCTAGTTGCAGTGAGCAGGGATTATTCTTCGTTGCGGTGCACGGGCTTCTCATTGCAGTGGCTTCTCTTGTTGTGGAGCACAGGCTCTAGGCTCGTGGGCTTCAGTAGTTGTGGCACACGGGCTCAGTAGTTGTGGCTCGCGTGCTGTAGAGCACAGGCTCAGTAGTTGTGGCACACAGGCTTAGTTGCTCTGCTGCATGTGGGATCTTCCTGGACCAGGGCTCGAACCCGTGTTGCCTGCATTGGCAGATGGATTCTTAACCACTGTGCCACCAGGGAAATCCCTCTATTTTTAATTTTTTGAGGAACCTCCATACTGTTTTCCACAGTGGCTATATCAGTTTACATGCCCACCAACAATGCACAGGGATTTCCTTTTTTCCACATCCTAGCCAACACTTGTTATGTCTCATCTTTTTGATAATAGCCATTCTATTGGGCTTGAGGTGACAATCGTGCTGTGGTTTTGATTTGTATTTCCCTGATGATGATCCATTGCTTTCTTAGAGCCACATAGCATAGGCTTCAGAGAAACAGGTCACGTGGAGCCAGCTGAATATGTATCTTAGATTCTGGACAGGAAGACACAGCACATGAATATTTTTATGTATTTATTAAATATTTATTACCCATCTCAAATTATATTTCTATTGGGTTCAAAAATGAATCAGAAGAAGGAAAAGAGCCACATGAATAAATGGTTTGGAAAAATTTAGGAACAATTAGAAAAAAATTATTTGAAGGCAGGAATGATGCCAATTTCATTCATCTTTAAATCCTGAATTCAGATGTAATGAACACTATATTCTTGGCATTTATTCCCAAATTCTTTCTTCTCAATAAGATCCATTTTCCATTTGTAGAGCATGTGGTTCCAGAGAGGCTAACTACAGCTGTGGTTCCAGGGGTGACACACATGACCTGGCCTAAGTCAGTCACTGTATTTCTTCTGCTGGTCACATTATTGGCTCAAAAGTGAACATGTGACCCAAGCTGGCCCAATCACAATGATTCTCACAATTTTGTTGGGAATTATCGGCAATGAAACTCTCTCTGGGAGCAGCTGGCAGCCATCATTGGACAGTATGGGATGATGCAGAAACAACAGAAAACAGAGCAGAAAAATAGATGGCAAGAGAATAGGTTCCTTCTTTGACATCATTGAGCTACCGGATCAAGCCCAGCCAGAAACTAGCTCCATCTCTGCACATTTCAGTTACATGAGCCAAAACATCTCTTTTATTTTTAAGCTATTTTGACTCATGTTCATTTTTATATGCAACTGAAACTATCCTCATCAATATATTGTAATGATGTCTGCCACATAGTAGGTACTCAATAAGTTTGTACAATGAGTGAATGATTCATCAGCTATACCATATTGAAACTTTTTATAAAGACCGAAAATATCTTTGTTTTATCTATACTTCAACAGGAATTAAAATTAGAAAAATCAAAACTAGAGAAAGCCATCAATTTATATGAAATATTTTGGTAGTAGATTTGGTGAAACACAATTGAAATGTATATAGAGGTTCTTCTGGATACAAACCCTGGTAACCTTTTAACCCTGAAGGATGTTACATAATAAAGGTAAGTACCCTAACCATCCTATCTAAAGTTACAACCTCCCTTGCAGCATTCTCTAACACCTTCCCTTCTTAATTTTCATCCGTAGCAAGTACCACCATATACATAACATATATTTTATTTTACTTATTTTATCCAGGAATATATATGCAGTATTGTAAGCTCTATGGGGTTGGGGATTTTATTTTATTTTTTATATTTTTAAAATATTTATTTGTTTTTATTTTTGGCTGTGTTGGGATCTTCATGCAAAGATCAACGAAAAGGTGCATGGCCTCTTCGTTGTGGCACGTGGGCTTCTCTCTAGTTGTGGTGCATGGGCTCAGTAGTTGCGGCGCATGGGCTTAGTCATCCCGCAGCATGTGGGATCTTAGTTCCCCGACCAGGGGTCGAACCCGCGTCCCCTGTATTGGAAGGCGGATTCTTAACCACCGGACCACCAGGGAAGTCCTCAGGTTGGGGATTTTAATCTCTTTTACTCATTGCTGTATTCCCAACACCTAGAACAGTTCCTGATACATAGTAAACACTTGGTAAATATTTGGCAAATGAATGAATAAATTATAACCGTGCTTAGCAAATAGCAATAAAGGCAGACTGCACATAAATTATCATTTAGAACAACACAGGGGCTTCTGCTTCAGATCAGCTAAGGGAGTTTACTTAGGACCCAGAGACATCCTAGATCTGAGCTTCAGGGAACTCTCATTCCACTAGAGACTGGATGGGAGGTATCACTTTCATTTGTTCAAAAGCCATAGAGAGAGATAGCTGGTCAAGACATCTCTGCATTCTCTCTTCTGTATTCTTGTCACTCACCTCTGACAGACTCTTATTTGAGGCTCGTTAGAGCTAATCTCAGTGAATCTTTTTTAAAAAATATTTTGAGGCTAATAAAACAAACACAGATGAGTCCAGAATACCAACAGTTGCATTTTGCTCTAGGAGTAAACAATTCCTTTAATTCAGCTGCCACTTTTCCAAAATAAGCAATGCAGCAAAATTTAGGGAAGAGTTTAGGTCTCAGGAAATATTTCATCAGGATCATATAAAATAGGTTAGGGATAGGCCCAAATGTGAGTGTGTAGTCTGTCAAATAAATGTATATCAGAGATGTAGTGACAATGACCTTCTAGATATCCTTTGATTAACCAAACCAAACCAGGAGCTACATTTCAAAATATTGTAGGGAGTTACTGTATACTACTTTTTGTCTGGACATTTCTAAGCTTTTCTCAAATTAGTGACATTCTTGTTTCTAGAAACTAATGTGCTTTAAAGGGAAAACTAGAGAAAAACTTAATGGCCAAAAGAGAACAAAATGAGAAAGCCCTGTGACAGAAGTTAAATATAGGAGGGAAGAGTTTGTCAAAGGGTTTTCCCTTGATTTAAATAACTTTTGATTGGAGGAAAATATCTTCAAGGAGTAGCTCATGAATAGTTTGCCATACATTTATAGTCATGAATTACTTTCCCCTTGAGTTTTTTTAAATTAATTTTTATTGGAGTAGAGTTGATCTACAATGTTGTGTTAGTTTCTGCTGTAAAGCAAAGTGAGTCAGTTATACAAATACATATTTCCACTCTTTTTTAGATTCTTTTCCCATATAGGCCATTACAGAATATTGGGTAGAGTTACCTGTGCTCTACAGTAGATCCTTATTAGTTATCTATTTTATGTACAGTAGTGTGTATATGTCAGTCCCAATCTCCAAGTTTATCCCTCCCGGCCCCCCCTCCCCTTCAGTTTTAAGCACTAGATCATGCTGGAAACTGGGCAAGAGCAGGTAAAATGGAAAATATGATTCCTTTATTAAACAGTGATAAGTATTTAATTATATGATATGATTTATTATGATTGCTCAAAGGCAAATAAAGCATTTATATAATATAAACTCAGAGGGTAAGTCCTGATGTTATAAGGTGGTAGGTATTATCTGGTAAAATCCTGTACATTGCAGCCAATTATTTAGCAAGGTCAAAGAGATGACTTAATTTATTCTTTGATGACAAAGAAACTTATTGTAAAAAGTATTTACATATATACATACCGACCTATATGCACACATACATTTGAAAAATGTGGATGAATAAAATATCCATAGAGAAACTATGCAGCATTGGGATCAATACCAATAGAGATTCTTAATGGCATTTCAATTAGCTTAAGGGAATTTCAGCGCCATGCTGGTGTAAGGAACAGGATGGGGCAGGAGCAGGCAGGGGATAGGCATGAGTGCAAAATCTTGTCACCTACCATCTCTGATCTGTCATACTTGGGCAATCCTCCTTGCAGGAGTTTATCCTGGGGCTGAACCGCATTCTATAGTCTTCACCCAGGAGACTTCTCACTTGGGTGGGGCTGAGGAATGGTATTCCACAGCCTACAAGGACCCTGGGTTCATGTGGGCAGAGGGGAGTGAGCTAAAAGATCTTTGTTAGGTTTTACCTGGAGCAGCAGTTCAGGGTTGGGTACATGTATTTGCTGGCACATTTTGCACGAGTAAATTAACATCTGCATCTTGGTTGACTGACTGACTCGGTGAGAACAACAAACTCAAACCCATTTACATAGAAAAGGAGCAAATGAAGTGCAGTAAGAAGGAAAGGGTGAAAGAAGAATTTTATATCTTATTAATATATTAGCCTTACAAAATTTTTACAGAAATATACTTTATATTCTGAAGGCAGTGGAGATAGACTCATTCAAATGAGTCAGGTTAGGCTAGAAAACGCTGTGGTAACAACTGAATCCCCAAGTCACAGGGCTCCACAGAATGAAAGCTTGTTTCTCCCTTACACCTAGTCCAAAGTCAGTTGGAGGTGACTCTTCTTTACCCAGAAACCCAGGAATCCAGGTTCTTGTCACTTCATGGTTTGTTCTCTGTACACATGGCTTCCAAGGCTGCTGGGTAAGAAAGAGAAGGGGAAGGCACTCTGGCTTTTAAGTGACTCACCTTGGACATGACATGTTATTTCTATTCACAGTAATATTGCCCCAGTCCAACTCTGAGACAATCTGGGAAGTAAAGAAGAACACACGAATACTCAGCAAATATTAACCAAATTAGCCACAGACATGAAAGGAAATGACAGAAAATGGGTGATAAAGGAAAGGGTAAATAAATGAATGACTACTGAGGAATGTAAAGACATAATAGAGCAGGAAACCAAAACCCAGCCTCTCCCCAAGGCATTAACGGTTCTTAAGGGTTGACCTTAATCTTAATTTGTAAACAATACTTTTTTTCTTAATTACAAAGTAATGCATGTGGACATGTAGGAAAAATTTTGAGAAGAATAAGAAGATGGTATGTATAATTTCACCCCTCCCTTTCGCATCATATACTTATAACATGCCTATTTTTTTCCTGCTTTCTAAAAAAAACTCTCCTTAAACATCCCTTTTTAGACAGAATTCCTTCTTCTCCCTACTGGGAACATGGTGCTCCCCCCTCGAAAGGGGCACTTACCACATGGTGGAACCCAAAGTCTGTCTGTCTCCCTTGCTGGACTTGAGTTCCTGGGCACCTTTGCTCTCTCAGGGCCTGGCATGGATCTGACATAGAGAAGAATGAATAAGCGAAAGAGTGAATAAATGAATGGATGGATCATTTGCTTGCTCTTTAAATTTTGTTAGAATTAGATATTTTCATGTCCCTCTCCTCTGTATTCTATAGTAAAACTCTTAATTCTTACTTCTTCAGAAGTCTTCAGGGGACCTAGATTGGCGGGAAGCTGGGATGTGTGGAGGTCTAAGTCTGTAAAGGCTGTGAGATACACAGCCTTGTTAGGACACGTCAGGGCAGGAGGGGCCATGGAAGTCAGTCAGTAACTCATGTACATGGAAATAGAGGGTTACCTGCTAATGCAGGGGGTAAGGGTGGAAACTGGGGGCTTTTCATAGGACCATGGAATGAGAAAAAGAGTAAAGAGAGTGGGCTGGGAAGATCCAGGATAATCAAGACTGAGTCTTAGCTCAGCCGAGATAGAGAGGCTTTCTTGAATCCTGAAACCGAGGGCAGTCATCAGTTAGATCCCTTAAACTATAACTTGTTTAATAAATAATATCCTGTGACCAGCCTTCACTGACTAAGCTCAAGTTAATTGTTCCTGCAAATTGCATACCCTCCAAGCTTCACGTAACTTAGACAATATGTCACAAGACTCCTTTAACTACCCCCTATAGATAACACCTCTGACGTATGGGTCACTTTAGTAACCATTGCTTAAGTTGTTTTTCAGGAACTCGGAGTCAGCTCTTGTCCAGCTCAAGTTCCAGCCAGTTAAAACTGTTTAGGACCACTGACCCTCCAGCTGGGCCTGTGAAAATGTCCAGTGATGACCTTTTGATGTCAGAGGGCTAAAACTCCACCCTCAGATCATGCTAATGCTGTCACTTTCCGAACACATGTCCCGTGAAGAAACATGTGACTCCGATACACCTGCACAGAACACTAATGACTTCACCTTTTTCTTCCCTCCAGTCACCTTTCCCTAAGGCTCAGACCAATGTGCTTCTGTATCCCATAAATATCTCAAGCCCTCACCTTTGAGGAAGCAGATCTGAGACTTGCTTGACTGCCTCATGAGCAAACCCTCTCTCTGCTGTGAACCTCCGCATCTCAGCATTTGGCTCGCTGTGTGTCGGGCAAATGAATTTGGTTCCATAACCAGATTTGTTCCAACAAATGAGAGACCTGTGAGCAATTTCAGAAGGCAGAGTCAGCGTCCATGAAGTCTTCCAGAAGAAGAGAAGGGTTTGCTCTGAAGTGGACTGATGTGTTGACCTCACCGAACATACCCTTGTTTTTCCAGGAAACAAAATATAACCTTGGATGAAAGACTAAAAACCTCAGCAAGAATAAGGACAGGATAGTGAATACAAAGGACTAGAGTTTGAGATGCGGGGAGGAACAATTGGGAGAGGGAAACGGTGAGGGGCTGTTTAATGTTTGTTGAGTGGAACCAAATGCTTTAAACTTGTGCCAAGCTAATGGAGTAATGTGAGGCTTTGTGCTTGTAACTCACCTAATCTCTGTGTCACCTGGACTTTGAGATTCTCTCAACTTGTGGTATAAACCGTTTGTACACCTGAACTGCTGATATGTTCTAGTTCAGTGGCTATGGTGTGGAAAGGACATGTCTGCAAGAGAGAAGGGGGTTGGGGGAGAGTTCAGAACTCCAGGGAGTATTCTGTTTAAAGAAAACAGTCGCAATCCCCCCAACCCCCGGTGATGCCAAGAGAAATACTCAGAGAAACGATAGAGGGAAGCCAGAAGGCCATGCTTTTTGTCTAGGAAATGTTTCGGAGGTACTCACCCCACCTGCTCTTCTTGTTGAGGCGTACCCTGTTCTGAGGAAATGGCCTGATCCTGATTTGGCTACATAGACTTGGCTTCTCAGAGCTGCTGGGGTGAGTCACCAGGAGTGCCTATGTTATTCCAAAGTAGCAGGGAGAAAGGTTGTGTGAGTCCTGCTACCACCATGAAACTTTGGATGGTCTCCAAACACTTAGAACTTCCCTAATGCTATCAAGAGACAGCAGCCAACTGGAATGTCCTTCCAAAGGAATTCCAACCTTCATCAAGAATCTGGGCAAGATGAAAGATTAAGTAAATGTACTGTCAGTTTGAATTTAGGGGCGGGTTGAATACCGTGAATACCGTGAATTAAGGCGGGTTGAATACCGTGTGGAAGTGGAGAATGGGAGTGAGTGGGGGAGCTTTTGCCTGTGGAAACCAAGTTACTGAAGGCAAAAGGTTCACAATCAGCAACCCCAATACTTAGAAATCAAACACTCTAAATCCATATTGTAACACAGTAGTGAAGCATTGCTTATAAATCTGAGACAATTAATACTATCAGTAGGGAGCTGGTATTGAACGTACAGTATATTTAACCCAATAATTGAGCAAAGTGAGGGCTAAGAAAATGGTGATGGGCTCAAGGTCACGCCGTTGTTTAAAAGGTGGCACAACATGGTAAGATATGCAAATGACCCATCAATATGCTTCTCTGAGCCCTTCAAAAAGTTGGGGCTGCCTTTCAACCCAAAGGCAGCCTCCTACTGAAAACAAATAATCCCTCTTTCAAACTAACAAAAACAAATAGAACCCGTTAAATACAAATAAAATAGCAACCACCAAAAACGCATCATCACCAAACAAAACATCTCCTCTAGCTCTGAGTTTAATTTTAGAAAAAGAAGTATTGTGACATAGACATTGGCCAAAACTGATGAGAGGGAGAGAATTTGCCCTTCCAGACTGAACGCTTGCTCACTCCCGTGTATTAACGTTGCTGTCTAGGAGCCGAAAAAGGAGTGAGGGGATCTCCTGATTCCTCCCCTTGTGGTAGCCTCACTCTGTGCTGGGTCCCTGACCTTCATTTTCCTACTTAATCTTCATAGCAGCCTTGTAAGGTACCTCATCTACTTTACAGATGAAGTAACTGAGGCTCAGAAACATTAAGGAACTGGCAGTACGCCTAGCTAGTGAATGCTCAGGCTGAGACTTGAACCTGGATCATGTTCTTTTCACCACTTAACTCTCCAAGTCTTGGCTTTGATCACAGCCACACAGTCTGGGACATACCAGGGATTCAACTCAGCTGTTAGGTCCTAACGTCACCCACATGAGTGAAAACTTGAGGCTCGCCTGTGAGAATCATTCTCTGTATTGTGATGGTTTCTTTCTCCTGATAAGAGCAAGGGAGGGTGTCACTCACTGTGGATCCCTCAGCATGGTGTTAGATCTGCCCAAGAGAAACGACCTCGTTTATTTGAAAACAGCATCTGCCTCATGGTACAGCTGGTTCAGAGCCTTTGGCTTCCGTTCCGTAGCCCCAGCTCTCATCCCATCAGGACTGATCAGCCATCCATCGGCTCTCCTGAGGGCCTCCTTGCCTCATGGATGCTGACTCTGTCCCCAAGCGGCACCGCCCTGGCAGCAGGGTAGGGACGAAGGAGAGAACACAGCTGGGGAAAGAGAGGCTGAGCTTGCTGTCAGACAACCTTCGTGTTCAGAGGCCGTCCTTCTTTCCAACTCAGTCCAGAGGGACAGTACACGCACTGATTAAGTTCTCAGGGGTTCACGTCACTTGCCTCTTCTGACCACCTCCCGTTCACTGTTGGTGAAAGAGGGATCCTCTGTGCTAAATAGTATGAGACGGTGGAACACATGACCCCCAGCACCGGACAGATGAAACTGACCACAGTTCCTTAGCCACGTATACTCCCAGCCTGGGGCAGGGCCACGTGGGAGTTGCACTTGGGACCAGAGTGAACAAGAAGGGGCTGTGGGATGGAGGCTTTGTAATAACAAGAGGGTGTGGTGCCCCCTGATTCCCACACGAGGATGTGATCGGCTTGTTTGACTAATTTAGTAAGCTGGCAGGGTGGTAAATCCCGTTGGGTTGAAGACCAGGTGGGGTGTGGCTGGTGCACCTCATAGGGAAACTAACCAGGTGCAGAGCCTTTCCTATTAGGTCGGGGGTAGGCGTATCTAATGAGAGCAGGGGGATGTCATGGTTAGGCCTTTGGGACCCTGAGAGGCTCAAAGATATTAAGGCAGCTCTGGAAATCTTAGGCCTTGCAATGCATTGCCCAAGATCTCAAGGTTGTACTCCACCGTGTTCTGGCCGTATGGCCTTCAGCTAGTTAGCTTCAAGCTAGTTCTCCCTGAAAATACTGTATGGTACTTACCCTATAGGGCTCTCTGAGAGCGAGGGGATGTGTTTAGCACAGTGCCTGGCACATAAATACTGAGTAGACGTTAGTTATTGTCACCATCATCCCTGGAGATAGTACCAGTAATAGATGGTTTTGTCTAATTTTGTTCATGGTTGAAGAGCAAAGGTCTTGCTTTTGGGTTTCGGGTCATTTGGTGACCTCATCAGTCACATGGAAAATGCAGGTATTACTGTGCTCACATCACTGCCTTGACTTCACTTCCCAGCATCATGAGGCAGCTGTGGAAGGGGTCAGCAAGAGGCTTAAAAGGTTGAGGGGGAGAAACAACTCTAGCTAAGACCTTTCTATCAAGCTGAAGATTTAGACTATCTATAAGTTCTTTCCTTTCACTGTGTAAAAAAAAAAAAAATTATTTTGATCAAAAATGGAAACATAGCGATTAAAGGAATCAGAAGAGTGATTTGTAAATTAGCCTCCAGACTGCACTCCTGTTTCCATTTGTCAAGAGCAAGCTGGTGAATAAAACTGCATGGAAGGACTTTATTAGCAGTAGCTTTCCTCCTGCAGCCTGGGATTAGAGGAATACTTTAACCTTGACACATTCATTTTATGATCACAAAGCCCTTCGCCTATCGGTCTCTTTTCCCCTTTTCATATTGTCCTGATGCAGGCAGAAGCTCTTAAAATGATCAGAGAATGGTTCTATATTTCTCTCTCTCTCTCTCTCTCTCTGTCTCGTCCTCCTTCTCATCTTCCCCCAGATGTACTCACCAGTCTTACTAAGACAAAGAAAAACAAACCCTCAAGGATGTGAGTGTGACAGTATTTTCTACACATATTCTAGAAGTCTGCTAAAGAGGAAAATAAGTATTGCCCTCGATGAAGAGTCAATGCATATAGGATTGATTTCCAGAAAGAAATTTGTTGAAATTTAAAGATTTCCAGGGAAAGCACAAAAGAGCATATAAGAAAAATCAAATGCATTTAGCCATCAACTCATCTGCAAGGAACAAAGGAAACCAGGAAGCTGTATGTCAGAAAAAAAGTACGCATAAGACATTTAATCCAAATGGTTATTATGAAAAGGATATATAATCTTGTAAGAGTCCATTTGAAATTGGTATGGGATGGGCACCACTGATATGCATACGTCTCTGAGGTTCAAGTGTAAAATTGACTTGTATATTTGTTAAAGTGAGATCTTTATCAGAGTTAAATGTTAATTGTAAAACACTTGACTAGTCTCCCAAAGACATAATCATCTTTGTTGTTTGATAGGTGGAGAAATCTATCCACTGTACACCAATTGATTATAATTATGGGGTTTTACTTTACTTTTTTCTTTGTCCAGCAACATTATTGACTTGTTTTAGATTAAAGTGTATGTCTCGTTAATTACGGCACTTAGTTCTCAGCTTGTAATTGGTATCTGGTGCTTCTAACTCAGTAGAGCTCTTAGTGTCGCTTCAAGGGGGGGCCTGATGAATTTGCCTGAAGTAAAGTAAAATGGAAAGTACCGACTTTCTTAAATAATTTCAGTTATTTCTTGTAGCTTCCACAATTTATGATTGTCGCAGCATAGTGGGTGGGAGAGGTGAGAGGGAGGTAGTACTCCTGATTATCTTCCAATCGGAGGGACCAAGATAGGGGCTCTATATTCCTGGCAGGGCTGTGTGCCAACATGTAATCAAATAGGGAACTGGGTGCCAATGGTAATTTTTTGAAATGTGCTTTTATGACATCCTCCACAAAGATGAAAGCAGTGTTCCCTAAAACAAACAAACAGCCCCGGACTTGGGCTGAAGCTCTGATATGAAATTTATTTATGTTTCACCAAACTCGACTTGAAAGTAATTGTACATGATTTGAAACTTTTAATTGTTCTTGTTGTTTCTCTCTGCAAATAAGGAAATCCTGGCTTTCTGTAAAAACCTCTAGATCCTGACTATTGGTTTCTTTTCAAGGTTCTGCCACACTAATTGCTTTCTGTTTGATTCTGTGCCCTTCTGAAATTGAGGGTTGCCTCGAGGCAGGAGAAAAGCTGTGGTGGTGACTTGTGGGTTTGGGGACTGGGGTAACCCACAGCTGTGGCTGCAAGCCAGACTCATTATCCCCCAGCTCGGTGGGGCAAACCAGGGGGCCCGTTTTACTGCTTCAGATCTGAGCCTGTGACTGGAAGGGTTAGAATCTCAAAGCTTTCTCTTTGCATTATTTATCATTTCTGACTGATAACAGCACCACTTTCTTCTAGGAATCAAACGCCGGTCATTATGGTTTTGTTTTAATGTGGTAGTTGGTATTGTATTTCAACTGTTCTTCAACCACAGATTTACAAACTGAGGATATATTAAAGGATCTGTGTTTCACAGGAAATAGATATTTCACTTCTTTTCAGCAATAATATGGTATTATTGCTTCTACACCAATGTATTCCTAATATTACTATATGATTGCTTCCTTTAAATCAGTCTAAACTGCAGTGGTGAAAGTTGGAGTGATTTTATCGGTGTCTGAGAACATGTATGCGTTTGATGAAGTCAGAAAGAATTTCATCCGTGTGTGACCTGATGGTTTTGTAAATGGGGCTTTGAAATCATAAATTCAGAGTATTAATAAATGAACTGCTTAGTTATCCAGGAATGTTTACTCTGTGGGGCATACAGGCAGCCTTGCTGAATGAAAACTGCACAGATTGGTTAGTTAACAGGGAAGGCTGCGGGTCAGACTTACTGGGTTCAAATCCGAGCTCTGTCAGTCACCAGCCAGGAAACTCTGTTGAGACGCTTCTCTGAGCTTCAGTTTCTCCCCTGTCACCTGAGGGTTTTAACGGTACCTGGGACTCAGGGTTCTTAACACATGTTTAGTGCTTAGAACAGTGCCAGGCACCTGGTGGTGACTTAGTAAATGCCATCTACGATTATTTTCCTAAAATGTGCTAGTACTTTTAAAATTGTACCCTTTAAATATTACTTGGTCTTTTCCTGCACATTCTGGGTCATCAGTGGGGCGCCCTCCGTGATGGCAAAGTGATGCCCTCTGGGCCCCTAGGAGAACTAACCTCCTGCCCTCCAGGGGGCGCTGCTGTAGCCTGGAGCCTTTAGCGGGCGTCTTCCGGTTGCTCCCCACTCTCCATCCGTTTGTGGGCCTGTTGAGGGGGGTGGTTTCTTTGTCATCTCCCACACAGCTTGCTCTGTTTTCTTCTCTCACTGCTCCCCTCCCACTCACCCGCAGCCAGTTAAACCACCAGTCTCACCCCATGCTTCCATTTCATCCTCGTCATTCTGCTTATAATGACCTGAGTCGGTCTTTTTCCCCACTAGCCTGTAAGCTCCTTGAGACCAGGGCCCACGTGCTTGTCTTGTCCCATGCTCTTCCCTAGGGCTTGGTGGACAGTGTTCCCCAGAGCCACTAGCCGGGTGCCTACCCCACTTACAAGCATGTGCTCCAGGGGCAAACTCCCTGGGTTCGAATTCCAGTTTTACAGTTTGCTGGCCTGTGTGATGGTGAGAAGGTTACTCAAACTCTCCAGTTTGAAGCTTGAGTGACCTCATTATAACAAAGGTGCTGACTTCCCGGGATTGTGGAGATTAGATGGCGTGAGCTAAATGGAAGGACTAGCATATACTAAGTGCTCAACTGTTAGCGGTTCTTATAGTTGTGCCTAAGCTGAGAAAGTAATCCAGAACCTTCATCTGTGAACCTCCTCCATCCCCTGTTGTAGAGGTGGTGGAAAATGTTGCATGACACTTGAACATGATCAAGAGAAAGGAGTTAAAGAGAATGAGGGCCTTCACTGTAATGTTGTGGCATTACAGATAGGACAAATCAAGGGCTGAAATAGATATTCTGTTTTCGCACATTAAAACTACATGTAATTCTTTGGCTCTTAAAGTAGCATGTTGCCCATTCGAAAGGGCATCTGCTCTCTCATTTTACCCTCGCAGTAAACTTCTTCAGTGAGTTATATGAACTCTTTGTCTGTACAGCCCAAATTCATTAGATGATTGCAAGTGCGGTCCCAATGGTCCAACCACCATTCTGACTGTAAATTTAAATAACACTTTTCCCTGTGTTCTCTCTGCATAATGGTGTGACCTAAGCAAATCGTTTTTGCCTCCAGGCCACGTTGGTCATGGTCATTCCACGCTGGTCGTGGGTCCTAGACTCACAGGCCCCCAGATCTGGAAGGAACCTCAGGGACCACCTAGTTCAGCCTCATCATTTTGACAGGTGAGGATGAGGAGGACTAAAGAAGTTAAGCCACTTGTCTAAGACCATAAAACTGACTACTGGTCATGGGTCCAGGAGACTCCCATCACCTGTTGGTTGCTGAGTTAAGATTTGGGAGAGCACAGGTCCTCTGACTTGTCTGCAAGTACATTTTTCACTAAACGTTCCAACTTGATTACACGGTTTTTGTTTTGTTTTGATGTATTTATGGAATGAGCACTAGGTCAGGGAAAAGGAAGCCTGGCTTTTCTGACTCTATCCCTTATAAGCCCGGGGAAGAAGACTTATTCCCCAGTTTTTGTCTATAAAAGGGAGAGCAGGATGCCCGCCCTGCCACCTAAGCAGGGCTGCTATAGGATCAGATGAGGTAATAAAGGAGAAAGTACTTTGAAAGAAAGACCAAATGGACCCTTGTAAGAGCAGGGTTTGGGGGTCACAAACCCCAGCTCTGCCATATGTTGACCCTTGGTCAATGAAGTTCATAAATGGGAATAAAGCTTATCATATCTTATTAAATCTGCTTGAAGATTTAATGAAACAGTGTATAAAGAACCTGACACAAGGTGGACTCTCAAGAAATGGTAGCTATTATCAAATCATTAAGATACTTTACAAATAACAGTGGATGGTAATCTGAAATCCCCATCTTGGTGGATTTCAGCATCTGTGATCTTTGTGTATCTTCAACTCTGGGAACTGAACACAGTCAATAACTAGAGATGCAATGATGCATTCATATTGAGCTGAACCAAGTGAACCCAAATGTGTTTATACTTATAAAATGGCTTGTTAGAAACCTTAACTGTAGAATTTATGAAGGAAAGAAAATGGTTGGTTTGAAAATCAGTTCTGAACTTACGCAGGTTTGTTTCAAAACAATGAACTCTTCCAGTTATCCGAATTAAAAATCTAATAAACACTGTGTATGGGGAGATAAAGTCCAAATCACAGACCAGGCGGGACTTGGCGCCTCCAAATGGCCTCGAGCCAGGTTGTCCCCCTGGTACACAACGTGTGTGTATGTAAACGCCTCAAAGAGCCAGGCAGAGGTGACTAAAAAGTCCTCCACGGCACTGGTGCCCAGGGGCCGAGGCTTGCGGGAAGAATGGAAACTCCACGTGCGGACCTTTCCCCACGTGGGAAGCAGGAAGGGCCCTCTCAGGCTCTTTTGCCCTACTCCAGTTTCACTCTCCATTTACAGGGAAGAGGAGGGATTGAAAAATTAAGCTGATGCATTGTTGTACACATACACTCATAAAGTCCTCATTAGAAAGTAAAACCGCAGGGTGGGAGTGTTCAAAATAAATTGTATTGCCATGAAGTAATTAAGAGAAAATCAGGCAATCATAAGGTGATAAAAGCCTATTAGTTAAAGGGCCTGAAAAACACAGCGGGTTGTAAAAAATTAAATTCTCACACACAGGAAAAAAAGTGCAAATACATGCAATTGTCTCTCTGTGGCAAAGAGTCAGATTACTGATGTGTGTGAAGAGTTAAAATCAAAGCCTTAAAAAACGTGAGGTGCAATTTTATTTCTCATCTGTCCTCCGATTTGAGGATTTCTGTGTTCTAAATTCTTTTCTTTCCTTCACAATAATCTTACAAAACAGTTTTGTTCTTATTAGAAGATCCGCGCTTTTTTTAAATGACATGTAAAAGCATGCAGTGAATTTCACATAGATTTCCAACTCATTAGGATCATTCTAAAGTTATAGTCTTCAGATATCAAAAGAATCTTATTCTAATGCCATCATTAGAAATGAAGAAAACTGAAGCCTGAGGAGGTTAAAGCCAAGTTTGCGCTTGGCCCTTGGGCTAGTTAATGGGAGCAGATCTGATTCTAGAGATCAGATCACTTCTCTTTCCCAACTCAGAGCTCTTTCTACCAGCTTCCTTGCTTTTTTGCTATGATGTTAGTTCTTGAAACATTTGGTCTATATAAGAGGTCAGCACACTTCTGTAAAGGGAGACAGAGTAAATATTTTTGGCTTTGCAGGTCATAGGTTCTTTCTTGCAGCTACTCAAGGTCTGTGGTTGTAGTTCAAAAGCAGCCATAGCCGATACTTAAACAACTGAGCATGGCTGCATTCCAGTGAACTTGTTTACAAATCTGAGGGTGAGATTTGACCTGCAGGTGGTAGTTTGCTGACCCCTGGTCTATATCATTTGTTCAGTAATCATTAAGGAGTCCTTAAAATAACCTAAACCAACATTTCTAGATGTCATAAGGATGTTTCTGTGGGAAAATTGACCAGTTCCCTAGGTCAGGTGTGTATTTTTTTCTGAGCACTCTTCTAAATTCTCAGAGGCCATCCTCAGTGAGCCCAGTCCTTGGTACTACAGTGGCAGAGCCCCAATTTTGGATTAATCTTACTACCCCTTTCTCCCCGTTTCAATAGCAGGTGTCCCGACAATGCAGGCTGGTGCCAGTACACAGTGACCTTGCAGGTCTTCCACGACAGGCCTCTTTTTGTCCACAATGGCTGATCTGAGCTTAAGGCAGGGATCTAAGTACTTTTCTGCAACTGGATAAGTATTTGTCCTCCTAACACTTCAAGTAAACTCTCTTTTTGGCACTGATCAGAAATGCCACATTTATCATATATGTACCTTCCATATGCACATAAGTCTGCCTGTAGATTTTCGCTTCTGTTTCATTAGTCTATTTGCCTCCATGAATCTTTGTAATATCATATCTTCTTCACCAAGGAAGTCTTTGCCAGATTTTCTTTTATGTCTTTTAATAAAAATGTATAGTTTTCTTCCTATGTCTTGTCAACGTTTTCGTAATGTTTTTTTAAAACAAGCTACATGTCACTGATTTCTAACATAGGAAACAGGAATATAAGTGACTGTAGCCTGTGTAGTGAAAGCATGAGAGACTAAGCTTTAAGCAATTGAAGACAAGAGCCTGAGAACGCTCTGTCATTTCCATGTCCTCTTTGGTACCGGGAGTGACTGACAGATGTGTACCCGGATGAGAAGACAGAGTGGGCTGGGCTGGGAAGAAGAGAACAGAGAGCCAGGTACCTTTATAAAGCACCTGGGCCCAGGCCAGGAGCACGATGGCCTAAGCCGCTCTTGGTGAGGTGTCTGGTCAGCAGCCCCATGGAGAGGGGTCAGAAGCTGCCCCCGGGGCAGGGACTGCAGGGGCCTGGGGCACGCAGCACCCTCCTGTTGGGTTACACAAGCTTTGGGGTTTGATTTGGATAAAGTCAATCTATTTAGATTTCCCTTATTCTTGCCTCCTTCCAGATCTCGGCTTCCTCCTTTCTGGCTAACTGGCCCCAGTTCTTGCCTTGTACCTGTGTTGTTTCAGCCCAGCCTGCCTTATTTCGGTGACTTGCTTCTCATTCTTGCATTCATTTCTGTGCCTGTGTCTATTTGAACTGATTTATTTGGCATTATGTGCACGTACTACCTGATTCTAGTCTCTTGACTTCTCTGACTTTGCTATTAGAATGATCTCCATTGGGGCCATTTTGTCTTATGGTCTTCTACTCCTGGGATATCCCCTGCTGCTCTGGCAACCATTTATTTCCTAGGAACGTCTCTCTGCGGGCCTGCTGGCCTCTTGGGCAAGACTCCAAGCTAACCCAATGCCTTTATCTTCCCCACAACTCATTACTGTTCTAGTTCGTACTGGTAGCTAATTTCAATTATTCCCGTGTGTGTGGTGTGTGTGTGTGTGTGTGTGTGTGTGTTTATATTAACTATTTACTAAGAGATATCAAATGCATTCCACAGAGTCACTTCTCACTAACTCTCCTGTTTATTGTATAAAGTCCTGTGTTCAGGGACTTCCCTGGTGGCACAGTGGTTAAGAATCCACCTGCCAACGCAGGGGACACGGGTTCAAGCCCTGGTCCAGGAAGATCCCACATGTCGCGGGGCAGCTAAGCCCGTGCGCCACAACTACTGAGCCCACGCGCTGCAACTACTGAAGCCCGTGCCCCTTGACCCCATGCTCCACAGCAAGAGAACCCACGTCAGTGAGAAGCCCGCGCACCGCAACGAAGAGTAGCCCCTGCTCACCCCAACAAGAGAAAGCCCACGTGCAGCAACAAAGACCCAGAGCAGCCAAAAATAAATACATTAATTTATTATTTTTTAAAAAGTCCTGTGTTAAATGAAGTTCTGCAGGTATCATTGAGAAGGCTTAGCTGAACCAGGTGGATCCAGTCAAAATATGGCTTCATTTCCCTGGCGAGCATACAGGGCAGCTCAGGTGAGCGGTGCCCCTTATACTACAGTGGATGCTACGGAATATGGGTTATTGTTGTTGGTTTTGTCATTCCCAGTGACAATTAGCATATCATTGGATGTATATTCTCATGTATAAACATACCTGTTGTATAAGCTGAGGCACATCTATGTCAGGATGTGGCGAGTAGTCTCGCCAAAGAATTCCAGCTTAGATGTATGACTTGAATTCACACTAATATAGAGGTCTCAACCATGGTCTTAGAATTAGTTTGGCAAGTTTTTAAAAGATACCGATGCCCAGACCCCAGTTCAGACCAATTGAAACATAATCCCTAAGGGTGGGCCCAAACATTGGTATTTTAAAAATTTTCCACATGATTCTAACGTGCAGCTGAGGTTAAAAGCCACTGTTTTAACAGAACTTCTAGAGTCACCGGCTGTCCTGCTACACACCCTGTTGTCACCAGACCTCTCTCTCAAACTGCAGAAAACTTATGGGAACCCAGCCTGTGATTTAGGTCACACTATCTAACTTAGTATTGAAAACTTGGGCTTTTTTTTTTTTTTTTTTTTTTTTTTTTTTTGTCCTTTCTCTGTTGTGTTAATCCTTCAAACCCAGAAAGCGATATATCAGAGAGAATTATTTATAGTTCTTAAAAGGGCCACTTCAATGCCCAGATCTCATGGGTTTGTCTCCACAGGGAAATGGCTGTGGTATTTTTGAAGGGTCTGGTAAGAATTTCAACAGAAGGAAAAGTTCATTGAGCATTAGTGGAATGGAAGCAAGTCCACAGTGGAACACTACTGTTGAAACAATATTGTATCAGTCTATCCAGATATAAACTGGACACACAGCAGCTAGTCTAAGCAGAAAATTAAATTATGAAGGGATAGGTTGCAGGTAGGAGTTGTGCCCAAACCTTACCCTGTGGTTATGTCTGTGAGGCTGAGGGTCTGCGGCTGGAGCCCTGGAAGTTTGGTTAGCACCTAAGCCCACCCCCAGCCCCGCCCCACGGATGCCTTCACTACCAACTTTGCTAAGTGGTGTCCTTTCTCACAGTGTTCTTTTCTGAGTGGAAATCTTGACACTGTGCAAGATTATGCTCAGCTGCAAGCATTGCTGGGAAACTGACTGATTTTTTTCAATACCAGGAAAGCAAGACAGATATCGTGAGAAATTTCTAAAACATAAGAAGGATGTTTAAAAGATATAGAATGGCCTCTAAGAATGACAAACACCCCGCTGGGCTCTTGCCTTTTGCTTACCAGAGGCACCCTGGTATGCAACCACTCAATAAAGACGAACTGGAAAATACTTGCTGTCCATCATCTGTATGTCTATGTGATTTCAAAACTCTGGCATTATCGCTCCTTGGAATATGTGCACTCTGTCTGATCTCTAATAATAATAATAATAATGGGGTGGAAGAAGGACTTTCTTCTCTGCTAAAGGCATTCTTGTTCTCAGTGGTGTTGGTGGGGATACGTTGTAAAGGGGAGTGTAAAGGGGCCGAGAAGAACTTCCCTCTTAACTCTATCTCCAAAAAAAATCAACCCTGGAAGAGTTAGTGCCCTGACACCCATGTACTTTCGTTTACACACAAGGTGTCCCTGAGGTCCAGAGCTGGACTTCACAGTTTAAAAAGTTTACAGGGACTTCCCTGGCAGTCCAGTGGTTAAGACTCTGCACTTCCACTGGAGGGGGCACAGGTTCGATCCCTGATCGGGAACTAAGATCCCACGTGCCCAAAATTTAAAAAATAAAATAAAATAAAAATAGAAAGTTTACCAAGTACTTGAAGCACATTTTGAAAGAGCTACATTAAAATACTAATAGAGGGGGCGTCCCTGGTGGAGCAGTGGTTAAGAATCCTTCCAATGCAGGGGACACAGGTTTGATCCCTGGTCCGGGAAGATCCTACATGCCGTGGATCAACTAAGCCTGTGCACCACAACTACTGAGCCTGTGTTCTAGAGCCCGTGAGCCACAACAAGAGAAGCCCCCGCTTGCTGAAACTAGAGAAAGCCCACAACGAAGACCCAATGCAGCCAAAAATCAATAAATAAGTAATTAAATTTATGAAAATAAATAAATCGACTGTACTCCAATAAAAAAAATACTAATAGAAAAATTAGAGCTTTGAGGAAATGTGGTAAGAGAATGCTGTGAACATAGGGAAAAAAATTCAGAAAATACCATAGATTTTATGGAGAAGATGGTACTCTTTTTATCAAAGACAGGAAAAAAAAAGCATTTTTTTTTTTTATTATGGAATAACAGGAGGGTTTTTTTTCATACCAAAGAGACAGTTCCCCCACACTGCTGCCCTCAGGACACTCAGCGAGTCCCCTGCCCCTTCAGTAGAGGCGGTTCCCCTCTAATACAGATGGCTTCCAGGAGGACTCGCCCAGAGGAGATATAATGACCCAAATAATCTCTTCAAGTCTCTTAAAGGTTTCGATGCTGTGAAAAATCTTTTTTCTAGTCCTCCAGTGGAAACCAAATTCGTGTCTTCAAGCATACTGGTGAAGTTTATCCAGTCAAATGAAGCCTCTGGGTAGTTGTTGGAGTAAGTAGTAGATGCACATCTGAGAACAGGCCTGCTCAGGGCTCTAGCCTTGCCCTCTCCCTAGAGCACGAGCAGTGTGCAGTCATCTGGCCCTTTGTCCTCATACCCAGGGCAGCCCTGGGCTTCTTGAAAGAAGCAACAACTCTAAAACATAGACTTCAAAGACAAAGGGGATCCTATTTTAATATTTTTATTTCATTAAACGTCGACCAATTACGAAAGGTCAACAAACAAGATAAACATTGGTCTGTACATCTTCCAGAAAGGCTGAGGAAGGAGTGGCTTCAGAGCAAAGCACAATATAATTAAATATGCACTGACTGTTGACGGTGCACATTCCATTCTGTTTCCATCCAGGAAGGGAGCACTTTTCTATTGCAGGCATTTGATTGGTTTCACTGAGGAAGAAAATTTGCATGTGGGAACACTTACTGTGTTATCAAGCTATGTAAAGATGTTACCATTTCTTGAACTTCCAAGTTCCGTTCTGTCCTTTGCTGTTGGGAACCTGTCGTAGATGCCAAAGAAGGGTCAAAGTGTAAAACACAGGGGGCCCAAGCAAATATTTCAAAGGGTGTGTTTGTTTCCATTCAAATTATTGAATAATGACTGAATGGGAACAAACATATCTTGATATTATCCTTGAGCATTTATTTACCAACCACTGTAAACACCTTACCTCAATTTTATCTTCATAAAATGCCTATCAAGTACCTATCATTGAAGAAAATGAGGTTCAGAGATGTCAGGGAATTTGTTCATGGATAAAAACTGGATTTATCCGTAATCTTCCCACTTCTCTACACCATAGCCTTGGGCAGACTTCACTGCAATCAGCAGCTGTCGGGCGTTATGACGGACCCTACTGGTGCCCTACCACATCTTCCTGGCTTTACCACTTCACTGCATATTGCCCAGCTTCTAAGTTGTTAGTTCTTTGCCTGAAGACTGTTTCCGGTTGATCTTGAACCTCGTTCTGCTCCTGCAGCAGGTCCAAAGTGTCCGCGCACGAGCACTCCACTTGCCCACGAGCAGCTGTCAACGAATGACCGAGAGGGGCCAGTCTATGAATATCCCAGCTCCCTCATCCTTCAGGTGGGGTCGCTCTAAGACACATCTTCTATGCCGACATTGAGGTCCTCAGCAAAGATAAGCTTCAGTTATCCATACCAGGAACTTGCTTGTCAACAAAAGAAGGTTCTTTCCTTCCCTCTCTCATTTCCCCACTGCCCTACCAGTGTTTCCTAGCATTGCTATCCAAATAAACTACGTGCACTTGGATCCTGGTCTCAGGATCAGCTTCCAGAGGAACTCAAAGTAAGGCAGTTGTATGTGTGCCTTGCTGCTCATAAATGGAGGTGGGGACTGAGGCAACTGTGATGGTTTGATGGCAAAAATGACCATCAAATTCTCCAGCCCTCTCTGTATCCATACGCTTTGTAAAGTGAGGTTTTAGCTCCTCCCATCAAGAGATGGAGTGTATTTCTCCATCTCTTGCATCTATGCTGACCTTTTTCTTTTTTCTTTATTTTTTATTTTTATTGTTTAACATCTTTATTGGAGTATAATTGCCTTACAGTGGTGTGTTAGTTTCTGCTGTATAACAAAGTGAATCAGCTATACATATACATATATCCCCATATCCCCTCCCTCTTGCGTCTCCCTCCCACCCTCCCTATCCCACCCCTCTAGGTGGTCACAAAGCATGGAGCTGATCTCCCTGTGCTATGCGGCTGCTTCCCACTAGCTATCTGTTTTACATTTGGTAGTGTATATATGTCAATGCTACCCTCTCACTTTATGCTGGCCTTGAAATGTGCTTTGGGCAATGAAGTGAGGGGAAGTGACAGTGTGCTGGGTTGAGCCTAGGCTCCATGAAGCTTTGTGTGCTGCTCTCCTCTCTCTCTCTCTCTCTCTCTCTCTCTCACACACACACACACACACACACACACACACACACACACAGAGTCTCTCTCTCTCTCTCTCACGCTCTCACGTGCTCTCTCTGAGATGTCTTCTTCTACCTCCTTATAAACAAGCCTAGGCGACTGTAGTGCTGGGGGATGAGGTAACACATAGAATAGAGCTCCCTAGAGGTTGAAGCCATCAGAGAGCAGCCCGCTCCTGGCTGATGCACCCGTCGACTGCAGATACATGATCCAGTCCAGCCGCTCTGAGCCATGTCTGGCCCAGATCAGCATAACCACCCAGAAGACCCAGAGACGTAGAGGCAAAAATAAATATTGATGCTGTAAGCCACTGCTCTTTGCTATGCAGCACTTTCATGGCAATAGTTCACTGATGCAGTTACTGCCAGCGCTTCTGATTTCTGTTCTTTCCACTTCCTTCCTTTCACTACACTTTTTTTGTACATATTCATTTTCGCTATTCCTCTCTGCTAGTGTTTGTAAATATATTATGATTTCCTTCTGATCACTGATCAAGCTGGAATTGCTCAGCAATGTGTAGTGGACTCTGCCATTAATTTTACTGTCACCTAAAATTCCAGGAAATCTTTGTAGGCCTTTGCTTAGTTACTCTGCCTATTATAGGCTGAGGAGCAAGGATATTTTTATTTAACATTATAATAGAAGAAATCATCTAAAGAAGGGCTGGAGGGCTGAGGGCACATAGAGGCCCTCAGAAGACAATGGAAAAGGAAGATTCTCTCCAAAAACAAAATATATATATATATATATTTTGCAGTACGCGGGCCTCTCACTGCTGTGGCCTCTCCCGTTGCGGAGCACAGGCTCCGGACGCGCAGGCTCAGCGGCCATGGCTCACAGGCCCAGCCGCTCCGCGGCATGTGGGATCCTCCCGGACCGGGGCACGAACCCGTGTCCCCTGCATCGGCAGATGGGCTCTCAACCACTGTGCCACCAGGGAAACCCCAAAAATATTTTTTTAAAAACAGAAACGAGAAGATGGGAGGGAAATAAGAAAATGCCTTTTTTTTTTTTTTTTTTTCATTCTATAAATGAGTCCCTATTATGTGCCAGGCACTGTTAGGTGCTGAGGATGCAAGAGTGCCTGAAAACATGGTTTCTGCCCTTGAAGAACTGAAGTTCCCGTGGAGGAAAAGCTAGAAAAAAAAGAAAAAAAGTTAAATAATTTTCCATGCTCTGGAGGCTTAAGAGAGGATGTGTAAATGTGAATTTCTCAGGTTGGGAGGAGGTTCAGATGAGCGAGGAGTTCCTCTGAGGCCGTGGTTTCCCAGCAGGGAAAGCAGCTCATGCAGCTCAATAACAGAAAAACAAACAACCCAATCCAAAGATAGGCAGAAGACCTAAATAGACATTTCTCCAAAGAAGATATACAGATTGCCAACAAACACATGAAAGAATGCTCAACATCATTAATCATTAGAGAAATGCAAATCAAAACTACAATGAGGTATCATCTCACACTGGTCAGAATGGCCATCATCAAAAAATCTAGAAACAATAAATGCTGGAGAGGGTGTGGAGAAAAGGGAACACTCTTGCACTGCTGGTGGGAATGTAAATTGATACAGCCACTACGGAGAACAGTATGGAGGTTACTTAAAAAACTACAAATAGAACTACCATACGACCCAGCAATCCCACTACTGGGCATATACCCTGAGAAAACCATAATTCAAAAAGAGTCATGGACCAAAATGTTCATTGCAGCTCTTTTTACAATAGCCAGGACATGGAAGCAACCTAAGTGTCCATCAACAGATGAATGGATAAAGAAGATGTGGCACATTTATACAATGGAATATTACTCAGCCATAAAAAGAAATGAAACTGAGTTATTTGTAGTGAGGTGGATGGACCTGGAGTCTGTCATACAGAGTGAAGTAAGTCAGAAGGAGAAAAACAAATACCATATGCTAACACATATATATGGAATCTAAGAAAAAAAAAGGTCATGAAGAGACTAGGGGTAGGACGGGAATAAAACACAGACCTACTAGAGCATGGACTTGAGGATATGGGGAGTGGGAAGGGTAAGCTGTGACGAAGTGAGAGAGTGGCAGGGACATATATACACTACCAAACATAGGGTGGATAGCTAGTGGGAAGCAGCTGCATAGCACAGGGAGAACAGCTCGGTGCTTTGTGACCACCTAGAGAGGTGGGATAGGGAGGTGGGAAGGAGGGAGACACAAGAGGGAAGAGATATGGGGACATATGTATATGTATAACTGATTCACTTTGTTGTAAAGCAGAAACTCACACACCATTGTAAAGCAATTATGCTCCAATAAAGATGTTAAAAAAAAAAAAGAGAGAGAGAGAGATCAAAAGCCAGAGGTCCGGCAGGGTAGGGCCTGTCCCAGGGGAGACGAGGGAGTTTGACAGAGACCCAGTTAAGAATTCCCTTTTTTTCTTTTAGATTCCACATATAAGTGATATCACATGAAAAAAAAAAAAGGCACAAATGAACTTATTTCCAAAACAGAAAGAGACTCACAGACACAGAAAACAAACTTATGGTTACCAAAAGGGAAAGGGGAGGGGAGGGAGAGATAAATTAGGAGGCTGGGATTAACATATACACGCTACTAAATATAAAATAGACAACCAACGAGGACCCATTGTACAGCACAGGGAACTCTACTCAATATTATGTAATAACCTATAAAGGAAAAGAATCTGAAAAAGAATATATATATATATATATATATATATATATATTTATATATATTTCTGAATCGCTGTGCTGTACACCTGAAACTACATGATATTGTAAATCAACTCTACTTCAATACAAAAACAAATTTTTTTAAAGGAGCATTCCCTCCCTCCCACTACCAGGCTTCACTAAGCAGTGCGGTCCTGAGAACCCCAGAGGCTGACGATGGGGCCGAGCATCCTGAGGGCTCTCCTGCCCGCTCAGGAAGAGAAATAAAGCTCTGTGGTTGTTGGGGAAATGGGTTTTATAGTGCCTTGGTAGTTCACAGATTTACATGTAGTCTACCTTCTTAATAGCGATCAATGTGTCATTTGGCATTTGTGTTAATTAAACTTTTTAATAAAACTTTGGGTTAACAGTGCTTATCTCATATTTCAGACATTCCCAGGAGTGCTTAGAAAGGGGCTCGGAGTAGGAAAAATATGCCATTTGGCAATATTCCATGAAACTAATTACCATAAAGAAGTCATGAAAATTTGCACAGAAGGGCTTGCTACAAATATTTGAATCAATTTAGAAGATAATTTACCTTAGTTTTGCCAGATTCTCAACATATCCAGTCCCTCAACTCCCACAGGAAGCTTGTGAGAGCATCAATCTCTTTGCCTTCCCAAGATTCCAACAATATGAACTTGTCCCTTCACATCTGACTTCCTTTAGGGACCCCTTGGAAGTCTAGATGCTAACACCATGAAATAGGAAAATATATTTTTCTTTGCTCTTTAGAACAGAGTCACCAACCTGAAATATTCCACTGAAGCTTGAAATTCAGGACAAGCTTTCTGTGTCATCTTCTGAGACACAAAATAATAGCACCGTGTCAACCACTTGAATGTAAGCCCCTTAAGGGCAAGGATTTTACCAGTTTCGTTTAGCTCGACTATATTTCCAGCGCACGAAGTATTTATTCAGTAAAAGAATGAAAGGATGATATACCATTTCACACCCAAGAATAGCAGAGCCAATTTAAAACACAAGTGAATACTGAAAAAAAAATTAGAGCTCTTTTCTAGTAAAAGGAAAAAACAATGTGTTTCTCAATATATGAATTACCTCTACCAGTACAGAAAGTATATCTATGTGGCCTAGGGTGTAAGGAGGCCTTAGAACAGGCCAGGACAAATGTCCCAGGTCTCATAATTTGAAAGTCTCTGGGCAACTACCTGTACCTCTTTTCTGAACCACATTCTGCCTCTCTGCCCATAATCAGAAGAAGGCATACGACCCATGACGGTGATGAGAAAGGTAGTCTCCTCTCTCTGCTCGGCCAGAGCCATGGGGATTTTGAAATATCAGAGGACCGGTGAGTGGTGCATTGAGAAAGCACTGGTCATGGTTCATGAAAAAGATGATGGGTCACAGCTTTCTCTTTCTTGTGGTCTTCTGTCTTGTTTTTTTGATTCCATAAACACCTGATCTGAAAATAGTAACACTATTTTTGTTGTTGTTCTTCGGATTTAATTTGGTTCTAGGTGTCTACGAAGGGGTTGGGACTTGCTGCTTTGTAAGTGGTACCTGGTAAAGCATTCAGCCAGGCCCACCCTAGTACCAATTTCGTGACTCCATTCACTTATAAAGCCCCAATCGTCAGCCACACGTTGACACATAGAGGAAAATCATTTTGGGTAAATGATTTCCGTTACTGAAAGCCTTTAAGTATAATTTTCTGAGTTTCTTCTGTGGAAAACAAAGATATACCTCTGGTATTTGATAAATATCAAAAAACATTTGGCTTAATTTTAATTTTGTTCTCATGGGCTTCCTTGGAGACCAATAAGAAATTCTTGAATTGAAAAATCAAGGGACGGACTGAAGGGCATGTGCTACTCAGTACTGTGGGGGTATGGCTCATGCTTTGGCGGGGGGGGGGGAACAGAGTCAGCAGTCATCAGCAACTTTGACCCCGAGCATGGGTTTGTCAGTCCTAGACGAGAGTTAGAAAGGGCCCTGACGGCTGTAGAGTCTAACCACTCATTCTGTGCCTGCCTCCCTCCTCTGACGTGTTGCCCACCTCTCCTTGCCTCTCCCAAGATGTCCATCCCATAGAACAGTGATTGCATACTGGCAGCCCACCGAGCATTTTGTTCGGCTTGCCTGGTGTTTAGATGTTTCTTCAATTTAGCTGTAACAGTTAAAAACTGGGAGAGTCCTCATTAATTTTGGGGACTCTGGCTTCTCAGTTCACTCCACTGGTTCTGTATTCCTGCAGACATCAATAGCCTGGAGTGTAGTAGCTCCTCCCCCATGTGGACAAAGCATTTGTTTTCCAGCTCACCACGGTTTCCATCCAGATTGCTTTTCACTCATTATGTTGCCTCTGTGTGCCTTGCAGTCTCTGACTTCTGTCCCAGAACCCCTACTCACTGGCTTGACACCATAAGAAATCAACTCCCTTTTTTTTTTTTAAAAAAAGAGAACTTATCTTCACTTCTTTATAGTCTTCCTGCTATTGTTCATGTTTCCTTCAAGCTTCTAATTTGTGTCTCCATAGTTTATTGATACTCTGGCTCATTTGAGTCGAATATTATATTGTTTGGGCTCTCACAGGGACTACATTTTTCAATAGGTCCTACATAGTTGGGGCAAACAGGGAATGAATATGGTCTCTACCCAGGAGTTAATAGCTCACGTAGACAAAGTGGAAAAATAGATAGTTGAGGCAGATTAATGTGTGTGAGGTAATACACAGATCAGGGTGAGAACTCTTGCCCAGCTGTGGAGCCCTGCCTACCTGCAGAGAGATGTGTCTTGGTTGCCATTGGCGAACTGGTTCTGCCTACGTTGAGGGCCTTTCTAACATCCTGTGTGGTTAGACCTGAGTTGGGAGAAGCAGAATATATAATTGTTCATATGGGAACTGAGTCTGATATCTTTGATTGTTAATAGCATCAAAGCAAATTTCTTAAAGCTCCTATGATTTTTCTGGACTCACTTGTTTATTGTGCTTAGCTGGGATCATGGGAAAGCTAACATTTACTTTACATTCATATTCAAAATATATTGGCATTATAGTTGTTTTTGGGTGGTCTGAATGTCTCCTCAGACTTGGACAGGGCCCACTCAGGTCTTAGGAGAGAGATTACCTTACTTTTAAATGATCAAATTGCTACTTGCAGATTAATAATAGGACTCCCTTCAACAGTACTTCTCAGGAAATTTAAACTTTGTTAAATACACATATATACACATGTACACATACATATACAGAGAGAGAAAGAGAGAGAGAGGAACAAATGGGGAAATTGTAAATGGAGAAAAGATTACATCAAAACCATTTACAATGGGCATTTGTCTGGCCCTTGTCACGAGTAGATGGTAGCAAGTATATACTTGACCATCTTACTGAGCACTTCCATGAAGTAGGACAAGCTGATCTTTTCCACTGGACTTCACTGGCTCCCCAGCTGTTTCATATCAACAGACAATGGCATGAAGCACCTACATTCACTGGAAAAACCCATTATTATTTGGGGGAGGGGGAATAATATTAAGTAAAATAAAGGACAACACAAATCTTTAACATAATTCAAACACTACTACAATTTCTAAAAGTCTAATCTATTTAGTTAACATTTTTGACGGTGGCTTTTTCAAACCTTAACCCTATTAAAGGGTGGCTTAAGAGTGGCATCAGAGCCATCATATCACACAAAAGGGTTTTTCCTGATGCGATTTCTAGCCTGTTTGGAAATCTGAAGCTTTAGAAATCTACCAAGACAGGGACTTCCCTGGTGGCGCAGTGGTTAAGAATCTGCCTGCCAATGCGGGAGACACGAGTTTGATTGCCTGGTCCGGGAAGATCCCACATGCCTCGGAGCAACGAAGCCGGGGCTCCACAAATACTGAAGCCTGTGAGCCACAATAAGAGAAGCCGCTGCAATGAGAAGCCCGTGCACCTCAACGGAGAGAAAAAGTCCGCGTGCAGCAACGATGACCCAACGCAGCCAAAATTAATTAATTAATTAATTATTTTTCAAAAGAACTCTGCCAAGACTATCTAATTTGCTAGATTTTTTTGCCCAGTATTGAGGCTTGTGGGGTTGAATAAAAGTCAGAGAAATCTGTGGTAACGTCTCAATACATACATTTTCATTTAAAAAGTTACGAGAAAGAGAGAATGGGGGTGCAAGTATATTAAGAGAAAAAAGGTGATTCCAGTTTTTCACAAGTTCAAATGTTTTAGTTCCTGTCCAAAGGAACATTGCAATTGGAAGTGAAACAATTCGGGCTGCCTTAGACATGCTAGGTGGTAAGTGGAGTTACTCGCGTTTAACTTGTATGATCAAGGGGTAGTTAGTTATGTCCACTCTGACTGTGGTCATTCAGAGATATCTCAAGAATGGCAAGATTCGGGAGAGCAGCACAGGACACTGGATCATGGGAGAGAGGTTTGGAGAACTTCCCAGAAGTCATTGAAGCATTCCTTGAATTGGTCTAGGCTTCCACAGGAAGCAAAGAATAGTGAAACTAAAGTAAGAAATAGACCCCTCAATAGACTGAGCTCAATACTGGGATTCAGATAGAACCTTCACTGGCAAAATAAAAACCCCTTATAGTGAGTATTGGCTTCCTTCACTTCACAAAATGGACTTATCTCTCTCTTTTTAAAATTACTTATTTCTTTATTTGGCTGTGTCAGGTTTTAGTTGCGGCACGCTGGATCTTCCCTTTGTGGCGCTCGGGTTCCAGAGCGCCCGGGCTTAGTTGCCTCGCTGTGTGTGGGATCTTAGTTCCCCGACCAGGGACCGAACCCCCGTCCCCTGCATTGGAAGGTGGCTTCTTAACCACTGGACCACCAGGGAAGTCCCCGAATGGACTTATTTCTAAGAACTTACATATACCTGAATGGAAGGGATTTGGGGAAAGAGGCTCCTTTGGGGGAAACAATGGAAAGCATCCTTATGGTTATTTTGCTGAGATTCCTTGGTATAGCAAATAATTACTGGTTAATCTGATTATTTTGTAAGTCTGAATCTTCTTATGATAAGATTTCTTGAAGAGGGCACAACTGTTGTTTATGTATTCAAGTGAGCCACTTGAAAGGCAAAGTTTACATCTTGGTTAATTTACTATTGTTTTTCTGTTTTGTGAAGATATTCTTTCTACTCTATTTATAAAACCCAGTTAAGAGCTGCTTGCTATTCATTTGGCATCATAGCTTTTGTGTAACTAAGTTTGTTTTTGATTTTTAAGAATTTCCTTTGTGGAGTATGGCCTCAAGATAAGAGGACATACACTTAAATCAGCCTTTCCTCCGATCGCCGTCATGGAGAGAAGTGTGTGAGATGTTCTCTGAAAACATCGGGCACGGAGGAGCTGGCAAAGCAAAGATGTGATTAACAGACACGTTTTAGGAACTTGTGATAGACAAAGTCTGCCTTTTGGGGAAGACACGTGAAGCCCACTCCTCTAAGCATTTCCTTGGGAATCACACCACAGGGCTGTCTTCCTATTTGCTTTCAGCCACAGCTGTTGACTCGAGGAGATGTGTCAACTGTTGTCTTTCCTGTTGCAAAGCTCATTTGGCTGCTGAGCCATATTTCAGGACTGGGCACCTGAAGATGGATGTGGAAAAGAGGAAACTTGAGAGCACAGACAGGCAGGCATTTGAGAAGTCAGCCTCCCCAGGGCCAGGTGCTTGAAGATTAAAGGATTGTTTCCCCTACGACTGTGCCATGGTCCAGTCAGGGCATGGCCACTACCTCATCCATCCCCAGTAAAGCCCAAGGGGTGTTTTCAGATGAGTGGCTGAAAACCACTCATTCTTTAGTTCAACGAACCCTCCATCATCTGACAGAATGAGTACGAGGGAGAAATACAGGGAGGGGGAGGGGAAGGAGCTCCTCTACTTAGAAGTATTTCTTTTTTCTCAACCAACTTTCTCATTTGTAAAGTGACCACAATGTTATTCATCACAAGTGATGTCGGAAGGATAAACAACCATACACAAAAATGTCCACCAAAGCTCTGGCCCACAGAAGATACATAATCAACTGGTGTGAGTCTAAACCTCACTCTTGGTGCCGGTGCTAACCCCGGGCTTTTGGCGGGAAGAGGCAGCTCCAGAGCATTGTGGGAAGTCCACCGTCGCTTACAAATGCACCAATTCCAACAGTCCCATGGATGGTCCTGCGCCCGAATTGGCCATCCTTACTGACTCGAGTGTGCTAATCACTGAGCTATTGCCTCTCAGCTTCAATTCCATCCTTCTCTACTCTGCTCTGGGACTCTGGAAACTACGTTTTCCCTTTGTCAGCTGGGTCCCTGTGAGAATCAGCCAATAGAGAAAACTCGAGGAAGACAGGAAGGCAGGAGGAGGGGAGCATGGCAGTGCAATTGGCTCCCAACTCCCAGCTCAGGGACAGTGTCAGTGTCTGCGCCACCCCCCCTTCCACAGAGACAACAGCCCCATCCAGGTGGTGCCTCTTTTCAGATGTCCGAGTCCCAGTTCCATAGAATGTCTCTGAAAGTTTCTAGGTTCTGATAACCCTATGTCCTCCCTGTGTTTTCCTAACCTTAGAAATGATCGGCACTTTTTGCAGTTAATATTGCTTCATTATCTTTTTGCGTCCTTTTTGATGTTTTTAGTTCTTGAACCCTTAGAGTGCTATACACACACTGATGCACCTTCCGTTTTTCATGTCACGATATATCTGGTAGATATTTGTGCGTTGAGATCTTCCTTGTTCATTATATTAGCTGCATAGTATTTCTTTAGGTTGATGTGTCATTATTTCACTAGTTCCTAATTGGTGGAGTTTGGCTTATTTCAATATTTTGCCAATTCAATCAATGCTTCAATGAATGACATGGCGACATTCCATACCCCATACATCATTTTGCATTAGTGTAAGTATATCTGTGGGACACTTTCTGAAGTGACATTGCCAGGATCTAAGGATATACTCATTTAGATGTCGCCAAATTGCCCTCCGTAGGGACTCTACCAATTTACACTCGTGCTAACAATGTATGAGAATGTCTGCTTCCCCTCAGCTTCCTCAGCCAAGTGTTATAAACCACTTCTGGAGTTGATAAAGTGAGTCTTTCATTGAGCCTCTGAGGCCATGGTTGTGATATTTAAAAGACTCTCTTTTACAGGCCTTACAAGTCTACCCTACTTTGCTGATCTGTAAGTGAACTCTTTCTCCTGGCAGACAGCTTAGGGCTCCACAGGGAGTACTGTACTTTTTCTTAGGCCCATCTTCTTTGCTATCTCAGCACAAAGGTGAAGCCTGGAGTGAGGCGGCATATGGATCAGAACTCTAGATTAAAAGTCAAAAGCCTGACGGTTATCTCTGGATGTCAGTTTGACCTCCTCCGCGTTCTTAGCTCCAGATGCCACTTCAGTGTTAGCCTTTAAGATTTATTTTTTCAGAGAATTTGATCTTATCTTGCAGGCAGTGGGGACCTGTCAAAAGGTTTCACCAGGGGAGTGAATGGGGAGAATGGACTGATGAGGGGAGAGGGGCTTGAGCCCAGGTGATGGGGATCCAGGTGACTCATGATGGAGGCCTGATGAGGCAGCATCACCAGCAGCAGCCGCTGGAGAGATTCCAGCTGACAGGGTGGAGGGAGACAGGAGATGTGAGGAGGAAGGGAGACGTGACAGATGATGCCGGGATATTTAGCTTGATGTACTTGGTGAGCAGTGAACAGAAAAGCAGGAGTAGGTGGGAGATTGACGAAAAGCTGAAGAAACTTTACATTTTTTGATTTTTCCTAGACTTTTAAATGAAAATTTTAAAACATGCAAGAATGTTGATAAGGTAAATTGAATACTCATGCTCTTGTCATCTAAATTTAAAAGTTATTAATACTTTGCCACATTTGATTTATACACATTTATATACACACACGCGTTCGTTTCTGCAGAAACATTTGAAAGTAAGTTTCAGGCATCATGAAAATTTATCCCTGAATTCAACATTTATCTCCCAAGAATAAGAACATTCTCCTTCATAAGTACAATACCATTACCACATTTAAGAAAATTTATACTATTTCTCTAATATTATCTAATTTAAAGCCCATGTTCAAATTTTCAACATTATACCCAAAATATCTTTTATAGCTTGTTGTTTAAAGCAGGATCAATCAAGTTTCATGCATTGCATTTGGTTGTCTGTCTTTAGCTCTTTTGTTCTAGAACATTCTCCATTTTCTAAGTGATATTGACCATTATTATTTATTGTCATTTTGGAGAGACCAGGTGGTTGTCTTAGGGAGGTCTCACAATCTGGATTTGCCTGACTGTTACCTTGTGGTATCATTTAACTTGATCCTCTACCCGCAGTGTTTTATGTAACAGGAAGCTGAGTCTAAAGTCTTGATTACATTCAGGTTAAACGTTTTTGGCGAGAATAGTTTACAGGTAATACCATGTATTTTATATTTTATCCCATCAGCAAGTGCATAATAATGTGGGATACTAATTGTGAAACAATACTACATTTGGTCACTAGATTAGTTAAGGTGGTGGCCATCACATCTCTCCATTGTAAAGATACATTTTCCCTTTTGCAATTAGCAAGTGGTTGGTGGGGGTGATATCTTGGCACCTAGCTATATATTTTAGCACCTATCTATCCTTCACTATAACATATTTTGGAAAGCTGACCTGTGAGACATCAGGTGGATTGTCCGATGGGAAGCTGGTGGAGCTCAGGGAGTTGAGGTTCAGAGATAGGACTGGGAACCACTGGTGTCCGAAGTATGGCTGAAGGCGGTGAAGAAGATGAGCTCACCCAGAAAGGGTGTACAGAGAAGAGAAGAGAACCAGGGTTGGGCAGTGGAAGCAGAGCCAGCAAGAGACCCAGTATCCCCAGGTGGGGACACTGCACAAGTTTGGGCACACAAGCCTGGGAGATAAAGGTTCAGGTGGGGGGTAGGGAGGGGGCAACTACATCCAACTCTGCAGGGGATCTGCAGGAGGTCACGGAATGTAGAAAACCACCAGAAAATTCTTAGTAGATTGTTGAGAACAGAATCTGCTTGACAATGATGGCAAGGTCTGAACTGGGCAAAGGCAACCACTTTTCAAGAAGCTGCATGTGGGGCAGAGAGAGAGAAAAGTGCATCTTCAGAAATAAGAGAATGTGGTCACGGAGAAGATTTTATTTTGCTTGCTTGTTCATCTGTGGGATGCAGTATATTGGATCCTATTTGAGCACCCAAAGCAAGGAACGAGTGGAGAGGGAGAAAAGACTAAAGAGGCAAGAGGATAATTTATAGGTCACGGTGCCAGAGGAGAGAGGAGAGGGTGTGATCAAAGACACGGGGGTTTTGCCTTTGTAAAGAATTGTCCTGTTCAAGATAAAAGTAGTACTGAGGATGGAGGAAAATGGGGATGTGCTGGGGAGGGAAGATGGAGGCGTTCTTTCCTGATGACCTCGATTTCCTCAGTGAGGTGGTAGATTCTCTCATCTTCCAAGACAGCAGGTATGGGGGTTCAGGGCCCCGAGGAGAGTGGAGAGTTTTGAACAGCTGCTGCGGAGAATGGGTGAGGGAACCGGCACATGTCCGCATGACAGCAGGGAAGATGGTCAAAAGCCCACCGAAAACACGAATGGAAGGGCCATTCCTTATACATCTGTAGCTCATTAAGAAGATCATAGCCTCCTAAAGGGTCCTCATTCGATTCACATCTGCCTCTGCTATAGGTTTAAACAGCAGTGTCAGCGGTGCCTGGAAGTCAGCATCCCCAGCCTGTCTGACAAACGCTCCTCAGATGGACAGCCCTCCTGGCCCCGCCCCCCCGCCCCGGGCCACTGAGATGCCTGAGCGGTCACACTCACAGAGACCCATTGTGGCATGTCAGAACCCCCCGAAAATGTTCCTCCTGTGCATTATTTATGACTTTCCTGCATTTATATAATATCCAGCTTCCTGAAAGTAATTTGTTTTGGATTGTGTAGTGCTGGGCAGCACATCAAAGGTATGCTAAGCAGTGGTAATAAAACATGGAGGTTTATGGTCACTGAGGTATTAAATATCGCTCATAAATTACAGGGTGAATATTTTAAATGAGCTATGGCCCGGAGAACAGTAGACGCCCCATCTCTGCACCTATTAATTGCTGGTGCCCAGCTTATTAATTATCAATAGTTTCCAAGGCTTTGTTGCTATTGTTCTCGTAAGGAACCATTCTCTGCCCTTGCTACAGCTCTGCGCGTGCGTGTGAGTGGGTGTGTTGTGCTCACAGGCTGGCATTAAGCATAATAAAAACGTGAGGGTACTTTAGGATACTGTAGAGTCTGATAGCCTTTCATTTAAAAAAAATCAAGTATCCCTCCATCTGAACCACTGGCACACTGGTTGCTGTCTCCTAACCAGGCATGCTGCTCGCTGCCGTGGACTCCACGTGGCAAAGTCAGCAGGACAATGCAGCTCTATTTCACTTCAGGTTCTGATCAGTTTGACTTTCCGGTTCTGAGGCTCTATCCCAGTGATTCCCACCCTTTTCTACCAAATTGTACCCCACTGGCAAGTAACTAACTTTCACAGATTCTCTTTCAGTTTGAATACTCCAACGTCCTTTTTTTTCTCTGCCCACCTCTCGTGTTGCTGTACCATTACAGCCTCTGAATTCCTGCCTTCTCTCCCGTGTGAGCCTCGGCATATTTCTTCTCAGATGAGTTTCTTTCGATTCTTGTGTTTAATTATCCGATCTAGAAATGTCCAAGGAGTCCCAGAGGACAACCAAGCACCAAACTTAGAAGGGGGCCGGTGTTACAGTAGCTGAATGGCTCACGCTTTGGGAACTTAACAGTTTAAAACAGACACCCAGAAACAGATGGAACCCCGGCTTTGCCTAGTGGGAGACCAGAGCTATAAGAGGCAGTTGAGAGGGTAAGGAAGTAGGTGGCTGAGCATATAATCAGACTAGACTCCTGTCATTAAATGGCCTTGATTCTTATTGGTCAATACATATCTTTCACTGCAGGTGGCTCTGTGTGGCTACCTTTGTCCAGCAAGGCCACTCTATACTTTTTAAATTTGATTTCAATCATATGAAAAGAGGAATCCTAGAGAAGAAAGGTAGGTGGACGTAGTTTCCTAGTAGTGTAGGTTAAACCTGCTGTGTCCAGTATGGTAGCCAAGAGCCACATGTGACTGGTGAGCTCTTGAAATGTGGTGAGTGAGACTAAGGAACTGAATTTGTCATTTTATTGAATTTTAATTCATTAAAATTTAAATTTGAATACCAATACTTGATGCAGTTTTTAGAAAACTTTTATGTATGTTTGAGATAAGTTGGGTTATTGTGAATCTATCTTTACAACTTTAAATTTTATGAAATCTAAATGTGGAGCAAATACTTCTTTCTTTCTTTTAATATTTATTTATTTATTGAGGCTGCGCCGGATCCCAGTCATGGCACTTGGGATCTTAGTTGCGGCATGCTGACTTCTTGGTTGTGGTATGCAGGCTCTTGGTTGTGGCATGCATGTGGCATCTATTTCCCCAACCAGGGATGCCTCCTGCATTGGGAGCTCAGAGTCTTACCCACTGGACCACCAGGGAAGTCCCAGAGCAAATATTTCTAATGAAAATTTTCATCCAAATAGAGATGCACTCTAGGTATAATAAAATACACACCAGATTTTAAAGACTTAATGTAAAAAATATTTAAAATATCTTATTTACCTACAGGATATTTTGAATATGTTTAGTTAAAAAATCTATTATCAAAATTAATTTAACCCATTTATGTTTAATTTTTTATAATATGGCTACTAGAAAATTTTAAATTACATATGTGGCTCACATTATGTTCTTTTTGGATAGCTCTGGGTTAAAACAAATAGTTTTTGGAGGGGTGTGGGGACCAGTGAATTTTACAGAAATCTCAGTTGTAGCAATTACTTGGCACTAGCAGGGCCAAAGTTTGAAGAAAGTGCTGAAATACTTAAGAGAAACTGCCAAGACTGGGAATTCAGACTCTACACACAGAGAAGAATTTGAATTTCTCTATAATACTAACCACCAGTCATCTTCTTCTGAATATTTTTAAACATTATATGAATGATATTTTTCTGGTATGCTTCTATGTCTTTTTTCCCTTTTGTCTTGAACGTTATGTTTTTTGAGAGTTCCCCCATAGAGACCCAGAGAGATACTTGTAGCTCTAGTTCATTTAATTGCACTGCTGTCTAGTGTCTAGTATGCCATTATATGAATACACCACCGTTTCTTCATTGGCCTCCTTTTTATTTTATTTTATTTTTTTTGCGGTACACGGGCCTCTCACTGTTGTGGCCTCTCCCGTTGGGGAGCACAGGCTCCGGACACGCAGGCCCAACGGCCATGGCTCACGGGCCCAGCGGCTCCGCGGCATGTGGGATCTTCCCGGACCGGGGCACGAACCTGTGTCCCCTGCATCGGCAGGCAGACTCTCAACCACTGTGCCACCAGGGAAGCCCCCTCATTGGTCTCCTTTTGAGGACATTTGGATTGTTCCCACCATTTAGGTAGATTCTTACCATTACAAATGGTGCTATGAACGTTCTTGTTCACAGTTCCTCATACACATGTACAGAGTTTCTCTAGAGCATAAGCCTGGAAGTGAAAGGCTGAGCATTTGTGTATATACATCTTCAGCTTTACTAGATAGTGTTCAATTATTCTCCAGGGGTTGTATCTCTGTATACTCCCAACAGCAGTGTTGCTTCACTCTCTTCTCCACATGCAATATTCTTTAAATAAAAATGTTTTGCAACCTAAAGTGTGAAAGTGTCTCTTCACTGCTTCATTTGCATTTCCCTGGGCATCTTTTCATATTTATTGATCAATCAGACTTCCTTCCTTCCTTCCTTCCTTTCTTTCTTTTGCTTTCTTTCTTTCCTTCTTTCCTCCTTTTCCTTCCTTCCTTTATTTTTGGCTGCGTTGGGTCTTCATTGCTGTGCACGGGCTTTCTCTAGTTGTAGCAAGCAGGGGTTACTCTTTGTTGTGGTGCATAGACTTCTCATTGCAGTGGCTTCTCTTGTTGTAGAGCAAGGGCTCTAGGAGTGCAGGCTTCAGTAGTTGTGGCACGCAGGCTCAGTAGTTGTGGCACACAGGCTTTGTTGCTCTGTGTCATGTGGGATTTTCCCAGACCAGGGATCAAACCCATGTCCCCTGCATTGGCAGGCGGATTCTTAACCACTGTGCCACCAGGGAAGTCCCCAGACTTCTTTCTTGACATGTGTGTTCATAACTGTTGCCTGGTTTTCTACTGGGTGATTTGCCTTTCTGTTCAAAGGACTTGTCTACCAGTCCTCTTGAAGAAGATACAGGTAACAATTGAGCTGTTCAATGTCTCATCATTGTTCCTTTTTCTATACTTGTTTTTCCTTCTCTTTAAATGTTTATCTTTGAAGTTTGTCATCTGAGATCAAAGAAGGGCCTCCCCCTTCCTCACTCCCCACCAACTTCTGCCATTTCTGATAAACCCAAGGAGGGGAGTGAAAAGACTCAAGCAGGATGGTGCAGCCGTGAGCCATAAGAGGACAAAGCAATACCATCTCTATTTCTCCACCATGGTTGACAGTCATTTTTATGTGTTCTTCCTACATTAAGGACAAAAGTTGCTGTTCTGTTCATAAGAGAGAAAAAAAAAAAGATTAAAAACTACCACATTTGGGCTTCCCCGGTGGCGTAGCGGTTGGGAGTCCGCCTGCCGATGCGGGGGACGCGAGTTCGTGCCCCGGTCGGGGAAGATCCCACGTGCCGCGGAGCGGCTGGGCCCGTGAGCCATGGCCGCTGCGCCTGCGCGTCCGGAGCCTGTGCTCCGCAAAGGGAGAGGCCACAACAGTGAGAGGCCCGCGTACCGCAAAAAAAAAAAAAAAAAAAAAAAAAAAAAAACCTACCACATTTAACATATGTAAGTATTGAGAAGGTTCCACTGAGACTATACTTAGATAAGAAAAATTAAATAATTTGAAGATTCCAAAATTACCACTAGTTTAAAAGTAGTCATAAAAACTAGTTCAAAAGACAGCACACATGCTTTTTAAAACATACCTTAAATCTACAGCTAAATATCAGGTTGAATCCAAGGGACTGCAATTTTTAAGCTAACGATAAGAAACAAAGCTCTCTCTCGATAATTCTAGCTTATGTCTTCATAGACACTTGTGAACAGTCTTTGGAAGTTCTTCTGTGACCTGTAACAGATTTCATTTCTTAGGACACTTGGTATCATAAGTATAGATATGGTCATTAAATATTAATAATGATACCTAGCATTTATGTAATACATTTCATCCAAGGACCTCAAAGAACTGAGCAAACATTAACTCACCAATTCCCATAAGAGCCATGAGGCAAGAGTTATTATATCCATTTTACTTAGGAAGGAACTGAGGCACAGAGAACTGAAGTAAATTATCTTACTCGAGGTCACATGGGACATTAAAATTTTAACTGAGAATAGGTCTAGATCTCAAACTCTCTGTTCATGTTGGTCTAAAAAGTTATCTACTTGGGCTTCCCTGGTGGCGCAGTGGTTGAGAATCCGCCTGCCGATGCAGGAGACACGGGTTCGTGCCCTGGTCCGGGAAGATCCCACATGCCGCGGAGCGGCTGGGCCTGTGAACCATGGCCGCTGAGCCTGTGCTCCGCAACGGGAGAGGCCACAACAGTGAGAGGCCCGCATACCACAAAAAAAAAAAAAAAAAAAGTTATCTACTTGTTTTCAGAGATTTGTGGGGTTCCCCCCCCTCCATTTTCCTTTGGTGAGTTGTGTTAAATAAACAATTATGAAAAGGAAAATTTTTCAATGCTTAAAAGCAAATTTCCAGAGGGCAGCACAATGTCACATAATTTTGGAGACGTTTACTGAAAAAAAGAATATAGGTGTGTAGCAGAAGAGGACAAAAAGCTTATATAAGACGTATTACTAGTTTCCAGTAAAAGAACCCTCAAGTCGTTCCGTAAAAGAAGTTGCCACTCATTTCTTTAAAATTGACTAGGAAAGTTCTACCATCTCAACTGGAAGGCCTCTACCAGACCTACCCTAATAAGACTATTCAGACATTCTTCTTTCAGTTTAAGTCCCAGGGACCCTCATTAGTTCACTTGCCCCCCATTTTATTAGGTTCTGAATTTCTTTTTATATTGAATTGACACCTGGCCTCGAGGCCTTAGTCCTGCCCTCTGGTGTGATACAGAACAAGCCTAATCCCTCTTCAACATGACACACCTTCATAGCTTCAAACCCAGATTTTTTTTGTCTCCCTCAAGTCTTTTCCCTGGAACAACCAGAGTTCTGGCAAATGTAACTCCTGTGTGGTTGTTCCTAGGTACATACCGTTATGTTCATCCCTATCTGACACACTCCAGTTGATCAAGCTCTCTCTTAAAATGTGGTACCCAGAACTAAACATCATATTCCAGATGTGGTTTGAAATTGGAGAACAGCTTCTCCCACTAACCACACCATAGTTCTTCCTTTATTTCAAAACTGCAGTTTAATCTGCCTGCAGGCTTTCCTTCTTCAGGCAAAAAAACAAAACAAATAAACAACAAAAAGCAAAAACAACCCAATTTACATTGTCCTTTCTTAAAGATTTATTTTTCATTATTTGAATAATTTCTATGGCTGTTTCCTTTCTTTTTCTAATGTATTTCTAAATTTCATAGAAGTAGACATCATGATCAAATTACACTTTTAAGCAGATTAAAAATGGTGAGTCTCAATTTAAGTAAATCGTAAGTTTTTTCTTAATCAGCTGTCAGACCATAACCTTAGTAGATGTGCCTGGAAATTTGGTTGTATATTTACTAACTTTCATGCAAGTTATATGCTACATGCAGCAGTGGGGTTTATTGTTTATTTTTAGAATAAAAATTGTGTGTGTGTGTGTTTCTGATTACAAAAGCAATGAAGTTTAGCACACTGGTTAATAACCCAAGTTCTAGAATCAGATATACATGAGTTTGAATTCTGGCCCTTCCACTTATGAGACCTTGGACAAGTAATTTAAACTCTTTAAACTTTAGTTTCTTCATGTGTAAAGTGAGGATTATAATAGGACCTCTCTTATGGGGTTATTGTGAAGATATTATGTAATGATGAGCATAAAAGACTTAGCACAGAACCTGATGTAGAGAAAGCACTCAACAAATATAAACATTCTAATTGTGGAAATATTTGCAACATGCAGAAAAGAGGACAAAAGAAAAGTCATTTGTAATCTCCAGCTTATTTTAGAGATAACTACTGTTGATATTTAGAATATATTCTTCAACATTTCTCTATACTTTAGCTGCTCTTGAAGAAAAGGGGTTCTTGCAGAGAAAACAAGGTTGTGAAAATGACCAGTCAAATTTTTAATGTCTCATGATAAGCAGTAAAACAATAATAATATCAATATTATGATAGACTTAGCACTTTAAGAAACATACAGATATATACCTTTATGTCATTATTATTAGAAGTTGCCTAAAAATAATATATAATGGATCAGATATTCTGTCTTTTATAAAAGTAAATCAGAAGTGGACATTATTGATACGATGGGCATGGTTACGGAAAGCCTCTCAGAACATTCACACATATACACCTGGCCAGGTAAACGTCAAGACCAAATTTCATCAAGTAACTTGTGGTTCTCAGAACCTTCTGTGATTTTTACATAACAAATTAGAGATTTATCAAGTTTTGGTGATAATACACAAGTAATACTTTGAAACTAGTAATATCACCAGGAGACTTAAATTCCAACAGTAGTTGATTCAAATTTACTTACCAAGTTGACTTATGGGATTTAGCTTATTGATAAATATATTTAAACTTGCACTAAATTGTTTTATTTATTTCTTTCCCCTAATTCCTTTCCATAATGTGGACTCTACTCTGGGAAAAAGGATCTATGGTTTCCAAAGCAATTTTATTTCTGGCTTCTCTGCTGCACCTGACGTGTGTGAGAGCGTTATTAGACATGAGACCACACTTGTTCACCAGGATGGAGCCTCCAGTGTCTTTTCACATCCCCTTCACACAGCCTCCTGCAGCTGCTAATAACATCTGGCCATTACCCTTCCGGGCTGGATTCCAGCCAAAGTAGGGAGACCCCCAGCACCAAGACCCTGAGGCATCCTAAAACTCTCCCTTTGTCAATCCCCTGAGCCACACCGTTCCCATGTAATAAAACTTCTAAACCGAGCACTGACGCCAAGGGGGTGGCTTTGACTCAGACCAGGTCCTCACCCCGTCTGGCTCCTGGGCCACATGTTGCGCCAACATCTTGAAGGCGGAATCCCAGCCAGACAGTCCTGGGAGCTGCGAAGGCCTCCCGAGGCTTGACTCGCTGCCAGGCCAGAAGAAAGGGGGTGCCGGTGAGGCATGGGGAGGGGAACATAGCTCAAGACACCACCGTGTTTTATGGCTCATTGATACCAGCGCAGAGGCAGATGGCCGTGGAGGCTGTTTGCAGAGCAGTCTGTGACAGACTGGAGGGTGTGGGCTCTGAGTCATGCAGACAGGTGTGTTATTATCAAAGTGACGCAGGGGGGCTGGAATGTGACTTAAAAGGTGGTCATGAGACATTATCCATAAACATATTAACTGCTTCAAGTAACATGGCACTAAAAAGCGAGAGCAACACCATTCTTACGAAATCTCTGCTCACTGGCCACGAATGAGCAAATACAACTGAAGCACAAACAAAGGTGAGTGAAAGGGGCAGGGTGCCACTTCTTTCTGGAGGAAGGCACCTGATTCTTACCTTCCACACTTCTCTACTGCCCCATTTCCCCAGTGTCATTCCCACGACTGTTATAAACAGTTTTCCGTATTTGATATCCTGTTAGTTCTCAGGAAAATCTTACCCTTCCTTGTCATCCTGACCTAGGATGTCGTCTTCCTCTTTCTTGAAGAATTACTTGACTTTATATGATAGGGCAAGGGGTCTGTCACTGTCCCCTATTTGTTTCTGTCTTTCGGGATTATAAAGGGTGTCTTTACAATCCACATTTCAGGTGGAGAAAGCTTCTCCAGCCTGGGGCCCTGGACAGTAATCAGTAGCAAGTTATTTCCAACTTTACGATTGCTGGGTATCATCCCTCGAGAGGGGCAGTGACCGGCTCCAAGGCTGGTTTTCACTAGCGACTGTAGCAGATGATGCCCTGAACCAGGCTTTTCTGAACTCTATAAGGCCGTTTCCATCTGTCAATCCAGCAATTTCACCCAAGTGTCCCTCAGGCACTCCGGGGAAAGGTTTATCATCACCAGCACTGCCCTGGCAAAGACAGATTCAGGAGGTTGCCCTGATCAACCTGATCTATAAATAGGATAGTTACCTGTTGCAATTTTTCACATCACGCATGCTTCCACCTTCTCTGCCTATGGAATTAGGATAGTTTACAACTTGAAACCTGCTTCACCTTGTTTCTACTTGATTTTTTCCTTTTAACAGTATTATCATCATCAGTAATAACAACAACAATAGTACCTATTTGTCCATACTTGTTACTTTTTTCAGTGTTTGTAGCTGTTGCATATTATCTAATTATTATTATTATTAATTGTTTCATGATAACTTTATATACAGTTGATTTATTTTGAGCAGATTCGGTACACTATTAAGAAGTATCAATATACGTCTTAAGATTGTACTTTACTCACTTCATACAAAAGATTATTAGATGCTGTCTTCAAACATTAGCTCAAACTTTGGCTAATGTCTGATTAAGAGACTAGTTTTTCCTAAACATAACTCTTTGCGTGGGATTTGCATGTAACTAAAGTCTTTTTTCCTGACTAGGACATTTATTGAGGCCTAATACATTAACAGGCACCTTTTCATAGCCAATCTCATCAAGTTCTCCATTGTACCTAAGAGATAGCTCTTATTATGTCCATATTATAGACAAAAGCTTGGTAATATTGCCCAAGTCACAGAGCTAATAAATGGCAGATCCAGAATTTAAATTCAGAATTTAAAGTTCTGTCTAGATCAAAATATTCCAATAATGAGCCTGAATTTCTGATTTAAATGTGAGACACTTAGAATCACAAAACCATAAATATTCAACATTTTAGCTTATTTGATAAAACCAAATAAACCATATGAAACCCAGTTGTTCAGACAGAGTCCACAGGTTAGAAATAAACTTGTAAAAAAAAAACTGCACAGGGCTTCCCTGGTGGCGCAGTGGTTGAGAGTCCGCCTGCTGATGCAGGGGACACAGGTTTGTGCCCCGGTCCGGGAAGATCCCACATAACGTGGAGCGGCTGGGCCCGTGAGCCATGGCCGCTGAGCCTGCGCGTCTGGAGCCTGTGCTCCGCAACGGGAGAGACCACAACAGTGAGAGGCCCGCGTACCACAAAAAAAAAAAAAAAAAAAAAAGCACAGAAAATACAACCTGTAAGCTTTATTTACTAGAGACACGTTATTTTCAATTATATCACATAAAGGATAACTACGAAATAAATCTAAACTACTGAGGTAATGTCAGTGTTAATAAAGGGTTTTTATTGTTACATAAATACTTCAGCTTACTTTTTCTAAATGATTCACCTATATTTCTGTTTTGTTTTTTAATTCAAGATTCTGAGATTTTATTAGCTAAATGATTCCTGCTGCCAGATATTAGCCATCTCTCTACAGGTGAGACAACAAATGTCCAGTAAATGCTAACTACCATATTGTCTGCTTTACCCTTCTGTGACTTCTTGAGTTTTTGGCAGAAACTCAAATCTGCCAAGTATGCATTTTAGATGAAACATTTAGCTGGAAATTAAGCTCCAGCTGTAGGGGAACCCTGCAAACAGTTCTTAACAGTATATAGTGGTGATCTGCTCTTTGTAGCCATAGGTACATCATTAGACCTTTCTGCACCTGTTTCCACACTTGGAGGATGGAACCAGATAATTATTACAGACCCATACATTTCAAACCTCTGTGATTCTATGGTTCGCAGCAAGGTCACAAGCTAAGTTTTGTGCTTGCTTCTGTGTGTGACTGTTGTTTTGGGCTTTCCAGAACCGTTTCCTCCTTCTATCAGAATAGCACCTGCTCCCACCCCAACAATCACTTGCCCTGTAATTCAGGTGTGGGAGCCACTCAGAGCACTTCCCCCACCTGACCACAGGGATGAGCCAGTGGTGAGCACGTGACCCAAGTAGGACCAACCCAAGGCTTCCTCGGAGATTTTCCATAGAGCAGCTGGCAGGGATATTTATCTTTTCCCTTTGGAACTCTAGCCATAATGATGTGGCCCTAGAGCTGTCTGTCCTCCTGTCCCCTAGCAAGTGAAAGAGCTGGTGAGCAAGAGGCCAGGCCTGAGGCAGAAGCCAGGTGAGAGAAGGGCAGGAGAAGACGGATTCCTGATAGTGCTCCAGTCCCTGGATCTGGTTGTCACTGAGGCCAGCTCCATGGTCACCTTGCTGTGATTTGGTTACAGGAGTCTTTCATGACCACTTCTTTCCTTAAGTTGTATAAGTTTGGAGTCTCTGTTGCTTACAAGCAGAAGGGTCCGAAGCAACACAATTCTCTACCTTCCTCCAACTGCCAATGTTTCTATATTCCAATTCAGTTATATTGAGTGAAAATAGTTTTTATGATTCTACCTGCTTAACAATTCGCCATGTCCTCAGAGCTTTTACTCTTAAGGTGGTGCCATCAAGTGACAGACTTGACATCAATGCTGTAAAACACCGTGATTTCAACTTTTAAGCACTGAGTTTTAAGAGATGGATACCTTGAATCATGAACCAAAGAAATCTCTTCCACCACACAAACATCTGAGACCTTCTTTAGTATCTGGATTTTCCCAAAGAAGAAATCAAGCAAGAAGAAAACATCAAACGAATTACTAAGTCACTGGATAGAACTTCTAGAATGAAATTCAGGGGTGGTGGATGTCCTCTGTCTTGTAGGATTTGACACTAGAACAAGTGGTAATAAGGCCTTTTCCTGGTGGCATATGCAGGGGAGCAGGAAGAGAGGGGGAGGGGCAGACACCTCTGCAAACTCTGATTTGGTGTCATGGAGATTTTCTGATCAACCCTGGAGAGACTGCTGAGCAGTGCATTCTATCTGAAGGTGCAGATCCAGCCCAGAGCAACCGTGACTCCCTATTGCAGGGAAAGTAGGGATGCATGTTTTGGGGGAGCAGTTCAACACCTCCAGCAAGTATAGAGAATATAGAGGGGCACTTGGTCTAATCGCGAGGGAAGAAAACCACATACAGAGACTCCAACCTAGGGCCAAAAATGTAGCTGGGAAGAGAGGTCTTTCTGCCTCACTAGTAAGCATAACTCTAGAAAACCCAAAGGAAACTGCCAAGCCTGTGTTTGGTGCATGGCAGAACTTGTGAAAGACACCAAAGGCAGTGAGTGGCTGAGAGCACACACCAACTCTACAGACGGTGGGGAGATGGCCCCCGAGAGAGAAAACCAACTGGAGCTACTCTCCACCACATATATTCAAAGATCAACAAGGTTGTTTTCCATTTTAAGTACAACTTATTTGCTTTAAATACAAGTAAGCCTGAATCCAAACTGCAAGATGCCATGTATAAATCCCAAGACTTCAGTTCCCTTTTTCCTTCTCACTCCATTTCTACAGTCAGGGCAGCATGTAGTCTCATAGTTGAGATTTGCATCACACGCATATAATTGACACTGCAACACACTAATAATATTTTAGGAAGGAAAGTTTGAACACTGTTCCAATGGGTTTATAGGATTGAGCACTCCTTGTATATTATTTGTGTTTCATTCTCTTCTCCATTTCCTTAAGCATTTTCTAAAGTTATACTCTAGCACTAGGAGGTACCACTGAAGTCATCTGTCCTAACCTTCTTGTTGTTTGAAGACCAGGACACCAGGGCTCAAACAGATGACCTGACTTGCTCAGGGTCACACAGGTGGTTAATGGCACAGCCAGAGCTAGAAACCAGGTTTCTGGAACACCAGGTCCATGGCTCCCAGGGCTCCTCTACAGAAGCCAGGCACCATGACAGGAGAGTTTATAAGAGGAAGTGAAGGGGACAAGCATACCAATTCAAACTGACCAGAGTGGATTTGAGCGAGCAGGTCAAAACTGTGACAAGATAAAAAACAAATAATGTTTCCTCAAGTGAAAGTGACGGGGACTCATTTCTCAATCTCAAACAAGATGCTGAAAAGTTAAATAACTATGATTGCCTTTAAGACTTTGACAGTACCTAACATTGGCATAATACCCTTCATCTCTAAGTTCTTAAAATACTGTAAATCTAGTATGATTTTTACATTACTAGTATGATTTCAATTTTACAGGTGGGGAAACTGAGATACTAGGTGGAATAAAAAACTTTCCCAAAGTTATACAGAGAAGCAAGAGTGGAAGGTTGCCTATGACCTACATGTGAACCATGGAATCATGGAGGCTTGAAATGTAAGAGTCCATATTAATTATCTAGTTCTACCCTCTGTGCGGAAACTGAGGTTCAGAAAGTTCTAACGACCTGCCTAAGGTCACAAAGCTAGTCAGTAAGTGGTCAGCAAAAAACCCCGGGCCCCCTGAATCCCAGCGCTGGGCTCTTTTCCCTCGTTCACATGGCCTGAGTACAGTGCTGCTCAGGCAGATGTGAAGTGAGCCCCAGAATGGACTTCTCAGTGAAGCTTTCTAGCTGTGAGGTTGTGCTTCTTTCCTCATTCCTTGCAAGGGATGATCAGTTCTAGGAGACAACCTGTCCTTCCTGGCTGTGAAGACCCTGAATGAGACCCAGAGTGCGAATAACCCACCCAACGGCCCTCATTTCAACAGGTGAGTGGCATCTCCCAGACTACTCAGCTGTATCTCTTGTCAGAGGGGTTGTCAGTCATCAAACCGGAGGTCAAGTAGGGGCCAAAATGGCCTGGCAGCATTTGGTGGCTGCCTACCGGACTTGTTAGCTGCATTAGATTCCTAATGGTGTCTTCTTCAAATTGAAAATACTTAGAATTCTTCCCCTTACAGAATACCCATAAGCAAAAAACACCCTTTTACTTTTCCTTTAAATATTCTTTTGGCAGCCACAAGAGATGGCAACTCTGCTACAGTCGAAAAATCTGCTCCACATCAAAGCCACCCTTTCTCTTCACCAGGCTCACAGAGCTTTTTATTCCCAGCCCTCCTGAATATTCCAAACGCCACTAGTGTTTACATTTTTGTCCAGCCTACACGTCTCTTCCTGCTTAAGAACCATATGCCCTATCACTTTAGTCATGTGGCTAACACACCCTGCTTCCTTCCTTTTCCTCCGGCTCTTCTGGCCTGTTACTCAGTTACACCCATCCTGGCTGGTGGTACAGTAGGGAATGTTTAAAACACATCAGTTCTTGCCAGTGCCCTCTGACACGGTTCCCTTGTTCAGGCCTGAAAATACTCCAGACATTCAGTAGCCTGAGAACCACCAGTGTTCCCTTCATACCCAATATTTCAGGAATGTTCTCTGATGGTGACCATTCTAGAATCTGTTTCATCTGAAGTCGGCTTTCACTGCTCTTGTTCCTAGTGAACAAGAGTCAGGAAGTAAGGTAGCGATGATTGGGTTTGGAAAGAAGGTAAAAACCTAAGAGGTTATAATCCATGTTTTGCCTCAAAATAAAAATAGAAACCCTGGTCTACCCAATAACACTGAGTGGAAAAAAAAGAAACAGCCATATTTGGGGTAGAAAAACCATTAACGGTCTCCTTCTCTGACCCTACTAAAATGTAAGGGAGTGAATTTTCAAGAAAATTCTTCATTCTTTCATAGGGAAAACCTTTAAAAGATCAAGTCATGCCATCTTCTTAGGTTGTGGCTGCACTCATTAACTCAGTCATTCAACAAAATATTTTTGACTACCTACCGTGGCTGGGGAACCATGCTAAGTTCTGGAGATAGGGCAGTAAGTAAAACACATATGGTACCTGCCCCGTGAAGTTTATAACCTAGCAGGAGAGAGTATACACTTTTTGCCCACCTCACCCACTAGGTCTAGTCACTCAGTTGACACTTTTGTAAATTAAATATCCATGGAGAACAGAGTATTATATAAGGATATGGACTGCTCTGTTGTTGAGGCATTTAGTACAAGCCCTGCTAAATCTGAAAGCTGCAGAACTTCCTACCTTTGGGTGAACTGCCTTGCCAGCAGGGGGCACCATTGTGCACTTGACCAGAAATAGCCACCGCCCTGTGGGTTCTCTCTAGGAATGAGATGCCCCAGAGGAGGATTCTTAGCTGCTTATGAGCTATGGAGCACTTCATGTGAGCCCAGCACTCTGCGCTTTGTACATAATCTCATTTAATACTTACAATGACCCATTTTGTTCATGCTTTCTGGAGAAACTGAAATTCATGGAAGGAAAATTATTTGTTTAAAATCAAGAGCTAATCTGAGCTTAGGCCTGAGCTCAGATCTGTTGACTTCAAAGTTCTTTTCTCCCCCATGACACACTATCTCTCAAACCACAGAAATTAAGATCTACAATTCAATAACTTAAACCAAAATCTGCTAAACTAATCATTCATGCAATAGAGGAGATGTATTTTTATAAAGAACCTATTTGATTTTTAGATCCCTAAGGCTAGGGCTTCTTCACTTCTCCTTTTCTTATCTGAGGGTCTTTAACTACAGAAGGCCCTTTGGAAAAAAAGAAAAAATATATATATATATTTATATATGCCTACATCAGTTTCAAAAGATGCATTTCACATCTGGATCTACTATTCCATTTTTGCCCCAGTCTAGACCACAACAAAAACACCAACACGAAAACATGAGTAAAAGGGATCTGCTATAGGAGCAATCACATGGGAATTGTTATTTAGAAATCATGTCCCTGAGCTCCACTTGTTCTGCCTCTCTGATCCAATTTATCCCCAATTCTCAAGACAATGTAATAGTTTGTTATACCCTGAAGGGGAACCAAAAAACCAAAAGTGTACTTCAAAGCACAGAAACTCCTTACGAACTTAAAAGAAATGATCAAGCAATTTAACATGAAAATGAGTCAAACTTATTTTAAAAAACAAACATAATTGGAGGTCTACTGAATGAAGCAAAAGAAAAAATTAAGTTCTTTTTAAAGCAGATTGTTTTGGAAGGAAATCAGGCTTTTCTAAGAAACTCTGCCTGTTGAATGTGGTCAGGTGGTTGCAACACGGCCTTGAAGATATAGAATTCATGACCCCCTTCTCCAAACTGTGAATGTTAGGATGGACTCTAAGCTTCTAGAAAAGTTGTTTATTAACTGTGCTGTTGTTTGGCTATCTATAATGTCAGTATGACTATAACAATATGATTTTTAAGCTATTGATTCTCTTAAGATTATAGAATTTATAGCATGCATGGGATTATCCTGCCATGATATGGCCTGGCTGGTGGAAGGGCACTGTGTGGTGACGGCAGTGACCAGGAGACACCAATGAAAAGGAGGTGTGTGCTTCCATCGGTATCCATGGAACTCATATAAAATGAGTCACTAATGGGCGCGTAACCCAAACAAGCATGATGACACAAGGTCAACTTCTGGAAGGAGCTAAGGAGACAGGTGTGGGAAAGAGCTGTGTATTACATAGAGTCTGAGCTGTGAGCTGAAGTGCAGCAGAAATACAAAGCCTGTGTTGGAAAGATGAGCTGGCTATAAAAAGGGAGCAATGAAGAGGTGGTAGAAACCAAGATTAAGAAAAGAAGTGGGGCTTCCCTGGTGGCGCAGTGGTTGAGGGTCCGCCTGCCGATGCAGGGGATACGGGTTCGTGCCCCGGTACGGGAAGATCCCGCATGCCGCGGAGCGGCTGGGCCCGTGAGCCATGGCCGCTGAGCCTGCGCGTCCGGAGCCTGTGCCCCGCAACGGGAGAGGCCACAACAGTGAGAGGCCTGCGTAACACAAAAAAAAAAAAAAAAAAAAGAAAAGAAGTGGTTGATACGAGGTTTGGGAAAAGATTCTTTTCTCCGTACTAATAGCTTTGCATTATTGTTGATTTATAAGTATCCACTAGACTTACTAGAGTCAGTCCTGAGGATGAGTTTGACATATTCCTTTTTAAGCTAAGGGTCTCACACTCAGGGCTTGTTAATCTAATAGCAGCGACAGAGTCTCCGGTAGGACACACAACCCAGAGCACTTCCCTGCACAGGAAGGAGCAGGAGAGCAGCCCGCATCGGGCATATTTCACGGAAATACTGAGAATCCCGTGAAGTGTAGACAGACAGACCCACCAGGAGCTGGGGCAAGACACCCTAGCTGGAGCAGGAGTAAATACACACCAATTAAGCAAAGTTACTCTCCCAATTAAGCAACTATCATGGCCATTAAGAAACTCAAATGAATTTGCTCTGCGATGTTCTGTGAGTTTGCTTGGTGATGGCCTGATTAAGTGCATTTACTGATTCAGTGCACTGCAGTGATTATGAATAATCCTCAGCTCTTACATACTTCTCTGAGTGCTCTGGGAATTACTGTTTGCATGGATCCTTGAATGAAAGAAGATGATTCTGGAAGTGAAAAGGACATCACAGTCAAAGGGAAACACTCGAATGGCCAGAATAGGTCTTGTTGAAACTACTGATACAGATGCCTAAGCTTTTCTTGGAGTTCTGGGCCATTCCCTCTCTCTGGCTGTCTCACATTTTGTGATCTAAACAGCTCCCAGGGGTTCTTTGGTCAAGCAGGCTGGCCCTGCTTCCTCCTTTTGCTTGGCTGGTAACTCTCACATAGACTTCAATGGCAAAAAGCTGTCAACACTTCATAAAAGGATCAAACACCTTAAGATGTTGTATACAAATCCCAGTGATGTTTTCAAATACACTTCCTTTCCTAGTTCCTCATAGATAACCTCTTGGCATGAAGTGAAGTAATTTGGAAGGCGGAGAGCAAGTCCCTATTTGGGGAGAAATTTTTCCACCGATTAGCTGTCATCATACATAGTTTGGTTGGAGAGACATCTCGTCAATGGAAACTTGTAACATTCCTGTTAGAAACCTTCCTTTTCCTAGAGAACAGAGGTCAAGGGAAGGTCTTTCAAAGGAGGCCAACTGTAAAGGCTTGGGCTTACTTTCATGTCTGCCTTCACAGTTCTTAACCATTTCTCCCCAAAGAGAAGCAAAATAAAATACAGCTTTCCATGATGGCTATTCTTTTCATGTCAGCCTATTTCCTAGAAAGAAGAGTTTCAAAATGAAGTAAAGATTGCAGAGTTTTTTCCTAAATTTCCAACTCTGAGGCTAAATATTTGTTGAGTCTTTAAAGGGACTTAGAAGATAAGGAGTAAGAAGAATATTTTGCTGGCATCCTATCCACAGCTAGTGGGGCTGTCTTGCTCTCTGAGGTGGGAAGCAGAGAATGGATGAGTCGGCAAGGGAATGGTAAGACTGACCCACTCTTCAGAGAATCACAGTCCCTGGTCAGACTATGAGAAACTTTTTCTAAGGCCTCTTTTGAGACCTTGAAGATTTTCTCCATTGGGGTTCCTCCCATGAACCACAGAACAGAAAATGGTTTGAGGGACTATATTCTCAGTTCTCTCAAGAATGGCAGAAAGTTAGTGTCATTCTGGAAGGTGCAGAGAAGAGAAGTTAGTTCAGTATATGCAACAGATACCTTTCAGCAATTAGGGCTTAATTCCATCTCGGAACGGGGTGACAGAGGTTGTTAGAGAAACACCACACCTAAAGGCTTGGAGTCAGAAGAGTAAGATTAAAATGGCCTTTTCAGGAAGCACAGATGATTAAAGTTCTTTAAAAATAAATGCATGTACTTGACATTTAACTTTCACATAGTCACAAAATTTAGGGAAATTTTTTTCAGATGAATCCAAGAAAAACTCCAAAAGTCTTTTAAAGCTTTGGAGGGGGGTGGTCACAACAAAAGGAAAGAATATCACTTCACTCTGGATTCAAGTGACCAAAATGAGCACATTTCCCAAGGTATTAACTGTGGCAATTCAGTAATTTCTCCTTCTTTCCAACAACAAACAAACATTTTGTGGGGCACTATCTGGATGATGGCATTAAGGACCTAATGAATGTCTTAGCTATAAGCTAGACACTGTGTCAAGGTGCACATAGTCAGCAAAAGGAGGAGGACAGACACACAAGATGGCCCTGGGAGTGAGAGACAGAGACAGGTGCAAGAGATACTGAGGAAATATCTGAGTTATGAGTTGCTTATCAGCTGTATTTGTAGATTGAATAAAGGGGCTAATTTGGGTGGTTGGCTTTTCCAGGCCTTAAATGGGAAATACATGAGGTAGAATTGAGTTGTGGTTGTGATTGTTGTGGCCGTGATTGTCATGTGGGTGGGGGTGAGAAGGTGATGACGAGCTTAGTGTTGGAAGAATTTGAGGTTTGACTAAGGCATCCAAGTGAGGTATAGTGAATAGCTGGACACAGGGCTGGGTTTCAGGAGAGAGATCTCATCTGGAGATGCAGATCTGAGAGTTACTAGAAGTTGTGGAATATGTTTAGCTCATTCATGGAGGATGTGTTCACTGAAGAAAGGTCTTCATTTTTGTTAATTTGAGAGGCAAAGCTATATTTTTGGTAGCAGCACTTGTCCTGGACATTCAAAAGATGCTATAAATTAGAGGAATTCTTGGCCTTGACTCTGACCCAAGGAAACTTTTGCAGGCTTGCTGCTTTAGGAACCAAATCCAACAGCTTTGACACTTTTCTTGGACACAACTCATTTTTCTCCCTTCAAATACTGTAATTCTCTAGTTTTCCCCAAGCACTTGACTTCCCTGAGAGAGACCAAAAAACCATCTGTGTTTCAATATGTTCTCTTTGCAAACCCACTTGACTATGCTGCCCATTGTAGGAGGAGATTAAATAGGAAAATCAGCTAACAGATTTTAATATAAATTAACATCCAAATAGCCAAAATTTTGCCAGAGTTCTAACAGTTAAAAAATACCTGCATTCAGGGCTTCCCTGGTGGCGCAGTGGTTGAGAGTCCACCTGCCGATGCAGGGGACGTGGGTTCGTGCCCTGGTCTGGGAAGATTTCACATGCCGTGGAGCGGCTGGGCCCATGAGCCATGGCCACTGAGCCTGTGCGTCCAGAGCTTGTGCTCCACAGCGGGAGAGGCCATAGCAGTGAGAGGCCCACGTACCACTAAAAAAAAAAAAAAAAAAAAAAAATCTGCATCAATTCTTTTTAAAATAATTAATTAATTAATTTTTGGCTGTGTTGGGTCTTCGTTGCTGCGCACAGGCTTTCTCTAGTTGCAGCAAGCGGGGGCTACTCTTCATTGTGGTATGTGAGCTTCTCACTGCAGTAGCTTCTCTTGTTGTGGAGCACAGGCTCTAGTGTGTGGGCATCAGTAGTTGTGGCACGTGGGCTCAGTAGTTGTGGCTTGAAGGCTCTAGAGGGCAGGCTCAGTAGTTATGGCACACGGGCTTAGTTGCTCCGTGGCATGTGGGATCTTCCCAGACAAGGGCTCAAACCCGTGTCCCCTGCACAGGCAGGTGGATTCTTAACCACTGTGTCACCAGGGAAGTCCCTGAATCAATTCTTATGACAAAAGAGACAACTATGATGTCATGAAATTTTAAACCATTACACAAAAAGCATGCACAACAAATACTGAAATACTGCATTTTTTGAAAACAATCAAGAAAATAATGTAATGTGAAAAGCAAAATTTAGCACAGAGGAAAAATGAGAGGTCATAATATAGTGACTTTCACCTAAGTAAATTAATGAAGAAATTATTAGTGAAAATATTCAAAATTATATGTAATAATTTATTGATACAGAGAAATCAATGTGTGATATAGGTTAAAATAGTTATTTCTGAATAAGGCAAAATAGTTAACTCCAATATCTTTATAAACTTACTACACCTCAGAAAGTGTTCCTAACTGAGGAGCTGGAACCCAATATTGTGCTGCCCTGGACAGAAGAAAGGAAGCAGAGATTTGTGAGAAGTTATACATACAGTTTGGTGGTTAAGAAGTTGGTCTCTGGCGTCAGACTGGCTGGATTCAGATCCCTGCCCCACGGCATGATCTTGAGCAAATTACTTAACTTCTCCAAGTCTCCATTTTCTCATCTGTAAAACAGGGATAACATTAGAACTTTTGGTGAGGGCCAGTATAAGAAACAAATGAGACAACAGGGAGTCTAGGATGTAGTAAATGTTCAATAAATATCATGAGTCCATGAAGATGATGTTGACTGAGAAGGATTTTCTTGTTGTTTTGGATTTTTTAAAAATTAATCTTTATTGGAGTAGAGTTGATTTGCAATGTTGTGTTAGTTTCAGGTGTACAACAAAGTGAATCAGTTATACATATACATATATCCACTCTTTTTTAGATTCTTTTCCCATATAGGTCATTACAGAGTATTGAGTAGAGTTCCCTGTGCTACACAGTAGGTCCTTATTAGTTATCTATTGGGTTGGCCAAAAGGTTCCTGTGGTTTTTAAGTAATAATGAAAGACACATTTTTCATTTTTACCAAGAACTTTATTGAACAACATAGTCACCCTTTTGTTCCACTACCTTCTGCCATTTTTCAGGCAACTTCATAATTCCATCTTTCCAAAACTTTTTATCTTTTTGAGCAAAGAACTGTTCCGTGTGCCTTTTACAGTCTTCCAGGAAATTGAATTTTTTCCATTAAGAATATTTTGTAAAGACCGAAATGAATGGAAATTTGAAGATGTAATGTCTGGTGAATACAGCAGATGAATCAGAACTTCCCAGCCAAGCTGTAACAGTATTTGCCTGGTCATAAAAGGAACATGCGGTCTTGCGTTATCCTGATAGGAGATTATGCATTTTCTGTTGACTAATTCTGGACACTTTTCATCGAGTGCTTCTTTCAGTTAGTCTAACTGGGAGCAGCTTTTTGGAATTAATTGCTTGGTTTTCTGGGAGGAGCTCATAATAGAGGACTACCTTCCAATCCCACCAAATACACAACATCACCTTCCTTGGATGAAGACCGGCCTTTGGTATGGTTGGTGGTGGTTCATTTCGCTTGCCCCACGATCTCCTCTGTTCCACCTTATTGTACAATATCCATTTTTCACCGACCGTCACAATTTGTTTTAAAAACGGCACGTTTTCATTACATTTAAGTAGAGAATTGCATGCGGAGATACAGTCAAGAAGATTTTTTTCCGCTTAACTTATGTGGAACCCAAACCTCAAAGTGAGTGACATAACCAAGCTGGTGCAAATGATTTTCAGAGCTTGATTTGGATATTTTGAGTATGTCGGCTCTCTCCCACGTGATATAAGGTTGATTTTCCTCAGTTAACATCTCGATTTGATCGCTATCATCTTCAACTGGTCAACCTGACCATGGAGCATTGTCCAGTGAGAAATCTCCAGCACAAAACTTTGGAAACCACTTTTGACACATTCGATCAGTCACAGCACCTTCTCCATAAACTGCACAAATCATTTTTTGTGTTTCAGTTGCATTTTTACCTTTCTCGAAATAATAAAGCATAATATGCCAAAAATGTTGTTTTCTTCTATCTTCAATATTAAAATTGTTACACAAAAATTCACAGATTTTGATAAGTGTTTTTGTAAATGCATGCTGATATGACAGCTGTCACAATACAATTCAACAAAATTGTTTTGAATTAAGTTAAAGACAACTAAGTGCTACTAGAGCCATCATTTGGAAAAACCCGAATGGATGTTTTGGCTAACCCAATATTTTTTGTATAGTAGTGTGTATATGTCACTCTCAATCTCTCAGTTTATCTCTCCCCCACTTTCCCCCTTGGCAACCATAAGTTTGTTTTCTACATCTGTGACTCTACTTCTGTTTTGTAAATAAGTTCATTTGTACTTTTTTAAAACATCTTTGGAGTATAATTGGAGTATAATTACTTTACAATGGTGTGTTAGTTTCTGCTTTATAACAAAATGAATCGTCTACACATATACATATACACATGTACATATATACGCTACCAAATGTAAAACCGATAGCTAGTGGGAAGCAGCCACACCGCACAGGGAGATCAGCTCGGTGCTTTGTGACCACCTGGAGGGGTGGGATAGGGAGGGTGGGAGGGAGGGAGGCATAAGAGGGAAGAGATATGGGGATATATGTACTATTTTTTTAGATTGCACATATAAGCAATATCATTTGCTGTTTGTCTTTCTCTGACATACTTCACTCACTATGACAATCTCTAGGTCCATCCATGTTGCTGCAAATGGCGTTATTTCATTCTTTTTTAATGGCTGAGTAATATTCCATTGTACATATGTACCACATCTTCTTTATCTATTCAATTGTCGATGGGCATTTAGGTTGATTCCATGTCCTGGCTATTGTAAGTAGTGCTGCAATAAACATTGGGGTGCATGTATACGGTTTTCTCCGTATATATGGCCAGGAGTAGGATCACTAGATCATATGGTAGCTCTATTTTTAGTTTTTTAAGGAACCTCCATACCATTCTCCATAGTGGCTGTACCAATTTACATTCCCACCAACAGAGTAGGAGGGTTCCCTTTGACCAAGAAGGATTTTGAATTGAAATGTGACTCAAAACAACACCTTATTAAAACAGGACACTACGGAGCATTACTAAATATACTATTTTTTACAATATGATACAGATGGAGAGTCAGAGCTACTGCCTATGGCCGAACAGTCTGTGCACTGCATGACTCCCGGGGCTCTGTTTGCAGAGAGGGTAACACGCACAGATCCTGGATTTATGCTCGCTGTAGCCCGAAGTTAACCCACAGGGATGAGGACTTCGTTTTTCTTCTCTCCTTAAATTAAAAAAGTAGTTGCCTTTTCCCCCTTTTCTGTATCTCAGAACTCCTAAGCCTGTAGGCAGATCTTCACTTCGGCTACCTTACCTAAACTACAGATCCCAAATAAATGCCTCCAGGGGCCAGACAGTTAAAGAAACACAGGGTGAACTGAGCCTTGCGATAGTTGAAACAGAGAAGAGGACTCACCTAAAGGTATTCACATTCAAATGATTTTGAAACGCTGCGCAGCCCCAGTAAAACGTCAGGATGGCTCAAGCACACTAAGCAGCTGTGTGGCCTTGCCTGAGTCACTTCATCTCAGTTTTCTTACTGTAGCATGAAAGATGCAGCCATTCTTTCGCTGTCACTAAAGAATGATGATCATAGAGACTCAGGGATTCAGCTCTTGTTCAGGCTCCTCAGTCTATCCCCAGAAATCATTGTCTTCTGAGTTAGACTAAAGATGCTGGTCTGAGAAAGAAACAGCCTCTGTTCTCCCAGCAGTAGCCCATTTCCCTCTCCCTACTGCTCTGTTTCATGGTCTCCTATTTATCTGAGTATAGATTTTAAAATGATATAAGTAATATCTGTTTGGTATAAAATACAGCATTTGAGAAATACAGAAATCCAGAAAGGAGAAAAAGTCATGTCTCTCAGTGGACACACGTACATACTTGGTTTTCCTCTGGTACACACTCACGTATAAGTTATATAAAATTGGGATCAATCTGTACATGTTCTTTTGTAATATACCCTATGTGGTTAATATTGTTCTTCAATACATTTTTAAATTTAAATAAATGTTTCACTTTAGAATCATTTACAGAAAAGTTGCAAAGATAGTACAGAGAATTTCCATATACTCTTAACCCATTTCCTCTGTTGCTACCATCTTACATTACTATGGTACTTTTGTCACAACTAGTCAAACAACAATGATACATTATTATTAACAAAACTCCACACTTTATTCACATTTCATTAATTTTTCCCTAATGTCCTTTTTCTGGTCTGGGACTCCCTTCAGAATACCACATTACATTTAGCTGTCATGTCTCTTGTTCTCCTCTTGGGTACGACAGTTCAGACTTTTCTTGTTTCTTTTTCACGGCCTTGACATCAAAGGAATAGTGGTCAGGTATTTTGTAGGATGCCCTGGAACTTCGATTTGTCTGATTTTTTTTTTTTCTCATGGTTAGGTTAGGATTGGGGGTCTGGGGGCAGAAGACCATGGAGGTGAAGTCCCATTTTCATCATATGATGTCAGGAGTACATGCTTCAACAGGACTTACCATTGGTAGCGGTAACTTTGATCACCTGGTTGAAGTAGTGTTTGCCAGTTTCTTCACTGTAAAGTTACTTTTCCCCTTTTTCTTACTCTTCTCTTTGGAAGCAAGTCACTAAGCACAGCTCGCTCAAGGGGTATGGAGTCAAGCTCCACCACGTTGAAGTAGGAGAATCTACACAAATTATTGGGAACTATTTTGTATAGGAGATTTGTCTCTTCTTCATTTATTTGCTTGTTCAGCCATTTATTTACATCAGAATGGACTCAAGGTTATTTATTTTAAACTTTGAGTTATAATCCAACATGACATTATTTCTTTTATAGCTCAGATTGTTGCAGTTCTGGCTATTGAGTGCTCTTTCAGATCGGCTCCTATGTTTCTTGGACATGCCTCCATCCTTTGGGTTTTTTGAGCACTTTTTAACCTCCTGGCACTGAAAAATGTTCCAGGCTCATTTTGTGTATTTTCTGTCCCAGCCTTAGAATCAGCCATTTCTCCTGGGAGCCCTGATTTCTTTTTTTTGGGAGAATCATATTAGAAACCAAGATTTTCCAGGTGGGCTCAGTGTAATCCCAAAGGTCCTTCTAAGAGGGACACAGGAGGAGTCCTGTGGAGGACAGGCAGTGTGATGATGGAAGAAGCAGAGGCTGGAGAGACACACTCTGAAGGTGGAGGAAGGGGTCACGAGCCAAGGAACACAGGCAGCCACCAGAAGATGAAAAAGGCAAAGACACGGCATCTCCCCTCCGAGCCTCGAGAAGGAACCAGGCTTCTGAAACCTTGACTTTAGCCCAGTGAGACTGATTCCAGACAACTGACTTCCAGAAGTGTGAGAGGATAAATTTGTGTTGTTTTAAGTCACTTAAAAAAAAAAAAAAAAAAAGAGGAAGAACCTATTGCTGCTGAAAAAAGCAGAACCAAGAGGGAGTTTCAGGGAGAATGCACTGCTCGCGATGTCAGATTTACTGCCGTTCAACCTGAGGTCAGAGATTAGTCTGAAGGTACCCATGTCTGTTTGATAGCTCCCTGGTGAAGAATGGATCACTCAGATTGTTGCTGAAGATAGGTCTGCAGCTGCTAGTCCCCAGAGTGGCAGAAATAAGGTGGGCGGAAAATAAATCTCAGTTTAGGAGTGTTATTAGTTCTGGCTTCTATAACGAAATACTATAGGCTGAACAGCTTAAACAACATTCTCATGTTTTTGGAGGCTGGGAAATCTAAGATCAAGGTGCCAGCCAATTTGATTGCTGGTGAGAACCCTCTTCCTGGCTGGCAGATGGTCACCTTCTCTCTGTATCTTCACACAGTAGAGAGAAGGAGCTCTGGTCTCTTCTTCCTATAAGGACACTAATCTCATCATGGGTGTCCCATCCTTATGACCTTATTTAAACCTAATTACCCTCAAAAAGTTCCCACATCCAAATACCCTCACACTGGAGATTGGGGCTTTAATATATGAATTTGAGGGGGGGGAAACACATTCAGTCCATAACAGGTTGATAATAATAACAACAGTAATAATAGCATTTAAGGACTAAGCTTAAGAAGAGATTTAGAGTAGACTCCACTCCATGAGAATAGTAAAATTAAGAGAATGAAATTACATTTAATGTTTATCGAACATTTACTCTGCCAAATGCTTTTAGTTGCACTTTACCAATTAATTCTCACAAAAAAAAGTTCTATAAGGTAGACACTTTCCCCATTTTAAAGATGAAGAAATGGAGATGCAGACAGGTTAAACAATTTGCCCAAAGTTGCAGAGCTAGGAAATGGTATGAACTTCCACAAAACCATCATGAGGAAGGCCACGGGAATCCTAGTGTTTTCAAGGTGAAAGAGACCTTAAAGACCTTCCATGTCCTTATCTTTTCATTTTTGTATAAATAAATAAATTTATTTATTTATTTATTTTTGGCTGAGTTGGGTCTTCATTGCTGCGCGTGGGCTTTCTCTAGTTGTGGCGAGCTGGGGGTCCACTCTTCATTGTGGTGAGCGGGCTTCACACTGTGGTGGCTTCTCTTGTTGCGGAGCATGGACTCCAGGCACGCGGGCTTCAGTAGTTGTGGCACGCGGGCTCAGTAGTTGTGGCTCACAGGTTCTAGAGTGCAGGCTCCGTAGTTGTGGCTCACGGGCTTAGTTGCTCCATGGCATGTGGGGTCTTCCTGGACCAGGGCTTGAACCCATGTTCCCTGCATTGGTAGCCAGATTCTTAACCACTGTGCGACCATGGGGACAAGTCCCCATGTCCTTATTTTGAGAATAAGGAAATGAAAATCCAGCTCCCGACATCACTCAGTCATTCAGCTATTTATTGCCTGAATGAACCAAAATTCAGATTTGTTTACTTCTAGTCCGGTGCAGCCTCTACAATTTTACAGATGCTATTGGATGAGACTGAACAGCCAGACCTCAGCAGAGAGTGAGATTCACTTTCTGATGATTCCTATCCACAGTATAATTGCTGATACCCTAAAGGCAGACTTGCAGCAAACAGCATATAAATGTGTTCAAGCCAGTCCTCTTCCTGAGATGAACCCCAGAAAACTCCCTGGCAGCCCATCTCAATATGATCCTACTTTCATGTATCTGCCTTCCCTGAGATCTTCTCCCATGGCCTCTACCCCCATCATGTCCTCTGAGCAGGAGGTTCAAGGAAAAGAGGAGGGTGGGTGGCAGGGGGGAGTAAGGTGAAGCAGGGAAATAAGACAGAAAATAACCCACCAAGGGAGAATGGCTGTGACCATCCCCCAAACAAAGGAAGCTAAAAACATGTTCTGAGCATAGATGACAACATAGATGTTAGTAGGCCTTCTTATGAGGCCTACTGAAAGGATTGGATTTGTTTGGGTGTTTATAGTCTGGCATCTTACTTTTAAAAAATGATCCTTATTACTAGAGTCACACATTGTATTCAATCCCTTATAATGTCAAATAAAAGGGAAATAATAACACCTTGTGTCTATATATTGCTTTACAACTTACTAAGCACTTTTACAACCATGATCTCTTTTAATCCTTACAGTAATGTTGTGAAGTAGCCAAAGAAGGTTGTTATTAATCCCCGTTTTACAGATGAGGAAACTGAGGTTCACAGAGAGTAAATGAACGTGCTCCAGATCTCCTAGCTAGGAAGGAGGCGCCAAGACTGGAATCCACAGTTGGGGACAGAGTAGTGCTGTCAGAAGGACCACTGAAGCCTTAAGCATGGCCAAGAGTAGAATTTTTTTTCTACTTCACGGATTCAGGATTCAAATCAAGCCTCAAGTTTGGGTACTGAGAGAGACTTTGAAGGCATACTGATATGGTGCAAACAACAGGCGGTGGGATCAGGAGGTGACAATTCTCTACAAATGGTGAATGGAATGTGCAGCTTCAAGACAGATATAATTGTATAGCAGTATTGCTATAAAAGGGAAGGAGTGAGTGTTAATGAAATGAAGTCCAAGAAAGCCTTAGAAAGGTCCCAGAGAGCCAAATAACTTGAACTTGGCTCTTCCTTACTCAGGAAAAAATTTAAAAAGGAAAAAAGGAAAGAAAAATGGAAATGATGAAAAAATAGCAAAACAGAAAAGACATTTCTGGAACTCTTTCTACCAAAAATAACCAAGTATTTCTAATCTTCCCACAGGACACACACACATATAATTTCAGAAGAACTAAGCACACACATAACTTTTGGCTAAGCTACTGGTGAATATTTACATAATTTTGGAGCATAGGAAGTTTTCTAAGCATACTACCAGGACAAAAATCATTAGGAAAAGATTTATAGATATGATTATACAGAATTCAAACACTTCTTTCTGAAGTCAAAATAAAGTGAAATGCCATAAACAAAATTACAAGTGAAAAGGACAAATGAAAAAATATTTGGAAAATACGTTAATGTCTTCATTTTAAAAACCTCTAACAAATTAGTGATAATAATCATAACAATAATAAAATGAATTCTTATTTGAGAAATATGGACTTGGAACCTGAACACGAAATTCAAATCAGAAAAAAAAAATATATATATATAGCCAGGAAGCATATGACAATATGTTCTACCCTTATTTGTCGTTATACTAATCCATATTAAAATAAATGCATTTTACTGATGTGGAAAACGTTATTGTATAAAAGAGGTTGCTAAACCTCATGTTCAGTATTGTTCTTATTTTAAAAATAAACATCTAAGTTCTGGAAGAACAGTGGTACTGAGACATTAACAGTGGTTACCTCTAGGCAGAAGAACTATGGATACTTTAAATGTAAAGCATCTTTTCTTTCTTCTTATTTAATTTTTAAAGTAATGAACATAAATGAATTTTCTAATAGAGAAACCAGATTGGCCATTACACCTATAAGCAGGGACGTAACTTGTCATTGCACCACTGTTTCTATTTAAAAAATCACATTTAACCTACAGCATTTGGATTTTCAACCCGCATTGCAGGAACACAACCTGCCATGAAATGAGAAGACTTTGTACCCTCCATTTAAATAAAAAATTTGAGGGCTTCCCTGGTGGCGCAGTGGTTGAGAGTCCGCCTGCCGATGCAGGGGTCACGGGTTCGTGCCCTGGTCCGGGAGGATCCCACATGCCGCGGAGCGACTGAGCCCGTGAGCCGTGGCCGCTGGGCCTGCGCGTCCGGAGCCTGTGCTCCGCAACGGGAGAGGCCACAGCAGTGAGAGGCCCGCATACCGCAAAAAAAAAAAAAAAAAAATTTGAGTTGGCTTGTTCCGCACCTGGTGTTCCTACCCTTCAGGGTAATTTGCATAGTTACCTCCTTTACTCTACTAGGAAAAGAGGTACTTCGATTGTTATATAAACAAACAGTGTAATCATAAATGGTATCTTCTGGAATTTGGGATGTTGCCTATTTTTCTTTCAGAGCAAAGTTAGATTGACACATATTTTGTATATGCTACATTAGAAACTTAGAACTTCTGAAGAAATCACTCATAGGGTCAGAGATAGACTCTAAAGCAACAGATTTCTGCCCCGTTTAGCCGTGTCCCCACGTGCTCAGCCCCATTAACAAGCACTACCAGCTATTCACACTGTTGTTTAACCAGATACAGATAAAGACAACAGGAAAACACTCCCACCATCAGCCAAGGATGCTACTGGAACCCAAATCAAAGGCGGTTTCACAAAACTTTATTTTCTGTCTCAAATATTCCAAAAAGTGAGATCACACTCATTGGAGAAGAGGAGTAATCTAACGTATTTTAGGAGACTTTGAAACTCTGAGACTGTTCTTTGCTCTTCGTGGCCCCTAATGGAAGGCAGTTTGGCAGAGACACCCATCTTAGTGACCATCAAGGTAGCAGATGGATTTTACGTACCCAACCGGTTACGTTTCTTGTACCATGAGAGTAAAGAAAAATTTCTCCATAAGAAGGCATCGTTATGTGGTACATCAAGAGCACATGGTTGAAATAGGAAGGGCTCTGCTTTCACTGAGTCTTGTACATAATACACAACTTTGTGTCCTGGGGCCACCGAGCACTTCCCCTTCTCACAGCCAGTTCCCCTCACTACCATCGCCCTATCCATGCGAAGGACCCTTTGCTAGGTGAAAGTGCTTTCTTTTGTTCTCCACCTCCAGATATCCCACTGAGGCCACGTGTGCACACATGCATGTGCACGTGGGGTGCTGTGAGGGTCTCATTTGGAACCCGGGTTGAAATGTTCTCTTGAATCGGGAGAACCTGGCTGGGAGCAGTGGAAGACATTTCACAATAATAATGATGATGCCACATCAGACTTTTCATCTTCAAAGCACTTTACAAACAGTGATTAATTCCCGTAATACTCATGAGGCAAGTAAGTAAACACCGTTATCCCCATTTTATGGATCGAGAAACTGAAGGGAAGTAACCAAGCAAATGGCCCCAGGCCCAGAGGAGACAGTGTCAGAGGGATGAGAGGGCAGGAGCTCCTGGTATCTGCCCGTCCCTTCCAGCTCACACCACCCGGGCCCACGTCGGGGAAAAGTGGCCGTGGAGTTGAAGGCAGCCAGAGGCTGAGGAGGGCAGACTCTCCCAGCAGGCTGGTCTCTGGCCTCACTGCTTGGGGAGATGAATGCCGCTATTCATCGTGTGGGCAGTTTGTGGGCATTCACTTCAAGATCCTTGCAAAATAACAACAACAAAAACCCTATTGAGGCTCCTTCCTCCTCGGACCACGTATTTCCTGAGTTTTTCCTTGAAATCAGGGGATGCATGGTACATACACGCCCTCAGGAAGCAGAATTATTCAGCCCACCCTACAATTCTTGGGAGGCTGCATTCAGAAATGTGACCACAGACCAGGCCGCGCTGCAGGAACCTTCTCCTGCGGAGTTTCTGGCCGAGCTCCTTCACAAGACATTTAAGAGCCATCTGGCTGGCTTCACCCCGGACCACATATCTGGCTGCCTCCTCTCCATGGGCCCCCAAATCCCCGTGTTCAAGATGGACACATCTCAAGTAGCTGGCAATTAGACCGAAACCTCATCTTGATGCTAACGGAGGTGGGCCGGGGAAAATATGACTTGAAATGAAATGAAAATGGCTTATCAAGGAGGCACCTAGTCTCGGGCTTCCCTGGTGGCACAGTGGTTGAGAATCTGCCTGCCAGTGCAGGGGACGTGGGTTCGAGCCCTGGTCCGGGAAGATCCCACATGCCGCGGAGCAACTAAGCCTGCAAGCCACAACTACTGAGCCCCTGCGCCACAACTACTGAGCCCGCACTCTAGAGCCCATGAGCCACCGCTACTGAGCCCACGTGCCACAACTACTGAAGCCCTCGCACCCAATGAACAGCATCCCCCGCTCGATGCAACTAAAGAAAACCCGCGTGCAGCACCGAAGACCCAACGCAACCTACATAAATAAATAAATAAATATTTTTTTTTTTTAAAAAAAGGAGGCACCTAGTCTCAAGGAAGTGCAAGTTGCTGACTGAACTACCACACCACTCCCAACCCGAATTTCACCCTGACCACCCTGCTAGCTGGCCGGCACTTTATCTCCCACCGCTTCAGACTTCCTTTAACAGCCTAAAGGTTGCCATGACCACCCACTTCACGTTTGTGGCACATCTAGAAGCTGCTGATTTAAGCATTATCTAGATGGTGGTGGTGTGTGACTTCGCCCCTAATGAAAGCTAATCGCCTTTGAAGTGCTGAACCAAAGATAACAGAGAGCCCATTCAGCTCCATTCTCCCACCTGGCAGCATGCACCCTACAGGGCTGTAGAGAAACAGGAACTTTCCTCCGGCTGCCCTCCCTGGTTCTGTGGGGAGACCAGGCCCAGGGAAGTTGGGAGGGACTCTAGGAGAAGTCTTGGTCCAGAGAACACGGTAACGGCGCCCAGGAAGGCAGGGGCGCGGGTACACGGCAGCCCGACGGACCCTGCGGAGGGAGGCCTGTGGTCCCTCCCGTGGCATCGCACTGGAGGACCAGGGGTGGCGGCGCGTTTGTCCCACCCACCACATCTGCGTCCCACCTGCTGCTGAAACAGGTGGATTTAGCAGGGCACAGGTTTCTACAGTTTATACACGGCCGTCCAAGGACAGTGAAGTACCCCCAGGTTGCAGACCTGAGGGGGAAGAAGGCCCCCAAGGTGAATGAGGCCCGTGTCGGGAACATGGAGACGACATGGATCGGGCAAGACGACACCGCGATCAAGACTGGCCTTCCTGTTGCCCATAATTGCAAAAAGTGAACAATCCTAAAAATCGCCCCCAAGGCCTGAGCAGCATGGTTACAACAACGCCTCGGTCCTTTGGTTCCCCGGGAGGGCAAAATCCCCCCATCTGACCGAAGAGCAAATTCAGCCCGCCCACAGGAGGGACTGCTCTCCGTCTGCCCTGAACGGACACCAGGTCCCCTCTCCCTCCGCGATCCCAGCAGCCCCACGGCTGGGCGTGCTCCAGCCTCGCATCACTCAGGCCTGCTCCCTCCGCGACACGCTCCAGCGGAGGGCTGGCGAGGACGGCAGAGCTGCTGACCACATGAAAGCGGGGGCCCGGCTCGCCGCCAGAGCGCCGGCTGCGCAGCGACAGGAGCGTCACCCCTCGGATTCTGAAGTTCATAGATGGGTCCGCAATGTTGATCCTTCAGGGGGACCGGTGGGTGGGGGTTGAATTTCTGTTTCTCCAACTCTGTAATTAATTTATCCAGCAAGGAGGCTATAATGAAGCCAGGAAGAGGAAAAGAACCCCTGGGGGCTGTCTGTGGCTTTTCCTTGGAATGATTGGGTACTGCTGGGCTGGGACTGCGGCCGAGGTATGAATGAACTCAAAACTCTGTGTGTGTGTGTGATGTGTCGTGCTGCGTCTGTGTGGTCTGGTGTGATGTGTATATCTATCAGTGGTGTGTGTGTGTGTGTGAATGTGGGATGGTGTGTGTATGTGTGGTGTGAGAATATGAAGTTTGGTTTGTGTGTGCTATGGTGTGTGTGTGTGTGATTATTATATGTGTATGGTGTGTGGTGCTATGTGAGAATGTGAGGTAGTATGTAGTGCAGTATGCATGGTGTGTGTGCTGTATACATGCATGTGAAGCATATGTGTGTGTGGCGTGTGCGCATGTGTGATGTAAGGGTGTGAGGTGTGATATGAATGTGCCGTAGTGTGTGTGTGTTGCAGTTACGTACATGAGGTATGGTCTGTGGAGCATATATGTGTGTGATGTATACATATATGATGTGAGGTTTCTAATGTGTGTTCTGTAGGGTGTGTGGGCTTTGTGTATGTGGTATCTGTAATATCTGGTATGTGTGGTGTGTTTATATGTATGGTGCAGACATATGATGTGAAGGTGTGAGGTGTGGTATATGTGCTATATGAGGTATATATGAGTGTGTGGTTTGTGTATGTGATACGTGGTATGTCTGAGTGTGTGTGTGTGTATTATGTGTGGTATGTCTGAGTGTGTGTGTGTATTATGTGTGGTATGTCTGAGTGTGTGTGTGTATTACGTGTGGTATGTCTGAGTGTGTGTGTGTGTATTATGTGTGGTGTGTCTCAGTGTGTGTGTATTATGTGCGGTATGTCTGAGTGTGTGTGTGTATTATGTGTGGTGTGTCTCAGTGTGTGTGTGTATTATGTGCGGTATGTCTGAGTGTGTGTGTATATTATGTGTGGTGTGTCTCAGTGTGTGTGTGTATTATGTGCGGTATGTCTGAGTGTGTGTGTGTATTATGTGTGGTGTGTCTCAGTGTGTGTGTGTATTATGTGTGGTGTGTCTCAGTGTGTGTGTGTATTATGTGCGGTATGTCTGAGTGTGTGTGTGTATTATGTGTGGTGTGTCTCAGTGTGTGTGTGTATTATGTGTGGTATGTCTATGTGTGTGTATTATGTGTGGTGTGTCTCAGTGTGTGTGTGTATTATGTGTGGTGTGTCTCAGTGTGTGTGTGTATTATGTGCGGTATGTCTGAGTGTGTGCGTGTATTACGTGTGGTATGTTTCAGTATGTGTGTGCGTGCACGTGGGCTCCTCCCCTCAAGCACCTGTGCAGGCAGGCACGGCCTTCAGCCTTTGATGTGAGCACGGAGGTATCCTGCGCAGCTGGCTCAGTGTCGCGACGCTCTTGCTTTGAGACCTAAATCCCAGGGTCGGAAAAAAGAAAACGCTGCTAAAGAACCACACCCTCAGCCCCTCGGGGAAGGGTTTGAATTGAGGCTGCTTCTCTGGGATCCAAGCTTCTGCCTGCCCCTCGCTGAACGGGGTCTTGTCTGTGGGAGTCCAGAGCGCTAGGGCAGGGGGAGGGCAGGAGGCCACGCTGCAGAGGTTCTGCCCGGCCCAGCCCCGGGTCAACCCTCAGTTGTGACGTCTGTAAAACATACATAACAACTTTTCCTCTGGAATGAGAATCTCATAAAAAACGCCACACTGTCGCTATATCCCACCCTTGTCTTCAATGGGGTTTTGAGTTTGCTCCGCACTTGGGATGATTCTTTGGCTTTCTTTGGCTTCTTTGGAGGCTTCTGTACTCACCTCACCTATCATAAAAACACTCATCTCCAGAGCTCAGAACAAACTGGCAAACAATAGGCACGGTGGCTTCCTCTTGTCATCATTTTCTGTTTCTAGCACCTGCGCACAGTACCATCAGGCCTGGGGACAGGACCTCTGCTTCCTCATCTCTGAGAACAGGAAGGGAGGGAACATAAATTGCCCGAGCCTCTAATTCAAACCAGACCCCAGGACCAATGCTTTGCCTTGGGGCAATAATGCAAGTGATCCTTAAGGAAAAGGACTTTCAAGGTTCTGTCCATCAACTGCTGTGAGACCTTGGACAAATTACTTCTCTGAGCCTCAGTGTTTTCAAATCTCTAAATTAGAGCTAATAGTAGTACCTCATTCATAGGATTTTTTGAGGATTAAGTGAGATAATGAATAATAAACTCTAGCAGGGTGCCTAGCACACAGTAAGCCATAAGTATGCTTTAAAATTCCCCCATTCCCCTGGGTAGGTACTATACCCATACAGAAAGAGGCTCAGATAGGTAAAGCAGTCTTCTCCAAATCACTCAGCTAGTAAGTGGTGGGCCTGCTGTCCACTGACGTCTGTCCTGCTAGCACACGGCGTGGCCACACCCGTTGCCTTGTACTCCGACCACATCAAGCTTCCTGCCCTTGCAGTCTTTAGAGATCTCTCCCCCGGGGACTGCTGAGTGTCAGAGACACTGTCATCCAGTTACGCTTTAGTCCTGAAAATATTTTAGGAAGAAACCTAGGAAGAAAGAAGAAAGTACCATAGACTGGCAACATGAGATTACTTCTTTCAGTAGGAGCTGAAAAGTGCCCTGGCCTGTATTTGTAGATTGGGAGAATCCTACATGATATTTTGGGGACAAGGAAATTTGTTGCTAAGTAAAAACAAACGTGAGAGCTAGATTCCATGACTACCCTCACTTATAACAGAGCCCACTATGCTCTTTCAGGCCTCCGTGACTTTGCACAGGCTGTTCCCTCTGAAAGGCACACCCTTCCTCCATCCTCAATCACCACCTCCACCACCTGACTCTGCCCCACTTTGAATATACCTGTCTTGCAGTAGTTAGCACCTGGATCTATTTGTTTATATGTCTGTTCCCTGCCCCTGGGCTGTGCACGCCCAAGGCCTGGTGCTCTGTTCCACTCATCCGTGTTTCCCGACACCTGGCAAGAGCCCCCGCTGAGAAAGCACTGCCGGAGCTCACGTAGCGCCGTCATTTGTTGATGCGGCACTCAGGGTGCTGGTGGCGCTGACACTCTCCAGGTGCCTTGCTGACGCTCCCAGTACAGAGCGGAATGAGGCCCAGGCTCAGGGGTGTAGGGGCTGCACGACCAGCGTCGCCACAGGAGAGAAACCACTTCAAGCATTTACAGCCAAGGGAACGTAATGCAGAGAACTGGTTACACAGGTGGACCTAAGAAGCCAAACAGAGGAAAAGAGAAACCAGAAATGACAGCAGGTGGGACCCACCCTGCCAGTCCTAGGAGACAAAGACAGGAGGTGGCAGTTCCCAGGGCCCGAGAGCAGAGGCAACCTGACAGAGGGCGGAACCAGAGGGGGCTGTCCTGGGAGTGGGTGTCGCCAAGGAGACACAGACAGCAGGACTTTCTGCCTTCCAGTCTTGGGTTGGCGCCCCCATTGGCCTCTCCCAGCTCCAAGACACCTGGGGCAGGAGCCTGGCAAGCGCCCCCCGCGAGCTCAGCCCCTCCAGTACAGAGCAGAGCCCGGGGAGGGGGGACAAGGGGGCAGCCCACACGGACACGCTGCACCCGTGGCGGAGGAGAGGCTTCGGCGCCAGCCCGCGAAAGGGCTGAAAGGGTGAAAGCCAAAGTCAGGTAAGCCCGCTGGTTTCAGGGCAGGTAGGTGGATTAGTTGCCACGTAAAAAATAACCACAAATTTAGTGGCCTAAAACAATATACGTTTATTTTCTCTAGTTACTATGTGTCAAGAGCCTGAGCATGACTTAGCTGGGTTCTTGCTCAGGGTCTCAAGCGGCTGCAGTCAAGGTGTTGCCTGAGCTTACGTTTTTATCTAGAGACTCGACTGGGGGAACATCCACCTCAAAGCTCACTCAGGCTGTTGGCAGAATCTCTTCCTTGTGGCTGTACGACTGAGGGCCCAGCTTTTTGCTAGTCAGTTGGAGGCCATCCTAAGGTCCTAGAGCTGCCTGCAGTTGGCAGCTACACGGGCTCCTCCAATGGGGCCATTTACTTGATGAAGCCCACAAGGAGAGCCTCTAGCTCTAGTCTGCGGAGAAGGAGTCTCATATAACATAATGTAATCACATGCATGACGTCCCCTCACCTTTGCCATATTCTGTGGTTTGGAAGCCTGCACTCAAGGGGAGGGGATTACACAAAGGTGTGAACACTAGAGGCAGGGGTCACTGGGGGCACCTAGGGTCTGTCTGCCACAGTACACCTCACAGTGGAGCTTTGCATACCTTGGTTCTGATTTTCTTCTTCTGCAGGTCTAAATTTTTTAGAATATTCACTAACGAGTAAAACAATAGGGAACAGTCATGTGAATCTTTTGTCATCTGGCTCAGAAAATTAGCATTAAAATCCAAGACATTGCAATTAGTGAAAGCTCAGAGATACTATAAAAAAAATTTTCTAAAGGAAATCCCATGCCAAATTAACCTTAACTTTTTTTTGGACTATCCAAATGCATCTTTTTTTTTTTTTTTTTTTGTGGTACGCGGGCCTCTCACTGTTGTGGCCTCTCCTGTTGTGCAGCACAGGCTCCGGACGTGCAGTTCCAGTGGCCATGGCTCACGGGCCCAGCCGCTCCGCAGAATGTGGGATCCTCCCAGACCCGGGCACGAACCTACGTCCCCTGCATCGGCAGGCGGACTCTCAACCACTGCGCCACCAGGGAAGCCCCCCAAATGCATCTTAAAAGTTTTAATATTTTGCAAGTCTTTTGACCAAAAAAATCCAGTTCTAGGAATTTATTCAAAGAAAATTATCATAGATGTGTGCAAAGATTTAGCTACAAGGATGTTCACCTCAGCATTGATAATAATTGCAAAAAACGGAAACAAAAACCCCAAACTACAACCTATTGTTTTACAATAGGATGTTAACTAGTTAAGCTATTGATGCATTCAGGCAATAGAATATGATGACTCTTCTGAATATGATGTGGAAGATATTGAAGTACATGGAAAAGTATTAACTATATAATGCTAAAAAAGGGAAAAGGTCCTAACACATACACCACGATCCCATTTTGTCTTCGTTTTGTTTAACATACATAGGCATGGATAAATGATTAGAAAGATTTACACGAAATCCTAACAGTGATATCTTTGGATAATGAGATTAGATGTGACTTTTCTTTTGCCTAATTTTATTTTCTAAATTTTCTACCATAAACATTTATCACTTTTATAGTAAGAAAAACGTTAATTTTAAAATATCTAAGTTTTCATAATCAGATATTAGAAACAAAGGGTGTATTGAAAGCAATCTAAAAAATTACTATGCAGCTTAGAGGTAACTTGGGGGCATAGTTGTATTTGGTGACTCTGTTACCTCAAGCACTCATGTGTCGTGAAAATACCATTTACTGTAGCTAATAGCAGCGTCTACTGTAATGATTAAGGTGGTGCGTAAGAAAGTGCTTGCTAAATTGTAAAGCATGAGTTACCAGAGTATTTTTCCCTTGACATTCAAATTAAATAATATCCACCATACAGAGAGAGGTATGAGGAAGGATCTGGTGGTTAAAGTTGTCACTGAACATTATTCTGTGGCAGAGCTCTCTCTAAACCCTGCTTTCCATTATAATCTCACTTGATGTTTGGGCTCTGTGTTTTTCTTTCCTTTTTTTTTTTTTTCTGTTAAGAAAAGTTTTTATTTTTTTAAATTTATTTTTACCAGATCCTAAATATATTTTAAAAGAAACAATTATCAGAATGTGTTACATTGACACATTATTCAGACGATGACTATAAAAGAACTGAGTTTCCCAAAATGGTTCCATTTGGATGTGTAGAGGAGTATGATGTTGAAGAGACACAGTCACCTTCTACTGAGTGGGCATCTTTTTTGCCATTAGCTAGCTGCATGGTCTTGAGGACATCAGTTACCTCTCTTGACTTCGGTTGCCTACCATATGCTTGCAATGGAAACATTATATTAGGTTTACAGGTTTCTTACGAGGCTCTCTAGGGCTTTTTCCAGCTCTAACATTGTATTATCTAGGGGGAGTATATTTTCATAGGAAGAGCATAGCCAAAGGAAATGGGGAAAAATAAGAGTCAGGATTTTCTACTTGAAGGAAATTGCTGACCAGGCTGATGACATTCCTCAGTGAGGAAAGAGTGAAGGATATTGGTGACACATTATGTCAGTGATATAACAGCACACCTCCCAAAGTCCCACTGCATCGGCGTGAGTGGTGGCTTTGGAGAATACAAAGAACATGAGCTCTGGCATCAGATTGGCCTGGGTTCAAATCCTGACTTGGTCTCAGCACCTTGTGGTATTAGCAGGTTATTTCATCTTTCTGAGCCTCAGTTTCTTCTTTATCTTTAAACCTAATATGACTCTTAACTTCCATGGTTTTGGGAGAATTAAGAACTAGTACAGTGCCTGGCACATAGTAGGTATTCAGTAACCAGTTCAGTCAATTATTATTTGGAGTTCATTGGAATAAAGCAATCAGAGAATAGTCTTGATTTAATCTAGTTTTTCATTTCTCCTGGGGCATCAGAATGACATCACCATCAGAATGACATCACCGTATGGTTCAAGTATCCTTTGGTGACGCCCAAGTTTTCCAGGGTCAGCTTTTCAGTCACTGACTGCATTCAAGTGTTCCACCATCACATTCCAAATCTGTGGGGAAGGAATGTGTTGAGACACCATGTGGCTGTAAGCAGTTCCAGTAGGAGAGGGTTTGTTTCCATCCGCTTAAAGATGTTTTCTGGAGCTTACTAACAATATTCCCATGTGAGCTTTCCTACGAATATTCAGAAGATGTTGGAAATCCCAAACCCGTTGCCATGGACATTAAACAAGGATCAAATTCTTCCCCCATTCCTTGTCCCGAAGCTGTGAGTCAAGTGGAAAACCATGACAGATAGTTGTACCCAGTGGCCTAACGTGTAGAGACAGAATATGATGCGACTTCTATGGGTAAATGAAGTTGTTCTACGTTCTACCATGTCTCCTACACCCAAAAAGGGGTTGGCCTAGCCTGGGACAGGAACAGTTCTCTTCAGAGGAGAACAGTCAGGGTCTCCTGGTTAGCCGGGACCAGGATGACTGTCCAGCTTCCTTTCCTGTCCCTTGGCCAGGCTATTCCCAATGGTTAGACTTTTCTCGGGGACAGCTGGGCACCACAACGTGTGGGAATCTGTGTGCGGATTGTACCCTCCTCTGCCATTAGTGACCAAGAGAAAGGACCCTGGCAGATATTAAATCACCTTTGACACTGTGTCAGAGATTGCATTGAAATGTCTGAGAAACATTCGTGGAATAAAGTTATAGTTCATAATGAGTGGATCTTGGGAGCGAAAGGTTTTGGAGTGAGTTTCTCTTTAGAAAAACTAAGTTAAAGTTTTTCCTTCTGTAAAAAAACTGAACTTAATATATTTCCTAAATACCAGGGTTGCTTGTACCAAGAAACTTTTTTTTTTTTTAAACATGGGGAAGTGCGGAAAATATTCTCTTTAAGTAATCATAAGTGAACGTGGTTTAATTTTTTTAAATTTTATTAACTTGTTTCCTTTCATTAGAAAAGTAATACACGTTCATGTTAAGAAATTTATTTTCACACAATTCATAAGGGAATAAAATGGAAAGAGTCCTCTCTTCACGGACCCCCGACCCTCAGAGGCATTCTCCCCAGAGGGAATCTCTGTTAAGCTGGGCATGTAGCCCAGCAGAATTTGGGGAGCTTATATACCAGGCACTTCTGATATAATACATTCGGATTTTAACTAAATCTTTTATTTGAGATAATTGCAGATTCGTGTGAGGTTACAAGAAATAATACTGAGAGATCCTATGTACCCTTTACCCAGTTTCCCCCAATGGTAACATCTTGAAAAATTATAATACAGTATCACAACCAGGATGCTGATATTTATACAGTTCTGTCAGGAGACAGAACATTCCATGTCCATGAGAATCCTCATACGGCCCTTTTATAGCTAAATCCACCTCAGTTCCACAACTACCCCTTCATGAACCCCGGGCAGCCACGGTGTTCTCCACGTGCATAATTTTGTCATTTCAAAATGTCATATAAATGGAATCATATAGTATGTAACATTTTGGAATTGGCTTTTTTTCACTCAGCATAATTCCCTGGAGATTTGTCCAGGTTGTTGCGTGGAGCAGTAGTTTGTTCCTTTTTTATAGCAGAGTGGTGTTCCATGGTATGGTTATACCACAGTTGATTAATCTATTTACCTGTAGAAGGACATCTGAGTTACTTCCAGTTTGGGGCTTTTACAAACGAAGCTGCTATAAACATTTATGTACAGGTTTTTATGTGAACACAAGTTTTCATTTCTCTGGGATAAATGCCCCAAAGTGCAATTGCTGGGTCATATGGTAGACCCAGCAACTGAGAAATACTCTGTAGAACAAAATTGTATTTCATAATGTGTGGATCTTGTGAGCTAAAGGTTTTGATTGATTTTTTTTTCTGATAAGAAAATCTGCCGTCATTAGAATCGTTCTTCCACTCACTACAGGTAAGGTTTTGTTCCTCTAGGGCTGTCTTCAAGGTTTTTCCTTTGCTTCAGAAGTTTGATGATGATGTGTCTTGGTGTAGATTTCTTTGGGGATTCTATCTGAGTTTCACTCAGCTTCTTGAATCTACAGATTTATGTCTTTTACCAAATTTGGGAAGTTTTCATCTTTTTTTTTTTAAAGTCTTTTTCAGCCCCACCATCTTTCTCCTCTCCTTCTGGAACATTGCTGACAGGAATATTAGATCTTTATTTACAGTTCTACAGGTCCTTAAGGCTCTGTTCTTTTTTCTCTTCTTTCAGGCTATTTTCCCTCTGTTGTTCAGAATGGATATTTCCTTACTGTCTGATCTCTAAGTTCCCTGATTCTCTCCTCCGTCCCCTCCATTCTGCTGTTGAGCCTATCCACTGGGTTTGGTTATTGCTGACTATTGTATTTTTCATTTCTAAATTTCCATTTGGTTCATCTTTATATTTTCTATTTCATTATAGAGAGTTTTTTGTGTGTCTGTTTTAAGCATGTTCATAATTGCTCATTGAAGCATTTTTATGATGGCTCCTTTAAAAATCATGTCAACTAAGTCTTACATCTCTGTCATTTCAGTATTATTCAATAGGAGATCTTCCTGGATCTTGATATGGGAAGTGATTTTCTATTTAAAAATAGAGGAGAAAGAAAGTGATTTTCTATTAAAACCTAGATATTTAGGGCATTATATGAGACACTGGATCTAGCCTCTAGTTTAGCTGCCTATGACGCCTCTCTGGCAGGGCAAGAGAAAGCATTGCCTTATTACTACCAGGCGGGAGTAGACATCCAGGTTTCCCTCCTGGCCTCTACTGACCCTCAAGATGGGGTGCTCCTCCTTACTGCCGGGCAGAGGCAGGAGTTGTGCTCCCCGCTAGGCCTCCACGGATCTCTGCCTGGAAGAGGTAACAGTACTTCCTACTGCTCTCCACATGGCCTGCACTGATACCACTGGGGGTAGTGGTCTTGCTACCTCTGGGCCGTGGTGAAAGTCCCGACTCCCTGCTTGGCCTTCTCTGGCACCATTTTGGCACAGGGGTTAGGGCACCTCATCATAGGCTGGTGAGAGTGGACGTCTAGGCTCTCCATTCAGCCTAGACTATGTGGAAGGGGGTGAGGGCCACAGTTGTTTTTTTTTTTTTTTTTTCCCGTGGTTTTTGGCTGAAGCAGAGACGTTACTGACATACAAGTTTTCTATTTTCTATTTTGCTACACTGCCCCATTCCTCGACCACTGGTTAGAAAGAGCCAGCTTGTGTTGGGGCTTTTTTTTCGGTCTGTGCCCATTGGTATTTGCAACTGCTGACTTCTTCAGCCTCTAGTCCAGGAGATATGAGGCAAAATGAAAATCCAGGGAACTCACCACTGCATTGTTTCTAGGTTCCTGAACTCCTTAGCTGGTCTGCCCTCCTGTCTCCACCTTTCAGAGTCTTCTTAGGTTTGCTGTATACACAGTGCTGGGGTTTTAGCTGTACTCAGCGGGAGGAATAGAGAGAAGTGCATCTACTCTATCTTCCTGGAAGCGGAAGCCCGTGGTTTACTTCTAACAGGGACTCAAATAGTACAAGTTTTCCCTTGAGCTATAAAACATGCAGTTTTAGCAACTACAAAGAACTAAAGGAAGACTACAATTAAGGAATTCTTTAATCTTGAAATTAACTAAATAAAATCATAGTGCCTGTACATTCTAATGTATAACAGGGAAAACTGAACAATGACTGTGTGTTAAAGGCTCAGAATTATGGAGTCAGAAGAGCTTAATTAATATTTTAAACCGAGAGTGCAAATCGAGCTGTATTATGAGGTAACCCCAGTCATCAAAATGGATTTAAGCGCCAGAGTGGTCACAATCTATATCTTACTGTGTGAAACCCATTCTTTTTCTCCCTTTCTTTCTTCCTCCCTTTCATTCTTTCTCCTTTCCTTCCTTCCTTCCTTCGCCCTTCCTTCCTTCTGTTTTCTCGCTTTTTATTTTAAAGCTTTAATTTTTTTTTTTTGCCTTTTTTTTTTAGTCCTACACTGCAGCTTCCTGCCTTTATTTCTGAGCTAGCCATTAGACTCAATTGATTGGAACTGTCATTTAGAAAAATGTCACAAATCTATGGATTATTCCGAACTAATCATGAGCAAACTTTAGCTAAGGATAATTCTACAGGCTCCCTCCATGGTAACTTGGAATAGCACTCCACAGCACTTCGCTTTCTCACTTTTCTACATACTCTGCTTAGAACAGTATTTTGCAAACCTCATTTACCTCCCATCTTCACAAACTGGGCCAAATTTTCATTCGACTTGTTCTAATTTTCACTTTAAATTTTTCTTAAATCAACTCTTTAAAAAAAACTTGTTTAAAAAAGAAAATTTAAAAAAAGAAGAAGAAAGAAAAGAAAATAGTACTGGTAAAGTTGTATCTCAAAAAAAAAAAAAAAAAAAAGAAGGGTACCACAGTCTCCCATAGTAAGCAAGATCATATCTTGTAAATTTTAGAGAAAGTTCTCCATGGCGTCCAATCTGCCTCCCTGCCTCTGACTGCACTTTATATCAAGTTCTGTTGGTTTTATGCAAATAAATCTCACCAATGCACTGGATACACGACCCATGGTAGGAAACCAAAACTTAATCTTATTCTCGTCTCTCCTTTAAAGTTTCTGTCTCCTCGAATCTTGTCTCCTTGAAAACTTATTCCTCCACCACTTGCTGAAAACTCAGGCTGCAAGAATTTTCTGCTCATTCTGGGATAACAAAACACCCTAAATGCTCAGTAAAGAGAACATATCCAGGCAAAGGTGATAATCGGCTCTTGGGTTTTCACTTGAAGACCAGACTGCCCCTCCCCCTTCTGCTTCCTGAGGCCTGAGGTTCAAGGCTGAGGGGCCCAGGGGAAGGGGAGTGTGGGTGGCCTCTGCTCGCTGCTTCTATTCCCAGACGCTCACACCAACCCCAGCTAGGTGACAGAGGGGCAAGAAAGGCCAGGAAAGTGGGTGGAACAGTCCTTTGGCCACTGGCTTTGTGCTGCTCTCTGACACTAGCAGATGGCTGACACTCACCCTTTCCAAGAGTCCCATCCCTGGGATCCACCCTCTAGCAACCCCTCCGGCAGCCTTTCCCTGTGGGCCTGCAGCTGGAGTCCCCTCGCTCTCCCAGCTAGTCCTCTTGTGCAGGATTTGAGAAGGCTACAGTGCATTCCTCCTCTCAGACGTGGCCCATATCTAGTCCTTGTGAAACACTCATGCATCCTTTACCCTGAGAAATCAAATGTGTAGCCCATTCCCAACTCAGCATTACACTCCTGAGTCTGCCATCAAAGCCATTCACCAGCCTTCTCCTTTCCTCTAAATCTCCCCAAGGATGAGACCCAAGCCCACCCTGTCCTCTGACCCATTCTCTGGCAGCTCCTCTGAAAATCAGAGAAGGGAGATGCACCCCTGCCTCGGAGTGAGTGGGGACCACAGCGTACCAACAGCTCTCTTGAATGGAAAGCTCCTTACATATACTTCCTTTTCCTCTCCTACACATGCTAAGCCTCCTGGGCCTCAGTCTGGCTGAGGAAGTCCAGGAATTGCAGAGTCAATTCTTAATTTTTTTCCTTTAGAAAATGTGCAAGTGATGATCTGGTATCTCACTTTGGAATTTCACGTCTATATTTTTCTCATTCAAAACTTTAATGTTGGGCTTCCCTGGTGGCGCAGTGGTTGAGAGTCCGCCTGCCGATGCAGGGGACATGGGTTCGTGCCCCGGTCCGGGAAGATCCCACGTGCCGCGGAGCGGCTGGGCCCGTGAGCCATGGCCGCTGAGCCTGCGCGTCCGGAGCCTCAGCTCCGCAACGGGAGAGGCCACAACAGGGAGAGGCCCGCGTACCACAAAAAACAAAACAAAACAAAAAAAACCACTTTAATGTTAACAGCCAGCACAGGAGAGCAGCAACTCTGTATACCCGCCACTTGTTTATTGGTATTTCAGTACTGTTATTAAATCTTCTCTGGCCTCTTCTTTCAGAAGCTAAATGATCCCGATTCTTAGAGCCATTTCCCCCAAGTCCTTCAATAATTTTTATTTCTCTCCTCTAATTTCTCTAGTTTTACCACATTTCAAATAATTTGTGCATCAGAGAAATGAACATGCAAGATGTATGCATGATTTTTATGGTCTTATTTTTATTTCACTTCCTATTTTTGGTAGGTAAAACTTTCATATATTTCAAAACCCAGAAGTTACAAAAGGGCAGACAGTGACAGTTTCTTTTCCATTCTTGTCCCAAAGCCACCCAGCACCATCCAGCGCTCCCAGGAATGAGTGTAATTATTTCCCTGAGAATCCTTCCAGCGATACACTATGTACATACAAGCAATCGTGTATTTATATTGTCTCCCACTCACCCTCATACTTTCCCTTTGCCTTTTCCCCTTATAAGAATATCTTCAAGATCCTCCAGATCAGAAAAGAATTTCTTCATTCTCTTCTGTGGCTGCATCATAGTCCTTTGGCCAGATGCCCCAGAGTTTATTTGACTAGTCCCTTACTCTTGAACATTCCAACCTCTATCACAAATAACGCTTCAATGGATGATCTAAATATATCATTTAGCTCATGTGGGAACATACCTACAGGATAAATTCCTAGAAACAGAATTTCTGGTCAAAGCATGCGTGCGGTTATAGTTCAAATGATGTTGCCAAATTGTCTTCCACTGGAATGGTACCAGTTACACTGTCCCCAGAAATACAGGAGTGCCCGTCTCCACAGACTCTCCTCCACGCCACACTGCCAAGTCTTTTCGTCTTTGACAATCTGACTGGAGACGTATTGAATCTCAACTGAGTGAGGCTGAGCAAATAACGTTCCTACGTTTCAGTCACTTGTATTTTCTTATTTTGTGAACTGTCTCGCCCATGATGTTTGAATGCTTATCTAGACAGCTGTAAAAATGGTGGGAGGATTACTTCAGTGGCCACACAGGTGAGTCGTAGGAGATGCTGTCATAGAGAGAGGGCTAGGGCTTAATACAGTGAAGCTTCAGGAGACGGTGTAGCGAGAAGAGTGGACTATTTGCCAGCACACAATGCAAACTTGGACAGTGGTAACTTCAGCCTGGTGTTCTAGGTCATGTGCCCCATGCAAATTCCTAGGTGGGTAGTGATTTCAAAGAGAGAATCATTAGCAGATATTATGCTCTAGGTGAACCTAGCAAACAGGAACTTAAGACAAACAAGAATCTTGAAAATATTTGATATCCCCAATGTCGGACTTTATAATCTATCAGCAATAAAGATATTTGGTCTTGCAGTTACTGAATCTAGGGAGGGAAATAAATGTAGATATGTAGAAGATGATAGATAGATAGATAGATAATAGATGAATATACATATGTCGACTTTAAAAAAATGCACAACATAAAAGCTGTGAGTCTTGTTCATTCAGTGTCTTGCTGACGACTGTAGCCTGGGAGACAGCTTCTCAGAGAGCTCTGAGAAGCTGTTCCGAAGAGGTCAGTACATATATGATTTTAGCAAAGGCGGTACCAAGCACACATCTCAGCAGAAGGTGGCTGCTCATCATGAGGAACACATACCTTAGTTAATGGTTTTAGCGCTTTTCTAAGTATGGGAAGATGCAAAAGTTTGGGTTCATAAAGTTTTCTCCTGAAAATATCTAACTATCCGAAGGCCTATTCTTCCAGTTTTCTCAGAGCACAGAGTGCCTCATTCCCGATCTCTGCCCTGCACTTCTTTCGGGGTGTGTTAAAGGTCAGTGACTGCAGTGGCTAATGACTCAATCCTTGTAGAGCCGGATGGAGAGCGACATTCTTTAGTTGCCACAGATGTATAGAGTATATACTATACTTGATATATAATAACATATACATTATAAATAAGTATTCAAGTATTTTATATCTTTACAACAGTAAATGTAATTTGTCCTAAGAGTTAGCTCAACCATTGATTGTTTGATGCTAAAGGTGTTATCAACTGTTTAAAAATTACACACAACAGCTACAAAAACAAAACAAACAAGCAAAAAATATTTCTGCCAGTTTGTGTGGGGGGGGCGCGGTGCTCTTTTACTATAAAAGGCATTGCTTGCAAACGAGGATACTTACTGTGACTTTTAAATGAGCAAATTTGATTAAACTTTAAAAAAATGTAGACAGTTTTTCAGCTTACTCAGAGATGTATGCGATACTTGTAAGGCTTTGAAATTAGGCAAGCAGTAGGGTTTCTTTCCAAGTCATTCTAGCTCCTTTCACGGATCTTTGGGCAAGGCAACTCTGGAGTAACCTGAAGTCCCTGCTGTTGAGGATATTTGATTGCCCGACCCTGATTTGCATTGATAACCTCAGAAGCTGTGACTGATTGCAGATGTGGCTCCTTCGAGGCGTGAAGACCCTTGGGCCAATTGAAGCTGTAGGGGCATTGATAAACACTCTGCCATGTGGCATGAGACGACAAGAGGGCAGCGCCTGAAAATGTCCGGGCCTTGAGTCCAGAAGGGAGAGGGGGTCTGGGAACCATGTGCATCCAGTTAAGAATGGGAATAAGCACAAAACAATATTAACTTTAGAAATGAGATGAAAGCCCATGTGTGCTAGCTTTCGCACAGAAGGGGAGACCCAACCGACCTCCCACCCCCTTCAGCACTGCTTTTAGATGGAAATGATTTTGTTGAATACTGACACAAAAGGAAGATACAAACTCGGTGAAGAGCCTTAGCCAAGAACAATTATATGCAAGTAGGTTACATGAAAATATAGTCTCAAGTGTATGATATCTTGTGAATATTAATTAAGGAAATTACTCTCAGAGCAGCTAGTGTTTAAAACAAGATCTAATCTCTGCTGAGTGGGCCTGCCATCCTCTCTCTCAATGTTTAACTTCAAAGGGCTTTGGAGTTGGTGCAAATGAGATTATTACTACTTCAGTCTAGAGAGGAAACCTATTCTAACCAATCTCAGAGTAAATTCTAGAATTCCACATAGCAGTTAATACAAAGAAGAAAAAATATTCCACACCCGAATGCCTAGTGCTAAAGTGTTTCTTAACCTTTTTCATCTGATCTACTTCATCCTCCTACAAAAATTGCACATTTCAGGTATAGAGCTGGAAAAGGATGTGGGCCAGCTGAAGATACAATCTTATTCACCTGTTCTTTTCTTTGACTTGGGGCCATTAGAAATAATAATATTACTATTAACAATAGCTAAGACTTATATGCATCTGTGTGTCAGGTACTAAGTGTTTTCCTTATATTAGCTCATTTAATGTTTCTAAAAGCCCTGTGAGGTTTTTACAGTAAACCAACATAGACAGAGAAATATATTCATTTACCATAAGAAAATACCCCAGAATGGGTGGCTCAAACAACAGAAATGTATTTTCTCACAGTTTTGGAGGCTGGAAGATCCAGATTAAGGATGAGATCAAGGTGTGAGCAGGGCTGGTTTCTCCTGAAGCCTCTCTCCTTGCCTTGCAGGTGGCCACCTCCCCGCTCTGTCCTCACATGGTCTTTCCTCTGCACACACACACACACACACATCCCTGGTGTCCCTTTGTGTGTCAAATTTCCTCCTCTTGTAAGGACACAAGTCGGATTGGATTAGGGCCCACCCTACCAGCCTCATTTTAACTCAATCACCTCTTTACAGGCCCTGTCTCCAAATACAGCCACTTTCCTAGGTACTGAGGATTAGAGCTTCAACACAGGAATTTTTGTTGCAGGGGTGAGGGCATTGGGAATCACAGTTCAGACCGTAGCAGTGAAGGTGCCACCCCATGTCCTCATCACAGGTCAGATGTGGAGCTGGGATTTCAACCCTAGCACCAGAATCAAATGCTTAACCATCGTGCTATGCTGCCCTGTGGTTACAGCCTGTGTGAGAAAAGGCAGTATACATCTATTTTAATCAGGACAATGGTCTGATGCACTATACAACTCAGGGTAGGGGGATAAAGGCAAGACACTGAAACAAACAAACAAAATCTTATTGGACAGGATCAGTAAAATGGAATCATACAGATTAGCAAGGCCTTCCATATGAATTTGGCAGATGTTTTTTAAAGTTTGGGGGGAAGTTAACCAATTACCTAATGTTAGAATTTTAGCTGTTGGTGAAAGTAGCGTTGCTGCCATTCAGCACTCCTACACAACTGTAAACAGATGCTAGGCGTGGACGGGTACTGAGGTGCCCAGATGCTGAACGGATACGGTTACCATGGAACGAGGAATGCAGACGGTGAAGGAAGACCGAATGGCTGCAGACGTGGGCTGCACATGGATAACGGCAAACACGTTCATGAGGGCTCCCAAACAGTCCTTCAGGCGGCCATGGTGCCCCCGTGAGAGTTGGAAGTAATGTTCTGACGTTTTTGGATCAACCTGAGACCCAGAAAGGTCAGGCTGCACCAAGCAGCACCAGCCTCATCACCTGCCATTTGCCCTGCACACCAGCCCAGCAAGCCTACTTCTGGTTTCCCGAATGTGCTGTGCACGCCCCCCCCCCCACTCCCCCGCACACGCCTGTGTTCTCTCTGCCATGAATGCCCTTGATCACCACCCCCACCCCCCCAACTCTCCTGCAGGGAAAACCCTCCTCGTGGTTTCTGATGACCTCCTGCCTTGGAAACTGAGACGGTCTCTTCCTTTACTGTCCAGTTGATCTTCATCATTTCACCCTGGTCCAGCACTTTTTATTTATTAATCTGTTTCTGTGTCTCACTCCTTCACTTACCAAAATCTTTGAAAATGTGAACCATGTCCTTTGCATTTTTATATCTACTGCTCCTGATACAGTGCCAGACACATCATAGGTGCCCAGCAAATAACTGTAGAGTACAAGTTCATCTCAGAGAAATCTAAAGTCCCAGAGATATGTTTTCTTTGGTCTGTACACCAATTAAAAATAATAATAAATATACTGGTTTTTAAAGATTTATTTATTTGTTTATTTATTTATCTTTGGCTGCGTCGGGTCTTCGCTGCTGCGTGCGGGCTCTCTCTAGTTGCGGCGAGCGGGGGCTTCTCTTCGTTGCGGTGCGTGGGCTTCTCGTTGCGGTGGCTTCTCTTGTTGCGGAGCACGGGCTCTAGGCGCACGGACTTCAGTAGTTGTGGCACGTGGGCTTCAGTAGCTGTGGCTCGTGGGTTCTAGAGCGCAGGCTCAGTAGTTGTGGAGCCCGGGCTTAGTTGCTCCACGGCACGTGGGATCTTCCCGGACCAGGGCTCAAATCCATGTTCCCTGCACTGGCAGGAGGATTCTTAAGCACTGCGCCACCAGGGAAGCCCAAATATATTGTTAATGTTTACAGTTTCAGAGGTTTCGCAGACCAAATGGATTATTTGCTTTAAAAATCCAAAGGGCTGGCCACACCAGGCTTGAATTCCCACACACAGTGAGATGAAGTTGAGCAGTGGCCGTCTTTCTTGGGTAAGATGTTCACTTTGCAGTTTACCCCAGTCTCTACCCCTCTCTAAGTATTTCTGCCTCGCACCTGCCCTCTTCGTGCATTTAAGAAACCCACCTCACCTTTGTTAGGCATTTTGCACGCCCCCTCCCATCAGACCAAGTCCTCAGATCCTCCTCTACTTTTGACTGCCCTCCCAGAACATGTGGGCTTACGGTGGTTTTCCATCATCCGATTTTTGCCATACCCACACCTCACTCCCTCAGTCTATTCTGCAAGGGCAAAAGAGGTGGGAGTAGGATGCTTCTTTTGGTTCAGGGAAAGGGAGCTAAAGGAAAGATCTGTCTTCTTCTGGCATATCAGGTGTTGCCACCAGTGAGAGGCAGGATTCTGGCCGGTGGGCAAACAAGCCAGCTGGGAATGGCAGCCCCTACATTTCAGCCAGCAAACACCTTTTCAAAGCCTACTTTGCATAAGACAGTTCCGCTGACCACATGAGAGTCACAGGGGAATAGTTACCTCTGGAACTTCCTTTCTGCAACAGTAGCACCCTGTTTAAGGGAACCAAGGATGGAATATGATCGTCTCATATATATGCTGCCATGAGGTTTCAGACCACCATACTGGCATGAGCTTTCAACGTTGAAAAAATAAATGAAAGCTCTCTGGAAATAATAGGAGCACTGTGTCCTGGAACCCGAAGAATAATAATCCCAGGCCATCAGTCATCCAAGCTGAAAACAGTTTCTTCCTCTCTCTTTGCTGTGCCTGGGATGACATGACACAGACTGTCAGCCCAGGAGCGATTTGAGCCCCGGCTGGGGACACAGAAGAGGCTGCTCCCACCACTGCTGAAAAGCCCAAGAAGACAGGGGTCTTTTCCTTTACAAAGGGTGAGGGTCACTTTCGATGTGTTAATGTGAAGCACAGTTCGGGATTGTGCTTCATGGGCCCCAAATATCCGAACTCGAGAGGGACCTTTGCATCCAGATCTGGAGGATTTGCAAGAATATGAAACATGTACGGAGAATTCACATATTCAGAAGCCCAGTAAGTCTTCTCCGTGCATGGCCTCCCAACAATCTGAAGCAGTAGGCACTTATCCTTACACCCATTTTACAGATGGCAATGCTGCAGCTACGTAGGCTAATCAATGCTACCAAGCTCATGAGTACAAGGTTTGAACCCACAGCCCCGCTCCTAGCTCTCACCCTCTGTTACTTCCTCATTCATTCTCTTACATTACAAATATTGAACACCTACTATGAGCCAGGCACTGTTCTAGGTGCTTAGGTCAACAAGGAACAAATCAGATAAGAATATTTACCTTCAAAGAAGTTACATTTGACCCAGCATAGCCTGCAGTGCTGTGGAGCCTACATCCCACAATTGCAAAGACCGTTCCCAGGTAGGTCTCACTTCCAAAGTACTCGGGGAAAATTTGTAAATTTAGGGAGAGGCATGATCTTAGTTGCTGCATAGGTATTTCTGAAGTAAGTTCAAGGGGCTAAAAAAAAGTTCCTGCTTAACTTGCAAATGAGGTTGGGGTGTGTTCTATCAGTTTTTCCTGAAGGGGAAAAAAAATCCCCCAATTTTAATTCCCTTCTGAACTCAGCCACATGTTGAGATAAGGAAGGTGGGGTTATAAATCAACTCAGCTCCCTTGGGAGAAAAATTATTGTAATAAGTTTTTAAAAACGATGATAATAATAAGCTATATGATTTCAAAGTGACTCACCACCACTCCCCCCCCCCCGCTTTTTTTTGACAACTGAAATTGATTTTGAAAGGAAAGGCTGTGGAGATTTTCGTAGAATACAATCCAGACGTTCTAAATCTAAACCCTCTCACCAAAGAGACTGCAGATCTGGAGAGCCTGGGTTCTGTTGATAATGCCCTACTCTGTGCCCGACATACTATACCGGCCACCACATGTCACTTAACATGCCTGAGAGCTCATAGATGAAGGATATAAAGATGGAATGATATTAAGACTGAAATCAATACAGCTTTCTTTTACATTTCCCAATAGTCTCAATAACTTCAAAGAAGCAGATATGAATATAATTAATGAGATGAACAAATACCAAGTGGAAAATAAATCTGGACCTTGTTTTATGAGCAGTGCTGGAATGATGGATTTAGAATTGCAGATATGTTTTTTGGCAAAACTGACTGCTCACTCATTTCCAAATGGTATAAGCCTTTTAGAGCAACTGAAGTTGCATCAGCCTGGGTGCCCCTTAGGAAAAATACTTGCTGGAACCACTTGGTACCCGACTAAACAGAGCCGTTGTACTTTGATGCATTCAGCCGCTGTTAAAATTTATGTTTGAATCAGTCTTAGGAGGAATCCTCCGACCAGCTCTCCATTTGGCTGCTTCCACAAGCAAATCCTGCTTTTTAAAAATATGTATATTCTTAGGAATCTGACCAAACTGAATAACAACAATGCTCAGAGGAAATTCACACCCGTATTTGGAAAAGAAATAAGAGCTCTCGCTAGGGAATGGGCACAAAAACTACGAAAACAAAAACATGGCCTTGGCTGTGGTACTCTGCCTCTAATCGCGTGGCTTCTTTTGGGAAATTCCTCAACAGTTCTGATCCTCGGTTTCCTCGTCAATAGTAGTAATACAAGTATACTTATTGAGTGTTCACTATGTATCAGACCAACCCTGTTCTAAAAGATTCACAGGGCTTCAGGGCTTCCCTGGTGGCGCAGTGGTTGAGAGCCCGCCTGCCGATGCAGGGGACGCGGGTTCGTGCCCCGGTCTGGGAAGATCCCACATACCGCGGAGCGGCTGGGCCCGTGAGCCGTGGCCGCTGAGCCTGCGTGTCCGGAGCCTGTGCTCCGCGACGGGAGAGGCCACAACAGTGAGAGGCCCGCGTACCGCAAAAAAAAAAAACAAAAAAAAAAAACATAAAAGATTCACATACTGACCTCTTTTAACCCTTACAACTACAGTCCTATGAGGTAGTGCTAGTACACTCCCTCTTTATAGATGAAGAAACTGAGACTCAGAAAGCTGTAATGACTAATCTTTGCTTTTAAGAATGTGAAAACCAGCATTTTCAGTGAACATCCTGACTCCAGAGCTTCCATTCTTAACCACTCTTTTCTTAGGGCTGGCAGTCAGGAGTTCCCAGATATGAGTTCATTTATACAACCCTGGCTGTGTTGATTTACCCTGCGTTTCAGATGTCTGGTCTCTAAAATGATATTAGTATCTGCCCACCTTCCATCCTGAACTTAGCACATAAAAGTCAAAAGAAGAGGAGGAAATGAACGACAAATCATGATTGTCTCTTTATATGTGGTGGAACAAGAAACAGCTGGAAAAAAAAATGGTCCTTCTAATTTCTTCTCGCCTACCTACAGCATCATGAATTACAAAGACCTGGGTTTACTAGTCCTTTGCTCCTAAGCCCTCTTAAAGGCCCACTGTGGCCAATTTAAACAATTAACTATTCAGGTGTAGTGTAACAGGTCTACATAGCAAAAACAGAAGCATTCTGGTAATTCTTAATAAGTTGTGGGAACTCAAACCAAAGCATTCAGGCCTTGGAGTGATGGTTAAAGAGCTAGATTATTAACACTGACTTTCTGTTCAGGGTCAGATTCACTAATTTGTGCTCCATTGAAATTGGTCTAACATCTGGGCCCAGAGACAACCCTATTTCTAACACGTTTGCCCTTCAAGGATTACAGACACATGAACGTGGCCAGATAACGTCCCAGCGAGCAAAGAAGTCTCATTACAAGACTCACACACAGAGAAAGAGAAATAGCAGTTTGTTCTAGTGATTGTCATGAAAGATACACGAATGCCTTGATATTCTTTCTTTGAAGCCAGTTGTAAAAAAGAGAAATTGTTTACACCCTTAACAGTACGAAGATTACGTGTAAATCTTGATCCAACTGGCCATTGGGTCTTCACGGGGCAGGAAGTGGGAAGCGCTCTAGGGAGGGATGGCTCTGTCGGGGAATCGCCTTGTTTCTGGCCCCGCATAGCAGGGGCGTCCAGGATCCTTCCATCTGCTTCGGCGTCAGAGCTTGCTTAGGCAGGACGGCAAAATTAAAAACACCGGGCTGGGCCAAAGGGGTGGGGTGTTGGGGGAGAAACAACCACTCACATGAGCGAACCGAGTCTTTTTTTTAATGTGGTAAGGAAATCTACGGTCTGATCAGTAACCTTAATTGAAAGGCGCAGCGAGGGGGATGTCTAAGCTCCTCCTCCTGCCATTAATTTTCATTTTAGCCTCTCGAAGTGTACGGGTGGGAATGAAGGTGATGCGCGAGGACCAGCCGTTTCGGACCTGGAGGGCGCCTGGAGACACGGGGAAGCGTTTCCCTTCTGAAATCGGACTATGAAGCCATTGCAGGGCCGGGGCACGGGTGGGGCCTCTGGGCTCCGCGGAGGCACTGTTGCCTCAATCCCGCTCTCCCGGAGGGCCTTCAGTCCTCCTGCTGTGCACACTTGCTCTCACCCCACCGCTCCCGCACCAGACGGGCGCCTGGGCCTGTGGTCTGTGCTCAGCCTCCCGGGTCCGCATTCAGGAGTCCCGGGGGGGCAGGACGGGGAGGGTTTTGGGAAAGGGTCCAGACGACTGGGTGGCGGGGAGAAAATGAACCAGTAGAGTAGGAGCAGGGGGTGCAATTTAGGAGCTTTAAAGGACTTTTAAAGGAAGGCCATCTATGCTTTCCCACTGTTTCGGCAATGTCCTTGACATTTAGCCCCTACTACGTGCTAAATTAAAATCTGCCTGCCGTGCTCACTGAGGCAGGCAGCACTTTGGGGCACCCTACCCGCAGTTATCCAGGATGAACTTTCTTCTGGGGGCATTAAGACTTTAATAGTCTCTTCTGTGCTTTCACCAGTTTAAAGCCAGAGCAAAACACAATGATAGCAAAGGCTTACTAATGGATTAGGTGGTGGTTTTTGCCGCCTTCCTCTGTGTCTGTCTTTCCCTCGATTCGGCTGTGTGCTGGCTCCCATCATCTTCTAATTATCTGTTCCTCTTTTTGCTTGACAGCTTTAGTAGTTATAAGGGTATTAGCTGAATCCAAATTAAATTTCTTTTCTTTTTCTTTTTTTTTTTTTTTTTAAGGAAATGAAAAAAAAGAGTAGGTTCTTTTTAGGAGTGGCCCACTTCTTCACTCCAGACAATCAAACGGGAAAGACATGTGGAAGCGTCGCTGGTTTAAAATCTATGAAGCTGAATAAACCCCAGATCAACTCTAGTCCTGCCTTGGGCTCAGTGAGCATATTCAGTCTCTTCTCTACCTCAGGATGTCTTAAGTGAAAAAAAAATGAAATAATCACACTTACTATTCTCAGAGTGGCAATTGGTGGATTTAACAGTGCCCTGAAAACGAGACTCCTCTGTTTAATGAAGCCTCTCATTCAAAGGTTCATTCTGCTAATAAAACCCCCGTTTTTCACTTGTGTTTGAAGCTAGTCCATTATTCTTTTGCGTGTGGTTTGAACCAGTTTCCCCGTGAGCTGTGGTCGCTCCTGAGGATGGATACGAATGGCGCTTATTAGGAAGGGAAGAGCTCATGAATTCAGATCATCCTTAATGCTGAAATGAGCTGTAATGAAGGCCTGAGATCAAAGTGCTTGAAGAGCAACAGCAGTTGAATGGGCCCCAGAGCTTGGGTCTGGGTCGCTGCAGAAAAGGATTAGGAAACTTCACTTAAGTAGCCAGAAAGGTTTACCGCGGCTAGCCTGCTCTGCATTTAATTGTTTATGGGATTCGAGGAGGAAAGATATACAAATAGCCTCCCTCAGAGAAAACAGTGTTACCAGATATTTTCCACAAGGGAGAGGAAAGGCTTTAAATTAGTAGCAAAAAGAACAGAAGCCAGGCCATTCTTGACTCCCCGGGAGGGGGAGGGGGTGTGAGGGAAGAGACAGACCCAGAAAGAGGGGAAGGAAGAAAGGGAAAAAGAGGAGGAAGAAGGGACAACCATCTAACCTACAGAATAAGCGCAGACCCTCCTTTCAGGGAGAAGCACATCCCTCTTTTTCTAAATACTGAACATGAAGCAAAACAGAGCGCCTGAATTGCAGCCAGGGTCCCTCCCTGCCACACATTAGGGCAGCGAGACGCAGGGGGAATGGAAAGCAGATGCAGTGGCGTAAGTGCTCCAACATTTCACTCTCCTCCTTGAAAAGATGTCAAGGATTATTTGTGTTATCTCCCTGGAAAACGCCAAGACATTCTCTTAAAGGATGAATGAAAGATGAGTACAAAGAGTTAACTTGAAACCAATCAAGGCCTGTGTTCCTCGATTGCTTCAGAAATCCTTCTATTTTCATGATGAATTTATTTTCAAAGCAGTGCCGATCCTTTTGAGGGGAATTCCACCTCTCACAGCTGCACAATGTGCCCTGCAGTGTTGAGCTTTCTTGCCCACCTGCTCTTTGTAAAGCACTGTGGACTTCCCAGAGCTTAGAGCGTGCCAAGCTGGCTGAGCCTGCCTAAGAGCCATCCTCAGCCTGCAGCCACCGAGTGTCAGTGAATACACACCACAAACCCCTGCAAAACAGGCAAAGCAACTTGGGGGAGCCACACAGCCACATGGCAAAGCCTCAGACTCCCTCTCTCACCTAGCAAAGGACCCTCTGGAATTTGCTATGGTTGATCTGTTAACCTAACTTGGCTTCCCCCACTGCCCTGTTCAAGAGCAATTGCATTGAAAATATTACTTGCAAAAATTTTTAAGAACATCACACCTGAAAAACCCTACACAAAACTCCTATTTCGTATTCCAAGTACAACTCCTGGAGAGACTAGAGGATTCTATCTACTTTAACTGGGATATAATTGAGATGTTTGTGTTGAAATAGCACCTGGCCATGACTTTAAAAGCTCCACTTAATAGCTTTGGGTTCCCTTTTTTTCTTCTTTATTCAAATACATCTAGTTGTAATGTTCTGAGATTTAAATGTGGTTGCTGTGCATTTGGTTATCAACAAAGAATTTCTAGATTAATGCAGAAGCACACTTAATAGGCAGAATGCTATCCCTTTGTGCCTTTGAGAGCATCCATAGTTCTCTTAACTAGGAGGGTTATGAGATCTGACCCTAGCAGTGAAATAGTCCTGTTCCCCTCTGTAAAAAGATTTGTCGGGCTTCCCTGGTGGCGCAGTGGTTGAGAGTCCGCCTGCTGATGCAGGGGACACGGGTTCGTGCCCCGGTCCGGGAGGATCCCACGTGCCGCGGAGCGGCTGGGCCCGTGAGCCATGGCCGCTGAGCCTGAGCGTCCGGAGCCTGTGCTCCACAGCGGGAGAGGCCACAACAGTGAGGCCCGCATACCACAAAAAAAAAAAAGATTTGTCCCTCTAGCTCACTGAGTCATCTGAGGTCCACTATTACTTATCCACTCCCAGTGTTATAGCAAACATATTAAAAGGGAAACACTGTACCAAAGTACCTATAATTATGATTCATTGGAAAAAAGGCAGGATTTGTTCTAAACTAACTTAAATGAAATATACATGGTATAACCTTTATTCTTTTCTTTCAACTTCAATACCTAATTTTTCACATCTTTACAGTTCTCTCAAAGTTGACCAAGAATCTCAAAATAAGGTGATGAACAATTCGTGTGTGTCACGGTAGTGACAGTAATAGTAACAAGGCTAGTGATAGTAACAGTAATAGACTAAAGGCAGGGGACTGAATTTTATGGAACTTCGTTGAATACGGTTTGATATTATCACCCTAGAGCATCAAATTTCATATGCTTTCTTTCTAGCAGTCCTTGCTGAGACTGTGAATAAGACAAAGATAACTGTTTATGCTATAGCATCATGTAACTCAGAAATCAATAAAACGCATCTCAAGAGTGTTACTCAGACAGCAATTTAAAGACTTTCAGGAATACAGCATGCTTCAGTGGCTGTATGTTCCTATTGAATAGATAGAACTTGCATACCCCCCAGCTACTTGTGAAGAACAGAATTTTCAGGATGCCTCTGCACTCTCATCACTTCCAGCCTTAATGCCATGGTGGACCCACTAGTGACCACAATGTCACACATGCAGGCTGCCAGGTGACCCTGCAGACACAACTTGTTACACAGAAAAGTACAAGACGATTGGGGAAATGGCCGCACGGCAGTGCCTTCTCCCGTTTGCTGTAGACCAGCCTGGTTAAGACTTGGGTTGAACACACAATGTAGTCATCTAGATCAATAGTTCAGTTTGATTTATCTAAATCTTTAAATATATTACCTCCACTCGGGGAGCTTACTGCTTCCAACTGAAAATCTAAAGCAGAATCAGACAGGAAGCTTGTTAAATCCTCATAGTGAACTTACTGATGGTGCTTCCTTTAATTCTGGGTCTCAGTCACAAAATCTACTTGTTGGGCATGTAAGTGAACAAGCCTGCTGACTCCTGATGGCAATTCCTTCACTGTGTGCTGTCCTCTGGGAAATCATTCTAGAAATTTGAGAGCAGCAATTTGGAGTTTTGCCGCACGTCACATTTTAAGAATCTCAAAGTTGTGCTATGAATGTTTTAAAGGTCTGCTTATGGGTGTTTGGCTGGACTGGATTGTTCACGGTGATACTATCAAAGCCTAGCGCAGTGTATGTATGGCACAAACTAGGTTAAAACAGAGTCGAGCTGCTTTTCAGCAACCATTTCTCCTCCACTGGGTAGCAGCTGTGCGGTTTGTATGGGATTGTCTACCTCTCCTCCAGCTCCAAGGGTGGATCCTAGATAGCCTAGACCAATCAGTGTAATCCCAATTTCTAGCCACAGTGATTGGTCTAGAGAAGGCACATGACCCAAGTTGGTCCAATAGGAGTGAAGCCCAGACCTTTGCTGATTAGGAGAGAAATTCTTTCTCACTCTAGAGTGGTGTGCAGATTTGGACACAGCCTGTTTTAAAGTAAACAGCCATTTTTCTACTTGGAGAAAAAACAGCCTGAGAATAAAGACAGTACCAAAAGGAAAGCCAGGGCTGAGAGAAGTTTAAAGAAACGGAGCCCTGATCAGACCATTCTGAAGCTTGAAATAACCCTGAATGTTTTCAGTTATGTAATCCAACAAATTACATTTACTGTTGAAGCCACCTTCAACTTCAATTATTTGCAGTTGAAGGCTTCCAAATTCACACAAAATGGTTCAATAAATATTTGTTGAATGACTGCATAGTTACATATATTATAATTTAGTCCACATAAAAATGTAACGTTATTAATGATCACATTTCTCTTACTAAACTCTCTGTCATCAGCAAGCTCTAGGAATGATTTGAAAACTGTAAAGTACTGCATTTTCCATCAATGGTAATAGACCATTGCCTGGAGTTAATGGACAGAAAAAGATGCTCTCAATTCCTGAAAGATTTCTGTATGCTTCCATAGAAATAAAACATGTTACACGTACTCCCTACGCAGATATGAAGTAAGACACAGAGCTTTAAATTGTTAAGGTAAAATCTTTTAAACAAATCCCCTAATGGTTCACCATAAAGAAGACAAGAACATCTCAAAAACAGTGATGGATTTATTCTAGGCCGTCCATCCTCTCACTTGGTCTTCTGATGACAAAGGGCCACAGCCGCAAGGCAGCTGGCCAGGGTACAGAGCGGCTCGAAGCCCTCTCAAGACCATTTCTATGCAAAGGTAACTAACCGGTCCTGCCACTGATCAATGTGAGCTCTAAGAGGGCAGGATCTTGACTTATTTTCCACGGTGTCCCCACACCTACTACGTGACACATAGGCTGTTTCTGCATGTGATCAGTTCATGACACACAGTAGGCTCTCGATCATTATTTGTTGAGTAAATGAATGACAAGTTCTGACTCGGCTCTCATTTGCCCTCATCTTATTCTGTTTCATATAAGAAAGAGGAGGAAGTGAAAGACATCATGTAGTTAATTTGGGTTTTCCCTTAAGCTGCTCTTTGATCACTTTGACACTTAACGGGGTTCCTGCATCCATCTCAACTCTCTTCAGGATACCCTCATACACCCTCCAGGCATTTTTCTCAACAGAAAATACAGAGCCTGCCTATCAGGAGAGAAACTGGTAAGTCTTTAACTTAAAGAACAGGATGTTAAGTGACCTTTTCTTGCTGATTGTGAGATCTTAGGAAAGTCACTTTACCTCTCTGGATTTCAGTGTCTTCATCCCTAAGAGAAGAGAGTTGAACTGTCCCCGTCCCTTCTTGAGCTGTGTTTTATAGAGCCCAAAGTATTTTGTAGAGCAAGGAGAGAGCGATAAGGCCCAGGCCCAGAGCCCTCACTCCCACATAAGCACGAGAGGGTTCTGCAGCTGACTGCCTGGCTTCCAGTTGCGCTCCTACTATTTCCTAGCTGCATGATCTTGGACAAATTGCCTTCCTTTTATGCGCCTCTATTTCCCCACCTGTAAATAGAGGTGGCAATAATATTTCTTTACAAGGTGTTATGTGGATTTAATACATTAATATCAAAAACTCGGTACATGAAAAATGTTGCATAAATTTTAGAGATTATTATCTGTTTTATATATTGGAGTTCCCATAATGTTTAGGCTTAAAGGGTTTAAAGGTCTTCTTCTGCCAACAAAACAAAAATATTTAATTTTTAAAAAAGCCATTTAGGGTCTTTAATTAGGATGTAATAGGGAACAGTAATTGCAAAGCTTCCGGTAGAGTGATATTAACCTCTGCAGCCACTGTTGTCATTAACGCCACACTTCCCGCCGCCAACCAGACTCTCTCCAGTGTGTTTAACTCAGCACAATGGGCCTGCCGCCACTCCTGTGAGCTGGCTTTTTCTCCCAAAGATTATTCTGCAGTTCCATTCAAATGGCCTCTGCGTAGCTGGGCGACTGATGCCTGGTGCTAGACAGAGAAGGGATCCGTGGCTAATCGCCCACATTCCTGTGAAGACTGAAGGAAAAGATAAATTTCCTTAACAGTCAACATTTCAAGGGAAGGCATTTTCTTAACAGAAAATGGTGAATATCTGAAAAGATTGAAACCTCAGGCAGTTTAAAATTTGCAAGGAAGGAGTGCCTGGCAGTTCAACTGCTTTAAAATTCCTTTACCGAAGATATCATATGAATTTAAATAAAACTTGAATGATTATGGTAATGATCCACACTAATAGCCTTGCTCAGAAACTCCTTTATCTGTCGTTTCACTTCCAGAATGTTGTAAACTGCGAGGCATTCCTTCTTTCCTTTACCTTACCTGGGGAAGAGGGTTTCAGTTTCTTGACGTTGTGTTCTGGAACTGAGATTATGGTTCAATCTATTTTTGGACTCCCCCACTCTCTTCACACCCTGACTTGGTGGTACTGATACCATCCTCAGCAAAAGCCCCATTCTCCCAGTTTGCTCCCCAGACATTGAGCTCATATCTTCTTTGACATTTGGCTCACATTTAAAATTTTTAATATTTGTTTTCCCTCTTTCTCCTTCCCTTCTTCTGTTTCCCCCTCCCTTCCTCTCTCTTTCTCTCCTTGAGCTCAATCAGTAGAAAGGGGAAAAAAACTATGTGCTCCTGCCTATTCCTCAGGACTCAGGTTGGACAGGAGCATCTCTGTCCCAGAAATATGCTAAGATTAATCCAGTTTGCGAGGGCATGTAGGAGGTGTAAATATTTATGGGCAGCCGAGAAGAAATTGACCCAGGCACACAGAGTATAAAGGAACCGGGCAGACGAACGGCCAAACACCAGTGACCCCAGATGTCCCTCCCCGGGCGCCAGGTGCAATTAGCTGCCGGGGCCTCCCTTCTGGGGTGGGAGGTGGCAGGAGGGTGGGAAGTCTGTCCTGGCATCGGCAGCAGTAGAATTATTCTCTCTCCCTTTCCTCTACCCCCGGACCATTTCTAACTTCCAGCCTGTTGGCGGTCTTAGGGACCAATTTAGTAGTCAGAAACTTCCCACACCGCCAACCTACCTGTTCCTGGCATGGATGACTGACTTGTACTTCTGGGGAGAGAGGAGCCACATGCTTACCCTCCGCTCCCCACCCCCACCTCTAAATCTGTTAGAAAATGTCAAGGGATTCACAGCTTTTTCCACCTTTGTACCCAAGTACATGCGAGTTGTTTCAAGGTCTAGGGTTTAAGAGTTTCTGGAATATTCTCCTGCTTTGTTACAATGTAGAAAGAATAATTTTGAAAGAAATACACTGGTTTATAACTAGATGATTTTTTTTTTTTTTTTTTTTGGCCGTGCCACGAGCCTTGTGGGATCTTAATTCCCCGACCAGGGATCAAACCCTGATCCACTGTGGTGAAAGCGCTGAGTCCTAACCACTGGACCACCAGGGAATTCCCTATAACTAGATGATTTATTACTAGAAATTTGTTATTACAGAGGAAAACTTTCACCAAGTGATCACCAGCCTTTTCTTGCATTCTGCCAGGAATGGGGAACTCACTACTACCAAAGCAACTCAATCATGTTGGCCCAATTTTGTTCATTAGAAGCATATTTTGAACAAATGAATATCTGCTTCACAGTTGCATGTATCTATCAATCTTTTTCCTACCTCTTATGGTTTTACACAAGTAATCACAGATAGCTGCTTTGCAGCTGTTTTTGCTTTCTCATTTGTTTGTGCCTGCCCTAAACTCTAACTCTTCTTCTTTTGTGAATATTCTCCATTTTGTGAGTCTTAGAGGGAGGCAGAGACCTACTTCCATCGTGGAAGTCGAAGAGAACTGGGCATTCCGTGTACTCATCTGCAGACAGCCCGCACATGGTCATGTAGCCAACTGGAAGCCCCGAGTAGAGTTTTTAATATGAGGGATGAGAGGAGGGGCAGGCACAGTCCAAGACCATCCATGGAAGAGAGAAGGGTCCAGCAGTGGTGGCCACAGTGAGCAGTGGAGGGGGTGGCAGCTTGGCATCCTAGCTAGATGGTTCTTGTGGCGTAACCACGGTTCTATCCTCTGCTGCCGGCCTCACTTGCCTCTTGAGTGTTTTCCCCACCAGATTCTCCAGTCTTCTGATGGTGGTACAGGTCCCGCAATAACCTTCCAACAAATTCCTTTTTGACTAAGTTAACCAGAGTCAGTTTCTGTAGTTAGCAACCGTGAGCCCTGACACATCCTCTTTCAAATATATGAAGATTCTTACTAGGTACTCTTGCTGCCTTTTTTTTTTTTTTTTTTTCTCTTTTAAACCTCTGTACTTCCTCCAACACTTTCCCAGACGGTTCAGCTTCCTGTCCCCTTCACCATCATTGCTCACCTTCCCACCTGCCCAGCTGTCCCTGTGCACCCTAAAGAAGCAGGACTAGCGGGGCTATCCTCTTTCTAGATCTAGATAGGATATTTCTAGTAATACTAATGTTCCCTAGGATTTGTAACCACATCACACTGTTGACTTGTACTGAGGCAAAGAAAATCTCCACTTCTTTTTCTACATATTATAATTAAGCCATATCTCCCTCATTCCATTGTGTGTGTGTGTGTGTGTGTGTGTGTGTGTGTGTGTGTGTGTGTGTGTGTGTGTTTTAATTTGGAACTCCTAGTTCATTTATAGGGTAAGAATTTCTCAGTCTTGGGGGATTCCAAATTCCCCAATAATTAGGTTCCTAGCCTTCTTCTGCTATGAATGCGCTCTACTTCACACCACATCCCCAGGGGCGACTTTACTGCCCCTCTTCCCTGTTTCTACCTCCTCCCCATAGGACTACCATGAACCTCACGCTCCAGCGCCGAATCTCCAAATGACGCAGCTGACCAGCCTTCATGAACATCACCTGATGGCACGGCCACCATTGAGTCACCTGCTCAGTCTCTGCTTCAAATGCACGGGGCTGGACGTCAGTCAGGCCCAGGAGGTTATCAGGTGGCTTTAGGCGCAATGCCCACTCTTGTTCTCTCAGACTGACCTTCTATAGTTCCTCTCAACCTTCAGGTTTGTGTCTCAAATGACTTGACCCTGTATTTCAGTGCCTTTTCTTTTTTTTCTCTTTTTTTTTTTTTGCGGTACGCGGGCCTCTCACTGTCGCGGCCTCTCCCGTTGCGGAGCACAGGCTCCGGACGCGCAGGCTCAGTGGCCATGGCTCACGGGCCCGGCCGCTCCGCGGCACGTGGGATCTTCCCGGACCGCGGCACGAACCCGCGTCCCCTGCATCGGCAGGCGGACTCCCAACCACTGCGCCACCAGGGAAGCCCTCGGTGCCTTTTCTTAATTGATCTCAGACATGGAGAAACGGGGAATAAAGAGGAGGAGATTACACATGTTGGGGGCTTATTATAGACCCCTCATGGTGCCAGCCAGACTCCTTACATGCTTTATGTAGTTTATCTTACTTACCAGCTCTCTGTGATAGATATGATGGCTCCAATTTTCCAGATCAGGCAACTGCATCTCAGAAAGGATAGGTATCTCTCAAGTGGTGAGTCTAGAATTCAAACCCAGATCTTCCCCAAACTCTCTTGGCCCAATTCTGACATAACTACCAGAACTGAAGTGTGTGAATGAGGGCTTGGAGTATGGAGCCCACTGAAGCACTGGAGCCCACGGTCCCTTTCTGCATTCCTTTTGCCATGTCAACAAAGAGTGTGAGTCTTAAGGGTGACACATGGTCTTCATGTCATTTCTCCCAAGAGTGAGTCTTGTTGCTTTCTCAACCCCTAGTATGAAAAATGGGGTCAACATGTTTAGGCAATTCTTTGTCCCAGGTGGTCCTAATCCTCAAAGGACTTCTTAACTTGGAAGGTTATTTCACATGTCACAACTGTGACATGCTTTGTGCGAGACTGTCCCCCTGTGCTGCCCAGAGCTTTGAGAGAGGACACGGGATCCCTCTGAGGACCACAAGTGCTAAAATAGAAACAGGTCTAACCCTCTTCTTGGTCTCACAGTGGCTTAAGCTGAAAGGAGTGGGGAGACCAGGGCCTGCTTGGCCAAGCCTTCGGACCCCTCTCAGACTTCTGCCCAAGATGGTCTGAAAACTGAATTTGGGTCAGTAGCTTGAATCACGTCTGCAACCAAACCCTTTTTATGAAGTCCTTACACATAGAAAAATTGTCCAGTCCGAATTTTGTTTTACTGATTCTGCCAAATAGGAAGGGGAGAATAAAGGTCTGGGTAATCCACAAACTCGAAAATTGGTGTCTGATGAGAGCCGATGCTACCTTCTTGGAGGCAGTGCAATGCCAACAGCATTGGCCTAGTTTTGTTTTGAAACCTCCCTTCCTGGAACCACAGTTGCTACCACGTTGGTGGCAGAAGAAAGATGTTTATCCTTCACAAAGACTGCGTGAGCCTTAGTCCTTTACGTAATCTCCTAGGCCGCCAAGGGGCCAGCCACATGGCGTCTGGAGATGCAGAGAGAGGCGGACAATTCTCATACCAGGGATTCCTCCACTGTCCTTCCAGCCTGAATAACACGTCACTTCCCTTCCTTCCAGCAGCAGAGAACCCAAGGCTCCACCACTGACCGCCAAGTCCCCACCCCGGCCTGACAGCAATTTGTAACTCAGCTTACACAGGCTCTCCTACTGTCTGAAGTTTTGTTTGTAAAGCGAGCAATCTGCTGTTGGCCGCTTGGCCGCTTGGCTCGTCTGTGAAGTCGGCCGCAAGGACGGCTCTCCCGGGGGCACAGCTGGTCAGTGAAAGCAAAAGGCCATCCTCTCGTGCTTGTCCGGCGTCTTGCCCCGGCCTGAATTGTGCAAGTAGTTTTGTCACACAGAGTCGCTCTCCAGAAGCCAAGCACCAGTTCTCCATGTGTGGTATTTGCAGCAACAGAGAAACCAACCCAGAAGGAAGTGTTCTGATGAGATGTTTGGGAGGTCTGGGCAAATGCAGTGCCCTTCTGAGCAACCACTTTCTTTTTTTTTTTAACATCTTTATTGGAGTATAATTGCTTTACAGTGTTGTGTTAGTTTCTGCTGTATAACAAAATGAATCAGCTATTTGCATACATATATCCCCATATCCCCTCCCTCTTGCGTCTCCCTCCCTCCCACCCTCCCTATCCCACCCCTCTAGGTGGTCACAAAGCACCAAGCTGATCTCCCTGTGCTATGTGGCTGCTTCCCACTAGCTATCTATTTTACATTAGGTAGTGTATATATGTCCGTGCCACTCTCTCACTTCGTCACAGCTTACCCTTCCTACTCCCCGTGTTCTCAAGTGCATTCTCTACATCTCTGTCTTTATTTCTGTCCTGCCCCTACGTTCTTCAGAACCTTTTTTTTTTTAAGATTCCATATATATGTGTTAGCATACGCTATTTGCTTCTGTCCTTCTGACTTACTTCACTCTGTATGACAGACTCTAGGTCCATCCACCTCACCACAAATAACTCAATTTCATTTCTTTTTGTGGCTGAGTAATATTCCATTGTATATATGTTCCACATCTTCTTTATCCATTCATCTGTCGATGGACACTTAGGTTGCTTCCATGTCCTGGCTATTGTAAATAGAGCTGCAATGAACATTGTGGTACATGACTCTTTTTGAATTATGGTTTTCTCAGGGTATACGTCCAGTAGTGGGATTGCTGGGTCATATGGTAGTTCTATTTGTAGTTTTTTTAAAGAACCTCCATAAGCCACTTTCTTTTGAAAGACTGTCTTCTTTTGTGTGAGATGAGGCCTGGGAGTGGGGAAAAGAGGTGGCAAAAATTTGTCCCAGCTCACACTCCAGGGGTGAAACACACCGACTCACTTGTCAAGTGATAAAGACATGGTAAGGAAATCAAAAACCACAGCCGATGCTTATTGCCTCAACGGCTGCGACATTATCTCACCACTCATTTAGAACATATGTTCAACAGCAGCGTGGGGTTTCGGGGTCTCAACTGTGCTCTGAACACAGAGGGGAAGAGGTGAGAAACACTGCACGGGAGAGGCTCATGTGACAAATCCTCCAGAAGTTCTGAGACCTGCCTTCCCCTCCTTTCTTCCCCCTGATGCCATCACCACCATCTCCACCGCATGCAAACTAGTTTGTCATCAAGAACTGTAGTAAACCTATGTGGCAGTTCCAGCTGCCTGTGTTCGATGTTTTTAAAGGGGAGGTAATGCTACCTTCCTCTCCACCCTGCCCCTCCCCCCAACGTCTCCATCAAGGGGGAAAGGTGCAGACTCACACTCTTATCAAGCATTCAAACGATTTCATGGGGAGACCACCCTTGCTTCTCTTCTGGCTTCCCTCACAAGGGGTGGAGTGGAGGCGGCACATCTTCAAACGCCTGCTGGCTGAAATGGTGACAGCTGCACGCAACGGGCTTGCTTACAGCCCGCCTGGTGCAGTGGGAGATAACTGCAGGGTAGGACTTCAAAGACAGACCCACTGCAGCCATTCCAACAGCCCGGGGGCTGCCGCCTCCGCTTGGTGACGCCCTGCATGCAACAAGTGAGCCAAGGGAAACGAAGAAGTCAGCGCTTTCCCATACGCACAGTGAGTTAGGAGAGTGAGTGAGTCAGGGGAGGTATCTAGGGCTTTCTGCAAAGCCCTAAACACATCTGTCCTAGACAAACGTTTTTACCTCAGATAGAGAGCGGGCAGAACCAACTCATCCTAGCGTGTTACTTTGACCAAAACTTTTACTTTTATAACAGATTATGCATTACATTTTAAAAGATGGAAATGAGCTGAAGTTTTTATTTTGTATGCATGTGCATTTCTCTGATGTCACCTGAATTACCCATCTTTGCAGAAATCACTTATTAAAAGTTGGCTCTATGTTAAAATGTCTGGTGGCCTTTGATCTTCAACTAAGGAGCCGTTATGTTCGGAGAAACTGTCACACAGAAGATTCAAGAGATGACTTGAAATCCTCGGTTTCTTGCAATGGGTAGCACAGATGACTGTTTAAGGAACCACATGAAAGAGCCACCGTGAAAGGTAGTTATTTCCTGTCTTCTCCATCTGGCAGGTCCTAACGAAATGCACCCCGAGGAGCAGAACTTACTGTGACACTGTGTAGACGTATGTGGCTACTGATGAGACTATTCATTTTCCTAAATTGCCGCCTGTTGCCCCACCATCCAGCTCGGTCCCCACTCCTCCTTTCTGCATGTCAAAGTCCTAACTGAACCCCGGGCAAGTTTGTATAACCCCTCTTAGTCTTGGTTTTCTCATCTGTGAAACGTGACTGAAACTATAATAAATGGAATGAGTTTGTTTTGCTTCAGTTACATGGAGTTGGTCCTGCAACTTAAAAGAAGCAATTTACAAAAGTGAATATCCTGGGCTTCCCTGGTGGCGCAGTGGTCGAGAGTCCGCCTGCCGATGCAGGGGACACGGGTTCGTGCCCCGGTCTGGGAGGATCCCACGTGCCGCGGAGCGGCTGGGCCCGTGAGCCATGGCCGCTGAGCCTGCGCGTCTGGAGCCTGTGCTCCGCAACGGGAGAGGCCACAACAGTGAGAGGCCCGCGTACCGCAAAAAAAAAAAAAAAAAAAGTGAATATCCTCATATTATGCACTCATATGATGGAATATATAGAATTCAAATGATGGAAAATGACATAGCCAATCATGTCTTAAGACATGGGGAAAACTGTGTTAAGTGAAAGAGCAAAGCCTTTGAAGAATAAATAAGAATAAATAAGACAATCTGTGTAAGATGATTAGTATAGTGTATCACATGGTCTGCACTTAAAACACTGAGGTCATTATCAATTTTACCTTGCCTTTGTGCCCAGACCAAATACCATCTCCCTTATGAAGCCCTACCCGATTCTTCCAGCCAGACATCATTTCTCTTTAAGCTCCAGCAGTCACCCTGCTCTTGGCACTTGTCACTGTATACCTAGGATTACACTAATTTATGTCATGTTCTACATCATATTATAATAAATATTTCCCCTTCTTGTTTTGCTTCAGTTAGGTTGAGTTGGCCCTGCAACTTGAAAGAGAGCCTAACCAACATCAATAAATTATGGTATATCCACATGATGGGACACAATATAACCCAATATGTCTTAAGACATAGGGAAAATGTTATATTGTAACTAAGTGAAAAAAGTGGCATGGAAAACTGGAATACAGTATGTTTGCAAGTAATAAAACAGAACCACTCCCCAACTGTGTATATACACACACATATGTATAGAGAAAGCACTTCTAGGAAACATCCCAAATAATAACAGTGCATGTTATTTTGGCATAAGTGTGTAGCTGATTTTTTATTGTTTCTCTTCATATTTTTTTTTGAACTTTCCCATTTCTACTTATCAGGAGAACAAAAAGGAATATGCTTTTCTCTAAAGGGCAAATTTTGAAGTATGAATATGGGGTCAAAAACAAACAAACAAGGGGTTAGGGAGAATTTAATGAGATTCCAACTTCATCTGTTCCTCCAACAAACATTTTTAGAACAAACTATTATAAGTATGAGGCTCTGATAAATACAGATTGAGGAGAAAACAAATTGAGGACAGGTCCTGACCTCAAGAGACCTAATAGTTAGTTGGGGAGATGAGACGTACAAATGAGAGTGATAATACAGGGGAGCAGCAGAGAAAGAGACAAGATGAGTGGTTTTGCAGCAAGGGCAGGAGTTAGATACGTCCGCCATGTTGGGGGAGTGGCTTGGCAAAGAGGCGGTCTTCAGGACTCCTCAAAGGCAGGACAGCCTCCATGGCCATGTTGATTGTTACACTTATTGATTAAAGAAGTCGGGGATGGAATGATTAAAATAAACTCATATAATCTAACATTTTAAATTAAATCATTAATTTCAAATGTTTTCCCCACCTATTTTTTTCCAGAGTTCCTAGCAAGTAGCAAAATCATTTGAGTGTGAATTCCATCAACTTTTGGTGGAATTACAGTGAAATGCAAGCAGCAGAGGAGTTAAAAAAAAAAAGCAGACCTGGGTGTCCTCAACCAGATTTTCCTCCTCACAGACCATTAAGAGTTAGAAAATTTGATTTTTTTAAAAGCTAAAATATTTTCAATTCTGGGTAAATTTTATGGAAATTAAGCTTTTCCTGTATTGCTTCTGAATAGGAAGTTCATCTGATTTTCTCAAAGCTAATAGAAGTAATTTAATCCTCTATTTTGTTCTAGCCAAAATTTTCTACAGTTTTTGCAAAGCATTTTGGAATTTAGTGTCAAGATGTCCAAATTTACCTCATATATGAAGGTGAAAGAAACTTAATTTTACTTTGATGGAAATTGTATCCATGCCCAAAGTTTCTAGATTCTCTATTCTACTAACTAATGGAAAAGTTGATCATCTCAAACCATGGCAAATCCAAACAGTTGGTTATTCCTTTGTAACACATGTAGGAAGGGTAATAAGAAAGAGCAGTGATATCCTAATGATCCTTTATAAAGAAGAAATCAGAGGTGGTCACACAGAAAGAAGCAGAACAAATAGGCAGCTTGGTTAGAAACTTTACCTAACACAACCTGCTATATCAATTTAACCAAAGGTGACATTTAGGCCACAAATTCACTTTCAAGAAAGTCAGAGGCTTCTTTGGTCAAGGCCAGAACGTTTTGATACTTCCCACTCACTCTCAAAACAGAGATTTTGGCTTTCAGATGCTTTCAGAAGGCTCTCCACATCAAAAAGTTTACTAGGAAATATATTTCTGGGTTCTGGAGAACACCCAATGCCAATACTTAAACGAAGATGATGCCGCCATTAGCAAATTTTTTATCAGATTCTTAGGTGTAATATTTGAGGGCGGGGACGCTTAACTCTCATCTTCATGTACAATCAGGGGTCAGCAATGACATCCCAGTGCTGAATTCGTCCCAGCCCACAATGCCAAATGGTCTCCAAACAGAGTCAGTCAGTGGAGGCCAGCGCCAGTAGCAGCTGAATCCTGGTTGCAGTTTAGTCCTCATCCAGCCCTACCCCCTTCTCCGGGGTTTCCCCCCAAACTTCTGTTTCAAAGACAAGGCCAGAGGCCACCTAGCACTCAGCCAGAATCTTGGGCAGACGCCGGAGGCGCTCAGCCCAAGAAAGCATAGATTTACACGGCTTAATCTTATCACCCCTTGATTTACAGAACTTAAACTAGTGCCTCCAAGGCAGTTTTCCAAAAACGCTTTTTTTCAAGTCATTAAAAATATGCATAATATTATCAGTTACCATTTATAGCTTCTGTATTTCTAGTAACTGGCATTGTTGTTACTTCAGGCAAGCCAGAAAATAAGCATGCCAGGAACTGACATGGTGTGTTATGTCACCAAAACAAAAGAGCTCATGCTGATAAATGTCAGGTTGGCTTCTTTGTGGGTTTCCCCCTTCCTTCTACAAGTTGTAGCTTTTGCCTTCTTTTTCACTCTCAGTATGGGCTGAGGTGTTGAGCGACACGAGAAGCTGGACTCTCTTTTAAAGATATCTGCCTTCTTGGGCTTCCCTGGTGGCGCAGTGGTTGAGAATCCGCCTGCCGATGCAGGGGACGCGGGTTTGTGCCCCGGTCTGGGGGCACGTGCTGCGGAGTGGCTGGGCCCATGAGCCATGGCCGCTGAGCCTGCGCGTCCGGAGCCTGTGCTCCGCAACGGGAGAGGCCACAACAGTGAGAGGCCCGCGTACCGCAGAAAAAAAAAAAAAAAAGGGTATCTGCCTTCTAAAGCTAGCAGGCTTATCAAATGGCCACGACTTCAGCAGATATGAGAACTCCAGCCATTTCCTTTGTCTTAGATCCGGTAATCTAGTAATGTTTTAAAATAACTGATATTCCTGGGAATCTTGCTCATCTGGCATATTCATCATGTAGAGAGGAAAAGACATGATCTTTTCTTGCCATTGAAGCCCTGGGTGGTCAGGGCTGCCTGAAGGAGGGGGGAGACAGAGACTTTCTCAAGTAGCAATGAACAAACAGAAATAGATGTCGGGAGGAAACGAGAAGGAGGAGGGTGGTTGGTGATAAAACTCTGAAAGAGGAGGCTGCAGAAAGCCTCTCCCTTTAGTTCTCCCACCTACCAATCTCTCCCTCTTGGCAGCTGTTTCTTTTACCGGTTGATTTAATGTCATTTCTGACAAAGTAGGAAAAGGCATTCTCTTCTGGGGCCATTTTCATTGGCTTTAGTCTTCCCTAAATCCAATACACGTTACTTCTTTGGTAAAAGAGGAGCTAGTATTATTCCTGCGTTTGCACAGATGTGTGTGCGTGATTTATTTAATACTGATTTCTGCTCTAGGTAGATGTCCACATGCCGCCTGAATACAAATGACTGTGCACATATATTAGACACAAATGACTACCCACGGTGGTAAAGACTGCTAGACATTTACTCCAAATCTCTTTCCTTCTCTTTCTGGACACATAGCTAGAAGCACTTTGGAGGAAAGCCACTCTGACCAGGGACACTCACCTTGGACTCTTACTTGAGCAAGAAATGAACTCCTGTTGTGTTTAAACCATAACACAGTTGTGGTTCTACTTGTGCAGCAGTTCAGCCTAACTTACAAATACCCCACAGTCACATATATGAACACACAAACACACACACACGACTTAGACCTACCACATAGTACATGACTCCAAGTCTAACCGTCAATACACCGCAATGATAGCTTGTATGGCTCCAAAAGCATGAGAACAATTTGAAAGGAGGCTTATAATGGTGCAAAAGCAATGTTTCCTTTGATAGAATTTAAGCATGATTAACAAGCCAAACACATTTTTAGAAGTTACATATGAAACAGCTGGGCTTTCCTAATTTTGAAAACTAGCTGGAACACAGATGACTCCTGTTTGGGCCAGAATTGTGTTAATCTGCTTAGACTAAGCCAATTTTGACAATGGGAATGATATTAAATGGTCCTAAATAATTCCGAAATGCAGCTCTGTGAGTGGCATGAACATAAACACACACACAAGCACATCTAGCCACACGTTAATGAGGAAAAAACACTATCTCTGTTCTATTTTTAAAAACTCACTTAATATGTTTATTCCTGTTAAAGGAGCCAAGTGAAGATAATTGAAATCAATGCTTCACATGGTCCCACAACCTGCACAAGTTAGGAGCGATGATATTCACCTAGTGTCCACTTGATTATAATAAAGCACTTAGGGGAGACACTCGGCACATCTCCATGAGCCAGGCAAGCAGCTGGGCTGAAATCTCGTAGGCTTAAATCCGGGCAGCAAAATGATCGGAAATGACTCTCACCTCTTTCTATCACAGGTCTAAGACTTTGAAGTAATGCTCAGCTTCACGAAGGCAGAGGAAAATGGAGGAAGGATATCATCTGTCTGCTGGAACTAGACGGGAAATTCTAAAAGACCCACCATTCGTCACTCCCAGGACTCAAACTGGGAAGGGTGAAGAGAACTTTTGCCAGTGTTAGTTTTCTAGAACATGCCTTGGGCATAGTTAGTGAGAAAGAAAGAGAGGGAAAAATCAACTGGTGAGCATTCCTGGCTGCAAGAGGAGATTCAAATAAGCTGTTTAGCCTTTGGTTTCAGCGTTCCCAAACATCATAAAGATTTCAGCTCTTGTAAAAGGGGAGCCAGTTGTTTACAATAGACTATTCTGGACCGAGTGGGTGTGTCTCATGAGGCAAATATTTGCCCATAGGAGGTAATAAAATTGTATTAAGCTCTTACCCCACTGCTGTACACGGTCATCAGTGTGATTAGCTCACTCAAGTCTATTTTAAGATGCTGACAGGCACCAACATTAACAAGAACCTGGCATTTCTCCTTAAGAATATATAATCAACCTTTCAAGTCCGTAATCTCGTTTATCAAAGCGGATGGCAGGGATTTATGCAGAATAGTTTGCACACCTCTTTGATTTCAGCCCCCTGAGAACCCAAACATGCATCCCACCCAATCCTGTTTTATTTTTGCCATATCCTGTGTTGTTGAATGGGCCTCTTGTAAAAATGCAATGTAATGCCCCCCTGTCCAGTTTTTTTTCTGAAGTTCTAAACAAATCTTACATCAGTTTTGTAAAATGTGCTGTTCTCTTACATTCCTCAGGCAGACTTTAAAGGTCATGGTTCTAAAGAGTTAGGGAAATCTGTTTGCATGGACAGGGACCCATACGGATGAAAGCAAAAAAGCAATTTAATCAACAGTTAAGCTGTACAGGCAAACATGCACTCCAGAAAATGGTGGATGGAGGTGGGTGGGGGGAGTGTGCAGACCTGGAGTTTTCTTAATCAATCACCCTTGACTTGTGTTACAATTTTTAAACTAAACCTTCTGGCAAAAACAAACAAACAAACAAACAAAAAACGCATTGACCAACAGCACTCGTTCTTCATTACGGCAACAGTGAAATGGAGCCAGAGAACTTGTAAGCTACTCAGGATGAACCAAGGAAGAGCTGGAAAATGACACAGGATCAGGGCCTAACTACCCCCCGTCCGAGCTAAATCCAGCCATTAAAACTCCCTTTAGCATTTTCAGTTCTGTGGCTTAATTGTTGAGTTCAGCCCCTTCTCATCTTACAGAATCTCCAAGCACGGTGAAGTGAAATAATTTTTTTCATGAACGGTCATAAAACAATGTTTCTCATATACATCCATGCTTCAACTCAGTTATCTTTCAAATTAGTTCAGGTGCTAACAAGAATCCAAACCACTGTTTGTATGGGGCTGAATGGTATGCACAATCCAAAGAAAGGCACCAAAGAAGCACCCACCTCTGTAATATAAAACTAATAAATAGCGCAATAAACACAGAAAGCATTCCAGAGAAAGCCTGCGCTCAGAGGTTAGATGCATGACTCAAAGTAGCAGCCTCCCAATGTCAAGAGTAGTCGGAAGACTGGGGTGTGAGGCTAGGAAAGGGATTACATGTCACAAGAAAAAGGAAGTTATGCTGATAATGACTCCTGGGGTCAATGCCAGCAACTTCAGCCAACTTGCCTGCAGCTTCATCAAAACGTGCCAGACGTAGGTCCGATGCTGTCAGGATTAAGAACATGCCTCACGCAGATCAAAGGAAGACCCTCAGAATATGGTTTTTTAATTCAGTACAAATATTGTCCCCCAAATAGGACACCTCTGGACTGTTAGACTTAACATATAATAGAACGATTTCCCAGGTTACTGTTTTAATATGAACCTGAGGCTAGTCCTTAATACCACCTGAGACTCATGCGTTCATTCATTCACTGACTGTATTTGCTGGGTATGCACAGTGTACAAGGTACTTTGCTATTTCTGTGCAGGACCCACAGCTGGGAGATGGGATAAATAGCACTATGCGAAAAAATACAGGCTCAGGTGGAATTCAAATCGTTGGCTGATCATTTACTAGATGTGTTAGTTCACCTCTAAGCCACAACTACGTCACAGGGTCCTCATAAAGATTAAACGATGATGTGGGTAAAACACCTGGCAGAGCCCCTGGCACGCAGAAGTGCCTGGTCCATGCTAGCCGTGATCTAAACCCCAAATTTCTAGAGTATGGGCAAAGATTCTGAAGAGGCAGAAAGAATGTGAGACTATTCATCCAGATCCTGATGACCACACAGTCCCGCTTCACATGCACACAATGCTCAGAGAACTCTCAGGCTTTCTTCAAGCAAATATTTGCAATGAAGTTTATTTACACGTTTGTGCTCTGCATATTTTTTCTTAAATAGTCTGGGAAAGGAGAGAGCGGGTGGGAGGTTGTGTGGGACCCACTCTGGACTGGCATTTGAGACCTAACAAATACCATATTGTCTGTGCCGCAAAGAAACTGCCACTGGCATCTCCAGGAGAGTGTTTACTTGCCTCTAAATTACACCATTGTCCCGGCGAGGAGAAAGTCAGTCAGCTATCAAGGGGAAAACAGAGGACAGGAAAATAGTTCTTTGTGCCAGCAGAGAGGGTTCTTAACGCGCTCCTGGTGTGAGGCAAACAGGAGCCAGGCGCTCTGTCCAGTAATGAATTTTCTCAGCAAAGCCTGGGCTCCCGGAGCAGGTCCTCGCAGAGCTACCTGCAAAACCTTTTCCTGCAGTGATGGACGCGTCTTTTGCAACCAGTTAGCACCTGCTCTCAAAACTCGATCCCCTCCCTGATTTGTTTCAAGTGGAGCCAAGGGATCAGGACTTAATTAGCAGCCATATATCTCACACCGATCGGTTCCATCCAGCTTCCCCCGGGGCCCCAGATTTGTCTCCATCTGGAATTCCCGTGCTTGCTGGGCGCGCCCTGTGTCTGCGGTGATCCGGCAGAAGCGTCTGTGGAGGCGCAGGGCAGGAACCCCGCTGCTGGCGGCTAGTCTCAGGGCGTCCTCCGCCCGCGGCTGCCCCCCTACCCGCCCCCGCCCCCGCCCCGCGCCGCCTCCTTCCCCCAACTCAGAGCGCCCGCCGTGCCAGGGCCCTGCCACCGAGGCCGGCTCGAGCAAGAGGATGACCGGAGTGGAGTCGCCCTCACCGGCTGGTGGAAGGGCCAGGAGGCCTCAGCCCCTTGTCTTTGCAAATGGCCTGAGCGCTGCTGAAGGAGGTTTTTTATTTTTTTTTCCAAGAGGGAATAAACGCCTCCTGCTCTGTACCAGCTTGAAGCCAAAATAACATGTTTTGGCAACCATGATTTGGCAATTAGGGCCTCAGCTCACTGAAAGCATTCTTCCATGCAAAATATGCCTTGGAAGGAAAACACTAAACCACATCTGAGTGAAAATATAGGAAGTGAACAAAGGAGTGACAGAGCAGTGAGAGTCAGAAAGGGGGAGAATCGGGGGCACTGGGGGCTCCCACACATCTGCCGGAGGCAAGGCGATGACTGCGGGACTGGATGTTTCCACAGACCCAGTTCCAACTCTGGTCCAGTCCAGGGGAGGCCAGAGGCAGAGCATGGCTGGATCCTGCATCTCCGTGGTGGGCTTGCCTTTCATTGGCCCTCAGAGGAACCCTTGGGCAGGATTTAAGCAAAGGCAAAACAAAGCAATGGAGCTGAGCCTGAGGTCATATCGTCCCAGTGGGGGGGGAGGCACCCCTCCTCACCTCAGCCTCCCAAAGGGTGTGCAAAGGGAGGCACCCAGCTCCAACCCTCCCAGAGTTAAAGCATCCTTCAGGGATGCTAGCTCTTTTCTCCCTTTCAGCCTGGCATCACCCCATTTGAGGGAAGGATATAGCAGGAAAAGAGGGACTTCTCTTCCTACCATTCCAGGGAACCCATATTCTCTGATCCAGAAAGAGCACAATATACTCCTTAATGGTACAATTTCACAGCAATAAAGGGAAGTTATGATACATGGCACATTGTTTCAGATCAACGTGTGGTGGTTTGCTATGTGTTAACTGATGTCAAAAACATACGTGTTGCCACATGCTGAGGTCTTCTCTTATATGGAGCACCTTCTTTCTTCCCTTCCCCTGCCCAACTCCCCAATTTTTTTGGTGGAAAATTTCCTGCCTTCAAAATCTTAGGGCAAGATTTTGAAGGCAAGAAACCATGCCCAGCTAAACCTCCCACCCAAAACCCCGACTCCACAGTGGGCTAAACAAAACCCTATCCTCAGGTGGCAGCAGAGGGTGACAGGGTGAGGGCAAGAATGCCTGATCCCACTTTCCTTATAAACCCAAAATACTATCTGAAATCACACCAAAAGAAGTGTAAATGGACTTCACTGGTGACTCTGATATTACCGAAGAGGTTATTTCTTACTCTATCAGTGTGCAAATATCCCGTGAACAGTGTTTGGTTTCATTTTACAGGTGTGAATTACTTTTCCCTCACTATTAGATTAACTTTCTGATAATTTTTCTAGTAATACTGAATGTTAGCTTAGGAATTTGTTAAAGCTGGGTTGCTTATGCATAACCATTGGATGAACCATTTTTAGTTTAGTCACAGAGATTTGTCCATTTCTACATGACCAATTTTTGTATAATCATTCACTTGATAAATATAATGTCATTGCAATGGCATTTCTGAATTCAGCTTTCATAATACAGGCATAGTGTTTGGCATTTTTAAATCAAAATATTATTTTGGGGTTTTGGTTAGCATATCAAGTTTAAAGTTTCTTGTGGTCATAGACTAAGATTTTTAAATAAAATATGAATAACATTTGGTGTGCTGTCTTACAAATCCTATGTGATCTATAATTTTGCATAGACAATATCCTCACCTATCTTTTTTAGAAAATTAACTTATTTATTTTGGCTGCGTTGGGTCTTCGTTGCTGCGTGTGGGCTTTCTCTAGTTGCGGCGAGCGGGAGCTACTCTTTGTTGAGGTGCACGGGCTTCTCATTGCGGTGGCTTCTCTTGTTGCGGAGCATGGGCTCTAGGCCCGTGGGCTTCAGTAGCTGTGGCACACAGGCTCAGTAGTTGTGGCTCGTGGGCTCTAGAGCGCAGGCTCAGTAGTTGTGGTGCACGGGCTTAGCTGCTCTGCGGCATGTGGGATCTTCCCGGACCAGGGCTCAAACCTGTGTCCCCTGCATTGGGAGGTGGATTCCTAACCACTGCACCACCAGGGAAGCCCTCTCACCTATCTTTAAGGAATGAAATAGGAATATTTTCAACTTTTTTCCATTTGTGTATTATCCTTTTAACTCACTTAAATACAGGGTGGCAAGGTAAACCAGACCATGCAGACTTGGAAGAAAAGTCTAGTCAGCTGGGCACTGGTCTTGCCAACTCTCTGTCCTTTTTTCTGGGCCCTCCTTTGCTCTGTTTCAGTGCCCACAATCTGGAAAAGTTATAGAAGCTTGGTAGTATGTCTGCACATTTTGGCTCACCCTTCTTTTGAAACTTTTAGAGAGTTCTGCTTGCAACTGAGTTAGGATCCTGAAAAAAGTAAAGTGCATACCATTTCCCCCTGGGCGCTTATTAGGAAAAATACTTATCTCCGCTATTGAGGTCTTAAGGTTAGTGTCTTTCAAAGGAGGCTATCAGGGCTCCATCCCTTCTTAAGTCAGCGAACTGCACTCACATGGCCGCATTCTCCTCCCATAGGTGCAGTTGGCTTTTGGAGGGCAGCATGTATCTACTGCCAGGAGTAATAGGAAGAACATATGACAGGTCTAGGAATTTTCCACATATATGTTTTAATATAAATTTCTTTGCTTTTAAAGATGGCAGCTAGAATATTACGACAGAATGCTGCTCTAGGGACTTCCCTGGCAGTCCCGTGGTTAAGAATCCGCCTTCCAATGCAGGGGACGTGGGTTTGATCCCTGGTCGGGGAACTAAGATTCCACATGCTGCGGGACAACTAAGCCCGCGCGCCACAACTACAGAGCCCACGCGCTCTGGAGCCCGCATGCTGCGACTAAGACCCGACACAGCCAAAAAATAAAATAAAATAAATTAAAAAAAAAAAAAGAATGCTGCTCTACCCTTGGAATTGATGGTATTTCTACCCCAGCAGAAACAGAAGTAAGCTCATTTTTGCCAACATTTGGAAGGATCATGGGAGCAGAAGAGGTGGCATAGATTCCTCACAGAATATTAAATCGGTTATGCTCTGGAATGTCAAAAGCCATGTAAATCCATACTGCACATTGTAGGAGCGAAATAAATAATTGTTAAATGAATAGATGACTATTAGAGTCTGACAGACCTCACATACATAGCTTCTAACCCAAGCTTTTGAGGTACTAGATTTTTTGCAAGAACATGAATGACATTCTAGTGTATTCATCCTTGAGTAATCCAATACATGGTTTTGAAGAAAAATATCCCTAAGCCGATTCTCCTTCTTATTAGTTGGTTTAAATGCAGTCAGGAGGTGGGTTCTCTAAGTGCAGTGTATCTCTTCTTTAACATGCTTATGGGTGGGTTACCTGCTAGACTTCTTCCTCTTTGTCCACATCTCACGACTAAGAACATTTCTATAGTAACACATAGCATGGATGTCCTTTGTCTTTAGCATTCACCTTGCCTTCTACTTCTTCCTTGCCTGAAGTCACTATGCTTCAGGATGACACAGTCAAACATCTTGCTAATGACGTATTATAGTTTATATTAGGCCAGTGAAAGGCTGCAGCAGTTTTTAAAATTAAGCTAAAGAAAGAAACAAAGGATGAATGCCAGGCATATCCAGCGAGGTGTGGCAGGGAGGTAGACAATCTTTGCCATTTTGTAAAACTGTCTGAGATGCAATCACGCAGGACCTCAGCAAAAGAAGAATCTGACTCGGAAAAGTACCTCATTAGAACAGTGATGACATTGAACTCCCAAGATTGGGAACTGAATCCTTCTCCACAGGAAGGGTTCCCAAAACAACATAAGCGATCGTGTGTGGATCTCTTAAAAAATTGTAACAACGCTGCTTTGCCCAGGGAGAAGCAGTTTTCACTGACCTTTGGGTAAATCATTTAACCTCTGTGGTTTGCTGTTTGAATCTACAATGAAAACTCATTCTGTAATCATTCCCGGAGACGTGAGAATGATGAGTGAGCTGTCGTTTAAGGGCCTGCAGTGCCTCAGATATAGCTTCAATGTGAGGTTATTTGGTTGACTGGGAGGTGAGATTATGATTTCTTTGGTTGGAATTCGTATGCATGAGAAACCCAAACTACATACCAGTGTTGTTATTATTTCAAAGAGGTTGGTGCACATAGTAGGCTGGAGTAGTATTTTATACTCTTTCCTCACTGAAAATAAACTTCTTGTGTAGTGACCCCATAGTGTCCTTGTACACTATCCAAGCTGGTCAGAAGCTAGGCGGTCTCCAGCTACTAAAAGCAAGGGCTTGTCTATGTCTGTATGTGGGAACAGTAACATTTGAATTCTCTACACAGAGTTTGAGAGTTGTCTCCTTTATTTCCTGTTGACTCAGCTATCTTCTTCCCACATTTTGGGGTTTGTGGTAAATGAAGAATTTGTATTTGGCCACTGGAAACAAGGCCTTTGAATAAGCTGAGAATCATATGGACCCTCTGGTTTTTCTAAATGATCTGCAATTCTCTTTTGCTCATAGATTCACCAATATTAATAAGAATTGCCTATGCATTTGCTAAAAGTGGGCCCTCGGGGATAGGAGAAAGCTTAACTAAACATTGTATATGAAACACAGTTTTAAGATTCCTCACTTCCTTGAAATTCCTTCAGAAACAAAGCGGCCCTTGTGAAGGATGCACAAAGCCTTGTTTTGTTTCTACAACTTTTCTCTCTTGACCGACACTAGGACTCCACTGAGGGAAGAAATAAAGTCATAAAGATAAAAATAGAAGTTGTCTATGCAAATCCAAGTGCACACTGCAAAAGGATTTGATGTACATTTGACCCAATTCTTTTAATAATTTTGAAGGATTTTACAAATACTTTTCTATCTCACTTTCCTTATTCCTTCGCAGTTACTGAAAAAATTCTTTACAATTATGTAAATGTTTACAATTTTCATTTTAAGCATGCTGAATTGAAAGAATTCACTCAATTTAATCACTGGCTTTGTTTTTAAACCATTTTAACCCACTTTTAGGTGTATAGTTCAGTAGTGTGCAGCTATCACCACCATCCGTCTCCACGATGCCCTTTTCTCTCAAACGTCAGAATCTAAAACCATAATCCAAAAGAACTGCTCTCGCTCCCAGTATAAGGCTGGGAATTACTGGATCCCAGTGCAAGATCTGGGGTGTGTGTTGGGGGCCGGGTCTAGGTTGGGGTGATTGGAGTTTGGGCACCGCTGGTGGAAGGCTGGCTTGAGCAGAAGGAAGGGGCAGGCCCACGGTCAGATGCCGCCAAGTCTCTGCCTAGCAGATGAGTGGGACGTGTTAAGTCTGAGACACATGGCTGACCACGATGGGAGGGTAAATGGTGAAGCCAGTGGCACACACCTCTAGGAAGACGGAGAACAAAGTAGCAGGTGCAGCAGGATGTAGAAGTTGTGATATCTTTGACATACTTTGATATCCCAAAGATGGAAAGTTAAATGGCTTTGTCATGGGCATTGCCGTTCACATCATGGACAGTGGCAGAAGCGATGCTCTTCAAAATGGCTTCATGGCCAGCGGTTGTGGACACTTTGGACCCAAAGGCAGAGAAGAATGGAGTGGGTATCATGTGGTGACAATATCTGACAGTCCAAATTGTGGGCACAAACAAGGCATCCCCTAGGGATTTCTGTGAGTAACTTGTGGATACTTTTAGGAAGGATGAGAATCCTATTATCACAAGGACGAAGGCTTTGAGCTAACTAACATTTGGGTTACATTATAGTACTCCAAAAATTTTATATTAATTATTCCAAAATTTCCTCTGCCAAATGGCAGTTACACTAGTTATTGTCCAAAATATGAAACAATATTCTACAGGACAATAATATCTCAACAAACGTACTGAGAAACTTCCAGTTGGAAGTATCTTGTAAAGATTTTTTTGCAAGCCAAAGATATAAGACACTGTATTATTTTAAAGTGGCAAAGATGCTACAAAATTTCAATTCAGTGCAGGACCCACAAAACTTAATTCATCAACTGAGAAACACACTCTAGAGATTCAATCACAGGCCAGGCTCTGTGGGTAAAATTATGAAGCAGGGTCTGTCCTTTCCACTCAGAGCCACAAATCTGAGAATGATCTGTGTGAGACAGGAGCTGAGTGTAGGGACAGAGGAGACGAAGCCTGGAGAAAACCTCAGCACTGAAGGACGGTGCAGAGGACGCGACCCCACAGGGACTCTTGAGCGCTTGAGTGTCTTTCACCCCCTGGCGCCAGGTCCCCTCTGCACCCCACCTTCCCAGTGTGGGCACTTGGGGCAGCTGGATTACTTCCAAGCATGTGGAGGGAATTGGAGGACCCAGCCATTACCAGGGCTTCCCTCTACTCAAGCGTAGTATTTTTCCGAGTTTGGCCACTCTGTGCTACCAGGACCATGGCACCAGGAGCAGTCTTCTTTCAGAGGCCCACTTCAGAAGGATTATGCAAATTCTTTCCGCTCCAGGACTCCCAAATCTCCTCAGGAGATCTCCATTCTTCCTCCCTCACCTCTACCCCTACCCCACTCAGCCTTCAATCCATACTTATGCCTCATTCCCCGCCATCCATCAGGTCCTCTGGGTTTCTGTTGTGCTTTGCTGGCTTTGTCTTGTTGCCCTCTGGTGTGACAGGAAACCGCCATACACCAGACTGTACCACTCACCCTCCCTGCTCTATGCTGATCTCTATCAGCTATGCTCTAGCTCTTGATTTTGTTTCCTTGGAACCCAGAAATCCTCTCTCCTCTCAACAAAGCCTGGCTCTTACAAATGAAAATCTTGGCTTTCAATTCTATTTTCACTGAAATGAGCTTCAAGAGCCTATTTTGGAGAAGCTCAACACTGACGCCTTTGTTCTTGGCTGGTTACTACTGCCTTCCCCCTGAAGGAAGGGACGCCGTGGGCTTCGATGGGTGGCAGGAACTACCGGGAAAGAAAAATACATCCAATAATATTTAAAAATACGGTCCTGTAATAGAAGAATGTCAGGCAGCGGCGGAGGTGGGAAACCCTGAATTTGGAGCAACGCTATTCTCACAGATGCACCGTTTTCTTTAGCAATGCTCAGTAGCCCGAGCTTGAGCAGACCGTTGGACAGGTCCAGGCTGGGGTGCTGAGAGGCATGTTCTTTGAAAAGACAAGGGACAAATGACTTGAGACTATTGACAAGACAGTGATTACTGAATAGTGGAAAAAGTAAAGTCAGAAAGGGGCTGGAGGAAATGTCAGGGTCAAGGGGCTAGATATTTTGGTAAATGTGGAGATAAGTTGATTGGGAAGTAACTGAGTAGGAGTAAGTGACATTCTTGATGTTAGAGATTTTAGAAATGACACAGATTACAGAAGTTCAACTCAGATGAGGTCACGACCAAGTGCGCAGAAAAGCATCGTGCCGCTCTCCAAATTAGGTTATAAATACTAGACGTCACCTAAAACCTAGTACATTATTCCTTTTGCATTCCCATTAAAATGCCTCTGTAAACTACCCTGGGTGGTTGCATCCCGCAGGAAAAGGCTTACCACAGGCTTCCCAGTCGCCGGCCTTTGCACTGCTCCCCACCCACTGGACTGCCCTGTCCTCACTGGGGAAGGGCTCTTCAAAACAAAGCCCAGGGAGAGAATTCCCTGGCGGTCCAGTGTTTAGGGCTCCACGCTTTCACTGCCAAGGGGGCCCGGGGTTCAATCCTTAGTTGGGGAGCTAAGATCCCGCAAGCTGCGTGGCACAGCCCAAAGAGCAAAAACAGAAAAACAAAGCTCGGGGAGGGTCTTTCTTACAAGCCACATCTTCACTGCTTTCCTTACAGAAAGCAATTTGAAGATATAAGTTAATTATCAGTATTTACAAAGCATCTTATAATTTGCAAATTGTTTTACTTATCTATTTTATTAACCCCATGTCATTATTATACCTATTTTACAGATGAGGGAAATGGAGGCCTCATGAGGCTAAGTCCAAGTTCATGAAGCTAGTTCATCCTCTTCGTCCCCCACAGCTGGCCCAGGTACGGTCTCCTTCTCTGACTTGTCTCCCCATCCTCTCAGCCGTAGTCCACAGTTCATCTTGTCCCTGAGCCACCTCTTGACCTGTACATACTCCGCACACAGCTCTTTCTATTTGCCTGAAGGCACTCTATCGTGATGTAATAATTTGCCTGTGTGTGTGTGTTAGGCCAGCGTAGAAGGCCCAGCACCTCATACAGAGCTCCTGACAAGCCCTCATGAGTGGTTCTCCAGTGCAGATGTGGACAACTTTGGAAAGCATACAGAAGCTAAAGAGCGTCTGTGAATCACCAGTGGGGTTTTCTAGTCTGCATGCTCACTGACTGATTTGTGAAAAGCAAAGGCCTGAGGGCTTCGATTGGCGGCCCAGGTGCACTGCATGTAATACTCCAGGGAGACTGGCACTTAGGAAATGGAAGTTTCATAGGCAGATAATCTCTCCTGGACCTTTGGGTTTGAGGAAGAAAAAAGCAGGAAGGAGAACAGAATTTTTACAGCCTTGTATATAAAGATTTTCTTGTAAAAGCCAACTTCAAAGGGAGAGAGAATATCGCTCCTTTCCAAGGAGTCTCATTAATTATCACAGCATCTTTGCAAGGGAAGCACATTGGAAGGAATATTTCTCAAATGAGGAAACTGAGTGTGAAATGGTTTGATTACTGGCAAACCAGAAAAATACAACCCAGTGCATTTCCAGACTCCTCTTCTAAAGTGTTAGCAACCTCCACCAGGCCATTTAGCCCCTCATTGAAGAAACATTTATGGAGACCCTGCTTTGTCCTGGGCACCATGCCAGGAGCCAGCAAATACGGTCCCTGACCCAGAGGATTTCATACATCACCTGATCACCAATGAAGTTTGCAAACAATTCAAACAGGCAGATATCGGTGACACAATGTGCTAAGTACAAGAATAGAACTATGAACAAAGAGCAAAAAAAAGGATCACAGAGGGGAGAGTGATTATTTTTGCCTGGGAAGATTAAAAAAGACTTCAGCTGAAATCTTTAGTTCATCACGAGATTTTGAGAGCTGGCATTAGCATAGCTCTGGATTACTATCTTGAATGAAGTTGTTAAGTGAGGACGATCGCTCCCTCCACAGAACAATGTTTTTTTTTTCATAATCTTACAGAACTAGTTATCAACAGTCCCACCCCCACCAGTATTTGAAATGAATTATGCAGTGAGTTGCCATCATCCTTAATATTAATTCAGTAATCACCATTTAATCTGCTAATGTTGAGACATGAGTTATCTCATTTAACTCTTACAACAAAATCTTTAAGTAAAAAATAATCATATCCCTATTTTATAGATGAAGCAGTTTAGAGATATCAAGCAATTTCCAAAGAGTTCACACTGCTATTTTGAGAACAGTCCCTGCTTGAATTAATGAGGGTCATTAGTTGTTTTGGTCACATGTATATTGAGTTATACAAATTAGCATTCATTTTTTTGTAGCTCACAATCAACAGCATTCATTTAATTAAATAAAAATAACATTGATCTTTCACATAAATTTTTTCCTTCTTCTCTCTCAGCAACACCTAAACTGCCCATTCCCCTAACCCTCTGAGTAGAAATGTGAGTAAAGTAACTATTTGGTTGTCGTATTATGGGCTACATAGTGAAGCTGATGGACAGTGGTCCCACAAGTTCAGAACACCTTTCATCTAAGCATTAATGGTGAGTTATACTTAAAGATACAGCATTTTTTAAGCTTCAGCTCAAAATATCCTTGACTGGGTGTGTTAAACCAAAGCACCTAATTAGAGATGACTTTAAGTAATACCTTTCTTTGTCACTTAATATCCTCTACACACGAAAATCCAGAGGTTTTTACCTATACCACAGAAACCTCACTTCCAAGGACACGATAATCACTCTGTAGACGTTTAGTCTCCTGAACTCAGACATTGGGAACTGTGAGACTCAACTCCACTAGTCCCACAATGGAAAATTCCTGATTACTTCATTCTTCCCACAGAGCTGAGTAGAATCCCCATAACAGATATCCATTTAAAGGAAAGTAACTTGCCAATGAATTAATTATTCAACATAGTTCAATAGTATAGAGTTGTCAGTATAGAGTCAGTATAGATGGTCCTTAAATGTTCAACTTTTAGTCTCAGATTGCCTCGTTTGAATTCCATTGCCTCTGCTTAGTAAGTGTGTAAAATTTGGGCTAGTTATTTAAAGTTATTAAATCTAACTTGTCTCAGTAGTGAAATACAGGTGATAACTGGTAGAGACAGCAAGTTGCCCTGAGACTTGATGGGTTTAGTTAAGATTTCAAAGAAGCCTGAACATCGGTAAATAAGATACCAGCGCCAGTACTAAAATCCTTTCTCCCCCTTTCCCACAGTAGTACAATAGCTGAATACATGACTGCTGAATTAGACTGTATTTCCTTGTCTTCCTTGTAACCAGGTGTGGCCATGACTAAATTATCTCTAATGAAATATTAATCAAAATTAGATGTGTCACTTCTAGGTCAGGACTAGGAATGGTGGAGGAGCACCCCTCATGCTCTCCTTCCTCTTCCTCCTGCTAGAAGTGGTAACAACAGAGGCAATCATGAGGAACCATCCTAGGTCCCTGGTTGACGCCATGGGAAGCAATATTCGCTGGATTCATGAGATAAATAGATTTCTACCCTGTTTGGGTCATTGCATTTGGGGGGTATCTATACAATAACAGTATCTAAATCATAAAGTATCTATAAGGAGTGAAAAAGGTAATGCACGTGCTCTTAGCACAGTGCCTAGCACATAACATGATTAAGCATCAGTTCTTAATGTGAGAAGATAGTGCAGTGGTTAAAAATGGGAGCTTAGTATCCAGGGTGTATTCAAATTTTGGCTGTTTTCTAAGACCTGTGTAAACTGAGAGACGTTTTGTAATAGGGAGAAAAAGAAATGAGGTCTCCTTTCTATTCAGGGTCTGAGAAACCTTGAGGGCAAAGCTGGGAATTCTCAGCATTGATACTAGCTCCCTTATGCAGGGAAAGGAAGCGAGTGCAGAGTTCCAAGGCCAGTGACTCAGAAGCCCTCGTTTGACCCAGAAAACCTCCAGCCAGATTATAGAAGGCACAAGGTCAAACAGATAAGAATCGAAAAGCCAAACAGAAGTCTCTAATTAATGCCAACAATCTGCTCTCTACAACTTTGGTTTGGTCACTGGTTGATAGTCAAATTAACTATCGTTCATTTCCTAGTACAGTCAGCTTACAATTAGGCATAATATTGAAGGGAAGTAATGACACTCATGATTTAAAATAAGTACTACAAAAATAATTTTATTTGGCTTTGGAATTGTGTGCATGTAGCATGTACAAGTACATTTACCATTTTATCATCTACACAGGGACTTGCTCCCTCCCAAAAGAATTGGGAACAATTGGTCCATATCTCTTTTTTGTTGTTAATTTTCTATTCCTGTGACTAACTTTACACAGAACTAAATAAAATCATGTGCTTCCTTACCAGTGTAATTATGTAAAATCATTTCTGGACTGTATTTTATTTAAAGAAGTTCAAGCATCTTTTCAATCTTAACTAACCCATTGGGTTTCTGGGAAATGTTCAATGTATCCTCTGTAGCACAGTAATAAGCTCTGCTGTGACTCTGGCTAAAAAATAGTGTCCAGGACACTGTGCTGTCCACCCACTTCTCTCTACCCCATTCCCTTCTGTATATGTGCCCTGCTATAAAAGGAGCATCAATCTAGAGAAGTGAAGTTCTTTAATGAACCATTTTCAGTTTGGTTGTTTTATTTTTAGTAGCTTCATTTTAGTGGGGCGCCTCAGGAAGAGGAGTATTTAAGGACTATAGGCAACTATTTGTTTCCTAACCTTTTGACCCAAGTTGAGTGTCTGGTTTTCTCCAGGCATATTCTATTATCTACAATGGCCTACACCAGGACCACAGTCCAAAGGGGTTAATTAACACAGGGAGGAAAAAAATAACCTGCACTCCTTAGCTACTGATAAGAGAGCAGCCATATCACCTCCTAAATCAGTTCCTAGAAACTCAAAGAAAGTTGGGTGAGTAAATTTTATTTAATATATTCCCTTCCATATAAATGTCTCCCTAAACCCTTAAACTCTGCTGGTGGTAAAAGCAATTTGATAATATTTAATAAAGATGAAGATGTGTACCCTGAAGGACCTAGCAATTCTATTCCTAGATATACACCATAGATAAGCACTCACATACGAGAACATGCACACATGTACATGTTCATTGTGGAATTGTTTCAGAAGGGAAAACTGGAAATAGCCTAAATGTCTACCATTAAGAGAATGAATGGAAGTCTATACCACAGTAAAAATCTATCCATTTTGATTTATTAAAATGTATATGTATGGGAGAGACCTTCAAGATGGCGGAGGAGTAAGACATGGAGATCACCTTCCTTCCCACAAATACATCAGAAATACATCTACATGTGGAACAACTCCTACAGAACACCCACTGAACGCTGGCAGAAGACCTCAGACCTCCCCAAAGGCAAGAAACTCCCCACGTACCTGGGTAGGGCAAAAGAAAAAAGAAAAACAGAGACAAAAGAATAGGGACGGGACCTGCACCAGTGGGAGGAAGCTGTGAAGGAGGAAAGGTTTCCACACACTAGGAAGCCCCTTCACTGGTGGGGACGGGAAGGTGGGAGGAGGCGAAGCTTCGGAGCTACGGAGGCGAGCACAGCAACAGAGGTGCAGAGGGTAAAGTGGAGAGATGCCCGCACAGAGAATCAGTCCCGACCGGCACTCACCAGCCCGAGAGGCTTGTCTGCTCACCCGCTGGGGCGGGCGGGGGCTGGGAGCTGAGGCTCGGGCTTCGGAGGTCGGATCCCAGGGAGAGGACTGGGGTTGGCGGCGTAAACACAGCCTGAAGGGGCTAGTGCACCACAGCTAGCCGGGAGGGAGACCGGGAAAAAGTCTGGACCTGCCTAAGAGGCAAGAGACCATTGTTTCAGAGAGCGGGAGGAGAGGGGATTCCTTCCCTGTCTGCTCTCAGAAGGCAGAGCACCACCAAAATGAGCTCCAGAGATGGGCATGAGCTGTGGCTCTCAGCTCGGACCCCAGAGATGGGCATGAAATGCTAAGGCTGCTACTGTAGCCACCAAGAATCCTGTGTGCAAGCACAGGTCACTATCCACAACTTGCCCCTTGGAGCCTGCGTGGCCCGCCACTGCCGGGGTCCCATGATCCAGGGACAACTTCCCTGGGAGAACACATAGCATGTCTCAGGCTGTTGCAACATCTTGCCAGCCTCTGCCGCCACAGGCTCGCCCTGCATTCCAATTATAACTACCGTACCTCACCCTCCCCCCGGCCTGAATGAGCCAGAGCCCCCTAATCAGCCGCTGCTTTAACCCCATCCTGTCTGCAAGGGAACAGATGCCTGAGGGCGACCTACACGCAGAGGCGGGGCCAAATCCAAAGCTGAACCCCGGGAGCTGTGCGAACAAAGAAGAGAAAGGGTGGTTTCTCCCAGCAGCCTCAGGAGCAGCGAATTAAATCTCCACAATCAACTTGATGTACCCTGCATCCGTGGAATACCTGAATAGACAACAAATCATCCCAAAATTGAGGCGGTGGACTTTGGAAGCAACTGTAGACTTGGGGTTTGTTGTCTGCAACTGATTTGTTTTTGATTTTTATGTTTATCTTAGTATCATTATTAGCGCTTGTTATCATTGGTGGATTTGTTTATTGGTTTGGTTGCTCTCTTTCTTCTTTTTATTATTGTTATTTTAATAATTATTTTCTATTTTACTTTTTTTTCTTTCTTTTTTTCCTCCCTTTTCTTCTGAGCCATGTGGTTGACATGGTCTTGGTGCTCTGGCTGGTGTCAGGCCTGAGCCTCTGAGGTGGGAGAGCCGAGTTCAGGACTCTGGACCACCAGAGACCTCCCAGGCCCATGTAATATCAATCTGCAAGAGCTCCCCCAGAGATCTCTGTCTCAATGCTAAAACCCAGCTCCACCCAACGGCCAGCAGATTCCAGTGCTGGACACCCCATGCCAAACAACTAGCAAGACAGGAACACAACCCCACATATTAGCAGAGAGGCTGCCTAAAATCATAATAAGTTCACAGACACCCCAAAACACACCACCAGACGTAGCCCTGCCCACCAGAAAGACAAGATCCAGCCCCACCTGCCAGAACACAGGCACCAGTCCCCTCCACCAGGAAGCCTACACAAGCCACTAAACAAACCTCACCCACTGGAGGCAGACACCAAAACATTGGGAACTACGAACTTGCAGCCTGTGAAAAGGAGGCTGCAAACACAGTAAATTAAACAAAATGAGAAGACAGAGAAATATGCAGCAGGTGAAGGAGCAAGGTAAAAACCCACGAGACCAAACAAATGAAGAGGAAATAGGCAGTCCACCTGACAAAGAATTTGGAGGAATGATAGTAAAGATGATCCAAAATCTTGGAAATAGAATGGAGAAAATACAAGAAATGTTTAACAAGGACCTAGAAGAATCAAAGAGCAAACAAACAGTGATGAATAACACAATAAATAAAATTAAAAATTCTCTAGAAGGAATCAATAGCAGAATAACTGAGGCAGAAGAATGGATAAGTGACCTGGAAGATAAAATAGGGGAAATAACTACTTCAGAGCAGAATAAAGAAAAAAGAATGAAAAGAATTGATGACAGTCTCAGAGACACCTAGGACAACATTATATGCACCAACATTCGAATTATAGGGGCCCCAGAAGAAGAGAAAAAGAAAGGGTCTGAGAAAATATTTGAAGTGGTGATAGTCGAAAACTTCCCTAATATGGGAAAGGAAATAGTCAATCAAGTCCAGGAAGCACAGAGAGTCCCATACAGGATAAATAGAAGGAGAAACATACCAAGACACATATTAATCAAACTATCAAAAATTAAATACAGAGAAAAAGTATTAAAAGCAGCAAGGGAAAAACAACAAATAACATACAAGGGAATCCCCATAAGGTTAACAGCTGATCTTTCAGCAGAAACTCTACAAGCCAGAAGGGAGTGGCAGGACATATTTAAAGTGATGAAAGGGAAAAACCTACAACCAAGATTATTCTACCCAGCAAGGATCTCATTCAGATTTGATGGAAAAATTAAAACCTTTACAGACAAGCAAAAGGTAAGAGAATTCAGCATCACCAAACCAGCTTTACAACAAATGCTAAAGGAATTCTCTAGGCAGGAAACACAAGAGAAGGAAAAGACCTACAATAACAAACCCCAAACAATTTAGAAAATGAAAATAGGAACATACATATCCATAACTACCTTAAATGTAAATGGATTAAATGCTCCAACCAAACGACATAGACTGGCTGAATGGATACAAAAACAAGACCCATATATATGCTGTCTACAAGAGACCCACTTCAGACCTAGGGACACATACAGACTGAAAGTGAGGGGATGGAAAAAGATATTCCATGGAAATGGAGATCAAAACAGCTGGAATAGCAATTCTCATATCAGAAAAAATAGACTTTAAAATAAAGACTATTACAAGAGACAAAGAAGGACACTACACAATGATCAAGGGATCAATCCAAGAAGAATGTATAACAATTGTAAATATTTATGCACCCAACATAGGAGCACCTCAATACATAAGGCAAATGCTAACAGCCATAAAAGGGGAAATCGACAGTAACACAATCATAGTAGGGGACTTTAACACCTCACTTTAACCAGTGGACAGATCCAAAATGAAAATAAATAAGGAAACACTAGCTTTACATGATACATTAAACAAAATGGACTTAACTGATATTTATAGGACATTCCATCCAAAAACAACAGAATACACTTTCTTCTCACGTGCTCATGGAACATTTTCCAGGATAGATCATAACTTGGGTCACAAATCAAGCCTTGGTAAATTTAAGAAAATTGAAATCATATGAAGTATCTTTTCCAACCACAATGCTAGGAGACTAGATATCAATTACAGGAAAAAATCTGTAAAAAATACAACACATGGAGGCTAAACAATACAATACTAAATAACCAAGAGATCACTGAAGAAATCTAAGAGGAAATCAAAAAATACCTAGAAACAAATGACAATGAAAACACGATGACCCAAAACCTATGGGATGCAGCAAAAGCAGTTCTACAGGGGAAGTTTATAGCAACACAATCCTACCTCAAGAAACAAGAAACATCTCAAATAAACAACCTAACCTTACACCTAAAGCATTTAGAGAAAGAAGAACAAAAAACCCCCAAAGTTAGCAGAAGGAAAGAAATCATAAAGATCAGAAATAAATGAAAAAGAAATGAAGGAAACAATAGCAAAGATCAATAAAGCTAAAAGCTGGTTCTTTGAGAAGATAAACAAAATTGATAAACCATTAGCCAGACTCATCAAGAAAAAAAGGGAGAAGACTCAAATCAATAGAATGAGAAATGAAAAAGGAGAAGTGAAAACTGACATTGCAGAAATACAAAGGATCATGAGAGATTACTACAAGCAGCTATATGCCAATAAAATGGACAACCTGGAAGAAATGGACAAATCCTTAGAAAAGCACAACCTTATGAGACTGAGCCAGGAAGAAATAGAAAATATAAACAGACCAATCACAAGCACTGAAATGGAGACTGTGATTAAAAATCTCCAACAAACAAAAGTCCAGGACCAGATGGCTTCACAGGCGAATTCTATCAAACATTTAGAAAAGAACTAACACCTATCCTTCTCAAACTCTTCCAAACTATAGCAGAGGGAGGAACACTCCCAAACTCATTGTATAAGGCAATCATCACCCTGACACCACAACCAGACAAAGACGTCACAAAGAAAGAAAACTACAGGCCAATATCACTGATGAACATAGATGCAAAAATCCTCAACAAAATACTAGCAAACAGAATCCAACAGCACATTAAAAGGATCATACACCATGATCAAGTGGGATTTATCCCAGGAATGCAAGGATTCTTCAATATATGCAAATCAATCAATGTGATACACCATATTAACAAACTGAAGAATAAAAAGCATATGATCATCTGAATAGATGTAGAAAAGGCTTCTGACAAAATTCAACACCCATTTATGATAACAACTCTCCAGAAAGCAAGCAGAGGGAACTTACCTCAACATAATAAAGGCCATACATGACAAACCCAGAGCCAACATTGTTCTCAATGGTGAAAAACTGAAACCATTTCCTCTAAGATCAGTAAAAAGACAAGGTTGCCCACTCACACCACCATTGTCCGACATAGTTTTGGAAGTTTTTGCCACAGCAATCAGAGAAGAAAAAGAAATAAAAGGAATCTAAATGGGAAAAGAAGAAGTAAAACTGTCACTGTTTGCAGATGACACGATACTGTACAAAGAGAACCCTAAAGATGCTACCAGAAAACTACTAGAGATAATCAATGGATTTGGTAAAGTAACAGGATACAAAATTAATGCACAGAAATCTCTTGCATTCCTATACACTAATGATGAAAAAACTGAAAGAGAAATTAAGGAAACACTCCCATTTACCACTACAACAAAAAGAATAAAATACCTAGGAATAAACCTACCTAAGGAGACAACAGACCTGTATGCAGAAAACTGTAAGACACCGAGGAAAGAATTTAAAGATGATACAAACAGATGGACAGATACTGGATTGGAAGAATCAACATCGTGAAAATGCCTATACTACCCAAAGCAATCTACACATTCAATGCAATCCCTATCAAACTACCAATTGCATTTTTCACAGCACTAGAACAAAAAATTTCACAATTTGTATGGAGACACAAAATACCCCGAATAACCAAAGCAGTCTTGAGAAAGAAAAAGAGAGCTGGAGGAATCAGGCTCCCTGACTTCAGACTATATTACAAAGCTACAGTAATCAAGACAGTATGGTACTGGCACAAAAACAGAAATATAGATCAATGGAAAAGGATAGAAAGCCCAGAGATAAACCCAAGCACATATGGTCACCTTATTTTTGATAAAGGAGGCAAGAATATACAATGGAGAAAAGATAGAATCTTCAAAAAGTGGTGCTGGCAAAACTGGACAGCTACATGTAAAAGAATGAAATTAGAACACTCCCTAACACCATACACAAAAATAGATTCCAAATCGATTAAAACCTAAATGTAAGGCCAGACACTATAAAACTCTTAGAGGAAAACCTAGGCAGAACACTCTATGACATAAATCACAGCAAGATCCTTTTTGACCCATCTCCTAGAGAAATGGAAATAAAAACAAAAATAAACAAATGGGACCTAATGAAACTTAAAAGCTTTTGAACAGCAAAAGAAAACATAAACAAGATGAAAAGACAACCCTTAGAATGGGAGAAACTATTTGCAAGTGAAGCAACTGACAAAGGATTAATCTCCAAAATTTACAAGCAGCTCATGAAGCTCAGTATCAGAAAAACAAACAACCCAATCCAAGAATGGGCAGAAGACCTAAATAGACATTTCTCCAAAGAAGACATACAGATTGCCAACAAAAACATGAAAGGATGCTCAGCATCACTAATCACTAGAGAAACGCAAATCACAACTACATTGAGGTATCACCTCACACCAGTCAGAATGGCCATCATCAAAAAATCTACAAACAATAAATGCTGGAGAGGGTGTGGAGAAAAGGGAACCCTCTTGCACTGTTGGTGGGAATGTAAATTCATACAGCCACTATGGAGAACAGTATGGAGGTTCCTTAAACAACTAAAAACATAACTACCATACGACCCAGCAATCCCACTACTGGGCATATACCCTGAGAAAACCATAATTCAAAAAGAGTCATGTACCAAAATGTTCACTGCAGCTCTATTTACAATAGCCAGGACATGGAAGCAACCTAAGTGTCCATCGACAAATGAATGGATAAAGAAGATGCGGCACATATATACAGTGGAATATTACTCAGTCATAAAAAGAAATGAAATTGAGTTATTTGTAGTGAGGTGGATGGACCTAGAGTCTGTCATACAGAGTGAAGTAAGTCAGAAAGAGGATAACAAATACCATAGGCTAAGACATATATATGGATTCTAAAAAAAAAAAAAATGTTTCTGATGAACCTAGCAGCAGGACAGGCATAAAGACACAGACGTAGATAATGGACTTAAGGACACGGGGAGGCGGAAGGGTAAGCTGGGATGAAGTGAGAGAGTGGCATGGACGTATATACACTACCAAATATAAAATAAATAGCTAGTGGGAAGAAGCCACATAGCACAGGGAGATCAGCTCGGTGCTTTGTGTCCACCTAGAGGTGTGGGATAGGGAGGGTGGGAGGGAGACACAAGAGGGAGGAGATATGGGGATATATGTATATATATAGCCGATTCACTTTGTTATAAAGCAGAAACTCACACAACATTGAAAGTAATTATACTCCAATAAAGATGTTAAAAAAATCATAATGAGGTATCACCTCACACTGGTCAGAATGGCTATCATCAAAAAGTCTACAAATAATAAATGCTGGAGAGGATGCGGAGAAAAGGGAACCCTCCTCCTACACTGTTGGTGGGAATGTAAATTTGTTCAGCCACTATGGAAAACAGTATGGAGGCGCCTCAAAAAACTAAAAATAATGCTACCATATGATCCAGCAATCCAGGAAAAAAAACCCTCTAATTCGAAAAGATACATGCACCCCAGTGATCTTAGAAGCACTGTATATATACAGTGGAATATTACGCAGCCATAAAAAGGAATGAAATATCTCCATTTGCAGCAACATGGATGGACCTAGAGAATATTATGCTAAGTGAAATAAGTCAGACAGTGAAAGACAAATACTATATAATATCACTTATTTGTGGAATATAAAAACAATACAAATGAATCTACATACAAAACAAGAAGAGACTTATAGACATAGAAAACAAACTTATGGTTACCAAAGGAGGATGGGGGGGGTGGGACAAACTGTGAGTATGGGATTAACATTTACAAACTACTATACATAAATAGATAAGCAACAAGGATTTACTGTACAGCAGAGGGAATTACATCCAATATCTTATAATAACCTATAATGAAATATAATCTGCAAAAAAAGCCCAACTGTATCACTATGCTGTACACCTGAAGCTAACACAATTTTGTAAATCAACTATACTTCAATAAATTAAATCAAAATAAATTAAAAATTAAAAAATAATAAATAACACTTATAAATATGTATATATACAAAAACATAATATTAAATGAAAAAAGTCAATGGTGGACTTTTGTGTTCACTATACCACTTGTATAAAAATCAGAATGTATAAAGCAAAACTAAATATTGCTTATGGTTATATATAGCTATTGCTGTAGCTATATAAAATTTAAAAACATATCTAGTAATAATCAAAGCTCAAATTCAAAATAGTGGTTATCTCAGAGCAGTGATGAGAAGGTAAGAAAACAATGGGCTCCAGGAAGGTACCAAGTAACTCAACCAAAAATCTAATGTTTTATTTAAAAGATCGGAGTAAATATGGCAGAATATTAAAATTTGTCAAAGCTCTGTGGTACACCCATGAGTGTTCATTATATTATTTTCTAAATTTTGCTTAGGCCTGAAATATAGGACTTTCCCAAGTGGTCTCTCCACGGCTGGGTATGACTGGGTGTCACTGTATCACTGATGTTTACAACAAGGAATGTCAGTCATTGCTTTTACAAACAGCAACAGCTAAGAATAAGCCAGCATGTGGTGGAGGGAAGGTCTCAAACCATCTTCAACTGCCATGGAACTTCAAGCAATAGCTAACAACATTATAGATCAAGCATTTATATCTGGGCTAGATGGAGTGCTTAACATGTACCATCTCCTGTGCTCCTTGCAACAATTCCAGAGTGAAGATACTATCACCACCCCCTTATTATACATGAGGAATCCAAGTTGTATAAAGTAATCTGGTCAAGATTCCACGGTGAGTGGAGAAGCCAGGAGTCAAACCAGGCCACCACTCTATACTACCTCCGCATGATTCGTGGCCATTGTCTTTACAAATAGTTACTTTTCAGAATTTCGGGTTCAAAAGTTCACTGGGGTTCCCAAAATAGGAGGTTCGGGAATCACTGTGTAGCAACCCTCTGCACTGTCTGAGGCTCTGCACAGAACCGTCCCCTGCTACACACCTGCCTAGCCCAGCTGCCACTGCGTGATCCACACTACACCTCGGTAAACTTGAAAGCTGGCCTGTCAACAAGACCTTGACTCAGGAGTCAGTTTGGCCAAGACCTCTCCCCATGACAACTCTGGAGGCGGCAATGTTCATTCACAGTTCAGATCTATTCAGCGTCAAGCCTGAAACAGAGATGTCGTAAATCCCATCAAAATCTCCTCCATTATGTGACACACTTTGTTAGGACAGAATAAGGGGTTCGGCTCTGTTGGACCAAATCAAGTTAGTCTATGTGGAGTACCACATTTTAGATTCAAATCCCTGCTAAACCCTCTGCTTAGGTTCGTGGTTAACAATATTTTTATATCTGTCTGCAGAGATGACAGGCAGCCCAGCTCTCAAGTGGGCCCAGCGGCCTCTGAGCGGCTGCTTTTAGAGGCAAGCTCCACACATGAGAGGCAGAAATCTCACCACCCCAGTGTCTCCTGATTAGCCTGGAGAAAAGCTGAATGACAAACATGTTTCCAATCTGCCTGGCCCATGCAGGGAAATGGGGCAATCTGGCCTAAAAAGGGATTTAGACTTTTGTTGCGTGCAAGGGAAGGGGGACAGAGGAAAAAAAGCTGATTTAAATCCATCCACAACGCTTTCTCACTTGGTGATCTCTCAGATAAGAAGCAGACTGGCTGTGGTTCAGACCCCTATCAGGCCTGTGTATCATCCGCCTTGCTGCTAGGTAGCCGTGGACCTCTCAGACAGCCGTATACTGTAGAGATTGTTGCACCTGGTCATTTCAGACCACTTGCTCTTTTGGCCAGAATCTTGTGATGTGTTTGTTGATTAATAAAATTGGCCTACAGTAAAATTCTCTATAGGACTTCTAGATTAAAATAGGCATCAGTAACAGTGTATGCATTACCTAGTTAGCTATTCAGTTACACGAATCATACTACCCTACGTTAGTTGCAAAGTCGTGCAAAATGTGACATCAAATAGTCACAACGCTCATGTGGCAAAGGCTAAGTGTTAAAATATGTGATTTATTTATTGGAGATACTGCATTAAGAGCGAATATTTTCATTTCTCTCTTCCCAGTAGAGAGAAGAGTCCCACAGATACTGAAAATATACATAGTTGAAGCAGAGCTTCTTTTAACTATGTAAAAGTCAATAAATCGTTTGTCACCTTCAGGTGGGCAAGGTTTGGGTGCTAAAGATTTTTGAAAAATCCACAAGCCACATGGAAATATGTCCTCTAAAAGCATACATTCTGGCTTTAAACACATCTTTTTTTCTTTCTTCAATGCATTCATTTGAGCATTGTTAATATTATGCTACTGCAATGAAGGGCAGGGTTCAGGGGAATCTCTCGCCTCCAAGGGTCCCTTTCCTGGGTGCAGATACGAGAAGAGCACTTATAAGATGGCTGCTGCTGTACCTCGTGTCCGCCAGGCTAAGTCCAGGGCGTCTTGCTCTGTTGGCATCAGTACAGTGCTTCTTCAAACACAATTATCGAGACAGTCTTCAGTGACCTCTTATTGCTGCCGTATTTGGGAAACCGCATTCAGATGCAGATTGGCCTAAATCCTATCAACCCGTTCAACCATGTGTGAGTGTGCATGCGTGCACACGCACATTTGTGAACAGAACATCACACACGTATTTGTACTTAGATAAATTCTCCCTAGAGCATTTAAACCCCTACCCCCCAAATTTCCAAAATGAGGAGAGATGCTTATTTTCCCAGCAACTTTGTCAATTGCTCTTGTGCTCTTCTTATAAATATTTCATAGCAAATATTTAACATGATTCTTTCCCCAATCGGATCAGCTTTGAAAAGCTCCTCAAAGCGAATTCTCCCCTAACAATAGCTTGATGCAAAAGCTTTTTTTCCTTCTCTTAAGCACAGGGTCTGCTGCCATAGCAGCAGGAATAGTTCTTACCTAATGGAAAAGAAAAGATACTTTACGTTAATTCAGTAGTCGGTAAAGGCAGCGGCAGGCGCAGCATACGCATACCTTGCGCTGCCAACACGGAGGCCCGGCTTACCTTGACCTCCCCTCCCCCGGCAGGCCTGCGGACTGTTGCCCAGCCTACATTAGAACTGTAATGGGAAGGGACAGGTTTATGTAAATGATCCGCATACGGATTTTGCTCTTGTAAAACAGAGCAGTTACTTTGGGCTTTCTAATTATTTCATGCCTTGTGGTTCTCTGATGGGGCAGAGATGACTATACTTGAAAAGTACCCTGTGATTGACAGACTTCTGTCCCCCTGGAGCTCATTAGGGCTTCAGCTTTGGAAGATGGGAAATAACCCTACCAGGCACCAAAAAAGAAAAAAGAATTCACCCCAGCACTAGTGATTCTGTAGGTTCATTTCTTCAGACTTATGTTTTGTTGGAGAAACAGTGTTATCAGGAAAGTGCAATATTGCCTTCCTGATCCAAACAGACTCTCTGCTTTGGTGCTTTTGATTCTTAAAACCAGCATTTAGAGTCACACAGGCTGTACAATGTAGAACTTGAAGGGTATGAAATGCCAATAGGATTTTTCACAAGGAAGTGGGAAAAAGAGGTGGGTGAGAGATGCAGCATGCCATATGCCATAAGGAGCATAAGGAGGAGCTACAAACTCGAACCAACTCCAACCGCTGCTGTCACTCTGCAGTCAGCATGACCTGTTCCTAAGTCAAGTTGGCAGAGAAATCAATGAAGGGGGCAAATAAAGTGGAAAAATTGATTTGGAAAGTCTGAATGTCCCCTCAGGTTACATACGCCCTGCTGAGAAGAAGAAGGTACTGGGATTCGGGCAAGGTTGTGAAAAGAAAAAAATCCATAAAGCTGGAAAGACTTTAAGGTTCATTGATTTTAGTCTTCCCATTTTATGGGTCAGAAAATCAAGAGGCAGAGCAGTCACACAGTGAGCTAGCAGTACGGCCAGAACTAGTCCACAGCTTTCTATCCAGTACCCATTTCTCTCAGTCAGAACCAGGAAGGGGATAGGATTAGGGGAGATCAGGTGACATGATGTCTGTCAGTGGATGAGGTTCCAAGATGAGGAGGCCAAGATCTGTTAGTCCAAATATAGTGGGGTCAGATTTGTAGCCACTACACTTAGATGTGTAAACATTGGACCATCCTCTGTGTTTCTGTAACTGATCTTGTTTTCAAGCCACATATCACTGGGTAGTAAGGAAAACAAATCAAACTTAGCCTCAAATAGCACAAGTTTACTACCTCACATTTCTGTGGATCAGAAGTCCAGGCACCACAGGTGAGTTTCAGCTTCAGGGGAAAGTGCTGGGGATGCTGTCTCATCAGGAGGCTTGTCTGGGGCAGGTTCACGTCCACGCTCTTGTGGTCATTGGCAGGAGTCAGATCTCCAGGGTGCTGGCTGAGGGACTCGGTGCTTTGCTGGCTGTTTGCCACGCCCCATCCCCCCAACCACGGCAGCTTATTCTGTGAAAACCAGCAAGGGGCAGGGTCTGTAGTAAGATACACATCACACTAACGTGTGACCTAATCACAGAAGTGACACACCGGGGAAGGGGGTTCTGCAGGATGTGCGTGCTATGAGGCAGGCTCATGGCCATCTGGGGCCTGCCTGCCACAGGGAAAGACCCACTGCTTCTGTAGCCCTCACCCACCTGGCTTTGGGTTTCCTGGTTTGAAAGCAGATTCCTGAGAGGCCAAGATAAACAATGTTCCAAGTTGCCAGGGGAATTGGATGAATGATTATGGGGCTGCAAGGAGCAGTTGTAAAATAAAAATTTAAATTCTACACAAATGATACGTAACTTTTCAGAGGAGATAGGCCCTCTTAAGGGTCTACTTCTCAGGGACCCAAAATTGCCATGAAGGGAACACACGCACCCATGCAAACCCTTCCCAGAGAGCAGACTTTGGGTGGGAAGGAACTCATCCCTTTCACCCACTTTGTTCCCTTGGAGGGTCCAGAGGTAGAAACACAAACGTGTATATGATTTTTTTTAAAACAAACAGCAGCATGTTATGCATTCTTCTTCTGTATTTCACTTTTTTCACATAATAGTATATCTTGGAGTTAATTCCACATAAATCAAAACCTCCTAATTAAAGTAAGTTCAGTGTCTCTCAGTTTAAAAAAAAAATTCATTCAGCTTAGTTTATTTTCTTTGGATAAATATTCAGTCAAGTTCAACGTCCAAACTTCCTACCAGGGCCCTTCAGCTTCTTTTAAAAGTTCCTCAATCCCCTGGCCTACTCCCCCAAGAGGGCACCTGGGTATGTTGTGTATCTTTGCAGTGACTAGAGGAACTGACTGGTGTAAGTTCAGGTGTGTTTGCTGTTCTCTGGTCTTTGATGCCTCTTCAGCTATGTCCACTGTCAAGGAAATGCACATGCAGATAAGGCACCAGCTTCCCTTCACCTCATCACCATGAAAGCAAGCAAGTTTCCCTTGGATCCAAGAAGTTATCTTGGAACCTAAGAGGGAGAGGGAGACTATTTCTTCAAAATGACATTATATTAAACTATAGGATACAAAGATACTCTTTTATATTTGGCAAATTTTAGTACAACCGCATGCCTTCATATCACACTTCCCTGCCTCCATCATTGACAATGAAGGGTTCAGTGAGGAAGCCTGAGTCAGTTATGCAAAATAAAGCAGTTACCATTAATTGCACACTGACCCAAACTGTGTAAATTTTGACCCCCTGCTATATACAAGCATACTTTGTTTCACTGAACTTTGCTTTATTGCACTTTGCAAATACTGCCTTTTTTTTTTTTTTTTTTAACAAATTGCATGTTTGTGGCAACACTGTGTTGTCAGATGATGGCTTGCAATTTTAGCAATAAAGTATTTTTAAATTAAGGTCTGTACAGTTTTTTAGACATGATGCTATCGCACACTTAATAGACTACAGTTTAGTGTAAACATAACTTTTATAGGTACCAGGAAACCAAAAAATTCGTGTGACTCACTGTATTGCGATATTTGCTGTATTTTGGTGGTCTGGAACTGAACCTGCGGTATCTTTAAACCATGCCTGTATAAGCAAAACAGAGCCAGGAAAGAAGGCAGAAACCATGAACTGGAAATGAGGCAGTAAGTCAGGGGCCGGGGGAGAAAGTAGACCAGGTAAAAGTAGATAGATGGGCGTATGGAAAGAAAAAGGCCAGCCTCCAACAGAGGCATGCTGCAAAACTTCCAAGTTAAAGAACAGACAAAGGAGGAAAGCTGCCCAACTCATTTTAAGAGTTAACAAAACATTGATTCTCAAACCAGTATGGACAGCACAGGAAAAAAAGTACAGGCCTATCTAACCTATGAATATAGATGGGAAAAAACCTATATAAATTACTATCTAAGTGAATCTAATCATGTGTTTAAAAAAAACCCAGTTCAGTTTATTCCAGGAATGCAACAATGGTATAATATCAGAAAACCTATCTTAAAAGAGAAAACAGAGGAAAAGCTAGGAAAAGAAAATCTGTGAATCCAAAAGGTATTTCATGAACTTTAACATTTAGTTATGATAAAATAATAATAGTCTCAGTAGTCAGGAATAGAAGGGAAGTCCTTTAATCTGATAGACCTTATACCAAAAGACTAAGGTCAATGTGATAGTTGATGGAGAAACCTTATAAACTATCAGTTCCTTTAAGGTCTTGAACAAAACAAAGTTATCATGATCTCTGTCACTATTTAACCTGTTACTGGATGTCCTCATCAATAAAAATTAAAATAGAAGACAAGAAAAAAAGCATTGTAAGATGTGGTAGTTTAAATATGTCTATAAATTCTAATAGTATCTTCTACAAGTGGAGCCTAACTTCTCTCCCTTTGAGCTTGGGCTGGACTTAGTGAATTGCTTCTAACAAATAGAATAAGATGAGGTAATGCTGTGTGATTTCTGATACCAGGTCATATTCCTGGATTACTGACCTCAGAGACTGTATGATAATAAATGTCTGTTGTCTTTAACTGCTAAGTTTTGGGATAATTTGTCTGAAGCAATTGATAACTGATATGCAAGCATTAGAATAAAATATATTAAATCATCATTCCTGTAAAGCAACTATACTCCAATAAAAATTAATGTTAAAAAATCATCATTCATTGCTGACAACATAATCATCTATGTAGAAAATCCATCAGCACTAACAAACTATTAAGATTAGTGAGAGTTTAGCAAATTTGCCTTAACACAGGATCGACTTACAAAAATCCAGTGTTCTATACCAGCAATACCAAACGAGAAAATAAAGTATCATTCACAAGAGTAGCAGAACTGTAATGTATCTGGGGGTCAACTTTACAATGAATGTACAAGACATTGCTATGGAAAAGTATTAAAATTCTATTAAAAAATATAAGAAGACTGAATAAATGGAGACATACTACATTCATGGTTGCTGACTTAATGTTAAAGATACTTCAAATCTTCTTCAATTCATGTATAATTTTGATGCGAAGACAGTAAAAATTCCAGGCAGATTTCCCACCTGCCTGGATGGCTTACCATCACCCATCACTGTCCTCCGAACACCAAACACTCTGCCTTTGTCACTAGAATTCCTCACGTTGCCTTTGGCTGGGTCTATATCAAGGGCCTATCTCACCACAGCTGCCATGTCTCTTCCATCTCAGTCCACCTCAGAGTCATGTGCTCTGGATCACCTTGTTTTTTACTGAGCTCCAAGCTTCTGTTGCGCTACGATGAGGGCAAATGAAGAAGGACGAAAAGAATGAGGAGGAAGGAGGAGGACCAACAACAATAACAACATTTGGATGCTGTGAAGATAGGACCCCTCTGAATACAGTTGTATTAAGAAACTTATGAAACTTTCATTATGAGACCATAAGATGAGAGCCCGATGATTATCAATTCATTTGAATAAGCCCATGGGGTATTTATTTGCATTAATGAAAACTACTAGAAGTGAGGACTTTTATGCCAAGTTTACAAAAACATATCAGAAGAAAAGATGCCAGAACTGTGTGGTAATCCTAGTTAGCAGACCAATGCAAACAACATTTTTACTGTCTTCGTGAATGAAATAGTAGGTTAAAAATTTACAAGCTCATTTAGACTTGGTGTAGAGAAGGAGAGAGATAAAATGAAATAGGGCTCTATCAAAAAAGAACATAGGATTACCAAACCAGAAGTTCTTTTCATTCATTGGCCAAGAAAGGCTATAGTTGATGAGGAATGCAGTCAAAAAAAGACATCCTGTAGCTATGAGCTAAGAATCATCTGATTGCACTGACTAGTCAAATGACTCAGCAGTGAAGGATTTGACTCAATGCAAAGGCAAATATTGGCCCTTTACCTAGAATCTGCACTCCCTCTAACATATTCACACCCCACTTCTCCTGACTTATTCCTATTCATGCTTCAAAACAACTCTATGTCAACAGCTGTGGAAGGCTTTCCTTTATACCTCTTCCTTCCACCTCGGTTTCCATTAATTGCCCTCTCAGTTCACCCTGCCTTGCCCCCTTCCTAGACCTGTCACCCAAATAGGATTACTTTATTCATCTCTTTCCCTACTAGACTTTGAGCTCTTTAAAGGCAGGGGCTGTGTCTTTAATTTCTGTCTTCCAAAGACCCAACCTAGCACCTTAAAGATAGTAGTCTCTCAATAATATTCACTCAATGAATGAATGAGTGAATGAATGCCACTGCTTGCTATAAAAAGAGAATTAGATGTGATCTCTATAAAGATAAAGGGAAAATGTAGGCATAAGAGAATAGCATCATCGAGCCAGATGAGAAGTACAAGTAAGAAGAAGGAAAGAAACAGCAAAAGTGCCCAAAGGCATGGAGGGAAGTCATAGGAGACTAGAAGCAAAGAAGGAGGTGGTGGGTAGGAATTTTAGAATAAACAACAGAGAAAAGTAACAGAGATATAGTTCAGGCTGTGATAGAGGGAAAGGCAAAGGAAAATATTTCCAAAACCTGAAGATAAACGAGAGAGTGTAATGAAAAGACAAGAGGAAGAAAGTAACTGTTGAGAAGTGAAGACAGGGTGGGCAGTTTGCAGAAGACATAACCTTATCAAAGGTTCCTACAGAAGAAGGTGAAGGAGGAAGAAATTAGGGAAACTAAGGAATGGAAAGGGTAAAGGGATATAAGACAATGAATGCCCGAGAAGCTCTATGAAGAACAGACATACCAAACTGAAGAGAGAAGTAATAACAGTTAACATTTGTTGAGTATTTCCTCAGTCCACTGTGCTAATTTATGTCTTATTTGGTTTATTCTTCATAGCAGCTGGCGGTATGTTACAGATGAGGAAATGATGACCCAGAAAAGTAAAGTTTCATGTTTAAATTCACACAGTAAGCGATGGAAATGGGACATTGATCCAACTCTTTTGGCCTCTGGAGCTTAGAACATGAGACAAAAAGGAGGGAGACAAATAAACCATGGGAGGAGGAGAGGAACAAAAGAGTTTTGGAGGAAGCCCAAGTGTACCAACACATTCATCAAACAGGTAACACACAACTCCAAGTGCAATTGTACAATACAAATAGAGAGAGAACGTTAGGATTTGGCCTTCCATGTTCTGAGGGAGTAACTTATGGGAAAGAAAAACAAGAAGGAGTGTTTTCTTTTATGCATTAGAGTCTGAGAATTTCTCTGTAGGAAGAGACACAAACTTGTGCCTTAGAGAAGGCAGTACAAGCTGAAAGCAAACTCCTACATCTCTACATGGGGCCCTAGTTTCATGAGAAAGTGGGCAGTTCTCTACTTGATAAAGTGGGGGGGAGGAATTTCAGTTTGGGGGGAGAAAATGCATGAAGGAGGAAGGGGGAAGGAGTAGGCAAGGATGTGGCTTTAGGAAAAGCGGGCTGTGGCAAAAAATGTTCCCCAGCCAAGAGAGCAGCCTGAGATGAAATGGAGAACTGAAACATCTACTTGGGGTTTATGAAGTGTTGCTATGGGGTTGAGTTAGAATTAGGGTTAGAGATCCCTATGCAGTCTTCTGCAAAAGTAATGAAAAATAAATTTTAGCATTCTGAATACGGTTGGATTTCTTATATAAAATGTTGAAGGGAGCCAGGTCAGAATTCAGTTTTATGCGGAGTCAAGACAGCCTGTTTGACAAGAGGAGGGCTAAATCTGAATTGCATACATAATAATAGCTTTCAAACAAATCCATGAGGTATCATATATCAAAAGCCTGGAAAACTAAAAGTCATACCTATGTGCCAGCAAACTGTACTGCTTGGACTTCATCATATGGAAATAATAGACGATACACATGAAGACTTTTGCCTGCCGTTATTTTATCGCAGAAATAATGTGAGGAAAATGAACTGCCCAGCAATAAGTGATCGGTTAAATAAATGATGATGAATACTTACAGTTGAATACTACCCACCCACAAAAAATTACACTGTAGAGTTACTTATTCATTTGGCAAATATTTATTGAGTGCCTTCAATGTGGCTAGCACTGTTCTAGGCACTGATGACTAACTGAGAACAAGTAAATATCTCTGCCCTCCTGGAATTTACATTTGGCTGGAGGAGAAAGACAATACCCAAGTCAACAAATAAATAAGCAATATAATTCAGATGGTGATAAGTGCCAGGCAGAGTAAAGAAGGAAGGAAGATAGAGATTGACTCAAGTGTAGAAGTTTTGGCTGTTTTATTACGGTGCTCCAGGGAAGTTTCGCTGAGCACAGAATCGGCTACACCACAGGGCAATGTGTCCTCTGGCCAGAAGGGTTCCTCTTTGGGGAATCAGGATCTCTATACTACTTGAACAGCTCAGATCTGAGAGGACAGGAAGCACAAAATTCCCAGTGTGTAACTGAGGGTGATGGTAGCAGGACCACTCTTACTCCCACCCGTTGGTTCCTAGATTCATGTGTTCTACCTATGGAGACACTCATCAGTTACGTTTGTTGATTTAAAGTTGAGCACCGCATTCTCAAAGATGGTCCCCATCCTCACAAGCACCACCAAGCTGACGCTTTAGCTGTGAGTTCAACTTGTTCCATCATTCTGCCAGGCTGGCAACTTCTGGGTGGTGCAATTTGCAATAGGACTGTGGATCCCATGGGTCTGGAAAGTTGGCTGCTGGGGCTGATGTGATGTTATTTGGGATCCTGTAGAGGTGGATCAAACACTTTGTAAGCTTTCAGGATACTCTAGTAGCTGAGGTCCTGAGGGCAAATCCATATTCCAAACATGTGTCTCTTCTAGTCAATACAAATGTTGCCCTTTCCAGGGTAGAAGGGGCAACGGGTTAATTTGCCAGAGGTAGCCAGTGGTCTATCTGGGATTCAGAATTGGTCTCTGTTACAGACAGCTTGAAGGCTATATTGTCTTTGGTGGGTGAGATTGCATAGGGATCCCTAACCCTAACCCTAACCCAGGTTCACAGCAAAACATTTCAAAAATTTCAGTTCAGTTCAGTTCAGTAGCTATTTCAGTTCTAACATCTCTCTAAGGCTGCTTTCTTGGTCAGGGAACCTTTACTCTCCACAGAGCCTTGTTCTTGCTAGCTTACTCTTCTTTTCCACTCTCAGCCTCCACGGCTACCGTGTTCACACATCCATTGCGCCAGCACCAGGGTGATGACAGATGCAGGCTGGTGTCAACTGGTCCAGTTCTGCCTACTTGGTTGCTTAGCTCCTCTTCTATGGTCAGTGCTTTCTGCTGGGCATTCATTAACATGTGATATGAAGCCCATTTTATTGGGTGGCTCATTCCATCTTCATCTACCTGCCTCTACACCTTGGAAGATCTTCCAATCTTTCTCCTTCTAGGTTCCTAACCGGCTGGCTAAGCTATTTGCCACTGTCTCTGAGTCTGTATATCCTCACCTCAGGCTACCCTCTTTCCACACAAAGTGGTGCTATAGGGAGAATTTTCTGCCCTCCCCACAGGAGTGGTAGCGCAGCTGTTGTCCCTTTTTAGTTTGCACACACGTGCCGGGCTGACCCACCCATGAACCAAAGAGGGCTTTTCCCTCCTCAGTCAGTTGGTCATAAAGGATCCCCAGAGGGCCACACATGTGAGCTGAGGGAGCAGAACAGTGGTGGGTGACATGGGGCCCGGTCCACCTGTGCAGCTTTCTCGTACTCTCCAGCCTTACTCAGGCTTGATCCTGATGTGCCACATGCATTGTGTGATGATTCGTACTGGGCCCATCGGACGGTATGACTTGGTGGTCTGGCAGGACCAGCTCAAGATGGGAGGTTCTGGTGGCCTGGTCACTCGGTGTCCTATAGTCAAGCAGACCATCTCTACTAGGGCACAAGGCTTGGAACTGTTTTCAAAAGATGTATAATTCTCCACTGCAGATGGCATTGTCCACTCCTGCTCCAGAAACCCAGGGGCCAGTGTAGTGATTCTTCCACTGGGGGCTATCATAAACTCCCCAGGGTGTCCTCTCCCACCATGACATCTCTATAACCACAGGGTCTGCTGGATGCTAGGGCAGAAGTAGCAGGGCTGCTTGCCCCACAGCCTGGACCCACGACAGAACTCTTTCTTAATTTCTAACTCAAAGCCAATGGCTTTTTGTGTCATCTGAAATATGGATCAGAGCAGTGTTTGCAGGTATGGAATATGCTCCCTCCAGAACTCAAAGAGGTTTATGAAATGCTATGCTTTCTTCTTTGTGGTGGGAGATACAAGATGCAATAATTTTCCCTTCAGTTTGGAAGGGATTAAGCGATTTCTTCCCATGCCCAGACCACTGAATTCTCAGGCACTTCACTAATGTGAGTGTCTCTGAATCTTTGTAAGGCTTATCTCTCACCCTCTGGTGGGCATGTGTCTCACCAGAAGACCAGCCACTTCTTGCTCATTTATCTGACTGATGTGATGTCATCACTCTAGTGGACCAGTGTGATGTTCTACAGAACATCCAGCCATTCAAGACCCTTTGGACTATATTATGATAGAGAACAGGAGAGTTGATATAGCCCTAGATTAAGATTGCAAATGTAAACTGTCATCCATTCCAAATGGGTTTGAACTGGTTTTGATCATCTTTCCTTATAGAGATGGAAAAAAAAAAAATGTGCCAGATCAATGGCCACATATCATGTACTCAAGGCCTTGTTAATCTGCTGTAGCAAAGATACCATATCTGGCACAGCAGCTGCGATTGTAGCTACTGCACACTTAAGCATGCAGTAGCTCCCTGTCGTCCGCCAAAATCCATCTGGTTTTTTCAGGGGCCAGGCTGATGAATTAAATAGAGATGATGGGGCCCAGCAACTCAGCATCCTTTAGTCTTTAATTACTAAAGACTGGCTGGGATGTGATTTTGGTTTTAATGCATTATTTTGGCTGGGAGTAGGGAGGGGGTTGCAGGGTTCAGAGCTTCCACTTGGCCTTCGCACCATGACACGTCTGATTCCAAAGGCAAAGGAAACAATATAGGAATTCTGCCAAATACAAAGTATATCTTCTCCCAATAGACTTTTGGGATAGGGAAATGATCACTGGGTCCATGGACCCAGTGGACGCATGATGAGCCAAAGCTGGGCCAGGATTCTGTTTATTCAGGTCTCTGGGTATCAATGTTAACTTCAACCCTGAAGGAGAAAGGCCTCTGAAGTGTCTTCAATCAAGGAGGCAGGGCTCATCTTAAAGGGTGAAGAGTATACTATTTTCTGCTGGTTCAAAGCGTTCAGAGGAATCTGAGACCCAAGATTTTGGGGTTCAGAACCCCAGAGGTCTCCATTCCATGTGCCAGGGACCCATTCTTTCCTAGCCTACCTGCCTCAGTTGAGAATTAAACTTTCTTGAGAGCTCTGTGAATTTTATGATTAAGTCCTGGTCTTGGTCCTTAGCTTTCTGTAGCCTCTGACTGTAGAAGACTAGAGTACTTAATGAGCAATCAAGGAAGCCCTCTGGCTTTCACTCTTACCAATTTAGCTGTCAAATAATCACTCTCAGCCTTTCACTGTTTTTTTCCAAAAAGTGTCAGTTGAGCTTAGCAATAGCTACCCAGTTCTGCTGACCTTACGTTATTTCTTTCATATTTATTAACATCTGATACATCTCACCAGCTGTTGAATTTTCTTCCACCAGTTTCCCATCAGGAAAGCTTTGACAGTGCTCTGCTTCCCCGGGCCAGGGTTTGTTTATGCTCTGTCCACCACCACTCGTGGGGTCCTCACTGCCAGCTAGGGGGCAAGTGACCCAGCTCCAAATTTCTACCTCAGTGTCAGCTTTCTCAGACCGCTTCCAGTACCAACTGTTATAGACCAGCCTCCCTATAAAGAAAACTCTGAGACAGAAATTAGCACATGAGGGGCTTCCCTGGTGGCACAGTGGTTGAGAATCCGCCTGCCGATGCAGGGGACACGGGTTCGTGCCCCGGTCTGGGAAGATCCCACATGCCGCGGAGCGGCTGGGGCCCGTGAGCCATGGCCGCTGAGCCTGCGCGTCCAGAGCCTGTGCTCCGCAACAGGAGAGGCCACAACAGTGAGAGGCCCGCGTACCAAAAAAACAAAAAAGAAAAAAAGAAATTAGCACATGAGAGGTTGATAAGGGAGTACTCTTGGGATTGGGTCTCTGGAAGGGAAGTGATGGGCTGGGCAGGGCTGAAGAGAGAAGTGGGGCTGTGACGTAGTCCCAACTGAAGGCCTCAACCTACCCCACAGGGAGATATGAAGCTGAAATAGCCATTCAGAATTGCCTAGAGTCAAGGCTTGGGAGCCTGGCCTTTACACCCCTGCATCCTCTGGTCACTGGAAGCCAGCAGCTGATAGAAAGGGGTACGCCCTTGGGCAAAGAGAATTCCTTCATCCAAGAGTTCTAAAGAGAGATGAGGGCTAAGGGCAGTCTGCCAGCAGCCAACAGCTGGGTAAATAAGTCTTCTGATCCTGAAGGGGATCTGGGTGGTACATCATAGCATCTGCTACATTTACTTTGGATGAACCAGGAAGACTATTTTGAAATAGATTTAAAAATGAAAAAAAAAGGTTATAAAAGGATATTGTCTACATGACCCTTCTAGAAGGACATAAGGTATAAACGATGGTCCTGTCTTGGTGGTGATGGATTCTGATTTGTTTTTCCTCTTGATTATCTAAATTTTCTAATATCCCTTTAATTGACTACTTGTAAAATGGGATGTTACTTTTAACTTTAAAATTTTCTGAAGATAAAATTGAACATTGTATAAGAAATTAGAAATAAAGTATTTTAAATTCTTCTTGTTATTTTAAGCTATTTAATGGAAAAGATTTAAGTTGTGACTTTTTTATTTAAGTAGGTAAAAGTATAAAAGTGAGCTAAGGAACATATATTGTATTTTACAATTAGTAAAAATAGTCACACTGTCCAGTTATTTTTAACTTGGAAGTTATGTTGCTACCATATTGAGGCTTTTATCTGGACACTCAAAAACACTTAATAAGAAATTATTATAAGTCCTATTCAGCTGATGGACAAAATGAAAAATAAAGAAGTAAAGATATCCAGCCAAAGCTACAGAAATTATTGGCAGAAAAGACACCCTCAGCTTCTGGTTTAGAATTCCATTTTCTAATTATTCAGCTATCCTTTCTCCAAGTAAAGTTTGGATCAAGGGCATTCAATACCCAACTCCCTTGTTCTAAAATGGCCCTCTTAATTACCAGTGCTCATTAACTTTATGTGTCATTACTGGAGCAGGAGGTGGGGAGAGAAGTGGGAAATGTAAAGGAAACAGGAAGTAATAAATTAATTTCTAACCAAGGTCAGCTGTTCCCCTGAGCACAAAGCAATGGATGGTGGATTGCTCCAGGGGCTTATGCTGACAAAAAAGTTATTCTGACAAAGTTCTTGGGAAGTGGACAGAAAATTCTGTCAAAGATACAAAATATTCACCAGCTAAAAAATATGGTGAAAAGAGATTTCAGTTTAAATGTTTCTCTACAAGTTCTTTCTTCTATATGTCTATTATTTACAGAATAAGTTGAATCTAAAGCAGCCTATGGGTAAATAGAATGAGATGGTCTTAATAAGAAGGAGTCAGAAAGAGAGAGACAGAGACAGAGAGAGATCTCCAAGCATTCTTTCACCTTGCCAGAGCTGGGACAAGCATTTTATTTTTTATAGTCTCCTTCAAGCAGCCTTCAACCTTTTGGAGAGTCACATATTACAAAATCAGTAAATCAGTGATTCATCATTCATCAGTTGAAAAGTAAATAAAACAAGCCTGTTTGACACAGCTAATAATAGTTTGGGAGATCTATAGATACTCAAGACTTAACATTTTTCTATGTAATCAGACACTACAGACTTCACAGATTTTGTGGAAAAGGACAAAAAAGCACTTTCAGAAACTAAAGTTTATAAGAATCAACACAAAACACCTTAAACAAGTGATCAAACTTAACATTAAACTGCCATTAAGAGCCTTCTGCTGTGATGCCAAGGAAGACATTCTCACCTATGTAATATTCTTACGAAAACGTTTCACCTGGATCTATTAGCAGGCCAAGTCCAAAATGTTGTCCTAGACTCTCACAGTGTCATTGCCATGAAAGAAAAAAATAAATTCAAGGTGGGGATGGGGGACTGTTCTAGATTAAAGCTAACTGGAGAGACAGGACCACTAAATGTAATGAGTGATATTTGAGAGGATCCCAGATTTTTTAAAAGAGTTATAAAGTATATTTTCATTGGGTAAACTTGAATATGGTCTATATATTTGATAGTATTATTATAACAATATTTTATTACTTGTGTGTGATAATGGTGTTTTGGTTACATAGGCGAATGTCTTTGTTCTTAGGGGAGGTATACTGATGTATTTAGGGGTGAAATGTCATATCTGCAGCTTACTTTAAAATGGTCAGGAAATAAATGTTCATATATATAAAAGAGAAATGTTTATATATGTATAAATGCATGCTTATATACACATACATAGAATATATACATATATAGAAATGTTTGTGTGTATATATATATATAGACAGAGAGAATATGACAAATGTGAATAATTGGTGAGTTTAGGTAAAGTACTGTTCTTTCATGTTTTCTATAGGTTCGATTTTTATTTTCCAGAAAGAAATAAAAAATAAACTCAACATAGAGGTGATTATTCATCCATGGAAGTGCTCTATCTACCAAAGAAGGTGTGAGTGGTTTTTATACACTGGGCATTTTGCACCACATTTTCCCCACTTTATGTCCTTGAGCCACAGGCAGAAAGGTAAAAAAGAAAGAAAAATCCTCAGGCTGGAGCCCTTTTCAAAGAATTAATGTTCAAAGTGATGTCAGTCTTTTAATTTTCACTCTTTGGTCAAAGAGTGAAATATATTTTAAAACAACTTTTTAATTGATATGAAATTCTACCTATCAGATACACTCTGTTATAATTTCTTTTTATTTTAAATAAATTAACAAAGTTTGAGCTTCAGTTGCTTCCTCTAGGGACTATGCAAGGAGATTTTAGCAATACATGGTTTATAATCTGGCTTTGGAAATTTAAATTTTAAACCATGGAATAAATATCCAAGACTAGTACTATACTTAAATACATTTTCTAATTTATGATGCCGCAAAAAAAAAAACTGGATTTAGTTGAACATATGAACTTGACATTTTAATAGATCAAAAACAGTTAAGTAGAGGCAATTTTGTATGGTTCAACTATACATTTTCTATTTACCACACAGATCCAATTATAATATGAGGTGCTTTTATTTGTTAAAAAAATTATTCTTCTAAAAAGAAAGCATTTATTGAAATCCCTGAAAATTCTCTCAATTTATAGGGAGCTCTTTAATTACTTTATTTTGAACAACGAAACGTTTTGAGAGAAAAACACATTCACCTGAACTGACCTCAACCAATGCCTACTTTGGGTGTTTTTCATAGTTACCTGGTAGAATCAGCATTTTTTTTTAATTAAAAAAACGTTAACACAGATCTAGTAATTATTCCAAAGAGGTTGATCCCACAATTGTAAATGTTCAATTTCATTTTATTTTGTTTTATTTCATTTTTATTTAATTGTGGTGAAATATAGATAACATAAAATTTAGCATCTTAACCATTTTAAGCGTACAGTTCAGGGTCATTAAGCACATTCACATTGCTGTGCAACCATCACCACCATCCATCTCCAGAACAATTTTTGTCTTGTAAAACTGAAACCCTGGGACTTCCCCGGTGGTGAAGTGGTTAACAATCTGCCTGCGAAGGCAGGGGACGTGGGTTCAAGCCCTAGTCTGGGAAGATCCCACATGCTGCGGAGCAACTAACCCCGTGCACCACAACTACTGAACCTGTGCTCTAGAGCCTGCGAGCCACAACTACTGAGCCCACGTGCCACAACTACTGAAACCCACGTGCCTAGAGACTGTGCTCTGCAACAAGAGAAGCCACGGCAGTGAGAAGCCCGTGCACTGCAACGAAGAGTAGCCCCCGCTAGCCACAACTAGAGAAAGCCCGGGCGCAGCAGCAAAGACCCAACACAGCCAAAAATAAATATTAATCAATCAATTAATTAATTAATTTTTAAAAACCCCGAAACTCTATAATCATTTAAACCATAACTTCTCATTTCCCCCTTTCTCCAGCCCCTGGCAACCACCAGTCTTGCTGTCTCTATGAATTTGACTATTCTAAGTACCTCATGTAAGTGGAATCATACAGTATTTGTCCTTTTGTGACTGGTCTATTTCACTTAGCATAATGTCCTCAAGGTTCATGCATTATAGCATATGTTAGAATTTCCTTCCTTTTTAAGACACAATAATATTCCATTGTATGTATATACCACATTGTTTATCCATTTATCCATCAGTGGATATTTGGGTTGCTTGTACCTTTTGGCTATTGTGAATAATGCTGCTATGAACATGGGTTGTACAAATTTCTCTTTGTGATCCTGCTTTCAGTGCTTTTGTGTATATGCCCAGAAATGGGATTGCTAAATCATACAGTAATTTTTTTTTTTTTTTTTTTTTTTTTGCGGTACGCAGGCCTCTCACTGCTGTGGCCTCTCCCTTTGCGGAGCACAGGCTCCGGACGCGCAGGCTCAGCGGCCATGGCTCATGGGCCCAGCCGCTCCACGGCATGTGGGATCTTCCCGGACTGGGGCACGAACCCATGTCCCCTAAATTGGCAGGCGGACTCTCAACCACTGCGCCACCAGGGAGGCCCCATACGGTCATTTTATCTTTAACTTTTTGAGGAACTGCCATGCTGTTTTCCACATCATCTGTACCATTCTGTGTTCCTACCAGCAGTGCACAAGGGCTCCAGTTTCTCCACGTCTTCCTCAACATTTGTTATTTTATGGCTTGTTTTTGTTTTTTGATAGCAGCCATTCTAATGAGTGTAAAGGGGGTGATTTGATTTTGAGCAAGATTTTTAAAACATACTTTAAATGGTTATAAGATCACAAATATATATCTTTGAAAAGACTAGGGGGAAAAACTATATTAAATAAACAGGTACCCATGGCTTATAATAAAATTTACAATGACAGAATCAGTCTTGAATTTTACAATTGACAGAAGATGATATGCTCTGAAAACTGTATTTGAGGAATTAAAAGATGGCTCTATGAAGAAAACAACACTAATGTCAAAGTTGCTCATGAAGAATCTGAATAAAGTTGTTTCATGAAATGTGTAAGTGAAAAAAGCAACATTTCTAAATTAATATTTTACGCATATAGTTTTAAATATGTATGTGTATCTAAATTAATAAATTATAAGCAGGCAGATTGTCTGTTTTAATTATATCCCCAAAGTTTATATATTCAAGTTGCCAAAAAAGATGGCTTAAAAGTTTATATATTCAAGGACTTCCCTGGTGGCGCAGTGGTTAAGACTTTGCACTCCCAATGCAGGGGGCCTGGGTTCGATACCTGGTCAGGGAACTAGATCCCACATGCATGCCACAACTAAGGAGCTTGCACACCACAACTGAGGAGCCCAAGTGCCACAACTAAGGAGCCACCTGCAGCAGCTAAGACCCAGCACGACCAAATAAATAAATATATTTTTTTAAGTTTATATATTCAAAACAGCCCAAAATATGAGATCAACTTATATTGGGGGCCACCTTCTACTCAAGTGTGTACAGTATATGATGTTTAATAGTTCTTGAAGCACTGGTGACTGTCCTTCTCTTTGCATAAAGAAACTGTCAACTTGGGCACATCCTCTGAGCAGAGATCAGAGACAATGTTTGATAAAGGTGAATTTGAAAATGACCAACTAAATTTTTAATGGAAAATAATATGAAGAGATCCTGTGTTAGGCCTCAGGAGTTAGGCTATGAGAGTATCACAAAATAATTCTTTTCAGGGGTACAGAATGTCATTATTCTGACTACACAATATAAAGAGTGGTGGCAGTCCTGTACAGAAATAAGGGCAAGCTCGTGGTAGATCACATCACAAGCCCCTGGCACAACGAGGCTGGACTGGGCACAAGAAGAGATCAGTTAAACAGATGTGGTTCTTTCTTCTCCAAGAGCTTATTCACCTCTGAAACGGGTGCAGACAGGGGTTTCAGAGTTTGCTGCTCTCTAAAACAAAACAAAACCCACACACACAACAATGAAAGAACTAAGAATGTATATGTTTAATTCAACAAACAAGTACTGAGTGTGTCCTATATACCAAGGCTTATGTCAATTCAAGGAATATAAAGGCCAGCAGGACAAGTCACAGACAGATCATGATGAAGATGATGACAGTACTTTCGCTGAGCAGCGACTATGTGCCAGGCCCATCCTGAGCAGTTTATGGGAATCAATCCAAGTAATCCTCACAGGAGTCCTTACCATGGCCTATGAAGCCCTGCATGATGTGGCCCAAGGCTCCACCCAACTCATTTCCTAGCACTCCTCCCATTGGCCTTTCCTCATCAGCCGCATTGCTCTTGGATTCCCTGACCACATCAAGGACATTCCAACCTCAGGGCCTTAGCACCTCCTAGTTCCTCTTCCTGGTGTGCCCTTTCCCAAGACATCTGCAAAACTCCATCCTTACTTTCTTCAGGTCTCTCCTCAAATGTCACTATATCAGAGAAAGCAAAAAGAAGCATTTCACCACCCTGGTGAGTGGCTAAATATTCTGGATTCCAAGTAAGACTAATTAATGCCCCGTCCAACCCTTTATTCAGACCCAAAGTCATCCAAACTTAGGTGTTTCCACTAAATTTTAATTTTTTCCTAAACCATCATTTACTTATCATTTAGCTAAGACCTCGATCAAAATAGATTAATAACCAAATTTGTTTATGTCATTGCCTGTGCTCCTGGCTGTTCCAAGGTGGCAGGGGCTCCATGGGGGTACGGAAGTCCCTTGATACTCACTGAGAATTTCAGTGACACCAACAGCTGATGGATGGCAAAGCTATGAAGAATGGATTCCTAGAGAAGCCTCTACATTTTTATTATAAAACTCTATCTTGGGCTTCCCTGGTGGCACAGTGGTTAAGAATCTGCCTGGCAATGCAGGGGACACGGGTTCGAGCCCTGATCCGGTAAGATCCCACATGCGATGGAGCAACTTAGCCCGCGAACCACAACTACTGAGCCCGCGTGCCACAACTACAGAAGCCCGCGTGCCTAGAGCCCGTGCTCCGCAACAAGGAAAGCCACCGCAATGAGAAGCCCGCACACCACAACGAAGAGTAGCCCCTGCTCGCCACGACTAGAGAAAGTCTGTGCACAACAGACCCAATGCAGACAAAAATAAATAAATAAGATAAATTTTTAAAAAAAACTTTATCTTTAGTTGACTGAATAGTTGCTCAAAAAAGTTACCATTTCTTTTTTTTTCCTCTTGTAAGAAGAAAAGAAGAATTAAAAAAACAAGAGAACAAAACCATGTCCTGAGTCTCTGTCACACAGAGAAGTAGTGGAAAGTCACACTATTTTTTGGAAGCAAAACAAGGGGCACGGAGGGCCTGGGTGAATACCATGTTGGGGTGGGGATGGGAATGGGGGGGGTTGAAAGAAAGTTGGGTGTCCTGCAGCCAAGAGAGAGTCTTGACTTTCTTCTTTCCAACAAAGAAAGAAGTAGCAGTCACTTTGACCTTGTGGGGGACATTTCAAAGATCACAAGTAAAAAATTTAGAGTACAGGAATGTGGAACCATAGGAGAAAATCAAAGAAGAGCACGTGATTCTCAGTGGCTTGCAAGAGAAAAGATAAAGGAAGCAAGGAGACAAAATGAGCTACACCAGAGAGTTCGGGAAAAAAATAACGCTTTTACAAGTCTATCAAAGGGAATAAAACCACCAAAGGGAAGTGTAACACTAAATAAAGGAGGAAGAGATGAGATGAAAACCCAAACTGTTAAAATACTCAACAGACCACACTGCAAACTGAAAGCTCGTGTGCTCATTAGAATTGTCTAACACAGTCTATTTTTCTCTAATTATTGAGATCTCAAGGTTGACCATCAGGGAATTGAATTTAGAAATGTGTTTAAACTTTGTTCATTCACCATCTCCCTTCACCAAAGGCTAGTTTGGAGCTGAGCTAGCTTCAGATCGGAGGCATTGGGTATGTGAGTCCGGAAGGCACAGCCAAAGGCAGGCAGCTTTGCTCCAGTTCCTTCCAGAGGCTCCCTCCCCCCAGCTCACCTCCAACCCCCACCTTCTCCCCACTTCCCTCCACACACATCCCCAGACAGGATTTCATATCTATTACTGAGTGCTTGCTAAGCGCAGGGCACTGTGCTAGGTCTTAAATCCCCAAGAGTGAACAAGGCAAACAACTTCCCTGCCTAACATGGAATCACATGGAAACAGACATTAATGAGATGATCATACAAAGGTTATATTATAAATCGTGATAAATGTTAAAGGAGCACTGTGAGAATGTGCCAGGTGGGGCTCAATCTAGCCTGGTGGCTCCGCAGAAGCTTCCCTGAGGAATTAAGGTCTGTGTTTAGAACTAAAGGATTAGTGGTATGGGCTGGATTTGGGGGTGGAGGTGGGACTTGGAAAGAGTATTCCAGCCAGAGGAAACAGCCAGTGCAAAGGCCCTGAGGCTAGGTGGAATGTCGTTCAGCTGAGGACTACAAGAAGGCCAGAGTGCGGATAGCAGGAAAGAAACTGCCACAACACAGGGCCAGGGAGGTGAACTGAGGCCCAACAAAGCAGGGGTTTGTAGGCTATTTTAAGGAATTGTGTCTACTCCAAGAATGGCCAGGACAGGTTTTTAGGGGGTGGAGGTACTTGACGTACTAGATATTTTTATTTATTCTGTTAAGTGGAGCCAGGACCAGGTGGGACTCAATGCAAGATAAAAATGCAGGGCCCCTTGTTAAAAATTATGAAGAACATCAAGGCTGGGGCAGCAGAGCATTAAACCGAGCCTGGGGTCCTCCTAAGGCAGCCCGAGGTGGTGCAGGCCCTGAGCCCCTGCGATCACTTTAGTCATGCGTGAGTCAGGATGGCTCCCTGACAGGTCTCAGCCTCTCTTAGCAACATAACAAAGCAAGGTGGTCCCCTCACCGCGCGCTTTAAAATACCAAGCATGGTTTCTGGTCTTCAGGTTCTTTAAACTAACCAGTCAAAAGAAAGAGAAGTTTTTGCTGAGGGAAACAGAAATGAGAAAAGCAATCAAGTAGGAGGAGAGACCTGGATGTGAAGTTTTTAAAACTAATACAAAGCATCAATCTCTCTCCAGAGCTTAGAGCTTCTATCTCCAGGCCAGAGTCTAGGAGTAGGCAAGGGAGGCTCCCAGGGGCAAAATTTAAGGAGGCACTTATTGTCAAGGTTGTGCTGGTGCATGGTGGGCCCCTGGGACTGGTGTCTCCTTAAAGCTTGCACCCTCAGTGTCTGGCTGGCCTCGTCCTACTCCAGGCTCTGGTCAGGGCCATTCAGCAGCACGTGCTAATCTGAAGACTCTTTGTAAGGCCAGTGGGCAGCAAGTGACCCTAGGCCAGGGCTGGACAAAGGCCTGAAGATTAGGAAAACAGGCTATCCTGGGTGGGGAACATCTTCTGGAATTCAGTGACATGAGGAGGCCCTTTGGAGCTGTCCTGTTGCCAACTTTGGACAAGTAAGCTTGAGCAGGTAAAGAACTGGGGATCCCACAGGTAGCTCTGTTGTGTTGCTCTCTGCACATTGCAGTGACCTCTGTAGGCTCTGGTCAGTCAGAAACAGTTCGGCTGACTTACTTGTCTAGGAATTCAGACAGTCAATTGCTGACATGAAAACAGCTCCACCTGTGTTGGCTCAGCTTTGTTTCAACAACACTGTATTCATTTCAAACAAATCTCAACAACACACAGGTTCCCACTATTTTATGTGAAGAGAAATGACATGGTAATTCTGTTGATCCTATCTCCCTTTCTTTTTTTATTTCCCTGCCATCTCACCACACTCATATTCTCCTACCTGCCTCTTACTTCCTCTCCCCATCCCCTAACGTAGCTTCTAGGTTCCCCAGTGACCATTACAAAGCATTGAAAGTGGTTTCATTTGTGGCCAAGTAAAAGCCCTCTGCAGGTCCCATCAGAGACCTGGCTAGGCACACAGGCAACAGTTTCCCAAAGTGCAGACTATCTTCATAAAGTAGTTTGACCCTGGAACCTTGTCTGATTTCGGCTTTCTTCTGTCTACTGCTTTGTCTGGATTTTTGTTCCCCCTTTGCCTTGAAAAGTGCAATTATTTCGCAGTGACTGATTTTCCTGGTAGAGGATGGAAAGGCCGTTATTAATTTGTCCTTGTGTTAATATACTTCATTTCCTTTCATCTTTATTACCCATCTATATCTTCCTCAGAGGTCTTGTTTACATAAAACAGGACTCTTGGATGCAGAAAGTGCTTAATGAGTCTCAGGATAACCACTACAGAGCAAACATGGTACACTCACCCTTTATAATTATGAATCATTTGACAGTATTAAAAAACATCTTCAGCAAATGGTGCCAGGCAGCTTCTTTCCATATTTTTTTTATTACTATAAAAATCAGCCATAAACTAAATTATGAGCTTGGTCTATGACATTCTGGCATTGAGCTCTAATAGTAAGGGCATATATCTTGAACTGTGCTTAGATTACAGGCTTGAATAATTTGGTTCTTCTTACTCTTACAAGTCCCTCCCTCCTTCCCTTCCTTCCTTCCTTCTTGTTTTAACCATTTGTACACAGAGCACTATGCACAGAGAAATAAGACTTCAGGGGCATCAGCCCCCTCAAGCTTACTCACACCTTATTTACTCACCAAAGGATCTCTGCTTCAGCAAGACTGGTATGAAAGCCTAAGTTGCTGAACAGTGGATTTCCCTCTAAATGAGACTGTATCATGAACAAAGAGCTGGGAGCAAGTAGTTTGGTTTTAACAACTAGTAATTGAGCACCTACTATGCATCTGATATTGTTTTAAGTGTTGATGGAAACCAGATGTGGGAGCAATTAATCCTGTCCTGCTGTGATGAGAAAGCCTATGGAGTTCAGGAGATATTTGATCTGGGCTTTGAAGGATGACTAGGAGTTTGCCAGATTGATAAGGAGGAAGGACATGTCAGACAGAAGGTCCAAGATAATAAAGACATGGAAATGTGAAAACACACCAGGGTTTGGGGAAAGCTTCTACAGCCTGTTATGGTTGGTTTATAGGGATTCTAGACAGGCATGACTGGATTGGAAGACAAAACTGGGAGTGAGGGATAGATGGCTTGTGAAGGGACACACAGTTCATTGGGAAATTCAAAGATGAATAATGGGGACATTTCATTCATTCACACAGACATTTTTTGAATGCCTTCTACATAAATGGCATGGAACTAGGTGCTAGAGTGGAATAGAAAATGTGTTCCTTGCTCTTCAGGGGTTCACAGCCTACCTGAGAATATAGAAGTGCATAAATAACTACGGCTCAAGGCAAAATGAGAATAAGGGAGTGATAGAAGATGTATAAAGAAAGCTAATGAGTGGGAGAAATGCATGCCATCTGGGAAGGCTCCAAGAAGGGTTGACTGGTGAGAAATATGTGTCTGGGGATAAAAAGAATGATATAAAACAAGGGCAAGAACATTCCAGGCAAAAAGAATGACCTGAAAAAGTAAACAGTATGTGAGAGATCAGTTTATTTTTAGGAGAAGGTAGAATATAGAGGCTGGCTTTGAGGAAGAACACGGTGCTAGAAAGATGGGCTAGGATGAGTTGAGGGGAGGCCTTGAATGCCTTAACAAGAAGTCTAGGCTTTACCAGTAGAAAATGGAGATCAATAGATGGTTACTTAACAGTGATATTATGTCAAAAGCACAGTCTAGGCAAATATATTTCATCTTGAGAAAATACTATTTTAATTTAGTAATGGCTGCCAAGAATATTGTCTTGAGAAGGATTCTGGGCTCTGGGAGGAAGAAATGGATTCATTTACCCATTCCATTATAGAACCAGCCTAAAGAGTACTCCTTCTATTTGAATGGTAGAGACTCTCTGGGAAAACAATGGTTTGTCTTCGGGCATATCTCCTGTTTATTCACCTCAATAAGATCTCAGGAATAGTGGAGCAACATTCATCAGAGACTTTTATAAGAAAGCAATCCTACCCTAATCAACTCAACAGCAGACCTGAGACATCATTAGTTAATAAGACTGGCCTAGTCCTTTGAAGTTCAAAAGTACCATAAACACACTACAAACTGTTATTAGGAACCAATGGAGGGACATCTTTCCAGCACCCAACATAAAAGACCGACTAGTAGGTGTGAAGGTTCTGCAGACAGCACTCACTCCTTCTTGTTCACTACACGTTCTCACAGCATTGCGTCAGCTGCTGTCCGGAACAGCTCTGCTTTTCCTGAGTAACAAGACACAGGGAATAAGCAGGGTCAGCTGGCTGTAGAAAACACTGGCATTACTTGCCAAAGACAGAGAAAAACAGTGCAGATCGGCTGAGGAACCTCAGAAGAAGATAATAATTGGACAGAGCAGCAGCATCTTTGAGGTGGGGAATTGGACAGACTGTATTCTAACGTCTGCGTAAGGGGGCCTTCATCAGTGATCTATAGGACACCCCCTTCCCCAAAGGAGTTCTGTGAATGAAATTGGAGGGAAGGAATTCTAAATTTTGGATGGAAAATAATTTGCATCTTTATTGTCAATGACCTGCAACTGAAATTTAGCATTTCCTTTAATTATGAATGTAATCAACAAACCACTGGCAGTACCTGCGATTTTTTTCCACTAATAGAAACCATAGTTATTTTCATGTCTTTATTACAGTAGTTGTGAATATCTTGAAATATTGTTTATGGTCATCACTACTTTGAATTATGGTAGTTATTCGACTCAGTGCTACAGATTGCTAAGAGCTAATAAAGAAGTATATATATTAGTGTATCACAATGTAGTTTTAAATATATATATATATTCTTTTTTTTTTTTTGCGGTACACGGGCCTCTCACTATTGTGGCCTCTCCAGTTGCGGAGCACAGGCTCCGGACGCGCAGGCTCAGTGGCCATGGCTCACGGGCCCAGCCGCTCCGCGGCATGTGGGATCTTCCCGGACTGGGGCACAAACCTATGTCCTCTGCAGCGGCAGGCGGACTCTCAACCACTGCGCCACCAGGGAAGCCCTATATATTCTATTTTTTAGAGCAGTTTTAGGTTCACAGAAAAACTGAACAGAAGTTACAGAGTTCCCATATACTCCTGTCCCCACAAATACACACACATCAACATCCCCTACCAATGTATTTGTCGCAATTGATGAGCAAACACTGACACATCATTATCACCCAAAGTCCTAGTTCTACATTCTATGGATTTTGACAAATGTATAATGACATGTGTCCACCATTACAATATCATACACAGTGGTTTCACTGCCCTAAAAATTCCGTGTTCCACCTATTCAGCCCTTCTTCCCTGCAAACAATTTGTGGTTTTAAAAAATACTTTGATAACTACTTTATTATAATTGTTTTCTTTTTTTAATCCTATGTATTTCATGGTTTTAAAAATTCTGAGAAGGGGTCACTGGCTTCAGTGGATTCCCAAAGAGTCTAAGGCAGAAGTAAGTTAAAGAACTTCTCCCTGTTCTCCCATCCTCAGGGATGGGGTCTCCTCTTTCTTTCTCCTCCAGCAGGCAGGCTTTCTTCCTCCATCTTGCCCTCTGTAGGCCTCCCATGCCTCTCTTTTCATGTAAAGCAATTTGACTTTGTCCCAGTCTCTCTGTCTAAACTTGCATACTTAATACTTTATACTGAGATTGAGGAACTTGTTAGTGATTAGAAAATAAAAGATCCTTTGGGGGCTTCCCTAGTGGCATAGTGGTGGAGAGTCCGCCTGCCGATGTAGGGGACACGGGTTCGTGCCCCGGCCCAGGAAGATCCCACATGCCGCGGAGCGGCTGGGCCCGTGAGCCATGGCCTCTGAGCCTGCGCGTCCGGAGCCTGTGCTCCGCAACGGGAGAGGCCACAACAGTGAGAGGCCCGCGTACCGCAAAAAATAAATAAATAAAATCTTGTGTTGATCCCCCTGTCTCGATGAAGCTCAACAAGTCTCTACTGGATTTTAAGTATGTGTTGAGCTCTGAATTGGATGTTGGCAAGGACACAAAATTGAAAAGGTGACCCATGCCCTTTAGAAGATTATCATCTTCTTGAGGATATTGACTATACAGAAATGTAATAGTTTACAAAAAAACACCAGACTCATAATGGATATGCAGTGTGAGTGAGAGGCAAACCTCTGTTGTCTTAAACCGTTGCGATGTAGCGGTTGCCTATCGCACAGCATACCCTAACCCAGTGATTCTCAGAGTGTGGGATCCACACCAGAAGCATCAGCACCACCTATGCGTTTGTTAGAAATGCAAATTCTCAGGCCCCACTCTATACACATGGAATCAGAAACTCTGGAGCAGGGCCCAAGAATCTGTGTTTTAACAAGCACTCCAGGGGATTCTCATGTGTTAAAGTTTGAGAACTCCAATGACAATATTCTTTGCCACGGATACCTCTACATTTCCCCCTCTTCCTCCTTGCATAGCACAGGACCAGGTCATGCAACCCTACATGCTCCTGGGGAATGGAATGAAAAATGAAGCCACCTTGCTCAAGTTCTGAACTAATAGTTGCCTTTACAGAAATTTAGACTCAAATATTTAAGCAAGAGGCCTTGTTTAAAATGATGTCAGCTCAAGTGAAGCTGGCCTATGCATCCTGAAAGAGGTGAATTCCAAGAACACAAGTGACCACAATTATTGATCATTTCCTATGTGTTCGTTGATCCACCATCCCCCAAACCCTCCACCTCCCCCCCCCCCACAAAACCTATAAAGAAGACAAAATTGTCATTCCCAAATTACAGGGGAAAACACAGAAGCTAAGAGCAGTCAAGTAACTTTCCTAAGAACCCACGGTTTGTGAATGGTAGAGGCAGATTTGAACCCAAATCTATCTGACCCCAGAGCCTGTGCCCTTCCTTCCTCACTCACCTTCATTAAAGGAATGAACTATTTTCTGAGAACACAAAGGCCCAATGGTAAGTCAACCCCATCATCATATTACCAACCCTGCCACCAATTTGTTGGGCATCACTTCATCATTATGTCTTTAGGGTTTTTTTGCTTGAAAAATGAGAGATTCTGCTACTTACCACCCACACTTGCCTGTAAGCTGGAATAAACGGAGGTATGTAAAACTTTAGAGAACTAAGGATGAAAAGTGTTATAAATAGTATTTATTACAGGTAGCAATAAATCAGCTAAAGAATGTAATATGCAAGTTGGAACATAAACTGAAATTAAACCTCATAAATATAAAAGCACCGAGGGCATGCGGTTCTTTGACTTCTAACAGTAAAATGCTTAACTTAAATTTTACATTAACAGGGCATCCAAATAGCCACCTCAGAAAGACATAATTTGAGAAGGTTGGGAAGGATAGTCATCAGGAACATTTTTTAAATGGTGGCTAATCTGATGTATATCTTAAATGTTTTTTAGAAAAAAAATTATAGTAGTGAAATTTGATAGTTTACTATATGCCAGGGACAGTTCCTAGGGTCTTTACATTATCGACTTATTTTACTCTTCACAGTAATCTTATGAAGTAAATCATATTAACATCCCCCATTTTAGAAAAAGGAACCCTCCTACACTCTTAGCTGGAATGTAAATTTGTGCAGCCACTATGGAGAGCAGTACAAAAAACTAAAAATAGAGCTACCATACAATCCTGCAATCCCACTCCTGGGCATACACTCAGAGAAAACCATAATTTGAAAAGACACATGCACCCCAATGTTCACAGCAGCACTATTTACGATAGCCAAGACATGGAAGCAACGTAAATGTCAGAGGAATGGATAAAGAAGATGCGGTACATATATACAACGGAATATTACTCAGCTGTAAAAAGAATGAAATAATGCCATTTGCAGCAACATGGATGGACCTAGAGATTACCATATTAAGTGAAGTGAAAGACAAATATCATATGATATCGCTTATATGTGGAATCCAAAATAAAATGATACAAATGAACTTATAGACCCACAGACATAGAAAACAAACTTATAGTTACCAAAGGGGAAAGGTGAGGGGGAGGGATAAATTAGAAGTTTAGGATTAACATATACACACTACTGTATATGAAACAGATAACCAACAAGGACCTACCAGATAGCACAGGGAACTATACTCAGTATTTGGTAATAACCTATAAGGGAAAAGAATCTGAAAAAGATTCATATATATATATATATATGTATATATAACTGAATCACTTTGCTGTACACCTGAAATTAATACAACACTGTAAATCAACTGCACTTCAATAAAAATAAATAAATATGTAAAATGAGACAAAAAATTTAGGCAATCTGGCTCCACAGTGTATGTCTTAACTGCAATGTTATATACTAGTACTTCTATGTTGATAAATTACTATTTTTAAAATCTCTTCTTCTTCTCCTCCCATTAGCTCATTCCCTCTTCTCTTTCCATCATTATCTCTGGCTGGGCTCATTACTCAGAACTCCAGCAGTAGGTCAACGAATGTTGCAATAAACTACAACAGAACAAAACACCACCACAATGACCGCAGTCTTTGTCTCCTTTTCAAATGAAACCATCTAGACAAGAATGTTCTTTAAGAAGGTTCATGTCAAGGAACCTTAAAACAAGCAGTGAGCATTTTGCCCTGGCACACAGTATATCAAAAGGAACACGGGGTACATATATAAATAGCAATTCTTTGTACTCAGTGATAACCCTTGCTCTTCTCAACCTCACATGCTTCCTTTCTCTGGCAAGTCTCACTTAATTTATCTAAAAACTCTGCCCCAAATTGATGCCTGCCAGATAACTTTCTCAATGCAATTCCATTTCAAAGTATTTTAGTGTTGGTCAAATTCTTAGAAGTCAACTAAGTTGATCCCATGAAGCCCTGAGAAGCAAGCAACTTGCCCAGTATAACTCAGTGGGTTAGTGCATAGCACGGCTCTGAAACGCAGATCTACCCCGCAGTCGGCCTTCGGAGGAACACCCCTGAATCAGGACAGGAAGTGGAAACATGGGCTCTGCTCTCCAACAGACCCTACCTACTGCCAGCCCCAGTTTCACCACTTACTAGGAGTGTGATCTTAAAAATCATTTACTCAGACATTACTATCAGAGAGAGGTCAAAATATAGTTAGTTACAAAGGGTATATGACTATATACTTAGAAAAGCCAAAGAACTTCAGTAAAAAGCTATTTACATACAAAGATAATCTTTTATCTCTCCTGTGCATGATAAACATGCAAAAATGGATATTTCTGTATACCAGTCATAACCAATTACAATGTTTAATTAATTTCTTCTCAAATATTTACCATAAATACAAAATACAGATTTAGCAAGTGATACACATTACTTATATTTTGAGAAATACTTTAATTGGTTTGGTAGAAGGAGAAATATTTCTGCTTCTAAATAGAAAAATTCAGATATATAAAGGATGCCTAATTCTTCACATACACAAAATATATGTATCTTTAACGCAATCCCAATCAAAAGCCCAATAAGATTTTTACTAGTATTCTGCAAAATTAAAATAAAATTCATCTTTAAAAACAAATGGGTCAAACTATAATATTTTGAAAGAGATGAGCAAGGATAAAAGACTTTTTATCAGATAGTGAAATATAATATAAAGCAAAAATCCAAACAAGCAGTGTGTTAGTTCTAATACAAAACTAGACATACACACTAATGGATCTATATAGGAAGTTTGTTATGTATAAGAACGTAATACTTGATATGGAAATTTTAAATGTTTTTTATAAATGGTATTGTACTATCTCATTAGAAATTGGAGGAGAGAAATAAACTTAAGTCTATACCTCACACAAAACCCAAATGAGTTCCAAATGCTGTTAAGAATTAAAGAAAAAATAAAAACAAAAACTAGTACAGAATGAACAGGTCGAGGAGAGTGGGCAGCCTGGCTTTGGCTGTGTCGAGAGTTATTCAGACGACTTACCTCTCGTCTCGGTTACCATGCAACACGGTCAAGATTAAGCAGATGTGTAAGTAGGTTTATGTCAAACTGAGGACTCACCAGTGCTGTGGATATGCTGTATACGCTGTTGCAAAGAGGCGGTTGCATAGTGGAGACATCAGAAATACATCTACACGTGGAACTTCTCCTATAGAACACCCACCGAACGCTGGCAGAAGACCTCAGACCTCCAAAAAGGCAAGAAACTCCCCACATATCTGGGTAGGGCAAAAGAAAAAAGAATAAACAGGGGCAAAAGAACAGGGACGGGACCTACGCCAGTGGGAGGGAGCCGTGAAGGAGGAAAGACTCCCACACACTAGAGGCCCCTTCGCGGGCGGAGACTGCGGGCGCCGGAGGGGGAAGCTCCGGAGCCGCGGAGGAGAGCGCAGCCACAGGGGTGCGGAGGGCAAAGCGGAGAGATTCCCGCAGAGGATCGGTGTCGACCGGCACTCACCAGTCCGAGAGGCTTGTCTGCTCGCCTGCCGGGGCGGGCGGGGCCGGGAGCTGAGGCTCGGGCTTCAGTCGGATCCCAGGGAAAGGTCTGGAATTGGCAGAGTGAAGACAGCTTGAAGGGGGCTAGTGTGCCACGGCTGGCCGGGAGGGAGTTCGGGAGAAGTCTGGAGCTGCCGAAGAGGCAAGAGACCTTTTCCTCCCTCTTTGCTGCCTGGGCGCGAGGAGAGGGGATTAAGTGCGCCGCTTGAAGGAGCCCCAGGGGCGGGCGCGGAGCTGCCGAAGAGACAAGAGATTTTTTCTTGCCTCTTTGCTTCCTCGGGTGTGAGGTGAGGGGATTAAGAGCACCGTGTAGAGGAACTCCAGAAACGGGCGCGAGCCGCGTCTGTCGGCACGGACAGTAGAGACGGGTGTCGGACGCTAAGGTTGCTGCTGCCACCACCAAGAGGCCTGTGTGCGAGCGCAGGTCACTCTCCACACCGGCCCTCCCGGGAGCCCGTGCGGCCCGCCACTGCCGGGATCCCGGGATCCAGGGACAGCTTCCCTGGGAGGACGCACGGCGCGCCTTGGGCCTGTGCAGCGTCACGCCGGCCTCTGCCGCCGCGGACTCGCCCCGCCCCCGTGCCACTCCCTCCCCGCAGCCTGAGTGAGCCGGAGCCCACGAATCAACTGCTCCTTTAACATCGTCCTGTCTGAGCGAAGGGCAGTCGCACTCGGACAACCTACACGCAGAGGCGGGACCAAGTCCAAAGCTGAACCCCAGGAGCTGTGCGAACAGAGAGGAGAGGGGGCGGTCTCTCCCAGTAGCCTCAGAAGCGGCGGATTAAAGCTCCACAATCAACTTTAAGTGCCTTGCAGCTGTTGAAAACCTGAAGAGACAACGAATCATCCCAAGTTGAGGAGGTGGACTTTGGGAGCAAGATATACTATTATTTTCCCTTTTTTTTTTCTTTTTGTGAGTGTGTATGTGTGTGCTGCTGTGTGAGATTTTGTCTGTATAGCTTTGCTTTCACCATTTGTCCTAGGGTTAGACCGACCCATTTTTCTGTTTTTTTGTTTTTTTGTTTGTTTGTTTTTGTTTGTTTTTTTTAAAGGAAATTTTTCTTCTTAATAATTTTTTATTTTAATAACTATACTTTATACTACTCTGTCTTCTCCCTTTCTTTCTTCCTTTCTTCCTTCCTTTCTTCCCTCCTTCCCTCCTTTCTCCCTTCCTTCCCCCTTCTTTCCTCCCTTCCTCTCTTCCTTCCTCCCTTTCTTCCTCTGCACCTTCCTTCCTTCCTTTCTTGCTTCCTTCCTTCATTTCTTCCTTCCTTTCTTCCTTCCTTCCCTCCCTCCCTCCTTCCTTCCTTTTCTTTCCTTTCTATTTATTCTACCTTTTATTTTGAGCCGCGTGGATTAAAGGTTCTTGGCGCCCCAGCCAGGCACCAGGGCGGTGTCCCTGAGGTGGGAGAACCAACCTCAAGACACTAGTCCACAAGAGACCTCCCAGCTCCACGTAATATCAGACGGCGAAAATCTCCCAGAGATCTCCATCTCAACACCAAGACCCAGCTTCAATCAAGGACCAGCAAAGAACAGTGCTGGACACCCTATCCCCAACAAAGAGCAAGACAGGTCTACAGCCCCATCCATTAGCAGAGAGGCTGCCTAAAATCATAACAAGGTAACCAACATCCCCAAACACACCACCAGACGAGGACCTGCCCATCAGAAAGACAAGATCCAGCCTCATCCACCAGAACAGAGGCACTAGTCCCCCCAACCAGGGAATCTACTCAACCCACTGAACCAACCTTAGCCACTGGGGACAGCCACCAAAAACAACAGGAACTACGAACCTGCAGCGTGCAAAAAGGAGACCCCAAACACAGTAAGATAAGCGAAATGAGAAGACAGAAAAACACACAACAGATGAAGGAGCAAGATAAAAACATACCAGACCTAACAGATGAAGAGGTAATAGCCAATCTACCTGAAAGAGAATTTAGAATAATGATGGTGAAGATGATGCAAAATCTTGGAAATAGAATAGACAATTTGCAAGAAACAGTTAACAGGGACCTAGAAGAAATAAAGAGGAAGCAAGAAACGATGAGCAACACAATAAATGAAATTAAAAATACTCTAGATGGGATCAATAGCAGAATAACTGAGGCAGAAGGACGGATAAGTGACCTGGAAGATAAAATAGTGGAAATAACTACTGCAGAGCAGAAGAAAGAAAAAAGAATGAAAAGAACTGAGGACAGTCTCAGAGACCTCTGGGACAACATTAAACGCACCAACATTCAAATTATAGGGGTCCCAGAAGAAGAAGAGAAAAAGAAAGGGACTGAGAAAATATTTGAAGAGATTATAGTTGAAAACTTCCCTAATATAGGAAAGGAAATAATCAATCAAGTCCAGGAAGCACAGAGAGTTCCATACAGGATAAACCCAAAGAGAAACACGCCAAGACACATAATAATCAAACTGTCAAAAATTAAATACAAAGAAAACATATTAAAAGCAGCAAGGGAAAAACAACAAATAACACACAAGGGAATCCCCATAAGATTAACATCTGATCTTTCAGCAGAAACTCTACAAGCCAGAAGGGAGTGGCAGGACATATTTAAAGTGATGAAGGAGGGGGGGTGGGATAGGGAGGGTGGGAGAGAGGGTGATGCAAGAGGGAGGAGATGTGGGAGCATGTGTGTATGTATAACTGATTTAGTTTGTTGTAGAGGGAAAACTAACACACTATTGTAAAACAATTATACTCCAATAAAGATGTTAAAAAAAATAAAAAAAAAAAATAAAAAAAATAAAAAAAAAAAAAAGTGATGAAGGAAAAAAACCTACAACCAAGATTACTCTACCCAGCAAGGATCTCATTCAGATTTGATGGAGAAATTAAAACCGTTACAGACAAGCAAAAGCTGAGAGAGTTCAGCACCATCAAACCAGCTCTACAACAAATCCTAAAGGAACTTCTCTAGGCAAGAAACACAAGAGAAGGAAAAGACCTACAAGAACAACCCGAAACAATTAAGTAAATGGCAATAGGAACATACATATCGATAATTACCTTAAATGTAAATGGATTAAATGCTCCCACCAAAAGACACAGACTGGCTGAATGGATACAAAAACAAGACCCATATATATGCTGTCTACAAGAGACCCACTTCAGATCTAGGGACACATACAGACTGAAAGTAAGGGGATGGAAAAAGATATTCCATGCAAATGGAAATCAGAAGAAAGCTGGAGTAGCAATTCTCATATCAGACAAAATAGACTTTAAAATAAAGACTATTACAAGAGACAAAGAAGGACACTACATAATGATCAAGGGATCGATCCATGAAGAAGATATAACAATTGTAAATATTTATGCACCCAACATAGGAGCACCTCAATACATAAGGCAAATACTAACAGCCTTAAAAGGGGAAATCGACAGTAACACAATTATAATGGGGGACTTTAACACCCCACTTTCACCAATGGACAGATCATCCAAAATGAAAATAAATAAGGAAACACAAGCTTTAAATGATACATTACACAAGATGGACTTAATTGATATTTATAGGACATTCCATCCAAAAACAACAGAATACACATTTTTCTCAAGTGCTCATGGAACATTCTCCAGGATTGATCATATATTGGGTCACAAATCTAGCCTTGGCAAATTTAAGAAAATTGAAATCGTATCAAGTATCTTTTCCGACCACAACGCTATGAGACTAGATATCAATTATAGGAAAAGATCTGTAAAAAATACAAACACATGGAGGCTAAACAATACACTACTTAATAACGAAGTGATCACTGAAGAAATCAAAGAGGAAATAAAAAAATACTTAGAAACAAATGACAATGGAGACACAACGACCCAAAACCTATGGGATACAGCAAAAGCAGTTCTAAGAGGCAAGTTTATAGCAGTACAATCATACCTTAAGAAACAGGAAACATCTCGAATTAACAACCTAACTTTGCACTTAAAGCAATTAGAGAAAGAAGAACAAAAAAACCCCAAATTTAGCAGAAGGAAAGAAATCATAAAGATCAGATCAGAAATAAATGAAAAAGAAGTGAAGGAAACAATAGCAAAGATCAATAAAACTAAAAGCTGGTTCTTTGAGAAGATAAATAAAATTGATAAACCATTAGCCAGACTCATCAAGAATAAAAGGGAGAAGACTCAAATCAATAGAATTAGAAATGAAAAAGGAGATGTAACAACTGACACTGCAGAAATACAAAAGATTATTAGAGATTACTACAAGCAACTGTATGCCAATAAAATGGACAACCTGGAAGAAATGGACAAATTCTTAGAAATGCACAACCTGCCGAGACTGAACCAGGAAGAAATAGAAAATTTGAACAGACCAATCACAAGCACTGAAATTGAAACTGTGATTAAAAATCTTCCAGCAAACAAAAGCCCAGGACCAGATGGCTTCACAGGCGAATTCTATCAAACATTTAGAGAAGAGCTAACGCCTATCCTTCTCAAACTCTTCCAACAGAGAGCAGAGGGAGGAACACTCCCAAACTCATTCTATGAGGCCAACATCACCCTGATACCAAAACCAGACAAAGACGTCACAAAGAAAGAAAACTACAGGCCAATATCACTGATGAACATAGATGCAAAAATCCTCAACAAAATATTAGCAAACAGAATCCAACAGCACATTAAAAGGATCATACACCATGATCAAGTGGGGTTTATCCCAGGAATGCAAGGATTCTTCAATATACGCAAATCAATCAACGTGATACACCATATCAACAAACTGAAGGAGAAAAACCATATGATCATCTCAATAGATGCAGAGAAAGCTTTTGACAAAATTCAACACTCATTTATGATAAAAACCTTGCAGAAAGTAGGCATACAGGGAACTTTCCTCAACATAATAAAGGCCATATATGACAAACCCACAGCTAGCATCGTTCTCAATGGTGAAAAACTGAAACCATTTCCACTAAGATCAGGAACAAGACAAGGTTGCCCACTCTCACCACTCTTATTCAACATAGTTTTGGAAGTTCTAGCCACAGCAATCAGAGAAGAAAAAGAAATAAAAGGAATCCAAATAGGAAAAGAAGAAGTAAAGCTGTCACTGTTTGCAGATGACATGATACTATACATAGAGAATCCTAAGGATGCTACCAGAAAACTACTAGAGCTAATCAATGAATTTGGTAAAGTTGCAGGATACAAAATTAATGCACAGAAATCTCTGGCATTCTTATACACTAATGAAGAAAAATCTGAGAGTGAAATTAAGAAAACACTCCCATTTACCATTGCAACAAAAAGAATAAAATATCTAGGAATAAACCTACCTAAGGAGACAAAAGACTTGTATGCAGAAAACTATAAGACACTTATGAAAGAAATTAAAGATGATACAAATAGGTGGAGAAATATACCATGTTCTTGGATTGGAAGAATCAACATTGTGAAAATGACTATACTACCCAAAGCAATCTACCGATTCAATGCAATCCCTATCAAATTACCACTGGCATTTTTTACAGAACTAGAACAAAATATTTCACAATTTGTATGGAAACACAAAAGACCCCGAATAGCCAAAGCAATCTTGAGAACGAGAAATGGAGCTGGAGGAATTAGGCTCCCGGACTTCAGACTCTACTACAAGGCTACAGTAATCAAGACAATATGGTACTGGCACAAAAACAGAAATATAGATCAATGGATCAGGATAGAGAGCCCAGAGATAAACCCACACACATATGGTCACCTTATCTTTGATAAAGGAGGGAAGGATATACAGTGGAGAAAAGACAGCCTCTTCAATAAGTGGTGCTGGGAAAACTGGACAGCTACATGTAAAAGTATGAAATTAGAACACTCCCTAACACCATACACAAAAATAAACTCAAAATGGGTTAAAGACCTAAATGTAAGGCCAGACACTATCAAACTCTTAGAGGAAAACATAGGCAGAACACTCTACGACATAAATCACAGCAAGATCCTTTTTGACCCATCTCCTAGAGAAATGGAAATAAAAACACAAATAAACAAATGGGACCTAATGAAACTTAAAAGCTTTTGCACAGCAAAGGATACCATAAACAAGACCAAAAGACAACCCTCAGAATGGGAGAAAATATTTGCAAATGAAGCAACTGACAAAGGATTAATTTCCAAAATTTATAAGCAACTCATGCAGCTCAATAACAAAAAAACAAACAACCCAATCCAAAAATGGGCAGAAGAACTAAATAGACATTTCTCCAAAGAAGATATACAGATTGCTAACAAACACATGAAAGAATGCTCAACATCATTAATCATTAGAGAAATGCAAATCAAAACTACAATGAGATATCATCTCACACCGGTCAGATTGGCCATCATCAAAAACTCTAGAAACAATAAATGCTGGAGAGGGTGTGGAGAAAAGGGAACCCTCTTGCACTGCTGGTGGGAATGTAAATTGATACAGCCGCTATGGAGAACAGTATGGAGGTTCCTTAAAAAACTACAAATAGAACTACCATACGACCCAGCAATCCCACTACTGGGCATATACCCTGAGAAAACCATAATTCAGAAAGACTCATGTACCAAAATATTCATTGCAGCTCTATTTACAATAGCCAGGACATGGAAGCAACCTAAGTGTCCATCAACAGATGAATGGATAAAGAAGATGTGGCACATATATACAATGGAATATTACTCAGCCATAAAAAGAAATGAAACTGAGTTATTTATAATGAGGTGGATGGACCTGGAGTCTGTCATACAGAGTGAAGTAAGTCAGAAGGAGAAAAACAAATACCGTATGCTAACACATATATATGGACTCTAAGGGAAAAAAATGTCATGAAGAGATTAGTGGTAGGACGGGAATAAAACACAGACTTACTCGAGCATGGACTTGAGGATATGGGGAGGGGGTAGGGTGGGCTGAGACGAAGTGAGAGAGTGCCAGGGACATATACACACTATCAAATGTAAATTAGATAGCTAGTGGGAAGCTGCTGCATAGCACAGGGAGATCACCTCTGTGCTTTGTGACCACCTAGAGGGGTGGGATAGGGAGGGTGGGAGAGAGCGTGATGCAAGAGGGAAGAGATATGGGAACATATGTATATGTATAACTGATTCAGTTTGTTGTAAAGGAAAAACTAACACTATTGTAAAACAATTATACTCCAATAAAGATGTTAAAAAAAAAAAAAACTAGTACAAAAGAAGATCTAACAATCAAATATTAAGAGGAAGAATAACTTCATAAGTTTGAAAAAGTTGAAATTTCCCTATACAAAGACAGCTTTACTTTAAAAAAATGTCAATTGTAAACATTAAAATAAAAAGGCATACGGACTAAGAAAAACAATTTCAGTGAAAATGGCAAATGATCATTTTTTTTTTAAATGATCATTTTTATATCATCTCGACGATATAAAAAGGCTGCTCAAATCAATTTTTGAATGATGTTGAAATAAACTAAAATAAATTATATAAAGAGCTCTCACACATAGATAAGAAAATAATAAGATGCTAATAAATAATTAGGCAAGGGACAAAACACAGACAATTCATACAAAAAGAAATATAATTAATAAACAAGCCAATGGAAAAAATATTGACATCGCTATTAATCAAATAAATGCAAATTAAGGGGCACCCCAACAATGGGGTACCATTTCCCAACTGTGAAATTAACAAACATTGTGTTTCAATAAAAATACTCAGTGTTGGTGAAATCATAATGAAATTGTACACTCATATTTTAGGTATCAAGGTAGAGGAACACAAGTACCTAAGCTACTAAAAAGGAATTCCTCTGTGTAAAAAAAAAAAACAAAAACAACAAACTTTTAAAAATAGAAAAGCTGTAAGCACAAAGGTGTTTACAGCAGTGTTACATTTTTTTATTAAAAAGTTCAACGATTATCTAAATGTCTCGGCATGTACTTCCTCCAGGAAGCTTTGCCTTCCTCCCTGCCCGGCTGCTCCCTCACCTTCAGGGTTCAGTCTCTAGTGTGTCCCTGTCACTGACATGTCCTTAGCCTTCGGCACAGGACCTGGCATGGCACATAGTAGGGGTTTAGCAATTATCGATTGAATGAGTGAATCAATGAATGAATCAAGTGAAGTTAAACAGTAGCAGATGGCATTAGTATGGCTCCTGATGAAATATGAAGCCATTAATTTGTTAATTATGAAGATTATGTTGCAACTCGGAAAATGCTTCAGGATAGCAGCGCCAAGTGGGGGAAAAAACAGAATACATAATTGAACATATATTATGATTGTAACTAGATAATAGTTGTAGGCACACGTACTAACCCTGGAAGATATGTAAATTTCATAATGTTTTTTGTTGTAGTCATGGGATTATGGATATTTCAGTCTTTTTCTTTTTTAAAAAAGCATTTAATTTTTCTCTTTTTACAACTATAAAAAGACAGGGGAAAAAATTCACAAGCCTTGAGTCAGAATACTTGGGTACCAGTCCTGGCTCTACTATTCAATAGCTTTCTGACCTTGGAAAACCTACTGGAAATCTTTGAGCCTCAGTTTCCTAATCTATTAAATGGGGACTATAATAGCTACATCTCAGAGCTGTTGTGAGGTATAAATGGCCTAATGCATGTGAAAGGATTTTATAAACTAGAAAGTGCTATATAAATGAGATGCCATTATTATTAAAATAGACTAGGTTTCCTAAGAGAAGTAAGTTTTTTTCTTCCAAATTATTTACATTTAGTCGTTTACATACAACACAAAAAAATTTCAAAGTCACTGAAACACACACAATCCTAACTGTGTTTCACAAGCTAATACTAGACAAACCCTAAAGACAGATCCATCAGGCTGTATTGGATTTCCAACTGGGTAAGTAGAAGGACCCAAGAGGTGCTGGGGATGAGTGGGAAATTACCCCAAAGGGAAAAGCTTTCTCCAGGTAATCAAATAAAGAAAGTCACAGAGAATCTATCACCAACTTTTAAGTGTTAATTACTTAATTTTCAAAAACCCATTCCTGTCCCTGTTCACCCAGTCCTCTTCCCTCTAGATGGTAGCTATTAGTGCTTTATTATGTGTTCTTCTAGGATACTTTATGCACATGTAAGCAAACACAAATGTGTTGTTTTCTTCCTTTTAGAAAAATTTAACTATACAACTTGGGTGCTATTTACATATTGCTACATAAAGAGTTTCCTTACTCTTTCTTTTGCCCCTGTGTTCTGCTCCATTGAATGGATGTGCCTTTATACGTTTACTTTATAAGTTTCTTTTGAAAGAATATCCAGGTTGTTTCCAATCATTTGCTCTGCCCTCTGAGGAAGGAAGGTTTCATTCTGCCTTAAGCAGTGGCAATGAGGCCTCCGGAGATCAGGTCCAGAGCAACCCCAGCCTAGACAGCCCACTGCTTGCTGCTCTTCTGAACAAATAGACAGACCTTTGGAAGCTTCTCAGTTATTTCTCTTGCCCTTGATCAAAACCACATTAGTTGGGAGGATCTATTTCAGTTAGCCCTTTTCTTCAAAGTCAGTATAATGCTACAATTAAGAGTCTGAAGCCAGGCTGCCTGGGTTCAAGCGCTGGCTCTTCCCACTTGCTATCCAAATTCTCTCCATCTCAAAATGGGGATAATAATATAGTCTACACCTCACAGGGTTTTATAAGGCTTAAGTGAGCTATATATGTATCTGTGGCTCTTATAATGCCCAACATCTTTCAGGGAGTATTTAAGAAGGAGCAGCCAAAATAATAAAAGGTGTCTTTATCTCAAGGAAATACACTCGAAATCAGTGGTTCTCAAAGTGTGGCCTGTGGACCAACAGTACCACCTGGAAACTTGTGAGAAATGCAAACTTGCTGAATCAGAAACCCTGAGGGTGGGAGGGACAACCCAGCAATCTGGTTTTTAACAAGCCCTCTAGGTAATTCTTATAAACGCTATGGTTTAAGAACTGTTGTTCTAAAATGTAGGGTTTGGCAGGGGAGAGCGGTTTTAAAACATATTCAGATCATGGAACACCTGAAAATCATGTTCTTTATGGGATATCATGAATTGGTGACACAGAATTCCATGCATTTTACTAGGGGAAAAATATGCCCATATTATTTGTATGATGTTTTCTGTATCTCAAAAAATACAGAGAATTGTTTTCTCTTAGACCACATTTCCAAAGTCTTCTCTTAGCAACTGTTTGCTACTAGTTCAGTAGCACTGATAGATTTCATAGCAGCAGGTGTCAATATTTTAATTAAAAATATGGAGAAGAAAAATTCTAACTCTTAAACTTACTCTATAATGACAAAACGAGACTTAACCACCATGATTTAACTTTAGCCATTTTTTCATTTGTTTATTCATTCAGCCAATGTTTACTGAGCATTGACTACGCTGTCAAAACTGTGCTGAGGGCTTCCCTGGTGGCGCAGTGGTTGGGAGTCCGCCTGCCGATGCAGGGGACACGGGTTCGTGCCCCGGTCCGGGAAGATCCCACATGCCGCGGAGCGGCTGGGCCCGTGAGCCATGGCCGCTGAGCCTGCGCGTCCGGAGCCTGTGCTCCGCAACGGGAGAGGCCACAACAGGGAGAGGCTCGCGTACCGCAAAAAAAAAAAAAAAAAAAAAAAAAAAACTGTGCTGAGCCCTTGGAATTCTAAGAGTGGCAAGAGGAGGATATGATCTATCCACCGGTCTATCATATGATCTATCTACAGAAAATCACAGTCCAGCTTGTACTATACCCATGTTTCCAAGCCACTGGTCAGAGTTTTCAGAGAGAAACAAGGCATTACTGTTCCTATTCTCCCTGGAACCAGCACGGTGCTTTCTCCAATGAAGAAATGCTATTATCCTGTAGCATAAACCACGGATGTCAAATAGGTCAATTTCAGCCAGATGGCAGGGCCTCCCTGGAGCATTACTTTGAGAAAGATTCTGAAACAATAGTCTCACTGGGCAGGAAAGAGTGCTGGACACAAGAAAAAAACAGCATACCAACATAAGGATTTTTTTATTTGCAACCCTTGAAGAGCATAGCCTTCCTTTTCCTTTGGAAAGAACCTCCCATTTCCCAAAGGAAAAGGGAGGCTATTTCTCAGCATTTCGTGGATTGTGAAATCATACCCTTTGCCTTGTGTCCCACTGAGGCTCCTAACGTTGTTGGCTTTCTCCTTTTCCCTTGTGTTTTCCTTCTCCAAGAGCCATTGGGAACTGGCCTGGTCAAGTTCAGAGTCAGTGAGCAGTGCTTCCTGAGGTCAGATACATTAGCATGGAATGATTTTTCCCTGTGGTGTTTGGGCTGAGGCCCCAGGGCCCAGTCCTGTTGCTTTCTTCCATTGGCTTCAGGACACATGGCTTGCTCTAAGTGTGAAACAGCAGGATTTGCTTCCCTGAATGAGAGCACACACTCTCCCCTTTGCTACTTGGTTGGCATTACACAGATGTGAACAAATGGCCCTTCTCCTTCCACCTCCATGTCAACCAAGCCCTTGGAATAAACATAAAGAAGGTTCCCACTCAAACTTCATGGAGGAGAACACAAGAGGAGACAAGATGGGCATTACAGCCAAGAATCCACTCGTTGGGCTGGTTCTCCATTTGCTCTACAAGTAAAAAGGTGCGTATGGCATTTCTAGCTTACTCTTTATCTGCTTACATGCCTCTCTTACAAGGAAATCATGAATCCCTATTTAGGATCCATTAGGCTCAGAGCTCTGAGAAAGGCTGAACCAGATCAATCTAGCTCATGTGGTCAGCGAGAACTATAATTTGGAATGTGATGCTGAAAACCTGTTCCATGCTTTAAATGACAAAGACTCTAGAACTCCAAAGATTTTTATTTTCCAACCCATTTCCTTCAAGAAGAGCCAATATGGAAACATTCCCAGGAGATCTTTCAATTAGTTCTATTGAGGACAAATGGAGATTCTACTTATCCTGATTTGCTGAAGATAATTAGAAATCATTTTTCTCTCCCCTGAAAATGTTATTTTTTTCTCTTCTTTCCTTATATTTTGCCTCTTTATTCACATCCAAAGAAGTTCACCATATTTGTTCATCACCTGATTATTTTCAGGTATTATTTGGATTTTCCTTTCTTGGCTTTCCTTTCTAAATGTTTCTGTTTTCTTAATAAGTTTCTTCAGGTGTCTCAAACATAGTGTTTTTAAGCTCTTGTTTTATTTTTCTTTGTATTCATGAAAAAGTACAGGTATGACCTGGAATTATCTAATTCTAAACCCCACCACAAAATGATGCTTTATGACTTCTGTCAAGTTGTAAACTGGGAATCACATCAATGTTTCCCACAAGATAACTAATTGTGAAAACTATTAGGTCTTCACCTGACTGACTCTAATTTTATACCACTGTGACATCTGATTAAAAGATAGCCAACTCTCTCATCAAAAAATCTACAAACAAATACTGGAGAGGGTGTGGAGAAAAGGGAACCCTATTGTACTGCTGGTGGGAATGTAAATTGATACAGCCACTATGGAGAACAGTATGGAGGTTCCTTCAAAACCCAAAAATAGAACTACCATATGACCCAGCAATCCCACTACTGGGCATACACCCTGAGAAAACCATAAATCAAAAATGGTCATGTACCACAACGTTCATTGCAGCACTATATACAATAGCCAGGACATGGAAGCAACGTAAGTGTCCATCGACAGATGAATAGATAAAGAAGATGTGGCACATGTGTACAATGGAATATTACTCAGCCATAAAAAGAAACAAAATTGAGTTATTTATAGTGAGGTGGATGGACCTAGAGTCTGTCATACAGAGTGAAGTAAGTCAGAAAGAGAAAGACAAATACTGTATGCTAACACATATATATGGAATCTAAAAAAAAAAAAAATTGTTCTGATGAACCTAGGGGCAGGACAGGAATAAACACGCAGATGCAGAGAATAGACTTGAGGATACGGGGAGCGGGAAGGATAAGCTGGGACAAAGTGAGAGAGTAGCATTGACATATATACAGTACCAATGTAAAATAGATAGCTAGTGGGAAGCAGCTGCATAGCACAGGGAGATCAGCTCAGTGCTTTGTGACCGCCTAGAGGGGAGGGATAGGGAGGGTGGGAGGGAGACGCAACGGGGAGGGGATATGGGGATATATGTATACATACAGCTGATTCACTTTGTTATACAGCAGAAACTAACACAACATTGTAAAGCAATTATATGCCAATAAAGAAGTTAAAAAAAAGATTTATGGAGTTATATAAGCTCTGGGGTTTATATGTGTTCATTCATATGTTATTCATGATTTATTCATACATATTTAGAAATAAATCTCTGCTCAAACCACCCCCCAAAAAAATAAAATAAATAAAAAATAAAAGGTGGCCAACTCTCAATTAACCCTAATAATAATGGATAAGAAGAGTACTATATGTTAAATTAAATCACTTACTGTTTCTGTAATAATATCAATTTCCCCCTCACCAGAATGCAGAAGTTACACTGAAGGGTAAAACTAACAGGCTTACTTTTTTTTTTTTTTTAACATCTTTATTGGAGTATAATTGCTTTACAATGGTGTGTTACTTTCTGCTTTATAACAGAGTGAATCAGTTATACATATACATAAGTCCCCATGTCTCCTCCCTCTTGCGTCTCCCTCCCTCCCACCCTCCCTATCCCACCACTCTAGGTGGTCACAAAGCACGGAGCTGAAGGCTTACTTTATGTTGTTTTCCTTCCCATCTTCCTTTAGAAAACAATGGGCAAAGACAAAGGGAAAAAGGGTAAAGGATGAACATCACGAAAGTGCCATGAACTATCCCTAGAGAGTAAAAAAATTGATTTTCGTTGGGACTTTCAAGATTGTGGATATAATACACCGTGTCCATTCACTGGCTCTAAGCACAGTTTTTATAGCCAGTCGTAAAATGGAAAGTAAAGGTTCATTGTGAAACAGTTGGCACATATTTAAGAAAGGTAAGACAAGCTGGCCCCACTATAATTTATACCCATTAGCATGGGGTTCAGTGGTGATCCTATGGTAGAGGGCACAGCTAATAAAGAACTTCAAAAGAAGAGAGAACAAATTATGATATGTAGATTAGTGTAAACAGTTTACATTTTCAACGATGGTGAAACTAAATTTAACTAGCAAAGATTAGCAAATATCACTATTAGTTCATATAAATAACCCAGCAATTCTGTGAATGGATACAGATTTCACACGAGTTTTGCCATAAAAAAAGACCCAATTATCAACTCTAAAATCTACACTATTTTACTTTTAAAATAAATGAAATGATAGCTCTTGAAAGCACTTCAGAGAGGTTATCTGTCAAATCTACACTTGTAAAGATTTTCCTTGTGAAGACAGAGAATAACTGGATCCCTTTGCCTTGTAATAACCCTCCATAGTTCTAAACATGGGAATTAACTGACTCCTTAATCCTTACGCTTACAGGTAAAACAATTCCATCCTCGTCAGCTTTTTCCTGAAGAACCCATTTTCCATATCCTTGGTTATCTGGTTACTTTTCCCTGGATCTTTTCCCCATTCCCACTTTTCTCTCAAAATAAAAAAAGCAATTAGGTCTCAGTGAAGTTTCTTCCACATCCCACCCGGAAGCACTTCAACTTCCTCTAACTCTTGCATTCTTTTCTTTAGTTTGGGCAATTCCATCAAAAACATAACCAGACACTTTTGAATTCCTAAGAGAAGAGATCTGAACACAAATCAAAGATGACAACTAAACCTCTAAAATCACAATAGCCTTATTAAGTGTATGGAGGGTCTGCAAACCACATGAGCTCCCCTGGAGAACATGCTGTTTACCTGTGAATTAACAGCTTTGCTATGAGATAGGCTCTCTGCTCAACTAAGGTCTTGCCCTAAGAGATTATACTGTTACACGCAATATAGAAGGGGGGTGAGGAGAATGCTGTGATGAAGATACTTAAATCAGTTGCTTTTTCGTGTGTTATTTTAGTTGTGAGAAAGTCGGATAAGTCAAGCTCTTTCTGAGACCGCAGAGATCAAAGAGAATTCAGTTAAGGGCAATCGTTTGAAGAGCAACAACTATACTCTTCTTTACCAGAAATTCTGTGAAATGCAGGTTTGGCACACTTATTTCTGTCATTCTTATTCACATTTCAAATGCCAAGGAAATCTGCTGGAAATTTTGATTTAACCACTAAAACTTGAATGGCCTGGTGTTTTGCAACAGACTGTACCATGGAACAAACTGAAGGTCTATCTTGATGTTATTGACCAGTATCACGATGGTCACATCAGTCACGCCCCTCAAAAGTTATAGAACAAATAAATACAACTCTGAATGCTTGCAAGTCAAACTAAAATAGAGACTCTATTCTGTTTAATCAGAGGGACCATGCCTCAGGACTGAAAGGAGTGCTATAAATCCAAGATTCATAAATCCCTATCTATTTCTTTAGCACATGCCCCTGTGTGCCTTACTACTCAAAGTGTGGTCCTTATACCTGTAACATGGGCAGCACTCGGGAGCTTGTGGGAAATGCAGAATCTCTGGCCCCAACTCTGATTTATTAAATCTACATTTAACAAGATTTCCAAGATTTCTTTATGCATATTAAAGTTTGAGGACTACTGTTTAATAGATGTGTGTGCGTGTGTGTGTGTATAAATGTTACCTGTAAAATTACTTGTCTCTTAAGCTCCCTCACCAGGAAGTTAAAAACAGTAGTTTAACAAAAATATACCAATTACAACTCTCTTGTAAAGCCATTGGCAAAGTCTTTTGTCTTTAGATTCACAGGACGGCCTATTGCATTAAAGCCAGGAGAACAAGAGTTAAAAGACGGCTCTTGGCAAAACATCAGATATTCCTCTCCATGTCTTACCTTGTCTAGTGAGGAATCTCCCTAGAATTGGCTTCTTTATTTCACACACTTTTCTACCATTTAGAGTCTAGAAAAACTTCAAAGGATGGCCAGGTGTTCTAAGATTCACAGCTGTTTATTATTTTAATTAATTTACTGAAAGAGTTTAGTTCCCAAGCAGTCCTGAGGAGATTCTGAACATGCCAGGAAGAGCCAGCAGCCTACATGTATATACCCCCAGGATCAACTCTGCAACTCACAGCAAGTGAACTTGGAAAACGTGGCGGGAGGGGAGAAGATTTCATTACCAAAAGTTCTTGGAAACTTCTTTCACCTGTTCAAATTAACACAAGGATAGAATTGTGGGGATCTAACTTGCGGTGAGTTACCTCTCTTTGAAAAGCTGCATGACTTCCAAACCAGCCTGTGGTTTAGTTTTCCATGATGTCAGGCACTGGGCTGAACTTCACTGATAGAACATTTCAGGAATAGAGGCATGGGGTCTGATGGAAAAGGGCAGATATCTAAAGACTAGGTTTCAGAGGATGCGGGAACAATTTCTCACAATTCTAGCTTACTTTCACTGGGGACACAACAGCAATTGGTAGCAATTCTTGCTAGTTCCCCAACCTATCTCTTTCAAGAAAGTGCTTATATATTTTCGGGCATCTTAGGGAATCATTTGTAAACAGGCTCTTAAATTTCCCCTTTCTTGTTTTCTCTGCCTAGCATATATTGTGTAGCAGTATCTGCAGAGAACAGTCTGAAGACAAGTACTGTACATGATTCCTTAGAGCAGTGCTTCCTAAAATGTGGACCAGAAGTCATCTGTATCAGAACCATCTGCAGTGCTTGTCACAATGCAACTCATGAGTCTCCAGATCTACTAAATCAGAATCCATGGAAGTTAGGCCTTAGAATCTACATTTTTAACAAGCTCCTGTGTGATGTTACATGTATGCTACTGTTTACAGTTTAAAATCAGCTGAATTTTGGATTATGAGAGAACCCAGCCTATGAAGTATTCCATAACTATCTCCAACATTTAGGTAGGGGTATGAGTGAGCCTGAGCTGTCTTACCATCTTGGGGATCCCAGGAAGCCAAGGTGTTAGGGGAAAAGCAAAGTGTACCAGTGGATATGTGCTGGTGATTTAAATTGAGGACTGATGGATCGCCAACCCAGGTCCCCTCCACCCAGAAAAGACATTTCCACAACCAACCATAGCACCCAGAAGGTTCTCTGAAAATTTGGGATTAGAACAATCACTGTCAGAAAGAAGTGGCATGTCCTCTAGGTGGTTTGTAAAAATCCCTAAAGGAATACACAACATTCCAATTACCTACCTCTCAGTCCATGCCTGAATTCACTTTGCCCCTGATTTTCATATCTTGCGTTGTTTTAGAATTTGCAGCACCACCAGAATTATGCTCCCATTTGTTGGTTTCTATGCCGAGAAATGATAAGGTTTAAATTTTCCATCCAGATGAGTAACAGGCAGTTCTGGTTGAGTGCACCTATTCAGCAAACTCTAAATTCACTGTGCTCTTGTCTTATTGGTGTTTCTTTTGTCTTTCCCTGGTAGAAAGGAAACATTTATTTGAATAGTAGAATAGGAAGGTGATCCAGAAAGAGAACCAACACAACATTCAATGTTTAGAGATAACTATTAATGCACATTTTAATTTAAGCTCCAAAGACGACAGATGAATCAAGCAGTACACATTTAAAACCACTTTTATAGTAAAAGAGTTCTCTTTAAATTCTGTTTCTTATCAACATAAGTTCAGTCTTCCACTGAAATCAGCAATGATGTAACAGATTTCTGGCAGGGTTTTTCCACCAACCTATACACCCAGCCCAGATTCATAAGCCATCATCTTGACACCTACATATTATGATCAATAGTTAACCATCTCATGTTTCACTTAATGTGAGATTTCCTCTTTGAGTCCTGTATTTTAAAAAAAATACACAAAGAATTAAGTTTCGCTTCAAAGGAGTAATAAAAGGAATGTTATGTTTGGTGCAAGGACTAAATGATTTCCATCCGCCTGAAAAACAGACAGCCATAGGTATATGACCAGTCTCCTAATAGATAGCCATCAATTCTTTTTCCCTAAAATGACCGACTGCTGCCCCTATAAACTACAAAACTAACTACATTCAGAATGAAGTAAGGTTGGCATTGGCGTGACAGGAAGTGAACATATGAACTTTGAGTGACATGTAGCCGCTCTCACTTACATTTTAACTCTTTGTTCTTTGTGCTCTCAACATCATTGATATGCAAACAGAGATTTATGCTGGATGCCCCTCCCCCACCCAAATTTCAGTCACTCCACAGAGCTGCCTGTTCAGTGTCTGGCGTTTCTGGATCTGAAGTGTCCAGATAATCGGTCGTTCATTTAGAATATTCTAACGCAATTTTGTGCGTTCAAATGACAAAAGGGTAAACAGTGTGAGACAGCTAGTCAAAGGTGGGGAAAAATGCCTCTTTTTCACGTAAGCTTTGTGCACACAGTCAGGGGCGAGTGAAGAAGCAGCTGCCTGAGTATTCATGAAGTTACATGGAGACAAGGTGAGTGCTTATTCCAAGTTCATATTGCCCCCAGCAAAGGGGTACAGCTCTCACCGCTCATCAGTTTGTGAAATTACTAAGGTCCTGTTTGCCCTTAATTTCCTAGAGGATTGATTGGTAGGAAAGAAAATCAAAGATTATCACTATAAAATAGATAAAAAATAGAGAACTTTTCACATAAGTTGAATGATTTGCCTCAAGTTTTGTAATAATTCCACGCTGAGCCTAGATGAAAACTCAGAAGGTAGAGAGGCCTGGGAAGAGAGCATAGCATGTGTCCTCTGGACCCAGACCTCATCAAACACCATCTCCCACCATTCTTACAAGAATCCTGTAAAGTTGTCTTATAACCATTTTACAGATGTGGAAGTAGGTCATTTGGCTAACATCACACAGTTGGAAAACATCAGAGCTAGGAATCAAACACAAGCCTTTTTCCTTCAAAACCCATGCACATTAAGCTCTAAATCTAGTGTTTCCCAAAGCTTAGTATGCCCACTTAGTATGCCTCCTTTAGGTGGGATCTGGAAGAAAACTTCACTAGTGCAGTAGTTCTCAAACTTTACTCTGCATGAGAATCACCTTGAAGCTCGTTAAAATGCTGAACCCCACAGCCTCCCCAAGGGCCGTCTTCTGAGTCGGCACCACCCAGGTGATTCCAAAGCCTGTGCTCTGATAGTCTCGCTCTGAGAAACGCACTAGAGATGGAAATATAATTAGCACTACAAACCCACTTCACAGGCATTCTCCTTTTTAAATAAACTCAAGGACAAAAGGGGGGAGGGGGAATTTTAAATACACACATTATTTTTTTGAATTTCACTTTATTTAAAGAAGAAAACATTAAAGAAATGACTGTAGAGGTGGTGGCAAATCTGCCAGAGATTACGGAGGTTGTATTGTGAAGACTGATATCTGGGAAACCCAGAGAGTCGCTGTTCTGAGATTGAAAGGAAAGGGATATGCTTCTGTTTGCCCAGATATAGGCATAAGCTGAAAACCAAAGACGGTCTGGGAGCTCAGGGACCCTCTGCTGCTTCCATGGCCCAATCCTACCACCAGGGCAGCATGCGGGTAAGGACAGAAGAAAGACCATTGGGGTCCAGAGAGTGGGGCCTTCTCTCCAGTTAACTGAAGGCACAAGGAAGCATCCTCTCCCACCACAGTGGTCCAGCAGCACGGAGGGGCATTACAGCTTCCTCAGCTTCTCCTGGCTGTTAAGGGTTCCTGACCGTTTTGAGGTCAGAGACCACTTTGATAATCAATAAAAACTTTGCACCCTTTTCCCAGAAAAATGTTCACATATACACACAAAAATATGTTGTCCTATTTCACAGGCTTCTCAGGTTCCTCAAAGTTCATACACAGACTCCAATTTAAGGACTCCTTTATGCGAAGATGAAGAGTTCATTTCAGCTCATGGCAATTTTGTTTGAATTCGACTTATCCTTCCTCTGAGTAAAACATTCTAAACAGGAGCTCTTCATCTGGAGTTCAGGGTTCCCAGTGCGGTGGAGCTGGGGACGGGGCAGTCAAGAGTTGTAGACAGGCCCCCTGACTCTACAAGAAGTACTCAGATGTTGACACATTTCATCAGAATGTCAAAGGAGCTCAAAACTCAGAAACAGTTTTTTAAAAACACTTTTAAAAAAACATCTTTATAGGGCTTCCCTGGTGGCGCAGTGGTTGAGAGTCCGCCTGCCGATGCAGGGGACACGGGTTCGTGCCCTGGTCTGGGAGGATCCCACATGCCGCAGAGCGGCTGGGCCCGTGAGCCATGGCCGCTGGGCCTGCGCGTCCGGAGCCTGTGCTCCGCAACGGGAGAGGCCACAACTGTGAGAGGCCCGCATACCGCAAAAAAATAAATAAAAATTAAAAAAAATAAAATAAAAAAAATCTTTATAAATGTAAATAAAACACAGATACCAGAAAACCCCTGCAAAATGAAAGTATGGCATAATGAATTATTTATCAGGTTAACGGCCTGTGACCGATACTCAGGTCAAAAAAAAATAAGACTTTGCCACCACCCAGCAGCCCCTCCATGTGCCTCAGTCCATCACAGGCCCTCCCTTCCTTCAGAAATAACCACGAATCTGAGATTAAGAGCAACCATTTCCTTGTAACTCCTAGTTTTATCACCCAAGTATCCATCCTGAGAAACTGTCATTTAATCTTGCCTATTCTTTAAAATCTGATATATATTTTCAGTCTCTTGAATCTATCAGTTACCCTCCATGCCGCTTTTCTTCTCCCTTATAATTTACCCTTTGAAAAACTCCTTAGGCTATTTAACAATAGTGTTTCCCACAGGCTGGATTTTGCTAATTGCCTACCCCTGGTGCAGTTCCTTATGTGCCTCTGTCCTTGGTATTTCCCGCAAATTGGCAGCTGGATCCAGAGACTGGATCAGATTCAGTTTGGCGAAGCTCAAATGGTGCTGTGTTCTTCCATCAAAAGGCATCTAATGGAGGAGTTAATATGGCGGAGGAGTAGGAGGACGTGGAGTTTATCTACCTCCACGGATACATCAGGAATACATTTACAGATGCAACAGTTCTCACAGAACACCAGCTGAACACTAGCAGAAGACCTCGGACACCGGAAAGGACTATAAAAATCCCTGCATAACTGGGTAGGACGAAAAAAAGAAGGGAGAAGGGGGAGGAGAGGAAGCGGGACGGGACCTGCACCCTAGGGAGGGGGAGCTGAAACAGAAGAGATCCCCGAATTTGGGGGAAACCCTCTCTCTGACCAGGAAATCGATCGGATCAAAATATCTGAGGCTGCTGGAAGCGGGTGAAGTGGCCACTCTGTGGCAGACGGGACAGAGTGAGAAATACATAGATGGTCCGTACCATGGCCCTACGTGCCCCGGACTGGGACGTGTGTTCACAGGTGTGCGAGGGGGCTGGGAGCTGGAGCGTGGGGATTGGAGAACCGGCCCGGGGCGAGAACTGCTGTTGGCTGTGGGGTGACAGACTGAGGGGATGGGAGGGAGGAAATCCACAGCAGGGAATGCCTTCGGAGGAAGACTGGACTGCCATGGAAGCAGGGCGCTATTGCTGACTCACACGCAGGGGGAGGAGCTGCTATTGTAGCCTCTTGCTCCCTACACACCGGCGCCTGCTGACGACAATAAAAGAAGCTTGCTCAGGGCTGGCCCTCCGGTGCCTTAGGTGAGGTGCCAGAAAAGGCCCTCACTTGGGCCATATCTCTTGCACCCGTGGCTGCCAGCTTCCCTGTGCATTTGGCGCCACGGGGGCTCCCGCGATCCAAGCAGTCATACCAGCTCTGCGCCAGGCAGCCTCAGGACCAGACTCCTGTGAGTGGACCACGTGCAGAGGTGGGGATAAACCCCAAGCTGAACCCCAGGGACGGGGCGACTGAGGAAGAAGACCGAAAATCTTTCCATCAGCTGTGCAAGCTGTGGATTAAATCCCCGCGATCAGCTAGGTAGACCCTGCGTCTATGCAATATCTGAGTAGACAGTGAGTGTTCCCACAAATGAAAACGGGCTAGCTCGGGCAGCTGTGGACTTTGGGGGCAGCACACACAGGAACTGGGCCAGATCAGAGCCTGAGGGGTCCCCACAGGGCCCACAGCAGGTCCAGAGAGCAGACCAGAGGCAGAGGAAGGCCTCCCGGGGAGGCGGAGGGAGGCTGTGGCTCACGTGGTGTGCAAGAGCATTTACAGTGGAGACCCCAGGGAAACATCATTATTACTATTAATTTTATTATGTTTTGATTCATTCTGTTGTTGGTGCTGGCTTTTTTTGGTTGTTTGTTGTTTTAGTATTATTTTAATTTAGTCCTTTGGTATCTCCGTGTCTTATAACATATTTTTTATTTTATATATATATATATATATATATATATATATATATATATAAAATTGCTTTATTCTTCAGTTGGCACACTGCTTTCATTATGTTTTTAGGTTTTGCGTTTTTCTTAGTTCTGATTCTAATTGTTTGATTTTGTTTTTGGGTTCTTCTGCTTGGTTGTTTGCTTGCTTTTTGTTTTATTTGGTTCTGTTTTTGTTCTCCTGTGTGTGTGTGTTTCCTTGTTTCTGTTTTTGTTTGTTTGAGTTTGTTTTTACCATTTCTCTGGGGTTTTGTTTGTCTTTTTTTCTTCTTCTTCTTACTTTAATATATATATATTAATATTTCCTTTTCAAATTTTATTTATTTATTTATTCATTTTTGGCTGTGTTAGGCTTCGTTGCTGCACACGGGGCTTTATCTAGTTGCGACGAGCAGGGAACGACTCTGTTGCAGTGTGCGGGCTTCTTATTGCACTGGCTTCTCTTGTTGTGGAGCACAGGCTCTAGGCACGCAGGCTTCTGTAGCTGTGGCACACAAGCCCAGTAGCTGTGGCTCGCGGACTCTAGAGCGCAGGCTCAGTAGTTGTGGCACACAGGCTTAGTTGCTCCATGGCATGTGGGATCTTCCCGGACCAGGGCTCAAACCCATGTCCCCCTGCATTGGCAGGTGGATTCTTAACCACTGTGCCACCAGGGAAGTCCTATTTTTTTATAGTTCTATTTCTACGTTGCTTTTCTGTTGTCCTGTCTTATTTCCCCTTTCTCTTTTCCTTTTTCTTTTTTAAATCATTTTTCATTGGTTTGTTTTGTTTCTTTGCTTCATTCTTCAGTTGGCACTCTGCTTTGGTTTTGTTTTATGGTTTTGTGTTAGTTTTCTTTGATTTTGTTTTGGGGTTCTCCTGTTTGTCTGGTTGTTCTCTTGCTTTTTGTTTTATTTGGTTCTGTTTACGTTTCTTTTGTGTGTGTGCATGTTTCCTTGTTTCTGTTTTTGTTTGATTACACTTTTTACCATTTGTCTGGGGTTTTGTTAGTCTTTTTTGTCAATTTCCTTTATTGCTGGGATGAGCAACTTACAGGTCTTGGTTCTTCAACCAGAAGTCGGGCCTGGGGCTCTGGGGTAGGAGCGCTGAGTCCAGGACACTAGATGACTAGGGAAGTTTAATCACCGAGAGCGCCTCTATCTGAATCCAAGACCCAGCTCCACCCAAATGCCTGCTGCCCCCAGTGCTGGATGCCTCACACCAAACAACAAACAGGACAGGAACATGAACCCACCCATCAGCACACAGGCTACCAAAAGTCATGCTAGGCTCACAGACACCCCAAAACACACCACCTGACATGGCCCTGCTCATCAGAGGAAAAAGACTCAGCTCCACCCACTAGAATGCACACACCAGTCCCTCCCATCAGGAAGCCTATGCAAGACACTGGACCAACCCAACCAGCGGGGACAGAGAAAAGAAGCAAGGGAAACTATGATCCTGCAGCCTAGGGAAAGGAGACTTCAAATACTGTAAATTAGACAAAATGAGAAGACAGAGAAATATCTTGCAGACAAAAGAGCAAGATAAAACCCCACATGACCAAATAAATGAAGAGGAAATAGGCAAACTACCTGAAAAAGAATTCAGAGTAATGATAAAGATGATCCAAAACCTCAGAAATAAAACAGAGAAAATACAAGAAACCTAGAAGAACTAAAGAGCAAACAAACAGTAATGAACAACACAATAACTGAAATTAAAAATACTCTAGAAGGAACCAACAGCAGAATAACTGAAGCAGAAGAACAGATAAGTGAGGTGGAAGATAGAATGGTGGAAATAACTGTAGCAGAGCAGAATAAAGAAAAAATAATGAAAAGAATGGAGGACAGTCTGAGAGACCTCTGGGACAACATTAAGCACTCAACATTTGAATTATAGGCAACCTAGAAGAAGAAGAAAAAGAGAAAGGGTCTGAGAAAATATTTGAGGAGAATATAGTTGAAAACTTCCCTAACATGGGAAAGGTAATAGTCAATCAAGTCTAGGAAGTGCAGACAGTCCCATACAGGAGAAACACACCAAGACACATATTAATCAAACTATCAAAAATTAAACACAAAGAAAAAATATTAAAAGCAGCAAGGGAAAAGCAACAAATAACATACAAGGGAATCCCCATAAGGTTATCAGCTGATCTTTCAGCAGAAACTCTGCAGGCCAGAAGGGAGTGGCAGGACATATTGAAAGTGATGAAAGGGAAAAACTTACAACCAAGATTGCTCTACCCAGCAAGGATCTCATTCAGATTTGATGGAGAAATCAAAAGCTTTACAGACAAGCAAAAGTTAAGAGAATTCAGCACCACCAAACCAGCTTTACAAAAAATGATAAAGGAACTTCTCTAGGCAGGAAACACAAGAGAAGAAAAAGACCTACAAAATCAAACACAAAACAATTAAGAAAATGGTAATAGGAACAGACATATCAATAATTACCTTAAATATAAATGGATTAAATGCACCAACCAAAAGACACAGACTGGCTGCATGGATACAAAAATAAGACCTGTAGATATGCTGTCTACAAGAGAACCACTTTAGACCTAGGGACACATACAGACTGAAAGTGAGAGGATGGAAAAAGATATTCCATGCAAATGGAAATCAAAAGAAAGCTGGAGCAGCAATACTCATATTAGACAAAATAGACATTAAAATAAAGACTATTACAAGAGACAAGGAAGGACACTACATAATGATCAAGGGATCAATCCAAGAAGAAGATGTAACAATTGTAAATATCTATGCACCCAATATAGGGGCACCTCAATACATAAGGCAGATGCTAACAGCCATAAAAGGGGAAATTGACAATAAAACAATAATAGTAGGGGACTTTAACACCCCACTTACACCAATGGACAGATCATCCAAACAGAAAATAAATAAGGAAACACAAGCTTTAAATGAAACATTAGACCCAATGGACTTAATCAATATTTATAGGACATTCCATCCAAAAACAACAGAATACAATTTCTTCTCAAGTGCACAAGGAACATTCTCCAGGATAGATCACATCTTGGGTAACAAATCAAGCCTCAGTAAATTTAAGAAAATTGAAATTATATCAAGCATCTTTTCTGACCACAGCACTATGAGATTAGATATCAATTTCAGGGGAAAAAAAACTGTAAAAAATACAAACAAATGGAGGCTAAACAATATGCTACTAAACAACCAAGAGATCACTGAAGAAATCAAAGAGGAAATCAAAAAATACTTAGAAACAAATGACAATGAAAACGTAATGACCCAAAACCAATGGGATGCAGCAAAAGCAATTCTAAGAGGGAAGTTTATAGCAATAATATCCTACCTCAAGAAACAAGAAAAATCTCAAATAAACAACCTAACCTTACACTTAAAGCAATTAGAGAAAGAAGAACAACAACAACAACAAAAAGAAAACCCCCAAAGTTAGCAGAAGGAAAGAAATCATAAAGATAAGATCAGAAATAAATGAAAAAGAAATGAAGGAAACAATATCAAATGTCAATAAAACTAACAGCTTGTTCTTTGAGAAGATAAACAAAATTGATAAACCATTAGCCAGACTAATCAGGAAAAACAGGGAGAAGACTCAAATCAACAAAATTAGAAATGAAAAAGGAGAAGTAACAACTGACAGTGCAGAAATAAAAAGGATCATGAGAGACTACTACAAGCAACTATATGCCAATAAAATGGACAACCTGGAAGAAATAGACAAATTCTTAGAAACGTACAACCTTCCAAGACTGAACCAGGAAGAAATAGAAAATATGAACAGACCAATCACAAGGAATGAAATTGAAACTGTGATTAAAAATCTTCCAACAAAAAAAAGCCCAGGGCCAGACGGCTTCACAGGCGAATTCTATCAAACATTTAGAGAAGAGCTAACACCTATACTTCTCAAACTCTTCCAAAATACAGAAGGAGGAACACTCCCAAACTCATTCAACAAGGACATCATCACCCTGACACCAAAACCAGACAAAGATCTCACAAAGAAAAGAAAATTACAGGCCAATATCATTGATGAACCCTGATGCAAAAATCCCCAACATAATACTAGCAAGCAGAAGCCAACAGCACATTAAAAGGATCATACACCATGATCAAGTGGGATTCATCCCAGGAATGCAAGGATTCTTCAACATATGTGAATCAATCAATGTGATACACCATATTAATAAATTAAAGGATAAAAACCATATGATAATCTCAATAGATGTAGAAAAAGCTTTAGACACAATTCAACACGCATTTATGATAAAAACTCTCCAGAAAGTGGGCAAAGAGGGAACCTACCCCAACATAATAAAAGCCATATATGACAAACCCACAGCCAACATCATTCTCAATGGTGAAAAACTGAAACCATTTCCTCTAAGATCAGGAACAAGATGAGGGTGCCCACTCTCACCACTATTATTCAACAGAGTTTTGGAAGTTTTAGCCATGGCAAACAGAGAAGAAAAAGAAATAAAAGGAATACAAATTGGAAAAGAAGTAAAACTGCCACTGTTTGCAGATGACATGATACTATACATAGAAAATCCTAAAGATGCCACCAGAAAACTACTAGAGCTAATCAATGAATTTGGTAAAGTAGCAGGATAAAAAATTAATGCACAGAAATCTCTTGCATTCCTATACACTACAACAAAAGATCAAAAAGAGAAATTAAGGAAACACTCCCATTTACCATTGCAAAACAAAGAATAAAATACCTAGGAATAAACCTACCTAAGGAGGCAAAAGACCTGTATGCAGAAAACTATAAGACACTGATGAAAGAAATCAAAGATGATACCAACAGATGGAGAGATATACCATGTTCTTGGATTAGAAGAATCAACATTGTGAAAATGACTAAACTACCCAAAGCAATCTACAGATTCAATGCAATCCCTATCAAATTACCAATGGCATTTTTCACAGAACTAGAACAAGAAATTTTACAGGTTGTTTGGAAACACAAAAGACCCCAAATAGCCAAAGCAATCTTGAGAAAGAAAAACAGAGCTGGAGGAATCAGGCTCCCTGTCTTCAGACTATACTGCAAAGCTACATTAATCAAGACAGTATGGTACTGGCACAAAAACAGAAATATAGATCAATGGAACAGAACAGAAAGCCCAGAGATAAACCCACACACATATGGTCACCTTATCTTTGCAAAGGAGGCAAGAATATACAATGGAGAAAAGACTGTCTCTTCAATAAGTGGTGCTGGGAAAACTGGACAGCTATATGTAGAAGAATGAAATTAAAACACTCCCTAACACCATACACAAAAATAAACTCAAAATTGATTAAATACCTAAATGTAAGGCCAGACACTATAAAACTCTTAGAGGAAAGCACAGGCAGAACACTCTATGACATAAATCACAGCAAGATCCATTTTGTCCCACCTCCTAGAGAAATGGAAATAAAAACAAAAATAAACAAATGGGACCCAGTGAAACTTAAAAGCTTTTGCACAGCAAAGGAAACCATAAACAAGATGAAAAGACAACCCTCAGAATGGGAGAAAATATTTGCAAATGAAGCAACAGACAAAGGATTAATCTCCAAAATATACAAGCAGCTCATGAAGGTCAATATCAAATAAACAAAGAACCCAATTCAAAAATGGGCAGAAGACCTAAATAGACATTTCTCCAAAGAAGATATACAGATTGCCAACAAACACATGCAAAGATGCTCAACATCACTAATCATTAGAGAAATGCAAATCAAAACTGCAATGAGATATCACCTCACACTGGTCAGAATGGCCATCATCAAAAAATCTAGAAACAATAATGTTGGAGAGGGTGTGGAGAAAAGGGAACCCTCTTGCACTGTTGGTGGGAATGTAAATGGATACAGCCACTACCGAAAACAGTATGGAGGTTCCTTAAAAAACTAAAAATAGAACTACCACATGACCCAGAAGTCTCACTGCTGGCATATACCCTGAGAAAGCCATAATTCAAAAAGACACAGGTACCCCAGTGTTCATTGCAGCACTGTTTACAATAGCCAGGACATGGAAGGAACCTAAACGTCCAGTGACAGATGAATGCATAAAGAAGATGTGGCACACATATACAATGGAATTTTACTTGACCATAAAAAGGAACAAAATTGAGTTATTTGTAGTGAGGTGGATGGACCTAGAGTCTGTCATACAGAGTGAAGTAAGTCAGAAAGAGAAAAACAAATACTGTATGCAAACGCATATATATGGAGTCTAAAAGAAATGGTACTGATGAACCTAGGGGCAGGACAGGAATAAACACGCAGATGCAGAGAATAGACTTGAGGACACAGGGGGGTAAGGGGAAACTGGGATAAAGTAAGAGAGTAGCATTGACATATATGCAGTACCAAATGTAAAATGGATGGCTAGTGGGAAGCTGCTGCATAGCACAGGGAGATCTACTAGAGGATTTGTGATGAACTAGAAGGGTAGGATAGAGAGGGTGGGAGGGAGACGCAACAGGGAGGGGATATGGGGATATAAGTATACTAGCTGATTCACTTTGTTGTACAGCAGAAAGTAACACAACATTGTAAAGCAATTATACTCCAATAAAGATGTGGGAGAAAAAAGGCATATAATGGTGGTTTTCACTCCTTTTTGTTGTAAGCAGCCATTGACTCAATGCCTGGATCCATTCGTTCATTAGGAATTACAAAATTGTCACATTCTAATCTATCATTTTGTTTTCATTTGTTGGCTGTAATAATTTTATAAGGAGATACCTAGTGGTATGGTTCACAAAGGAGAAGCAGATAAATGCTTGATTCTTTCCTTTCAGTTTTTAAATAAATGAATTGGTACCTATTATCTTCAAAAGGTGACCAACTTGTGCCATATAATGTTATATATATATATATATATATATATATATATAATTATGAATGCCCAGATTTAAAGATATTTGATAGATTTCAAGCCTTTGCAATTCTTATCCATTTTGAAGCTCAAACTGGTCAGTGGGAGCTTTGTCTTCAAGTTGGTTCTCAAGTCCATTAGACATGACCCTACCAGTCTTTGAGAGCTTCTTTGCTGCCCGGTATTACAAGGCCATCCAGGCTCATCTTGTATCTCTTGCCTCAGACTTGGGATCAGCCATTTTCCAATAAATCCCAGTTTCTTTTAGAGGGAATGGTATTTCAAGACCACATTTGGGCCCCAGAGATATTCATTGTTTCTGAGTTGGTTATTGTTTCTAGACCTTTTATGTGAACAGAGCTAGGAAATACACACACAATATATGCATATATGTTTTAAAAATACAATACCTCATAAGCTCATGCTGATATTTCCAATACAAAACTAAGTCTGAAAGATTTTTACAGGGTTCACAGAACAATATTTATTGAGTTCTTCCATGTTGATTTTGTTTTGATGCCCTATTTACTTGAAATTCAGTTTTACTAGATATAAAACCTTGGCACACATTTTCTTTCCTTGAATGTCTTAAATATTTTATACCATTTTCTTCTGGCATAAAGCACTGCTGTTGACAAGTCTGATGATAACCTACCTGGATTTTACTTATATGTCATATGCCTTCTTTGTCTATATATACAAAAGATTAGGTTTTTTTCTTTAAAGTTCAGTAATTTTATAAGAGTTTTTCTTGATGTTGGTCATTCTAGATCAATATTCTAAGGTTCACAGTGTGCTTTTTCAAATGTAGTTTCAATTTTTCTTCTATTTCAGAAATATTTTCTGTAATTTTAGCATCTGTTCAATTCCTGCCTATTGGGTTTCTTCTTTAAGGACTCTTGTTATCTGCATGTTTAACCTTCTTTGCCTATCTTCAAACATCTGTCTCATTGTCTTGAATCTGTTTTTCATTTCCTTCCTCATTTTTTTTTTTTTTTTTTTTTTTTGCGGTACGCGGGCCTCTCACTGTCGTGGCCTCTCCTGTTGCGGAGCACAGGCTCCGGACATGCAGGCTCAGCGGTCTTGGCTCATGGGCCTAGCCGCTCCGTGGCATGTGGGATCTTCCTGGACCAGGGCACAAACCCGTGTCTCCTGCATCGGCAGGTGGACTCTCAACCACTGTGCCACCAGGGAAGCCCAATTTTTTTTTTTTAATTAAAAATTTTTTTCTCCTTTTCACCTTCTATTTCCCTTAAGGAATTATCTCATATTTATTCACTCTTGCATTTCTTCTAATCAAATCTTCAGTTTTTCTTTTACTTTTAATTATTTTTTGACACCTATTCCCTGATTTCTGAGTCTTTTAAGTTGTGGTTTTTGTTGTTCCTTCATATTTTGAATAATTTTCTTAAAATATTTAGCTTGTTTTGAAATAGTATATTATCATATTTATGTTTTTTGCATATGTCTTTCTGGTATGTTTTGTTGCCTATAGAGATATTATTCTTCTCTTGATTCTCTTTATGCTTTCAGTAACTTTGTATAGAATTTGAACTCAATAATTTTCTGTTGCTAATTTTCATGTAAAATTATTTTCCTGAAATTTTTGGAAGAGGGTTGGTTCATACAATTTTCTTACTTCACAGAGATGTCTCCTCTGTTATTTTTGTAAACTGTTTTATATATATATATATATATATATATATATATATATATATATAGAGAGAGAGAGAGAGAGAGAGAGAGAGAGAGAGAGAGAGAGAGCTATAAATACCTGACCAGTACTCCTTAAAACTGTCAAGATCATCCAAAACAAGGACAGCCTAACATACTGTTATAGCCAAGAAGAGCCTAAGGAGACATGATAACTAAATGTAATGGGGTATCCTGGATGGGATCCTAGAACAGGAAAAGGTAAAATCTTAGCAGATGTGAATACAGTAAAACTTAGGCAATAATAATATATTAATATCAGTTCATAAATTATAACAACTCTAACATATTAATATAAGATGTTAAAGATGTCATTTAACATGGAAACTGGGTGGGGAGTATATGGGAACTCTCTGTGCTATCTTCTCAATTTTTCTTTAAATCTAAAACCATTCTATTTTTTTAATTTTTAAATTTAATTTAATTTATTTTTTATATAGCAGGTTCTTATTAGTTATCTATTTTATACATATTGGTGTATACATGTCAATCCCAATCTCCCAGTTCATCCCACAACCACCACCCACCCCCGCTGCTTTCCCCCCTTGGTGTCCAAACGTTTGTTCTCTACATCTGTGTCTCTATCTCTGCCCTGCAAAAAAATAAAAAATAAAACCGTTCTGAAAAATAAAGTCTATTACACACAAACACACATCAAGTTTGCTGTCTAAGATCTCCTGGCTATTTCCTCCACCCATCCACTTCTATCTGAACCTTCTCTTTCCTTCATCTCTTCAGTGTGAGGCCCTATGCTGGAAGAGAGCTCTGGTGGGTCCGTTTCAAGAGCTCACAGAGGCTGTACTGCTCCAGTCACTTTAAGCCTTAACATGAGACCCTTGTATCACCAGCAACTGGGGTGGGCAAACACTTGACAAGATCAGCTGTTGTTATCAAGTTGACCTGCTTTTGTTCCAAGTTTCATCTATTTTGAGGTTCTTCAATTCTCATGTTCATCAAATCCAGCCCCACACTGCTTCTCTGTGTTTCCTCTTATACAGATGTCAGAAGGTATAGGTCTTATAGCTCATTTTTTAGGATTCACTGGTTAATCTTGTTTCCTGGCTTTTCATACATATTGTCGATGGATGGATTTTTAGTTTTATGACGTAGTTGCTCTATTTTTTCGTTATAGTTTTATATATAAATACATATATATATACACATATATATGTATGTATATATATACACACACATATGTGTGTGTATATATATACATACATATATATGTATGTATATATATATACACACACATATATATGTGTATATATATATATATATATATATATATATAGAGAGAGAGAGAGAGAGAGAGAGAGAGAGTTTTGTTGAGCTATAACTCATACGGCATGCAATTTATCCTGTGCTTTTTGTGGGGAATTTAAGAAGACCTCAAAATCATGCTGCCACCATTTTCCCAACATTCTAAAACCAAACTTTAAGGCAATCAACATCATAGGCTATTGAGATAATGAGGATTTTATTATGATAAAAGATCCAATGGCCTCTATAGACAGGCTAGAGTGTGTTGTGGGTGGTAAGGATATGGTGCTATATTTTCCCATGTGTTTAGAAGTAGAAACTCTATGGCTTCCTGTCACATGTGGTTTATAACTAGTTCACAATTATTGACAGTGCTATGATGGCAGCTTTGGCAAGGATATTTAAAATCCATCAATCATTCCAATAATCTCATTAACTTTATTTATTGCCAGAATTTCTCCTAGTTAATCGGTCTTTGAGAAGTTAAAGGAAAAATACAAAACATACACAAGTGTAATTTAGCCATCTTCTGCCTGGGCATGCATACTTCCTGTTACCCAAGAAACACAACTCGGCACTGGAGGAGGGAGGTCTCAATGATACAAAATCCAGGTGACATTGGAACAATCAACCCACTGTGAAACAATACCTTATTTCCAGAAACCCATTTTTTTTTTAAGTTCTTTAAAAAAAACCCCCAAACTCTCAAGGTTTCATCTGAGGTCCATTCTACCTTCCATGATTTGGGCAGCACACAGAGACCATATTATTGGCTCAGGACCCACGAGCCTGATTCTACTACTAACTCTGATAGACACTTTTCACAGGATCTGTTCATACAACAGTCTATAAGCTGCTAACTAAGCAAAATTAAACTTGTTAGAAAGAATCCACTCAGCCTCCGCTGACTTCTTCCCCAAGGCGTTAATAAGTCTCACTATGAACACAAATTGCATTTATTCTGTCTGCCTTGCCCATTCCTTAGACAAAGTGCTAAAATGCAGCCAAGGAGAAGATGTACAAGGATCCTCACACAATCCATAACCTGGATAATCAACCCCTAAATACACGACAACAGGCTTCATAATATTTTATTTTCAAGCTGAAACTGGACCTTGTTGGAATTAGACAGCGGCTCTTTCTCCCCAGATCATTCTAAGGATGACAGGCCACCCTCAGAATGCCACCCTAACACAAACTGACCCCCATACACACCAGCAGTCATGGTTTGTTTTCTTAAATAGCAAAAGTTTATTTTATTTCACTGCTCCATCAAAATTATTTATCTCATTTATCATACAGTTCCTGCCTAGTGTGTTTTGCCAGAACTAACATGCATGAAAATTATGTTAATGGGCCTTGGACTGGTTTTAACGTACTTCATATAATCAAGAAACTAAACAAACAGAACGGGCTCTGAAAGGTACCCATTCTACTTGGAAGAACCACTTGCTCTTGTAAGACACGTTTTTGAGGAGAGTCACTGCCAAGGATCAAACCACCAGCAGCGCCCTTAGAAAAGACCTGTCTATTCAAAGAAGAAAACAGACCGAGAGACTTATCATTGTGCCCCACTCCATCAAGTGCCCTAGGTTTCCATTAATCAGTGGTGGTTTCATGGAGAGAGACCGGAAAGTGACTTGGAAAGGATTCTTCACATGAAAACTGACCCACAGAAAAATTAAGTTTTGATTTTTGAGGAGAAGCCAGCTTGGTGAAAATCATCCATTGCTTGAGGAAATCAATGTGTGTATACACAGAGATGTCACTATAGTGCTGGCCTGGTAGTCCACTTCCAAAACACACTGACGCAGGGAAAAGCCATATTATAAAGAGGTCTTTCTGTTACTTCTGAGAAATGAATATCCTAGGACTTAGTACAAGATGGACCCACATTTTCATAAACTTCCTCCATAAATAGGTGTTATAGGAAAACTCCATTAAACTTGCTAAAGAACTGGAATTTTGAGGAGCAGTTTTAAATAGCTTTGTGATATTGCTTTGAATATTTATATTTACATGCTATTTTTTAATAAACAACTGCAAAAAATTTCTTAAAAGCCAGGAATTAGGCTAAGTCTGGGATACAACAACAACTGCAAAAAAACAAAAAAAAACCCTATTGGTATTATCAAAAGAATGCTATAATCGATGAAATCTATGTGTCTAAAATGAAAAGAAAGACACTGATCTACTATGTTTAGTCTTAAACGATAGTATTAATTGATCCAGCAAACCTATGGAGATGGACGTGGTGGTTAAAATGGCCAAACTAAGTGATCTCAAAAGAGATCAATATGTGATCTCAAAAGGAGATGCAATATGTGAAATGTGTAACTTTCATTCGTATCTCAGACACTGCCCAGGACATGGGCGTCATCTCTACCCCAGTGACAGGAGGATCTTTGTGCATTTCACAGAAGAAATGGTGCAGACTTCCAAGTTTTTATTTTTGTTATGTTTTGTTTTTGTCTAATCTGTCTTCCATTGAGAACAAGAAGAATTTTGCTTCTTTAACAATAAGAAGGCAAAGATAACTAACAAGGACCTACTGTAGAGCACAGGAAACTCTGCTCAATACTCTGCAATAACCTAAATGGGAAAATAATTTGAAAAAGAATAGATACATGTACAATATATGTATAACTGAATCCCTTTGCTGTACACCTGAAACCAACACAACATTGTTAATCAACTATACTCCATTATAAAATAAAAATTAAAACAAACAAAAAGAATAAGAAGGCAAAAACACAGCTGGCTGTCACCAAGCTCAGAAGAGCAGGCTGTACATGTGAGAGTAGGCAGTGGGGCAGGTTGTGAAGCAGGGCCCTGGAGACTGCAGGCTGGCCAAGACTCTGCTAGCAAAGTTGGGGCTTGAAATATGATATGATCTCAATAAAGCACCCTCCAATAAACCACCTTCCCAACAGTTCAACCCCAGCTAAAAGTCTACAATTACAACTTCTGTTCTTTGACTCAAATTAAACAAGGCTTTGCCTATGGAAATTAAAATGTATACACCTGAAGAGAGGTGGCACATTAAACTTAGCATTTATTTTGTACTTCAACACAATACATGAATCAAATTCTTTCTTTACTGTTTATTGTAACAGGAGCAGCTTGGGTTGGAGGGAGAACAGGGGCAGAGGCAACAGTGGTGATGTAGAGAAGGGGACAAGGGGTAAGAGGATCCCTGGGGTGGAAAGAGAAAATAAACCCTGACGGGGTGAAATAGCAGAAATAGAAGAATAAATAGAAATGGAAGCCAAGTCGTAACCATACATTTTCCCCTTAGGCATTTCACTTACAGTCAGTCCTGCAGGTAGAACAAGAGAATAATCCCTCTCTACTCTGCTCAAACTTCTCATAAATACTAGGTCTATGAGTAAGCCACATTTTTGAGCCACAATGTTGACCAACTATTGTACGTCTAGAAAAGTATGACCAGGAGGATGAAAATCATGAAGGATCTTTGAGGAGACTAAGTATGTTTAGCTAGAGAAGATTTAGCAAAAGCATGATAATTAACTCAGAGTTTGCAAAGGGAAGGAAGACAGATAAAGATGTACATTCACAAGTGTTGCCATTGACAACACATATAGGACCAATGAAAGGAGATAAATTTGGGATCGGTGTAGAATATTCTGATATTCAGAATCATCAAAAGGGAAATGAACTGCTTCACAAAATAGTGAGGGCCCTATCTCTAGATGTATTCAACAGTCAGCTGCTGAGTACTCAGAGCCATTATAGAGAGACGTTAAATCAGTGAGAGCTCTCAATTACAAGTGACAAAAACTAAATTATATGGCTTAAACAAAAAGGAAATGAATTGGTTCAATGTAATTCTAGATTCAGCCCAGAAGGATCCAGATGCTCAGATGATATCATTAGGAATCTCTATCACTCCAGTTCCACCTGCCTTTCTGTTGGCTTCAAACTAAGATGGTGGCAAAGAGAACAACCTACAGCTTCAGTCTCACACTCCACCGACTAAGCAACAGGAGTGGAGTTTCCCATTTCTTGATAGCAGCAGTAATTTCTGGAATTCACTCTAGCTTGGGTCAAGTGCCTCCCCTGAACCTATTGCTATGGAAGTGGGAAAAGCAGCAATTGCACTAGTCAGAACTAAGTCAAGTGACCACCTTACACAAATCTAGGTGGTCACGGGCATGCAGCACTCTCTTTGGCCAGGTCTGGGTCATGTGCACACCCTTAGAGCAGGAGAGGAGGGTCCGTGTGGAGTCAACAATCCCTCCCTCTTAAACCGTGGGGACCTAGACTTGCCAAGGGAAAATCAAAATGCTATTAATCCGTAAAAGAGGGAAGAGCTTCCAGGGAAGACAAAAATAACAGCTATCCTGTAATAGGGGTTCTTCATAGGATAGGAGACAGGCATACAAAACTTTTATGGCCTTTCTCAGTTAAAAATTTTATTTGTTAAGGGCTTCCCTGGTGGCACAGTGTTTGAGAATCTGCCTGCCAATGCAGGGGACACGGATTCGAGCCCTGGTCTGGGAAGATCCCACATGCCACGGAGCAACTGGGCCCGTGAGCCACAACTACTGAGCCTGCGCGTCTGCAGCTTGTGCCCCGTAACAAGAGAGGCCGCGAGAGTGAGAGGCCCGCGCACCGCGATGAAGAGTGGCCCCCGCTCGTCGCAACTAGAGAAAGCCCTCGCACAGAAACGAAGACCCAACACAGCCAAAAATAAAATAAATTAAAAAATAAAAATTTTATTTGTTGACTTATAAGTCACACTTGCTAAGTCAAGAACTGGCAAGCAAACTACTCATTCTATCATTTAAAGCCAAACTGTTGACTTTTAAAGTTACTTAATCCCTTAGATACTCAGTAATATTGACATAGAAAATGAATATTCAAGGAATAGCCTGTTATTTATCTCCCATTATAAGATATATGCAGACAGAAACCAGTGGTGCGCTGGCAAAATGTTTCTCTGTAAAATAAAGCCCTGACTTATAGTATCCACCAATTTCCATTGCGTAAGTACTGCCATGATGCCAATTTCAAGCTCTCGACCTGAGGTCCCTAAACAGAGTTGCAAAGAGATGTGAATGTTCCTGTTCCTGAGTCGGTGCCATCCAGCTCCAGCACATCACTTCACAAGACTTAATCAATGTTCCATGCCTGTGAAAAATAATCTCAGAGGATGAAGTCCAGGTTTTTTTAAAAAAAATTTCATTTGATGATAATATAGTAAGAGATTATGGATTTAAAATATATTAGTATAATATATTTAAATTAAGTATATTAATTTCGCTACAGTGGATTCTATTCACCATGACAGTGAACATTTTCAACATGGTATGGAATTTCCTAGGGAGGTCTTCATAAAATAGTTCTCATTTCTTATGGTTTGATTTGAATGATCTTAAAGGAAAACAGAGGCATTGCTAGCTGGTGGCTTGTGATACCTCTAGACTTGTTTGAAAAGCCTAAGACCCCTCTAAACTGGTATACTTTTTGTCAGAAAGAACCAAATCTAATGGGAAATAAAACATATAACGGTTTATCGATGACTTGACTTCTTTGTGATTAAATACAAAAATCCCACAAAAACAAATACAACTGTGTATGAATGTCACATGACAGGCTTTCGGCAAGAAGGGAAGTGGCTATGAGGGCGGGCACAGAACATCAATAGGAGAGTCATTCCTCAGTGTGTGAGAACAGGTAAGGTACCTCTAGCGGAGTTTCTTATTATGATTCCTCCCAAAAGGCTTCAGTTCAAACTTCAAGCATCCTGTCTATCCCAGATAGACAATGGCATTATTTAAAAGGGATTGCTCGGGGGAAGCACTGGCGGCCATTGGATCCTGAAGTGCCCAGGCCCGCGTCCTGAACTCCCGCGCGGACTCCTCTAAGCCTGTTGTTTCTCTTCGATTCGCTTGGGCCTATCCGCCCTCAGGGCCAGCAGTTCGGGCTAGGTGGTACCGCGGCCTGGGCCTAGCGGTGTAACAGTAGCAACAGTGGCGGCAGCAGCAGCCCTCGTCTTTCCAAATACCAGCACCGCAGGGGCCCCGAAGGCCCCGCACAGGCGTTTAGAGAAAATGGCAGACGCTATTGTTATTGAAGCAATGCTTGAGGCTCTTTACAGAAGACTTGCCTAGGGATGGCTCACCTCCACTCCCATGAATTCACCTTCGATTCCAGTGTGAACTGTCAATCATAAGGGCGAGACGTGTGACAGAGTGGCACCAAGCTCTTACAGTCCTGACCCTCCAACAGAAATGGGCGAAGATCTCAGGAATGGCATCGGTCATAGGAAATCGATAGTGGCTGGAGGCTAGCATGGCCACATGGGCTTAGGCAGAAATAGAGCCATGGGACTGACCAAAGGGGCCATAGCACATGGAATAAAACTCAAAATAGGACTTCATTCATGTTTTATAGAAATTCTATTTAACCACTTCAATACTGTAAATCTGGATAACTTACTAACTGTATAAGAAAATAAAATTTAGGACTTCTCTGGTGGCGCAGTGGTTGAGAGTCCGCCTGCCGATGCAGGGGACGCGGGTTCGTGCCCCAGTCTGGGAAGATCCCACATGCCGCGGAGCAGCTGGGCCTGCGCGTCTGGGGCCTGTTCCTTGCAACCGGAGAGGCCACAACAGTGAGAGGCCCGTGTACCGCAAAAAAAAAAAAAAAAAAAAATTTAACACGTTTAATATGCAAAAACAAACAAAAATAAGGAATTGCTCATAATTCAACCTTTTGAAATTTTGTAAAAGAGTATGGATATATATATATGTATATGTATATATTTCTCAGGGTTTTTTAATCATATCCTGTTAGAATTTTAGAAGTTGTTTTTGTCCTCACCATCAGCAGCCTCAACTATTTTACCATTTTGAACTGTGAAAAGGCAATTTCAATGCAACACTTGGAAATATTAATAGTGTGGAACCCTTATTTTGTCACAGGTGCTGCTCTATTTAATACGGGTCCTTTGATACATCCAGTCAACAAACAGTAGCACACCAGACTGAGGTCTACAGGCCCAAAAAATGAGTTCCAAGAGGCATCCAAACAAGTAAGGCCTGAGTCAGAGCTCAGGAGCTGAAGCCAAAGCCGGGGTACACAGAATGAAAGATCAAGGGAGACGTGAGGCCTCCCAGGGAGGCCGGAAGAGGATCTGTCCCTGTGCTCTGGAACTGCATGAGCTGCTTGTTCCACTTAGCATGTCAGGGATAAAACAAATACAGAACATCCTTTTCAAAATCAGAAATCTGAATTTTAAACTGTGTGGATTAAAAAAAAATTCTGTGGGGAAGTTATTTTTAAGAAAACCATAAAACCCAGAAACCATAAAGGAAAAGACTGATCTATTGAATTTGTCTCAAAATTTTAAAATTCTATAGGAAAAAATACTAAAAATAAAGTAAAAAGACAAACTTGAATGAAACTCTTGTAATACATTCTGCTTGGTACAAACAGATCTTTTATAAATCAGTAGAAAGAAAAGAAAAGAAAAAAAGAAAGGGAGGGAGGGAGGGAAGTAGGAAAGGAAGAAGTAAGAAAAGCAAAAGGAAAAATAAGCAAAGGACAACAAAAAGCTTCTCATAATTTTATATACATTACTCATAATTTTAAAATATAAGCATCACTTGTAATTCTAAAAATGCAAATTTTCACAACAATGAAGTATCCTTTTTTAACCTGCACATCTCAAATTAAAGCAAGCATGTCAGCCAGTGTGTGGCGGCAGATAAATTATGCAGCTTTTCTTGAGGACAATTTGGCAAAACATCAAAATTTTAAATCCTTTGACTTCACAATTTGATTGAAATCCAGAATTCAGAAAAATTAATGAAATTAGAATTTTGACTAAGGAAGAAGCAACCTACCTAGAAATGAACACTATTGTTCTTAGATGACTGATGATGTAATTTATGAGAATGTGAGCTTTCTTGGACTGGCCTGATGGATAGCAGATCAACTTAGAAGATTATTTAAGAGCAGAGCTAATAAATTCTGCCCTACTTTGATCTGTGACTTGCTTGAATTGGTTTTACCTTCGCCTTCCCCCAGACCGATCATTCTGTAGAAACCAAGGCTAGGTGAGCAAGCTCTGTGCCAGGGGCCAGGGAGGGGAGAGTTTAGTGTGAAGCAGGGTAATAGAAGAAGCAAATGCTATGTGACTGCATGGGTGCAAATGGTTTCATAGAAGAATATTACCTGAAATGGGCCTTGAACAGCAGGAGAAATTGGAGAGCTGCAGAAGATTGGAAAGGGCATTCCAAGGGTAGGAAGGAGCCAGATCAGGTACCAAGAATGGCCAGGAAAATTTGAGACAAGTCTAGAACATATCGGAACAAGAGCAATAGATTCCTGGCACTTACCGACATCCATCAATAGACCAAGGAAAACAAAGTTTCTGGGTCTCAAGTTATCTTATATTGGTGTGTCCCAAACTTTATACGTTTATGACTTTCCCTCAAAGTTTTTGTTGCATTGGCTGATAGACATATATACTCTAAATTTTTCCTTTTAAATCTATTCCTTTTCTCTTCAGTCCCATCTTAAGGAATAATATCTACGAAATAACAGACTTGGTATGTTAGAAAGAGTTCTAATACATGTTAAGTAAATATATAGCTAACAAAATGTTTCCAAAAGTTCATTGTATATCATCTCATATCATAATGTGAACCAACAAAGAAACACATGTCCCACCTTGAGAAATGAGGGTCTTCAGAGATAGTACCTTCAAACTGAGCAACGTGAAAGTTGTCATTTGTCCATGTTTACATCACAAATGACAACCTAGATAAAACATGAACTGTTAACTTGAATATACCAGATGGCATTTTTAAACGATGCTGAAAGCATAACTTAATACACTACAGTAGAATGAGAAATGAACATTTTGAGGGCAACTATTGTGTGTGGTCTGTGTACTCGTTATTTAAAATATCCTATGAATTCTTGTAATAACCTATAACGGAAAAGAATCTGAAAAAGAATCCAAATCACTTTGCTGTACACCTGAAATTAACACAATATTGTAAATCAACTATACCTCAATTTAAAAAATATCCTCTGAATAGACGTAGAATTTTCACAAAATCAAATAATGTAATCAAGCAAGTAACCTCCTAAGGCAAGCACCTTCATATTCTAAAACCCTGACAACCTTATATTAAATATCATTTCAAAGTAGTTTGGGCTCAGTTTTGACTTCCAACCTTTGAGGAAGGTTGTTGAATCCCACTTAAAAGGTTGACTATCCTCTAAGGAGAAAGACCACAATACCACAAGAAACAAGAAAAAAAAAATACAACCATCAATTATCTTCCAACATTTACTAAAGGAGGAGAGGTTTCAAAAGAGTGTGTCAGCTGGCTGGAACTGTGGCATGCCTTCTCCTTTATCTGTTCATTTGCTTAAGGTCCAGGTATTCATGTCTCTCACCAGCATAGTTTTCTGGGTGACCAAGGAAGATTTTTAACTAGATTATAAATGTGCCAGTATAAACCTCTCTACATGGAAAACTAAATGACTTATCTTCCATTGGTCACTGAAAGAAATCAAGGAATCATGGTTGCCTTACCCTCCTGGTTAAATGGCTATGGTTTGGGAGATCCGGGCTGATTCTGTTTCTATTCCCCTGTTTACCCCTAAACCATACAAAACCCCACTTCTTCATGCAACTAGTGAGTCTGAAGTGGGACGGGTCTGGAGGTACCAGGAGAAGCATGTTCTGGGGCACTTGGAGAAAACGACTAAAATGATTAACAGTTTGGGAAAACAGTCCTCACAATGAAAGAAGTAAAAGAATGTAGATATATTGTGCCTTAAGAGAAGAAGGCTGAGGGCAGAGATGGTAATCTATTCCTAAGGGAAAGGGGTGACTATTGACAAGGATCTGGCGACCATAAGCCTACGAGTGGAGCCACACCGAACTTGACAGGAGATGCTTCTTGTGAGCTGCAATTCCCTGATGCCTTCTAGAACATTGCCGGTGTACAAGAGGCAGGGCAGCAAGCAGTGTAGGCACAGACTCTGAGCCTCAGTTTCCTTGCTTGTAAAATAGCAATAATAGTGCCTATCTCATTAAGTGCTTGTGAGGATTATGTTTGTTATGATATGTAAAACGCTGGAACCAGCATCTGGCACATAGTCAGTGCTACCTGTTTGCTAGTGTGTTTTGTTAGTTTTACATTAACGGTAAGCACTTGCTCTATTTCCATCAAGATGAAGAAGTTTGGGGATTAAGTTAAAGTGCATGAAATCAAAGTGAGATGCTGCATATAACAAAATTAGTTATCAAGCAGGAATGGGAATTTTGTCCTTTGGGGTTGGCCTGATTTTGTTGTTCTTTGAGACAGCGTTTCTGAGTTGGTGTGAACAAATCCTTTCTAGAGGGTAGGGTGCATACAGGATGACCCATTGAGTTCTTCACACCAGCTGATTTGGTACCAACAATATGACCACACCAGCCCTGGATAGAGAAATTTCTCCTAAATGTAGCTCATAAGAAACATCTCCTGTCAAGATCTGTGTTGTTTTACTTGAGTGCATATGGCCAACAGATCTTTACTGTCTACCAGTCAATAAACATGTGTGATGGCGGCTCCCTCTATGGCAGGAGGGGGTGAAGAAGTGTCTCTGAATCCAAAATTTACAAAGGATGTGAGCAGGCTCTGTGTGTCTCTGCTGTCCATGTCAGTCAATAAAATTAGATCCTTACATCTCCCTTTCCTTGAAGGCATTTAATAAGTTACATATTCATTGCTTTAAGAAGCACACTCGAGTAACAGTACAGCTTGTGGGCAGAAAAAAGAACTATCAGGCTGGGTTTTGATGCCATAAAAACTTGGTGATAGGAAGTAACCTCAAACACTGGTGAAACCTTCTGAACGAAGTGGGAGTCTGCGTGCTGAAAGGCTGCAGGATCCCTTCCGAGGGGGAGCTGCTCACTGGTAGACAGATGTGGCTCAGCGGGTGTTTAAATCCTGGAGATCCTTGACATTTTCAGATTCAACTATTCATAGTAGACCACTGGGGAGCAACCTCAGTGGTCTATGCCACGTAATCATTTATAATTCTGCTGCAAGGTGGGAGCTCCTGAGAGGCCGCATAGTTAGTGAGGGGACACAGTGATCTACTGTAGGGCAGTCCAACATATTGTCAAAGTTGGGACCAATGACTTACTGCACAAATTGGGACCATTTTTGAGAGTAAAATTGGTGCTATTAATAATTACAACAAGACCATAGGCATAAGCTGAGCCTGTCTTGGGCAAGGAGAGACATATAGTCAACCCCACTCAATGTCCAGCACTGGAATCCTCTTTTTGCCTAAGCTGCATCCCTGATGAATTACTTTTTAAATTTTTTTTCTTCACTGATAATAGCAATAAAATGAGAAAGAAAATTTTAAGTCAGTTTAGTTAACTTGTATGTAGGTTTGCAGACAAAACAGATAACTGCAGGAAAGCAGGAGGATATCGAAACATGTCCATTTTGGCGATTCATCAAAATCTTGCCCTAGAACCTTTGTGAGTCTCCCAAGAATTTACTGAAGTTTCAAACAGAGCATAAATCTGAAGATTGTATGTCCTAACCCTATTTCTATCAAATTGGGTCAGGACACAAATAACAAGATGACCACCTGAGTGCAGCTCCAAACAACATCACAAGGGTGTGTTATTCATATCACTAAAGTAAATGATTAGTGGGTCACTGGTGATGTTGATGTCTTGTAAGAAATTAATCATTTAACTTGGAAAATTTTGGAATCTTCATACAGAAGATTTTATATGAAGGGCTGTTTTTATATGATGCTTCCATCATATAAAAACAGCCCTACTAAGGCGTCTGGGTAAGAGAAAATAGGCCAATAATTAACATACGCCGTACACTCACTGTGCCAGGCTGCTTGCTAGACTCTCCATAGATGTGCTCTGGCTTAATCTCCACAACTCTGTAAAAGAGATTTTATCCTCACTTAGCTGCTTGAGAAGTCAGAAAGTTTGCGTAACTTGCTCAAGGAAAGTCATTTATGTTCTCATTAAACACTTTTACACAATCGTGGTCAGAAGGCATGCTTAAAGTTGGCAGCAGATAATCAACTTTCGTCTTCTCTTCACCTGGGAAGGGGAAGAATAATTATTTGCTGCCTCTGAGAAACCACTACTATTCAATCTGTCATGCACTGACAAAATTGAAGAGACTAATTAGACTAAGATCAGTGCTTTCCTACAAACTAACCTCTCTGTGTATTGGCTGTCATGTTGTCCCTCCCTGTAATTTTCAGGAAATCTGGAGGAATTCTGGGGCATCCTAAGTGACATAAACAAGGCAGTGTTTTGCAAGTATTTTACTACCAATATTAAGAAAGTCCCATTTGGGGTAATCTCTTTCTTAGTCTTCCACACCTGTGTTGAGTCATTAAAATGAAGAGGAAGAAACTGGCATTAAGAGGTGTAATGGGAAGAAACAGTGACTATAAACTGCAGCCAAGAAGTGACTGAAAGGCACTTTGTTACAAATGCAATGATAAAGAAGTACGGAGAGGGCTTCCCTGGTGGCGCAGTGGTTGAGAGTCAGCCTGCTAATGCAGGGGACACGGGTTCGAGCCCTGGTCTGGGAAGATCCCACTTGCCGCGGAGCGGCTGGGCCTGTGAGCCACAACTACTGAGCCTGCGCGTCTGGAGCCTGTGCCCCGCAACAAGAGAGGCGGCGATGGTGAGAGGCCCGCGCACCGCGATGAAGGGTGGCCCCCGCTTGCCACAACTAGAGAAAGCCCTTGTGCAGAAACGAGGACCCAACACAGCAAAAATAAATAAATTAATTAATAAACTCCTACCCCCAACATCTTCTTTAAAAAAAAAAAAGAAGAAGTACGGAGAGCACCAGTTTATTTTAAAACTAGATACCGATGTGCAGTAGGTGACTCCCGGATGAACTCGCTTTAGGTTAGATGGTGAACAGACTGAGGTTTACGCTGTAGTAACTACCTATAATTATTATCTGGATTTTTTTTAACATAAAAGGAAACAGGATATAGTTCTGCTGCAATAATCCACTTATATACTGTTTTCATTAATTCTGTCTAAGATAGGAGGTGGGAGGGTGGTGAAGAAGAATATTCTTCAATCAAAGCTTTAAATGAAAATATGTCTTGTGTCCCCACAAGTCAGATTAATACAGTGATCTGGGATTTTTAATGCATATATGAAACACTGGAAGTCTGGCACTGGCAGATTTCAAAAGTAAAAGAGTAACTTGACAAACCTAGCAAAGATCTGATCTATGTGTCCAGCTGGGCAGTGTGTTCAAAGAAGAAAAAATGTTTTGGGCTGACTTTCTCCAGGCCACACCTTCACTCTGGAAACTCCTTTAGTAGAAACAGACTTCCCACTCATCCCATGCCCTCTGGCAAACTCCTGCTCGTCATTCAAGATGCCAAAAAAAAAAAAAAGACAATACAAAATTTTCATAGGATTTAGAGCAACTGAAACTCTTATATTTTGATGTTGGGAATATAAAATTATGCAATCGCTTTGGAAAACAGTGTGGAAATTCCTATAAATTAAACATACAATTACCTTATGTCTATTAAAAAACTCATAAAAAAAAATAATAAAGATGCATCTCAAATGTCACGTCTGCTGTGAAGCGTTCTCCAGCCCCAAGGCATAGGTTTGTGATCTCTTACTGAGTTCCTTTGGTCCCTTGTAAAGGATACCTTTCCCACGCTCTAGCACACCATGTTAGCATCAAGAGTGGTCTGCCTCCAGCTCATCATCCCACGACCCCAGGATGACTCTAGCGACCTGAAGGGTTAGATATGGGATCTGTTCCTCACTCAACGTCCAGGAAAATGATGTGCACACTTAGTAGAAGCCTTCTGTTCAGTACAGGGCAAAGAAGTAGCTCACAAATAAATGTCTGTTCGTGTGTGTGTATGTTGTCCACTAGGCTGTGAGTTCCTTGAGCCCCGGTTTTAGGACTTATTTATTTTTTTGTAATCTGTGCTTATATAATACAGATTACATGTGCCTCATACATAAATGTATGTTCATGCAATGAACTGCAGTGAAAAGGAAGTAACCACTCTCTTCTTCTAAAAATGCCATTTCTCAAGTCTCTATTTTCTAGAATCCATCCAGATTTTTAAATGTTTTTATTTTTATTATAACTGAGGTAGCTTCCAATTTTTAAGGGAACCTGAATTTATATATCCAGCTCTGAGCTCCAGGCACACATAAGCAACTTCCAAGTTGACTCTGCACTTGTACTTCTAAAAGGCATCGCAAGACTGTCATGGCCAAAACAGAGCTATGGATTTCACCCTCACCTCACCCACAAAAGTGATCCTCTTCACTTTTCCCATGTCAGTATCTTCAATATGTATCTTGTATCTCCAATCTCAAGTCTGACCATGGCCATCACCCTGGTCCAGGCCATCATCATCTCACCTGAATGACTTCCATCTAGTCTCCCTGTTCCATCCTTGTCCCCCTAAAAGTTACGGTGCCCTTCAAGTAGTAATCATATCATGTTAGTCCCACACTCAAAAGTCTCCAATCGTTTCTCAAGATACTTAGAACAAAATCCAAGCTTCTTCTCAGGGGCTCCAATGTTCAACACAATCTGGACCCTGCCTGCCTCTCTGATTTCGTTTCCTACCTCTCCACCATATTCATGGGGCCCACGCCCCTTTCTGTTCCAGGAAACTGCCAGGCCGTTCTCCTCTAAGGACTCTGCATTTCTCCTCTTCACCCCCAGTGCACTGCCAGGTTTCTCCTGCCCGCTCCATTCTAGTCACGCCAGTCTCAGCCTAAACACTGGCTCCGCAGAGAAGCCTTCCCTGGACAGCCCTCTAAAGTAGCTCTCCACACGCTCTCTAGAACATGCACTATATTGTCTGCTTTGAAAGTTATTTTGTTCTTTGTCTATCACCCGCCCAACCAGAATGCAATCTCCATGAGAGCAGGGACCTGGCCTGTCTCATTCACTGCTGTATCCCCAGCTTCTAGAATGGACAGGTACTTGTGGAAAGAAGAGGGAGGAATTCAGGGAACAAAAAACCACAGTGCCAATGGGAAGCCTGAATTTTAGTACCGTCATCAGGAAGCGGCTGTTCTGTAGACACATGATGCTTTCTTTGTTGTCAGACACAGGACTACACACAAAGAACAATCCAGTGACAAATGTGCAACAGTTTGCTCTGTGGCGACAGCCCCAACACGGAAGTTTGTCAGTGTGCTGGCAGAGCAGATGTTCTCCAAACTGCCTGAAGGGCCAACACAGCTGTGTTGGACACGTGGCCTGCTCAGAAGAGGGTGGGCAGGACTCCCACCTCATAGAATAGATTCTCACTGACTGAAAACACTGTAGCTGACACAAAACATGCTGCACCGAAGAGAGAGCCCAACCTTTCAGTACAATGGAAAGAGGCTGAAGAATTTATCTACTTTAGAAATTAGGAATCTTGATTCTACCCTGACCCAAATCTGGGTCACTGTGACTACTTAGCTCCCACTTCAGATACATATATTTACCTTTGGTTCTCAAATTATGACCTCCTGACACTGCCATCACAGCCCTGAGCCCCTTGAGACCCAGCTAAAATGGTGTTTATATACCAAAAATACTCCAAAGGCCATCCTACAATGAATTTCATTGCTTTGGGACATTTTAATGTCCAATGCAAAATATAACATAATCTGTGTAATGAATATGTGGTAACTGCTCATCCTTGTAGAATTATCAGAGCCACCAGCATGGTACTAACCACACAGCAGTTAATGTGGCTGTAACTCCTTAGAGGCTGATCCAGTCTCCTCTGTAGAAGCACATGATATACCCTTAGTTGAGAATCTAGAAGACTGTTTACTCTCTCCCTCCGTCCCCATCCGCCTCATCTAAAGATACCTAATTTTTTGCTTTCCAGTCATTTCTAGGGGAATTAGAAGTGCTTATCCTGCTTCTGGTTGAGTCCTTAATTTCATATGGGGTGGAGGAAGCATGTGGGCTTTGAAATCATGCACACTAGGGGACCTGGACACTTCTGCCATCCGTGATTTCCTCTGGTGTTTGATATCTCTGTATTTGGCCCTTCCGTGATCAGCAAGTCACAGCTTGGCCATCAGCTATCACAAGCAGGAGATGCTTCTCTGTGAAGTTTCTTGTGTCTCACAGCACACCTGAGAGTGACAGGGGCTCTGGTGGAAGAGATCCACCTCAAAGCTCTGTGATGAGGTTACTGGAGCAGGGGAATGTGACTGAGACTGGAATGAAGGACAACATCCAACGGAGCCAAGTTTTGAGATGAGACAGTTAGGAATTCAAGCTCCGGAATAAGAATGCCAGATTTTGCCACTTACTGGCTGTGAGACACCAGATGACTAACAACTTCTATCGTCTCCATTTCTGAAAATGAGAAAAAATATAGCACCTACCTTGTAAGCTGCTGAAAAGGATTAAATTAAAATTAAGTAATATATGTGAAGGGTTTAACATAGTCCTGGCATACGGTAAGTAGGTCAATAAATCTTGGCTTTCATTTTAGCAATACAGAGAATTCGAATTTCCAGATGCCATCTATTGATAAATGGTGATCAAATGCATCATTAGTTGTAGTTTGGCGACTTCATTGGAAGGATTTGGTCAAGAAAGTCCAAGGCTCTTCCTGCCCTGTATTTCCAGTATTCCTGGAAGGGTTAGAGGAAGGAGGGAGTGTGCCAGCAGAGGCATTATTCCACAAAACCAGTTACCTGGGAGTCTAATACACAGGTGCCCTGGCATGGGTACTATATGAAAAAGTAATGACAGAAATACCCACTTCATAGGATAGCTGTAAGAATTAAGTGTGATAAATTATTTGAAACTACCTGGAGTCTAAGAAGTCATTTTCTTTTCCTCTTTCCTTTGCATAGTTTGGAAAATGTTTAAAGTTTTTATTTGGTAGTTTACAGAATGTTTTTAACGTAAAATCTTAAGAGATTGTTTCTTTCCATGGTACATTCTTGGAACGCTATTGTTTATTAAACATTTTTTTCTACTAATCTCCCCTTCCTTTTCACTCTTTGATCCTTTCTTTCCCCTATAGACCCTCCATTTCTCACATTCCTTTAATTTACATTTTGTTGCAAAATCCTGGTGCAAGAGCTTTACTGTGGCACCAATCACAGAGTGACTTGTTTAAATGGTCAGTTTCTACAGAAAAGAGTAGAATCCTAGCAAGATGCAGCCTGCCACACTCTGATAGACACCCTTTTCTGAATTAAAAAAAATGGCTCTTTTGGTATTCTATGCAAATGAACTTGAATATAAGTTGGAAACACATTTAGCTGTCTCCTCAAGCAAACATGTCTTTTCAATGTCAGAATTCTTGAAAGCCCTTGAATAAAAATTCACTTCCCTCTAGAGTTGTATTGATGTATTTTTAATATTGCTATATTTCTTTTATTGTTGCATAAAAATGCATTCTAATTTTGTTTGTAGTTTATAATAAAAAGGAACCAAGGGAAAAACTAGTAAGAGTCTATTGAAAGAGTTAAATCATTTCCCTACAGCTTTCCTAAGCGGAACTGATAGTCTTAGTCTGACTTAGAGAGCTGGAATAGAAAGGCTGCCAACATCTGTTTTGGTCAGAGACAGATAAAAGAGACTAATTCATAGCGGGAATAACCCATGTACGGCATTCTGTATTCCATTACCCTTTTCACAAAAAAATACGCATGATATAGATAGACAGATATATTTCTACCTAAACTTTTCCACAGTGAAATGAAAGAAAGGTGAAAGGCTCAAAAGAGTTATTACTGATTTATTTACCTAGAATGAAGCCAGGAGGCATGGCACATCAACAGTACCACCACCACCTGGCAAGGTTGGGTCTCAGACATTTAGCAAAACTGATCTTAAAATCTAAAAATACAGAAGTGAAAATAACTTTTCAAATACCTGTGGAAACATAGGTCAGTGCTGACATAAACAACTGAAATGCAGGAATAACGTAAAGCCTTCATTTTATCCATTCGTTTCAACTTTCTCTCCATTAAAACTAATTCAAGAACTGCTAACACAGAGCCAAATGAACTAACTTGAGACCCTCTCTTCTCATTATCAACAAAGGTGTTAAGAGGCAGGCAATAGAAGTAGTAAGCTATCTGGAAAACTGATGAAATGCATAAGCCACACAGAAATAATCAGGACTTCCCTGAATCAAGAGATCAACACCAGAAGAAAAAAATAATTTTGCATTTGACATGTGTGCAACTGTGGAGGTGGGGAGCGAGATTTGGTTTCTTCAGTTGGTCAGTTGGTTGGCTGGCTGGGGATGAAGACTGTCAGATCCATTTCTTACCTAAGAATCCACAAAAATCCCTCAGCACCCAGGGTCATCAAGAAATTTGTTTAACTCTAAATTTACTTCAGACAAGTAGTTCAGGTTTAAAATCTATTTCATTTTTGGACATGAGTCTTTGCAGAACTGAAACAGTGTTGTGATACGTAGAAGGTTTATGATATACTTTTGACAATGAACAGGAAAATCTTGAGTCTAAGCAGCTCAGTGGATGAACTACATGCCACAGTTTTGACATCCAGAGCCTGTGACTCCCATGAGAGGAAAAGCTCCACCTTGGATACTACAAAAGCAAAGGGGATGGGCACTCTTGTTCTTCTTGAGGTCTGAATTCTCTTCTCCTACTTAAAAATTAGACATGAGCTCTTCATGACTAATCCTACTCTTTCACTCTTCTACCTCTTTCCTTCTTTCTTTTCTTCTTCGTCCTCTTTTTCACCCTCCCTTTCTCTTCGATTGCCTTGGAAACTGGTCACAGTCTAGGTGGGGAATATGTCTTATACCTGAATACTGGAATTCAAGCTCATTGGGGGCTGAGACTGTACAATGAGAAACAGAGAACATGCTCAAATAGGCACTTTAAATATAAAACCAGGACCACCCCAAGGTCTCATACTGAGGAAGTAGCTATGTCAGAGGGGAAGCAGCTCTTACACAGGGACGGTCAGGCTGATGTGGTATACTGTTTCTTATACCTCAGAATCTGAAAACATTTGCTTATGAGCAACTGTCTTGTTAAATAACGACTATAGTATTTAATACTCAGAACATAGTATAAATGTTTTATGTTTCTGAATTCTTTAAACATCTAGAGCCTTAATTGATCAGAACTCAGTGAGATGGAACATTATCACCACCCCACCCCCAAAAAAAATTTTTTTAGAACTTTTTGGTCATCCCATTTAATGAGAAAGATATAAACTTTAAGTGACTCACAGAGACCACAGACATGATTGATAAAAATGTCTCCATGTGCACTTAAGACAGTATACATGCAGGCCAATCTCTTAAATCTTCTACAGGCAGAGCATACAATACTGAACACATTCGTATTCAGAATCTTAATCCTGAAGCAGAACAGAGCCATGAAAATGGAAGAAATATTAGTATGTTCTCTGTTCTTACTAAAGCAAGAAAAACTGTTACTGCCCTTCAGAAAGACTTTCAACAAGAGGGAATATTTTTTTTCTTTGCATTCCAGATAATTGAATTTCTTTTTTCATCTGCCAAAGAATGTCAGTGCTCTGATCCTTCTAAGAAATCTGGGAGTAGTAGCCTGGAATTGTTTATGATTTATGCCTACTGCCATCAAGGATTTGAGGCCTGGAAATCAAAGAATTGATATGACCAATATGCTAGACTCTACCCTTGACTTTTGGACCAGAGATGTGTACTTCCTTTACTCTAACTGTAGAACAAGAGACAGAAAGTGATAGGATGACAGAGTTTGAAGGGACCTTTACTACTGGAAACTGTAGATCATTTTATAGAAAACTAAGTCCCAGAGAAGTAAAATAACCTGTCTAAGGCCAAAGGGCTCATCAGCAGCAGAACTGGGAGTAAAATCAGGTCCCCTGACTCCAAATGTTTTCCCACTGGCCCAGACAATCTTGCCTCTGTTCAGGAATGGTTAGCAGGTGAGACAATTTTGTAAAGTCTGTGAATGCTGGAACATGCCCTGGAAGTACAAAATATTATCCAATTTTCCTTTAAATACCAAGTTCCACCCTGATACTTAGACTAATACATAGGGCACCTCAAACGGGTCATAAACCAGCACCTCAGCTACCTGTGGCCACCACCACGTTCTCCCTTTCCCTGGCATTTTCCCTGGGGTTACTGTCCCTGGAGAAGCCATTGATCAAATGGGGTCCAACGAGACCCTGCCTCTGAAAGCATCACGCCCACCATTAGGCTTCCAGGTTGCCTTCCCTGGGTGGTGAGGTGGGGAGCGGTGGGGTAGTCTGGCTCCTATGCTGTGGGCCAGAGCCGGTGGCACTGGCAGATACCAGACTGTTCAGCTGGGGGTGCGGGTGCATAGAAAGGAGGGATAATAGGCCGTAAACTGAAGAGGGCCTGAAGCATGTGTTGGGAGATGCAATATGGCCCCACGGTTTCAGCGTACCAGAGAAAAAGAATGCCACAGGAAAGCAGCCCAAAGAAATAGCTGGATCTTTTGCTTTTCACATGGAGTCTTATGATGAGTAATATCCACCCTTAGGGCCAGTGGGGTGATGGCTAGAAAGACTGCCTCTTTCTTCCCTTCTGTGCCACCTCAAGCAGGCCAGGTACCTATGTCCCTCACTTGTGCCATAGCCCCTCCTTCAGTATCTAACACAGGGGAAACTTCGGCTCTGGGAAAACAGAGGAAAACTCCAAACACGAGTAGGAAACAACTTTATTTGTGGGCAGTGGTGTGCTAGAAAAAGTTTAACAATCAGCTCTCTGGGGGAAAAAAAAAGTATGCATAAGTTTAGTATAAATTTTACTGACATAAAGAATGTGTGGCTACAATTTATAAATATAATAAAATATATAAACCTGATTATAAATTCTATGTAGACAATTGATTTCTCACAGAATGCTTTCCTTGATTTTTATCTAAGTTTTGTATCCTTAGCCAACCTACGGTTGCAATTATCAAACAAGTGTAATTTTCACAGGAACACTGGTTAATATTTTCATGTGTCTTAAGGAGTAATAAACAACTAAGACATATAGAGTAACCACACTTGCTCATTAATGACATAAGCAACTTCTTTGCTGAATCAGATAATAGTGTTTGAATACTGGAAGAGTATTTCCTCAGTTTGGGGGACTATTCACAATGTAATGAGTACAGGTAAGACACCTGATTAAATTTAGTATACATTATTATTATTAACATTTTCTCCATCACTTTCTCAGGTCTAAATACTCAACAAAACAATAAATCAAGCCCTGATTTGTAGTCAATTTCTGTGATGTCAATATGCCATCATGCTTATTTCAAACCACCTATGTGATGTCACTGAAGGTGGGGTTGTGAAGAGACACACAGCAGCACACTGTTATATGACATGTCCACTGTACAGGTATGAGAGAGGTAAGTGACCTCAAGAGCAGAGTATATTATATTGAAAAGTAATAAAATAATTAGAAAGTGGTAAGTTTAGTGTATTTGCTACCTTTGTTTTTAATATAACTTATATAATTGTTAGTTTATATAAGTTAATTTTAAATAGTGGATGTGTTTGATGGTTGGCTCACAAAATTCCTAAAACCTTAACAATCAGCTCTCGTAAGCTGGTACTACCTGGCTCGAGCACTCCCTTGAGGGGAAAAGACATCCTTTGGAAAATAAAGTCTCAGGAAAAAGATTACTATTTCAAAAGATGTATGTTCATATTCAGTTATAAAGCCATTTATTAAGAAACTGAATTTTCAAAACCCTTATCCAGTGAGTAGATTTGACATTTCTGTCCAAGCATGTGTGGAGTTGGATTCCCCCATTTCTCCCACAGCCTTTAACCACCCTCACCGACTTTCCCACAGACACCCACTGTGCAGAAGGGATTCATTTAACACACCTCATGAGAGCTTCACCTTGTCCTTTCCAAAATAACTCTTTCTGGAGCCAATTTTTTAGTGTAATTTATTCCAAACCTTTGATGGGGAAACTTGTACTCTTGAAGCTGTTCAGATGTGTATCCAGTGAGGAGCTCCTGGGCCACATTGGCTGTTACAGCTACAGATGCTGTGACCAGCCCTGACGCCCAGGGACAACATGTGGGTTTATAACATTCCTTGAGGGATAGCCGATCCATAGCCTATAAATGAATGCATTATGCTTATCCACGTACATGTTTTTCATCTGTGACAGGTATTTTATGGACTGGAGCCTTCATTTAAATGTTACATAATCCTCCTTTAATAAGTAATGTGAATATTCAATATAACTGCAATAAGAAAGATGGCCTTTGTTTCAGCATAACTGGTTCAAAAATGAAAGAATTCACCACAGACTAGAGCTTCATCATCAAAAAGATCAGTTACGTTAGAAGGTACGATCACACATCTATCACAGTGTAATCATAATGAAAGAAACATAAATGATGTAAGGATTTTTGCCTTTTTATATGGTCATCTTGAACTCCTCAGACATAAGAAGCTAGAGAAATACACTGTGGGTCAAATTACTAATTTGGCTTAACTAAAAGCAAGGCCAGGATGAATCAATTAAAAATGCTAAGTTACAAAATACTTTTCTACCAAACACATTTAAAAAAAATTAGTTTGTATTACCAACTATCAAGTAGAGCTCTTACATCCATAGTTTTAATGTGTGGGAGATTAATGTCAACTAGGGAATCTGTAACCTAATCTTAAAGAATCTGTACCTGTAGCATTTAGCACAATGTCTGGCTAAACACTCAAAAGGAGTTTAAAGAATGAATGAATTGGGGGGAGGAGTCAAGATGGCAGAGTAGAATGACAAGGAGGTTACATCTCCTCACCACTAGGGCACCTACCAGGGGCTGGTGGGGGACCTCGGACACATAAAGGGACAGGAGAAATCCCTGCATGACCCGGTAGGATGTGGGGGTGAAGGAGAAGGGGGAGGAAAAGTGGAGGTGGGATGGGACCGGCACCCCTGAGGGGTGGCTGGGGTAAGGGAGAGTTTCCCATGATCCCTACACCCATGGTGTAGGGATCAGCAGGGATGGGGAGAGACCTTCAGAGGATTGGGGGATCGGAGGGGAACACAGACAGCATTTCCCTCACCTGCTCAGGCTGGGGAGCCTACTGGGGTCCTGGGCCTGAACCTCTGCCCTCCAGGGCACCTTCCAGCCACACTGAGCCTAAGCCCTGCCCCCACTCCCCCAAGGCCTTTGCTGGCTGTGCCCCTGAGACTAGGGACCATCCCCCCACACCAAGGCCTATTCTGGCCTTTTTTTTTTTCTCTGTTGTGGTTCTGTTTTACCTGTTGTTGTCATTTCATGTGTATATTTATTTTTCTAATATATTTTTTATTTTTCTATTTTTATTCTTTGTTATTTTTCTGCTCCTTTTTTATGTTGCTTTTTTTTTTTTTTTTTTTTTTTTTTTTTTTGCTGTGCCACATGGCTTGTGGGATCTTGGTTCCCAGGCCAGGGGTTGGGCCTGAACTCCTGTGGTGAGAGCGCTGAGTTCAAACCACTGAACTAACAGAGAACCTAAGACTTTAGGGAATATTAATTGGTGTGAGGTCTCCCGGAGGTCCTCATCTCAGCACCAAGACCCAGCTCCACCCAACTGCCTGCAAACTCCAGTGTTGGATGCCTCAGGCCAAACAACCAGTAAGACAAGAACACAGCCCCACCCATCAAAACAATGAGACCACAAAAAAATAATGTTACAGACAAAGGAGCAAGGTAAAAAAAACTACAAGACCAAATAAATGAAGAGGAAACAGGAAACCTACCTGAAAAAGAATTCAGAGTAATGATCATGAAGATGACCCAAAATCTCAGAAATAGAATGGAGGCATGGATTGAGAAGATACAAGAAATGTTTAACAAGAACCTAGAAAAACTGAAGTACAAACAAACAGTGATGAACAACACAGTAACTGAAATGAAGAATATGCTAAAAGGAATCAATAGCAGAATAACTGAAGCAGAAGAACGAATAAGTGAGCTGGGAGACAGAATGATGGAAATAACTGCCAGGGAGCAGAATGAAGAAAAAAGAATGAAAAGAACTGAGGACAGTCTCAGAGACCTCGGGAACAACATTAAACGCACCAACATTCGAATTATAGGGGTCCCAGAAGAAGAAGAGAAAGAGAAAGGGTCTGAGAAAATATTTGAAGAAATTATAGTCAAAAAATTCCTTAACATGGGAAAGGAAATAGCCAACCAAGTCCAAAAACTGCAGAGAGTCCCATACAGGATAAACCCTAGGAGAAACACACCAAGACACATATTAATCAGAGCAACAAAAATTAAATTCAAAGAAAAAATATTACAAGCAGCAAGGGAAAAACAACAAATAACATACAAGGGAATCCCCATAAGGTTATCAGCTGGCTTTTCAGCAGAAACTCTGCAGGCCAGAAGGGAGTGGCAGGATATATTTAAAGTGATGGAAGGGAAAAACCTACAACCAAGATTACTCTCCCCAGCAAGGATCTCATTCAGCCTCAACAGAGAATTCAAGAGCTTTACAGACAAGCAAAAGCTAAGAGAATTCAGCACCACCAGACCAGCTCTACAACAAATGCTAAAGGAACTTCTCTAGGTGGGAAACACAAGAGAAGAAAAAGACCCACAAAAACAAACCCAAAACAATTAAGAAAATGGTAATAGGAACATACATATTGATAATAACCTTGAATGTAAATGGATTAAATGTTTCAACCAAAAGACACAGACTGAATGGATACACAAACAAGACCCATATATATGCTGTCTACAAGAGAACCATATCAGACCTAGGGACACAGACAGACTGAAAGTGAGGGGATGGAAAAAAGATATTCCATGCAAATGGAAATCAAAACAAAGCTGGAGTAGTGATACTCATATCAGATGAAATAGACTTTAAAATAAAGACTGTTACAAGAGACAAGGAAGGACACCAAGAAGAAGATATAACAATTTATTTGTGCACCCAACATAGGAGAACCTTAATACATATGGCAAATGCTAACAGCCATAAAAGGGGAAATCAACAGTAACACAATAATAGTGGGGGACTTTAACACTCCACTTATACCAATCGAGAGATAATCCAAAATGAAAATAAATAAGGAAGTACAGCTTTAAACGACACAATAGACCAGATAGATTTCATTGATATTTATAGGACATTCCACCCAAAAGCAGCAGAGTACACTTTCTTCTCAAGTGCACATGGAACATTCTCCAGGATAGATCACATCTAGGGGAGCAAATCAAGCGTCGGAAAATTTAAGAAAATTGTATCAAGTATCTTTTCTGACCACAATGTTATGAGATTAGAAATCAATTACAGGAAAAAAAAACTGTAAAAAACACAAACACATGGAAGCTAAACAATACACTACTAAATAACAAAGAGATCACTGAAGAAATCAAAGAGGAAATTAAAAAATACATAGAAACAAATGACAACAAAAACATGACAACCCCAAACCTACTGGATGCAGTAAAAGCAGTTCTAAGAAGGAAGTTTACAGCAATTCAATCCCACTTCAAGAAACAAGAAAAATCTCAAATAAACAATCTAACCTTACACCTAAAGCTACTAGAGAAAGAAGAACAACAACAACAGCAACAAAAAAATAACCCAAAGTTAGAAAGGAAGAAATCATAAAGATCAGAGCAGAAATAAATGAAATAAAAGTGAAGAAAATAAGAGCAAAGATCAATAAAACTAAAAGCTGGTTCTTTGAGAAGATAAATAAAATTGATAAACTTTTAGCCAGACTCATCAAGAAAAAAAGGGAGAGGACTCAAATCAATAAAATTAGAAATGAAAAAGGAGAAATTACAACTGACACCACAGAAATACAAAGGATCAAAAGAGACTACTACAAGCAACTCTATGCCAATAAAATAGACAACCTGGAAGAAATGGACAAATTCCTGGAAAGGCACAACTTTCCAAGACTGAACCAGGAAGAATTAGAAAAAACATAAACAGACCATTCACAAATAATGAATTCAAACTGTGATTAAAAATCTTCCTGGGCTTCCCTGGTGGCGCAGTGGTTGAGAATCCGCCTGCCGATGCAGGGGTCACGGGTTCGTGCCCTGGTCCGGGAAGATCCCACATGCCGCGGAGCAACTAAGCCCGTGAGCCATGGCCGCTAGGCCTGCGCGTCCGGAGCCTGTGCTCCGCAACGGGAGAGGCCACAGCAGTGAGAGGCCCGCATACCACAAAAAAAAAAAAAAAAAAAATCTTCCAAAAAGGACTTCCCTGGTGGCACTGTGGTTAAGAGTCCACCTGCCGATGCAGGAGACATGGGTTTGATCCCTGGTCTGGGAAGATGCCACATGCCGCGGAGCAGCTAAGCCCGTGCACCACAACTACTGAGCCTGCACTCTAGAGCCCTCAAGCCGCAACTACTGAGCCCACGTGCTACAACTACTGAAGCCAGTGCACCTAGAGCCCATGCTCTGCAACAGGAGAAGCCACCGCAGTGAGAAGCCCGTGCACTGCAATGAAGACCCAATGCAGCTAAAAAAAAAAAAAAAAAAGTTTGTAGTTTTACTTATGACACTAATTTTTTAAATAAACATTTCTCTATTAATACTATTAAAATTTAGGCCTTCATTAAATTATCATATTTTCTATTATAGAGTTGATAACCAAGAAGTTACGATACTCCTTTGTTGTTTTTTCCTGTCCAGAGTCCTTTTCCCTTTCTGCCATTTCCCTGATTTTCTCTTTGGAAAACGGTCTCTCCCCTCCTCATAGTGTAGCCCATCAGGCTACACTGAAGTTGACTCCAACCTCAGTCCACAGATGGGCATATGATCCAAACCTGGCCAGTCAGAGCATTCCATCCTGCTGTCCATAGTAACTGATTTGGGGATGGGCATGTGATCCACTCTGCACCAAAAAAATATATTCCCAAGACTTTTGCTGGAACTATTACGGGAGAGATGCTCTCTTTCTGTTAGTGTGCTAAGATGGTAGGTTGTTAAGCCTGTGTTGATGGTAACCACATTCAGCTTAAGGAGAGAACCAGATCAGGAATGAGCCAGTGCAGGAGAATGCAGAGCTGAGAGCTAGAGAAAGACAGACTCTCGATGGATGACATTATCTGCACCTGCACAGTGACTAAATGCTGCTCTACTCTTCGACTTTCCAATTTCATAAACCTGTACTTGAGATGGGTTTCTGTCACCAACAACCAGATGAGTCTATTCTACAAGCTTCTCTATGCTTATTTGCAAAGCATGTTCTCCTTGTTATATTTTAAATCCCAGTGAAAGTACATAGGTTTCTTCAGTTGACTATATGTGTAATTTAAACTCTTGCTAACACTTCCGAACATTTTAATTAAGGACTTCAGCAATTCAGAAAGCCAAGCACTGAGTTTTTATAGAACCTACAAAGAAAAGGTTTTTCTGTGTCCCTTGATGGCTTCAAGAAGCTAAGACAGTAAATAACTCAAATCTTGGAAGACTGTGATTCAAGAAATCCTCTCTCCATACAGGGCTCTGTGTACTGGTTAAATAATACCCATCACCACCAAAAACAGGGATCTAGAAATATGGTGTTAGGGTGGCCGGATGTACACAGATTCACAAAATGAAAAACCCAGAAGATTGCCATTCTTCTAGGATCCATGGAATGCCTCACAAAACTCTTCTCTTCAAAGGGAAATTTTAAGAAAACTGTTCCAAAACAATTTATCATTCCCAAATGCTGTACTGTGGAATCAAAAAGGATTATAAAGGTGTGGAAAGAGGAGCCCTAAACTGGATGTGGTTCCTACTTCCGGTGCTTGCCATCTGTGTGATCCAGTATGTTAGCTTCAGTCTCTCCATCTAGAAAATGGGGATGCTCTTCCTCATTTCTGCCTCATGAGAATCAATGGAGATAGTGTACTTTAAGTGCTCCAAGAGCTCTACAAATGAGCTGTCAACTATCATTTTCATCAACATATTGATAATATTGTTGTGTTTATTGACAGAGTTCACATACTTAAAAGAAAATCTGGTGTGGTAAGCAGTTAGTATACAGGGTATTTATCCACAAACTCCCTATCTATGTACTTGAGACAGACTTACACAAGGGTCTAAGCACCTTGCAACAAGAGGATAAATAGCTTGGGTGCTCCTCTGCCTTGTGACCTGTGCTTAACTGTGGGTGGCATAGTGAATCTTGCTCTTCTATGCAAGGCAGCATGTTTAGCACTGTCAGAGTTACAAAGGTGTGTAAGACAGTCTCTGCTTTCTAAGAATATAGAGGCCAGCTGTAGAGCCAAACATATCTTATACCAAGCACAGCATGAGTGCTAGAACAGAAGGGCAAGCAAACGGCTATCTCAGTGGCAAGTAAGAAGTGATTAAATCTAGTTTACCTTCATCAAAAATGGGCATTTCCACACAGTTTTGAAAATGGCTTGGGTTTTAATAGCTGCTATGGAAGAAGACCCACAAGAAAAAGGAGAAAGATCTGCAAAGGCACTGAGAAGTGAAAATGCATCAGGGATTCATGAAAGGTTGGAGTTGGGGAATAAACTCTGAACGAAGGGTTTGTCAGATTGGGGAGGGCTTTGAACACTAGCAAAGAAGTTGGACTTTATTCCACAGCCAATAATGAGCCATTACAGTTTTTAAATGAATAAGCTACAAAAACCAAGCTAAAATCTAAAAAGAAAATGCAAGCATCCGTGTGAAGGATTTCTTGAATAGAAGAAAGAACGTTGGCAGGCAGAAAACGAACGGAGTACTGTAATCTATCCAGGTGAGGAAATGTTAGAATCTGAATTATGCAAGTGCCAGTGGGCATGAGAATGAAGGAAAATATTTTAGCGGCTTCTGCATATAAACTAAAAATATTATTAAATATTACTAAAAATATAAAAAATTGGATATGGGAAATAAAAGAAGGCACTGGGACTTCTTGATAGAATGACTGGGAAATTGATAATAATACTGATCAAGTAGGAAATTCAAGTGGAGCAACACATTAGGAAAGGGAGGCACGTTTTGCACTTTGGGGATTTGAAGTGCTGGTGACATAGCGTAAAAGATATTGAAAGGCAATTGAAAATGAAGCTGTTAGTCAAGATGAAGGGTAGAGCTAGAGCTAGAGATCATGAGATCTCCCAAGGAGAGACCGTAGAATGGTATTTGGGGTTATGTGGGAAAAGAAGAGCCAGAAGTGATTCACCACTTCAGAAGTGAAGAAGTTTTAAGAAGGGAATGGTCCCTGAATAACAGGCTGCAGAAAGAAAGAAGAGAAGAGCATTTGCCCACTAAAAGCTCAATTTGACTTTAACTGAAAGCTTGAAATTTTTTTAAAAAATCTCATTTTATATATAGAAATACTTTAGAATTTTTCCATCCCCAGGACCAAGGCCACTTAATACACTAGTTGTAAAACTAAATACTATAGAAAGGTGGTTTAAATAAGAATAATTATTTATATTTCTTAAATCCCAAGCACTGTCTCAAATGTTACTTTCCTGGGTTTTCTTCCCCCAAATTACTCTTCTTTCCAAAACATACCAAAATATTTATCATGACAGATTTGGGTGATTATTTTTTTAATTAATTTTTATTGGGGTAGAGTTGAGATTATTTTTTAGTTTTACACATTTAAGCACTTTTCTATTTTAAAAAATATTTTAATCAACTTTATTTTCAAAACACTAACATAGGAATTACAATTTAACAAAGCTTCCATTTGAAAAAATACATAATCACTTAGATAATGATAGATAATTCAAATTTACTTTAGAAAAGTAAAAAAAAAAAAAAAAAAGAGCCTTAGGTTTCTTGCTGTCTTCTGGAAGCTCAGCAATGGGAGGGTCCAACCTATGGAGAGGAAAGCAAGGAGAACTCCTTGGTGGAGAGATATTTTGACAGAAGGATGTTGCAGACCAGAAAAATTGCTTAGCAGAAAAGATCCTCATGGTGGTCCTTACAAGCTTTCTGGGAAAGCAACAGGATAAAGTCCTGGTGTCATGAATGTACCCTTGGATCCACCAGCATCACAGAAACTTACTGGAGTGAGAGGTGGAAGAGCAAAACCTAGGCAGCAAGGTGAGAATAGGAAAGGAGGGAAGGGAAAAAGTCCTCTGATGAGGGATGACCCTTTGGGGAGGACCATGCTGGATGCTCTAATGGGGAAGCCACTGGTAATTTCATGGACTTGATTTTTGTCCTAGTGATTCTACATTTCCAGAAATATCAGTCTTCAATGTATCTAGATCTACCTGCTTAGATATCTGTGCTTAGTTCTTCTACTATAAAGTCCATTTCACTGTGAAGTGCAAGATGTAGTTAAATGGAAAGGTTAAGTGGAATTAACTTTCACCAGTCACGTCATTTCTAGCTGTTCCTGATCACTTATGATTAAGGCTGACTTCTATTAAGAATAACTTGAGGTCATTAATGTCCATCTACGTTTAAACATTTCAAAAATTTTACACTTACTTTAGAAAGTTGCATAGCAAACTGTTTCTCGTTCTCTAGGCAGTTAATTTTTAACTGAGTGAAAACTTTTGCTCCAAAAAAGAGAATTATATAAAGTTCAAGGGTGGCTGCCCATTCCATCATTTTCCAAAGAAATCTGCAGTAATGACAGCTGGACTCAAGTCGTTGGCTTCCAGCCTTATAGAGCTATTCTAGAAGAAGCCCAAGGCACAAATCCAAAGCAGTCACAGCCTCTTCATGGCTCTGGTGGCCAACACAGCTAGCAGCTGTGCTGCTAGCTGCCAATGTCCCAAGGACCACAACAAACTAAGCAGAACACTCCACATAATTCAACCTGGATCCAAACCTGCCCCTGGTAAATGGGAAAGCCTATCAGTTAAGCAGGTCAGTGGCAAAAGAGAGGCACATCAAAGATGGAGAGAGCTTTGACATATGTATATACTCATAAAACTGTCACTGCAATCAAGATAACAGACATTTCCATCACCCCCAAAAGTTTCCTTGTGGGCCTTTGCAATCCATCCTTCCCTCCATCCTCATCCCCAGACAACCACTGATCTGCTTCCTGTCACTGCAGATTTGTTTGTATTTTCTAGAATTTTATCTAGAAAGGGATCATGCAATATGTATTCCTTTTTGTCTGGCTTAAAGCATAAAGATTTTAAGATTTATTCATGTTGTTCTGTATATCAATACTTTGTTCTTTTTTACAGTAGTATTCTATTATCTGGATATAATGCAATTTGTTTAACTATTTACCTATTGATGAGCCCATGGGTTGTTTCCAGTTTTATAAGTAAAGTTGCCACAAACATTTGTATACAAGTATGTCTGTAGAAAGATGCTTTCTCCTTCTTTTGGTTAAATACCTGGGAGTAAAATGACTAGGTCGGATGGTAGATATATGTTTAACTTTTTAAGAAATTTCCAAGTTGTTTGTGTAGAATTGGTGTTATATTTTCCTTAAATGTTTCATAGAATTTCATGAATAAAGCCAACTGGGCCTGGGGATTTCTTTGTGGGAAGATTTTTTACTATTAATTCAATATCTTTAATAGGTATAGGTTAACTTAATGTGCTCCCAAGGCTCACTGATGTTCTGTTTTGGTCTTTTTATCTCTCTTTTTCCTTCCTCTGTTTCACTTGGGATAGTTTCTATTGCTGTGCCTTCAAATTCATTAATCTTCTCTTCCGTAGTGTTTAATCTGCTATTAATCCCATCTGGTGTATTTATTCTCAAACACTGGTTTTTCTTTTTTTCTTTAATATCCTCATGGAGTATAATTGCTTTGCATTGTTGTGTTAGTTGCGGCTGTATAACAAAGTGAATCAGCTATATGTATACATATATCCCCGTATCCCCTCCCTCTTGTGTCTCCCTCCCACCCTTCCTATCCCACCCCTCTAGGTGGTCACAAAGCACTGAGCTGATCTCCTGTGCTATGTGGCTGTTTCCCACTAGCTATCTATTTGACATTTGGTAGTTTATATATGTCCATGCCACTCTCTCACTTTGTCACAGCTTACCCTTCCCGCTCTCCGTGTCCTCAAGTCCATTCTCCACATCTATGTCTTTATTCCTGTCCTGCCCCAAGGTTCTTCAGAACCATTTTAAAAAAATATATATTGCATATATATGTGTTAGCATATGGTATTTGTTTTTCTCCTTCTGACTTACTTCACTCTGTATGACAGACTCTAGGTCCATCCACCTCACTACAAATAACTCAATTTCGTTTCGTTTTATGGCTGAGTAACATTCCATTGTATATATGTGCCGCATCTTCTTTATCCATTCATCTGTCGATGGACACTTAGGTTGCTTCCATGTCCTGGCTACTGTAAATAGTGCTGCAATGAACATTGTGGTACATGACCCTTTTTGAATTATGGTTTTCTCAGGGTATATGCCCAGTAGTGGGATTCCTAGGTCATATGGTAGTTCTATTTTTAGTTTTTTAAGGAACCTCCATACTGTTCTCCATAGTGGCTGGCTGTATCAATTTACATTCCCACCAACAGTGCAAGAGGGTTCCCTTTTCTCCACACCCTCTCCAGCATTTATTGTTTCTAGATTTTTTGATGATGGCCATTCTGACCGGTGTGAGGTGATACCTCATTGTAGTTTTGATTTGAATTTCTCTAATGATTAGTGATATTGAGCATCCTTTCATGTGTTTGTTGGCAATCTGTATATCTTCTTTGGAGAAATGTCTATTTAGGTCTTCTGCCCATTTTGGGATTGGGTTGTTTGGTTTTTTTTGATATTGAGCTGCATGAGCTGCTTGTATATTTTAGAGATTAATCCTTTGTGAGTTGCTTCATTCACAAATATTTTCTCCCACTCTGAGGGGTGTCTTTTCGTCTTGTTTATGGTTTCTTTTGCTGTGCAAAAGCTTTTAAGTTTCATTAGGTCCCATTTGTTTATTTTTGTTTTTATTTCCACTTCTCTAGGAGGTGGGACAAAACGGATCTTGCTGTGATTTATGTCATAGAGTGTTCTGCCTATGCTTTCCTCTAAGAGCTGTATAGTGTCTGGCCCTACATTTAGGTCTTTAATCCATTTTGAGTTTATTTTTGTGTATGGTGTTAGGGAGTGTTCTAATTTCATTCTTCTACATGTAGCTGTCCAGTTTTCCCAGCACCACTTATTGAAGAGACTGTCTTTTCTCCATTGTATATTCTTGCCTCCTTCATCAAAGGTAAGGTGACCATATGTAAGTGGGTTTATCTCTGGGCTTTCTATGCTGTTCCATTGACCTATATTTCTGTTATTGTGCCAGTACCATACTGTCTTGATTACTGTAGCTTTGTAATATAGTCTGAAGACAGGGAGCCTGATTCCTCCAGGTCCGTTTTTCTTTCTCAAGATTGCTTTGGCTATTCGGGGTCTTTTGTGTTTCCATACAAATTGTGAAATTTTTTGCTCTAATTCTGTGAAAAATGCCATTGGTGGTTTGATAGGGATTGCACTGAATGTGTAGATTGCTTTGGGTAGTATAGTCATTTTCACAAGGTTGATTCTTCCAATCCAAGAACATGGTATATCTCTCCATCTCTTGAAGTTTGATATGGATCCTTTTTATTTCTTCCATGTCTCTCCTTATCATGCCCATATGTTCCTCTATTTTCTTGAACATATGAAGCATATTTCTAACAGCTCTTTTAATGTCTTCTGATCATGTCATTTTTGGATCTGTCTCTATTGACTGACTTTTCTCTTATTATATTATGAATTTTCCCATTTGTTTGTATGTCTACTCATTTTTTATTAGGGCTAGCCATTGTGAATTTTGATTGTGAAGTGATGGATTTCTGTTGTTGTATTCCTTTAAATATTCTGCAACATTGTTCTGGGAAAGTTAAGTTACTTAGAAAGAGGTGATCCTTTTAAGGCCTGCTTTTAATGTTTGTCAGGTGCATCCACAATAACATTTAGTGGAGGGCTTGACCCCACAGCTAAGGAAATACCTTTCTGAGCACTCTACTGCATGTATTGTGTTAAGAGGTCTTTCCATTTTGAATGGTAGGAAGATGAACTACTCCTTGCTCTGTGTGAGCTCTGGGGATTGTTCTACCTACTTCTTTCCACTGATTTTCTTCCTGGCCTCAGAATTTTCCTCACACACATGCACTGACTAGTACTCAGCTAAAGACTTGAGGGTACCCTCTGAATATCTCCAGAGCATTTTCTCTCTCTCTCTGTAGCTCTCTACTCTCTGGCACTCTGCCCTGTGAATTCTAGTCACCTTGACCTCCTCAAGCTACAAACTTTTTCTCCTCAACTCAGGAAGGATTGCACTGCAGTCTGGAAACACTCACCAGGCAGTGAGCAGGCCCAATCATAGGGTTCACTTCATTTGTTTCCCTTTTCTCAGAGATCATTGTCCTGTACTATTTTTAAATAACTAAACACAATTGTTTCACATATTTTTGCCCCCCCCCTCTTTTCAGTTGTTTAAGGCAGAAGGATAAACCCAGTCCATCACAGCACAATGTAAAACTCTGATTCAGGGAATTTAATATCAGGTTCAGAGATTTGAACTATAAATTCCAAGGGTTAATATTGAACAGTTCCCACAAAATTCTCAGTCTCAGAGTCTCCCAACATATATGTGGACCAAGTGGATTCAGTGTTCCTAATAGGAATCCTATTTTCATTTCCATAAGCTAAGATTCAAAGTATTAGTGTGTATGGCTCTACATTTTCAGATCCTAACCCAATGAATTGAAGATATTTTGATATTTTCTCTCTAGCTCTGTGCGTGGGGTGGTGGGGTGGTAGTCAGGGGGGTGGGGGAGTGGAGGAGGTATTCCTGTAAAGACACATGCATACATAGTTTGCATCCAGCTATGACTGGATTTAGGCTTAAAATAAAATTTATGAGCAAACTTTGTTTAATGCACATAAACAGGAAATAGTTACTTGTGATTTCATTAATTAAAATGCTGTTTATAGAAGTATTGTGAAGGGTAATCCTTTGTTCACATGAATGAGATCTGGCTGTCAGTATGAAAAATACAGAATGAGGTCCTGTTAAGGAATCACCTTGGAACTTCACTGCACAGTCAGCCAGTTTCACCCAAGAGCTCTCTGCATTTCCCATATCCTAAGATTGGGTCTTACTCTCAAAGGAGTAAGCTATTGACTGGGCTAGAACTTTGCATGAGAATTAATCACAATTCACCTGCCCCCCACCCTGTCCTTTCCTCTGACTCTGTTCCTAGAGCTGCCTTGGCTGACTGCCCAGACCCTTAACTTGTCAAATTAGGCCCACCTTTTTTCTCATGCCTGGCTAAACCCAAGGCCATCCACCTTTCCTTGACCTTTTGGATAAACTTTCTAGACTCCTGTCTGCCTGTCCACCTGGCCATTGGTTGGCCTGATGCCCAGTATATGTTAAAAGCAAAAGACAGGATATAGGAATCTACTTGTTTCCTCTGAACTATGGGAAGGCAGCCAGCGGTCAAGTGAGATGGATATGGTACGTATTTATAAAGTTAAATGAACCAAGGATGCAGCTACAATATTAATGCAATTCAACAAAACACTTCTTAATCCAGGCACTATGGAAAGGTCTGGAATACAAGCTGAGTAAGATGTTGGGTGCTCACCTTGCAGTTTGGGAGACAGGAAAGAAAAAAGATTGTAAAACAGCATATGAGAAAATCACAGATTCTCCTTGCCTGTCTAGTTTTGAACTCTCTACTCTTATTTACATATACGTTCAAACAACAGACTATATATATTACTGCTAGATGACAATGACACCATGTCCAGACTGATTTCCACAAACAGTTTATATATCTATCTTTCTGACTAAATTATAAATTCCCTAAGGATAGAGGCCATGTCTTATTCCTCTCCTGTCACTCCCAGTGACTAACATAAATTTTCCTTGAATTAAAATATATGCAGCTCACATATATAAGGGTCTACTATAAAGTAATAAATTAATTATACAAGCAACATATAATAAACTAAAGCATACCTCTTGATAAATAGTAATAATTCTAAATATTTAGGAAAATATAGTTACAATTCACAATGTTAACAGGTTAATTAACTAAATGATTAAAAGGTTAATAAAAAAGTTATTCATTGTTTGTTCAAACTTCATCTTTGACATATGTGTGTGTAGTAAGGCGATATCCACATATAAGCAACTATGGCACTGCTGGTCACCACTCATTTAGGTGATTGACAAGATGACAGCTAGAATTCATATCTGCAAACAAGAAAAACTCTAGACCCTGCCATTGCTGCCACTTTTTCACCTTTTGGCCACTACTTTCATCGACCACACCTTTACTCTGTATAAAGTTGCCTAAAAGAAAGAAGATAAGCCCAGATAGTTTTGTGCCTAGTAGGGGCAGTAAGGATTTAGCTAACAGCCAAGGAAGGGCAGGAGGTGGAAGGGGCAGTCCAGCTGACTCTATTGGTTAGAATTCTCCCAAGTGACAAAAAGCCAGACCCAAACTGCTATAACAATAAATAAATAATAAAGGAAACGTGTTTATGCTTCAGGTACAGCTACAGCAAGGGTTCAAACAATGCCATCAGACCCCATCTCTCCACCTCACAGCCCTGCTCTGTGTTGCCTTCATTCTTGGCATTCATTCAGCTCACTGAACAGTTCTACCTTTGGTAGAAGCTGACTGTAGTGACATATTTTCTAGAAACTTAACATTGCGTTTATAGTGAATGAAGGGTGAATGAAACTGTTTAGCTACTGTCTGCTTTGGTACACTGTAATGTCAAGCCCACTGACAAAAGTATTAATACTTAATACTTTAATTTTAAAATATGATCTAACCAAGAGAGAGGCAGCACCTTCTATTTTGGCAGTTCCTAAAGTCAATGGTATCTTCAAGTCTCATAAATACATACTATGTTATACAAAATGAAAGATATACAGTTCTGTAGGTCTGCTGATGGATCTGAACCTTAATAAGCAGTACTTATTCAGTTTATGTCTCAAAGTCCATGATGGGATTTATAATCCAGTTTTTAATTACATTTTATGTCCTCAGTTACCCATTTGTCATGGGAAAATAACAGCATTTAGTTCTGGCCTTTGTCTGCATTGGTCTGTCTTAGCACGTACAATTTTGCAAGGTCATACTGTGTTTTATTCAAGCACGGTGCTTGGTCCAAAGTAGGTGGGTAGTAGTATATTTTGAATGAATGGTCTCCATCTGCAACAGTCTGTCAGTCTAGTGTTTTGCTGATTCTACATGCCTGCTTGCTGTCTCATCCACATAGTGCAGCACCCGTTTCTCTCGAGAGTCCAGATCATATGCCCTGTTTGTGTGTGTGTTTTAATTAAGGTATAACTTACATATAGTAAAGCGCACCAATCTCTAGTGCTCAAGTATCTGATTCGATGAATTTTTTTTATGACCAGAAACCAGCTCAATAAAGAAAGTGTTTCCAGAAGTGTTCCTCATGCCTCCTTCCAGTCAGTACCCACCAAAGATAACTGCTACTCTGACCTCTATCACTATAGATTAGCCTGTTTTTGAACTTCAGACAAATAAACTAATACACTGTGTTGGTTATCTTTGCTGTATCACAAACCACCCCAGATCTTAATTGTTTAAAACAACCACCATTCTACTTGCTCATAATTCTTTGTGTCAGCAGTTTGGCTTAGGCTCAGCTGGGCAGTTCTTCTCTTTGTTCCACCTTGGGTCATGCATATGGCTGCAGTCATCTGGCAACTCAGTTTGGTGTTTCATGATCTAACAGGGCCCAAATAAATGCCTGGTGGTTTTTGTTGACTGTCAGTTGGGTTACACGTGTCCAGCAGGGCAGCCTGGGCTTTATCACATGGCATCCACGTTCCAAGAGGGTGGGAGCTGCAAGCCTCTGCAGCTCAGTGCTGAGAAGTCACACAGTGTCACTTCCCTCACATTGTGTGGGTCAAAGCAAGTCATAACAGCAACTGATATTCAAGGGAGGAATAAACAGACTGTTTCCTCTTGAGAGTAGCTGCAAAAACTGTGTGCCCGTTTCCAGTCACCACATACAATATGTGACTATTTTTTATGACTGACTTTTTTCATTCAACATCACATCTATGAGATTTATACATGAGATTGTGCGTATTATTCGGTTGTTCTTTTTCTTGCCGTGTAGTATTCCGTTTTGTGAAAATACCACAAACTATTTACCCATTCTACTATTGATGAGCATATGGGTTGTCCTCAGGTTGGGGCTATTATGAATAAAGCTGCTATGAACATTCCTGTGCATGTCTTCTAGTAGACATAGGCGCTCATATCTGTTGGGTATATATAGCCAGGAGTAAAATAATTCAGTCACAGGGTATGTGTATGTTTAGCTTTGATAAATATTTTTCTAAGTGGTTATTGCAAAGTGCTGTGATCTAGAAGTTTCACAGCAGCTTGGAAGACTATTTCAGCACCACTACCCTTGTGTCTTCTTGGGTTCTCAAACAAAATTATACATTTATTTCCTCTTCATATATACTCCTGCTACTCCTTTAATGGTAAAAGATGATTTCATCATAGCCGTTTCTTAATTGATTTAGTCTAAACAAATTTCCTCGAGCAATCAAAATATCAATTCTTTTTTTCAAATCTAGTAAGTCTGACTGACAGGGTTTGCAGCAGCTGAGTCAAACATGATCAGAATCACACCAGCAGCAAGGTGGGAGAGAAGGGTGAGGGGAGGGCAAGTAATATTAATTGGAGCCCTACTGTGTGACAAGCACTGTGCTGTGCACTCTGCCTGTGGAATCTCATTGAACCCTCACAATAATATTGTGAGGTAGGCTTGATTATTCCCATTTTATAGGTGAGTAAGTGAGATTCATCTACCTACCTAAAGTCTCATTCACCTGCTGAGTGGCAGAGTCCGTATCTAGATTTTCATGTGCACTACCTAGCATTGTATCAAATACTTGTGGAATAAATATCTTCAAGGCAAGCAAGATCCATGAATTGCAGCAGATCACACTGGAACCGATACCTTGATTAGCACTTGGATATACTGAGGCTCAGAGAAAGCTAGCATGACAGTGTTACAAACTCCACAGCATGTCCTAAAAACACAAACTAAAAATGTCTCATATAGTCTTTTACGATCATTTTTCAAACCAGATGACCCCCACCAGCCTCAGGTGTCAGAGGGTGAACAGCACTTTGCACACACCCAGGAGTAAGGACCACTTTGCGGTTGAAATTGCCCCGGTGCAAGGAAAGCACATCTGAGCCCACACTCAGGTGTTCTGTTTCCTGACAGCATTCCCCCAGTTCTGAAGTCCTCTTTATTCCAGATGATAACCTTTCGAGCTCCCTGATGAAGCTCTTCGTGCTCTCTTGGAGCCCCTGTTCCCACCTTCCCTGTTCACCGCTGACTCACTTTGCCCCCAGATACCGGATGAGTCTGTCTGTCTCCTATGCACGCCAGACACCAACCCCACAGGCTCTTCCATCTTTGCTCAGCCCTCTCACCAGGCAAACACAACCCATTCAAACACATATACGGGACACAATTTACAATTTAAGAGTATATGGTCTGTGCTTCCTACAGTTTTGTTGCCATAGGGAAACATTTAGTTCTGCCTCGACGAGTGCTATCAAAACAACGTGCCTGGGGCTTCCCTGGTGGCGCAGTGGTTGAGAATCTGCCTGCCAATGCAGGGGACACGGGTTCGAGCCCTGGTCTGGGAAGATCCCACATGCCACGGAGCAACTAGGCCCGTGAGCCATGGCCGCTGAGCCTGCGCGTCCGGAGCCTATGCTCCGCAACAAGAGAGGCCACGACAGTGAGACGCCCGCGCACCGCGATGAAGAGTGGCCCCTGCTCGCCGCAACTAGAGAAAGCCCTCGCACAGAAACGAAGACCCAACACACCCAAAAATTAATTAATTAATTAATTAAAAACAAACAAACAACGTGCCTCCCTACACAACTGTTAGGTCTCCCATTCTTCAACACATGCACGCACACACCCCACACAACAATCTCTTCATGGAAGTTAATCAATGCCCTTGTCTTTTTCCGTCTGTTATTAAGCAAGGCATTTTTTCACCTGTCAGAGCTAAATATTTTTCATAATTATCTAGGCTTTTCTGAAGAAAGAAAAAAAAACAAATCAATAATCTATGCATGCTGCAATTGTCTCAGTCTTTGAGGTACTTTTCGAGGCTGTGATTCACTGTGGAGCTTTGAAGATCACCCACCCCAGGCTAAACAAAAATGAATGTCCTTCTCCTGATTACTACCTCAAAGAACACAGGGCCTGACATCTCCTGAGTTCTTAGGACTTCCACCCCGGGGTTGACATGTGGGAAGTGTCTGTGAAAAAGCAACACTACTTGTTGGAACTTGGGGGTTTATTTTGGAAGCTGGATGTGTAATGATTAGGACAGGCTCTGAAGTGTGAACCCTAGACCTGCCACGGGCCAACAGCCTGACGTTGAGGAAGCTACTTCACTTTCTAGAAAACAGAAATGATATTTTTGATCTCACATTACTTATTGAGATAATTCATGAAATCATAGTACAATACCTTAGTACGGTACCTAGCACACAAGAAGGCATCAATAAATGTTAACTGGGGCTTCCCTGGTGGCGCAGTGGTTGAGAGTCCGCCTGCAGATGCGGGGGACGCGGGTTCGTGTCCCGGTCCGGGAGGATCCCACATGCCGTGGAGCGGCTGGGCCCGTGAGCCATGGCCGCTGAGCCTGCGCGTCCGGAGCCTGTGCTCCGCAAAGGGAGAGGCCCACGTACAGCAAAAAAAAAAAAAATGTTAGCTATTATTATTTCAACAAACTCTGTCAGGATCACCGTTGCATCTTCAGGCTGTTTCCCAGTCTCCTTTCTCCTTCCTGTGACTGGACTATTGTCCTAAAGGGAAATTTCAACCCTCTGTCATCGCTTCCCATACCTCCTTCCAATTTGGCTCAACTCCTTCCAACCCCACATTATGAATTCCTGCACCTACCATCAGGCTCTTCCACTATGTCCTGAGGAACTTCTGTCATAATATAAATACACACCCTCTTTGTCCTTTCTCCTCAGTACTGGCTTGTCCCTGTAGACACCATTTCCCTGACAACCCTTTCTAATAGTGACAACTCATTTTACAACCCATCACTTTGAGATGAGCATACTCTAATCACAAACCTACTTCTTCAGTCATCTCCCAATATCTGCTTACATCTGAAATGAAAGCCATCACATATATCACCTTTCTCCATTTGTTGCATTTATATTACTTAGTTTTTTCATAAATTATACCTGATTCAAATTTTGTTCTTACTCCTGTACTTAACAATTATGCTCCGTTAATAGGTGCACGAAACCCTGCATCAGGCACTAGGAATATAAAGGTAAATAAGACCTTATTCAAGTTGTATGAATTAGCAGTCTAGTGGGAAGGCACACATGTGATAATAAAGGAACAGTGCTATCAAGGAGCTCAGTACCAGTGCAGTGAAAGCTCAAATGCTGTAGGCACCTAAATCTCCATGATGTTAACCCTTCCAAGCCCTTATCTTACATGTCCTTAATCACCTCCATCTCCTAATCGCCCTGTCCAGAAATAGACCCCCACTTTAGATCTGGTTATTCATAATTTAGAATTGCTCACTTCCAGGATCTTAAACTCTTAAATTCCCCTCTTTGATGATACCCTCCAATCCCTGCTAAATCCCTGCTCCCTGCCCTCATTTTCCTTCAGTTCCTAAGACATTCCCTATTCTCATTACTCATTGGTCCCTTTTAGACCTTTTTACAACCTGTATCTGTGCTATTAATTCTATCAGCCCGTGTTCTCCAGTCTTAACTTACTTTAAGAATCCCCAACCTGGGTCTTCAAAACATCCCTCTTCACATTTTCTCCTCCCAAGGTACTAACTGTTCCTGGAGACATTAACAATAATTTAAAAATGGAATGGTCCCACTAAAATCTATATATCCAATCTCACTTGGCCCCTTTTCTTACTCAATAGTACTTTTTTTTTTTTTTTTTTTTTGGTGGTATGCGGGCCTCTCACTGCTGTGGCCTCTCCCGTTGCGGAGCACAGGCTCCGGACACACAGGCCCAGCGGCCATGGCTCACGGGCGCAGCTGCTCCGCGGCATGTGGGATCCTCCCGGACCGGGGCACGAACCTGTGTCCCCTGCATCTGTAGGCGGACTCTCAACCACTGCGCCACTGGGGAAGCCCTCAATAGTACTTTTATTCGGTGAAACCCAATCACATTCCCTACAAACCAATTCAACATCATTCCCTTTCTTCAAATCCTCCTACCACTTGCCTCAGCTGAGGCCATGGGAGAGCTCTTTCATATTCCCCCATTCCTCCTCAAAATATCTTTAAATTTTCATCCATTTTCTCCTCTTTCCTTTCCGGCACAGAGAAGGGTTTCCTGCTCTCCAAGGCTAACCGCTATACTTGTGAGCTTGATCTTACCCACTTCATCCATAATAATTGTCAGCTGACTCAATTCTTCCTTTTCTCCCTCTCCAAAGGTCCTTCCCCCTCAGCCTATAAGTAAGGTAAAATCTCTCTTCCCATCTCCAAAGAGCATTCCCTTGATAATACTACCCCCTGAAGCTCCTGTCCATTCTCTTTTCTTCTCTTCACTGCCGACTTCTTGAAAGAAACATACCCACTGATTCCCACTTCCTGACCACCCACTCATATCTAATGACTGTGCAATCTGGCTTCCAGCCAAGTAGCTCTAATAACAGTGCTTTAACACAGATCACCAAGGAAAATACAGGGTACTAGGGAAATCACTTGAAACCATGGTTAAAATAGAATAGAGTTAGGCCTTTTCAGTGAAATTCTCACAAGAATTAACCACCACCCAATTCCCATGGCTGTGTATTGTTGATTTAAAAGGAAAAAAAAATGTTCTTAATTGTTTTTCTGAAAGAGGAAGAAACTTCAGGATGTAAATTACAAATCATGTGGGCTCTTTTTCCTCTTCCCTAAAATACTCTAATTTTTAGAGCATAATGAAGATATATGGTGTTTCATAGAACCATCTTGATTTATAATCTATAACTTTTCCATTTTGTATGAAATGAATCATATTGGATCTTTTGGTTCATACAGTGCTCTTTATTTATAAAAGTAGTTCCCAGGAATAGCAATGAATCAATTTAATTAATTCTTCCATTATTCTGAAGAGAAGAACTTGGGGAAAACGTCTAGAACGTAGATATGTCTATAATCCCTAGTCCTTGCAATCAAGGACCATGACATGCCCTTCTAACTATGGCAGAATAAAATTCAATATTAACATTATGTTTCCGTGAATTTTAGGAGGTTTTGGCATGTTGCTGGTTCTGTCCATGTCCTTACTGTGACTCACTTTCACTGGGATTCTGCTGACAACCTGTTCTAATGCACTCTTGCCTTGCAAAGAATTGCATTACTTCTGCCTTGAAGTAATGCAATCTGTAATAGTGTCATCAATTAACCCCATGCTTGCCAGTTTCACAATATAAAATGCCTTATAATTAGTATAATGCCATTTAATCATAGTATAAGAATCAAGTGAGCCTTCAGAAAACTGAGGGTGTGGCCTCTCTGCCTGATCTTCCCAGGTTTCAGACAACTAAAGACATTTCTATTTCTGCCTTTTGCTTTACACCTCTTGCTATGCAGGGTGATATCTCAGAGTATCTACAGAGTAAGAGTGTTTCTCTCATTTTAAAAAAATGTTTTTAAGTGTTAAGGTTTAATAATTTTAGAAGCAAAATGGAAGGAAAGTATGATTTGGAGATTGACAAAAATTCTTGGTTCCTAGATTTTATTTCTTAGAGCGCTCCTCTTGTGGGTGTATTCTTAAGTAGAAGGAACTCATTACGATGACTAGTCACCATCACACAGTTAAGCAGAAATGAGTTGAATGCTTTTGCAAGTACCTAAAAAATGTCAGAGCCAAATAGCCAAGATGCATGGAAGTCATCCTCTCTACTGCAAAATCACAAAGGTAGCAAAATACAGATAGCCAGGGCTGTCTTTTAGTTTTAATGATCTAAGTATTCAGGTTGAGAAACTGTCTTTCTCTTATATTTCACCAAGAGTATATCCAGCTAAGAACCTTAAGTCTGTTAGCTGTGGAACAACAGGCACCTTTCCACAGCTATTTCCTGAAAAGTGAAGTAAGAAGCCTAGGGTAAAACTCCTCTACACTATAATTAAGACTGGAATTCATCTTGTCCTTTGTCCAGTATTGCTTTCTCATACAATGTTATTCACACACCAAAGGAAATTGTAGTTACCATGAAAAACAAGCCACGGGGACACTATAGAAATTTCCCACAATTATTTGTTCCAAAGTAAATACATTTCCTTTGATTTGGACAAAACCGTAAAACACAGAAGTGTACTGTGAGGCTTTGTTTAGCGGTGTGTTTACCAATACCCTTGAGGCTTCACTCTTTGAAACACAAGATTACATCATGCTGTTTCATCTCTCATGGCTTGGCATGCATATATATATTATACCTAACAATCAGACATCAGCAGAAGAAAACAGTACACTAATTCATAAATCAGGACTCTTGTTTTATACTCCATTTGCGAAGGATAATCATGACTTAGCTTAAATGCGACTCTATGCCTTGACTACAGGTTTCAAAGCATGAGTGTTGACTGAGCCTGGGTCCCTGGTACAACACATGAAACATAGAATGTTCATACCATTTTTCTGAACAGCCTCATGCATGTTAGTTCACGTACATCATAGGAACAAACAACAAAGAGTATATAGAAGATTTCTAAATTTTATCACCATTCTTCTCAGCCATAATAACAATAACTTTGTTTTCACTGAAATTTATTTTCTCTTCCAACCAAACAGGCCTCTCTTCCAAATATTTAAGCCTCTATGACTCTACTTTCCAAAACCAGAGAGTCGCTTCAAGGGAGCATTTTGTTTTCATTTTAGATGGCAAACTTCCATTTTCTCTCCCCATCTATTTTATTAGATCTATGGGTATACTGGGGTTCTAAAAGAGTGATACATGCTCACTAACCACAGAAGTAAAAAAGCCCCACTACTTCATAGTTTCTCTTTGTATTTATCCTTTTATTTATTCACTGACTCTGCAAATATTTAACATCTAAAATATGCCACGCATTAACCTTCCAAGAAACAATACAGAAGGATCTTGTATTTCTATGACCCCCTTCATTCTGGTTCGTTTACATCCATTCCCACGGCAACACCTTAGCTTTATCACCACGTGGAATTGGGTCACCCTGAACTCATAAACATAGACCACATCTTCCTATCTATGTCCTTCTGCTATTTCTTTACTCTTTTAAAATCTATTCTTTGATATTACTGACACCTTCAGTTCCTCACCACTTAGAGATCTCCAAACACACCTGGATTCAGATACTAGCTTACCCAGAGCCCACATTTAGTCTTTTTAACAGCACGCTAGCCAGTACCCTTCTTTCTAGTCTCCTTTGTCCCTTCACTGCCTTCACCATGACCAACCCCAGCTCAGCTCAACCCAGCTGGACCCAAAGAAGGATCCGTGGAATGACATGGCCCCAGACAAGGTCCTAGACTTTGAAGTCAGTCTGTGGTTTGCCTTTGCTCCTGCCAATTGCCAGCTGTGTGGCTTTATTAAGTTTTTAACCTCCATAAGCATCCGTTTCTCTGTCCCTATGGTGTAAACAATGATACCTACACACAGGCTTTATTATGAGGAATAGAGAACGGTCATCTTAACCATACAGCATAGATCCTGGCATATAGGAGGCAGGAATAAATAGAAACCAGCGTTATTTTGTCTATTTCTAGTTCAGGTCTGCTAAGTCTTTCTGGAGAAAATTGCATATTCATGTTGCTGGGCTCCATTATAAATTTATGAGCTCCCTCCTTAGATGGGCCCTCAAGGGTTTGTCATCTACTCCATTTCTGTTCTCCGCAACAGCTGTTCCAAACCTTTACCACTTTCCTCAAGGGTCCTACCGAGTTCCTGTCTCCCCTGCTCTCAGCAGGCAGCCAAACCTCCTCCCTTCACGGACAAAGCAGGTGCCCATGAGCAGTACAACTTCTGCTTCTGTCCTGACCTCTCCAGTCAGCTCTATCGTCGTGCCTCCTCTCCCGCTTCACTCCAGTCTCAGGAAAAGAGGTATCCCTGCTCACTCGATCATTAATGAAATGGCCTGGGAAGTACTTATTGAACTCCGATTGATGGAGCGTATGTCAGACCTTGGGCTGGGTGCCAACCTGCCCTCAAGCAGCTCTAGCCTCAAGGAGGAGTCAGGTCAGTAAAGAAACAAACAACAGGATTCATGCCATAATAAATGCAAAGGCAGCTACTAGCCAAGGCTGGCAAGGTCAGCTAGGATAGCTTCTCGCAGGGGGCTGCATCTGAGCTGGAGACTGAAAAAGAAATAGTAGTAGCCGGGTTGGGGGGAAGGGGAGGGGGCTTTAGGCAAAGAAAGCAAGATGTGCAAATCATGGAAACATGGGCGAGCCAGGTGCCGGGCCCACGTTTCATTGCGGATGTAAGAAACCTGGCGCAGCTCAGCTGTTGGAAATAGTAGCTGGGCTAGACACTCAGTCTGTGGCACCGAGTGGAAAGAAATGGAGAAGCCAGACAGACCCTCCTGCCTTGCTCCAAATCCAAGTATCTAGTGTTACAGAGGAGGTTCAGGAAAACTCCCAGTTTGCGCATGACACTTCTGTGCTGGAAATGGAATGGCTTTCCCTACGTCTGACTGGGATGAGACATATAGATTATGACCACAGTCCTTAAGAAAAATGGCCAAAGTCCCTGCACCATTTTCTGTCTGCATGGAAGGAAACTGTAGTTGGAAACATTTTTGTTTAAGAATTCTATTTGCTTCCTTTTTTGCTATGTATACCTCCATAAAGAGATTAGAGAGAAACGTGTCTTTTTGTATCCCTAATAAGGCAAAGGGAAGTTAGTTATAAGTAGCTTTCAAAATGTGGGTCTACAGTTTCTTGTTTGAAAAGCGTTTTAAAAGAGTGGAAATTCCTAGAAGAAAACACAGGCAATAAGTTCCTTGACATTGGTCTGGGTGATGATTTTTTTAGATTTGACAACCAAAGCAAAGGCAACAAAAGCAAAAATAAACAAGCAGACTAAACTAATGCACAACAAAGGAAACCACTAACAAAATGAAAAGGCAACCTACCAAATGGGAGAATATATTTTCAAGTCATATATCTGATATGGGGTAATATCCAAAATCTATAAAGAACTCATACAACTCAATATCAAAAACATGAACAATCCAATTTTAAAAATAGGCAGAGGATCCGAATAGACATTTTTCCAAAGAAGACATACAGATTGTCAACAGGCACATGAAAAGATGCTCAACATCACCAATCATCAGGGAAATGCAAATCAAAACCACAACAAGATATCACCTCACACCTGTTAGAATGGCTATTATCAAAAAGACTAACAGGGCTTCCCTGGTGGCGCAGTGGTTGAGAGTCCGCCTGCGGATGCAGGGGACGCGGGTTCGTGCCCTGGTTCGGGAGGATCCCACGTGCCGCGGAGCGGCTGGGCCTGTGCGTCTGGAGCCTGTGCTCCGCAACGGGAGAGGCCGCAATGGTGAGAGGCCCGCATGCCACCAAAAAAAAAAAAAAAAAAAAGACTAACAATAACAAGTGTTGGTAAGCATGTGGAGAAAAGGGAACACTTGTGCACTGTTGGTGGGAACGTAAATTGGTGCAGCCACCATGGAAAACAGTATGGAGGTTCCTCAAAAAATTAAAAATAGAGCTACCATATGATCCAACAATTCCACTTCTGGGTTTTAATCTGAGGACAATGAATACACTAATTCAAAAAGATATATATACCCCAAGTTCACTGCAGCATTATTTACAATAACCAAGATATGGAAAAAACCTAAGTGTCCATCAGTGGATGAATGGATAAAGAAATTTATATATATATATATATATATATATGGTGGGATATTACGCAGCCATAAAAAGAAGGAAATCCTGCCGTTTCCAACAACATGGATAGAACTTGAGGGCATTATGCTAAAGTGAAAGAAGTCACAGAGAGAAAGACAAATACTGTATGATCTCACTTTATATGCAGAATCTAAAAAACAAAAAAGAAAACAAGCTCATGGATACAGAGAATAGATTGATGGCTGTGGGAGGAGATTGTGGGTGGGCAGGGTGGGAATGGTAAAAAGAGGTTAAAAAGTACAAAATCCCAGCTATAAAATAAATAAGTGACGGGGATGTAATGTATAGCATGGTGACTACAGTTAATAATACTGTATTTATATTTGAAAGTTGCTTTGAGAGTAGATCTTGAACGTTTTCATCACTCTAACAAATATAAGTGAACTTACATTTCTCTATCAAAGTCAAGAATTATTCAGAATCTTTAACCTATCTCTCTGCTCAATCATCATGATCAGATCTTCTGCAGAATTTTAATTCCTCTCCTCACTCTTAGGCTTTGTTGAAGTAAATTGAAATTTTAGTTAAAGATGGATTTTTTTGGTATAATTTTTCTCTTCTGGTATAAAAATTCTTAAAATATTCATTAAACTTCACAACTATATTATTAGTTAGTTACTACAAATTTTATACTCACCATTATATCTTGTATACCTCAGCTTCCCTCCTTGACCTCTTTCTTCTGATTTATTTTTCATTTGGCTAGAGCACTTCCCTGAGTAACTTTTTGTATAAAAGACATGTAGGTAGCATGTTTTCTGTCTTTTCATATCTTCACTATTGAATGACACCTTGGCTGTATGTGGAATTCTGGGGCCATGGTCCTTTATCCTTCAGAATCCATCATCTCTTAGTATGTAGTGTTTGCTTATGAAGAGTCAGATGACAATCTGATTATCTTTCTTGGTAAGTAATCTGTTTTTTTCTGCCTAGAAGTTTGGATTGAAAATTTTCCAAAGGATATGAAGTAAAAAGTTACTCAAAAAGAAAGCAGTAATGTCTGTCCCAAGGATTTAATGATTTCATAAAACTGATTTAAGAATGATTTATATTCTACTAGAAAAATGATGGCTAATTTTTCCAAAGGTATAATCATTAGTTTGTTTTTTTTTAACCGAGTAGGAAAAGAGCAAATGTGATTAATCTCTATGATTAAAAAAAGTAGGTTATGCAGAATGAATTATTTTCTAATGACAGTGGTTTTGGAAAAAGTTTGTAAAATTAAGTACTGCAAAATAAGTTTCTCAAGAGTCCAGGAGAGTCCCTGGAACTGGGAAGGAATTCCAGGTTCAATCACATAACATACAGCAACAGAAGAGGATGTGTCAGGCACTTTACCTACATTATTTTCTTCAGAACTGGTTCTCAGAGAAGTTAAACACTTACTCAAGACCCCAACACTAGTAAATAAGTGGCAGAACTAAAATCTGAACCTGATTCTACGCCTCCAGCACACATCCCCTTTGCAGTCCACCATGATATCGGGAGTGTCTATGTATTCAAGACACTAGGCTAGGAGCTGTGAGGGATGGAAAGGTGAATGTCCCTACCTTCAAGCTGTTAGCTAGGAAGACCCTATTTAAGGTACTTAGCTTTAAAAAAAAAAGGAAAGAAAACTAGCATTTCTCTTCTTGTTAGTAAAAATTAGACCATGAATCTATGATTCAGAAGAAAAATGTCCTTATCCAGGTGCATTTTTATACATTAGCATTTAGGGCAAATTGCCCAGAAATCCAATACTAATTTACCCTTAGGATTTCAGCCCATAGTTACTGTTGGGATTTTTGGCAAGTAGATTTCCTTGAGGGTAATAGTCAAATTAAGAAGTCTTCTTAAAGTAAAAAGGTGTGAGAGTCTTAGGCAACAGTTCAAAGCTTGGTGTTCAAAGGTGGGGAGGGGTACTCAGCCAGGAAGTGCTCCAGTGGGTAAACGTGGTGAGAAATTGCCTGTTTCCCTACCCTAAGTCCCTGCTTAGCAGATCAGCGGTAGACGTGGTGTGCAGTGGTGACAGTCTCTACTTTGCACTCAAAATAAGAGTGGACCATATTTTAAGTTCTAACTCCAAAGTTATCACAGCAGATTTGGGAGATGAACATTTCCAGGGTCAAACTTGAACTCTTTGCAAGTATGAAATGCCAGGGTGAGTTTTGCTGCCCAGATAAGCACTTCCCACACCCCTACCACTCTCTTACAGCAGAACCCAAATTGATGAGTTCTGTTCCTATTGAACTGAGAGTCCCCTTAGATTAGCCGGGAAAATAATAATAGTAACAACAACAGCTACCTTTTTTGATCGCTTACTATGTGAAATGTACTCTTTTAAAGGTTTTACCATTCATTTAATCCTCACAACTCCATGAGTTTGCGTACCTATTTTATGGATGAGAAAACTGAGGTCCAGTGAGATTAAGTGATTTGCCAAAGATTGTAAAGCTAGTAAGTGGCAGATCCAAGATCTGAACCCACAAAGACTGGCCCCTGAGCATGCATTACTGACCACTGCCATTCATGAGGTTCCACGCGGTCACATGTGACCTTTAACGAAATTTTTCTTTATTACTTGGATTAATCTTGCTCAGGCTGAGTGTGAGTTTGGCTGAGGAAATTGACTTGCTTTAGGACTAACTCTACAAGTTACGCAGTATCCTTTGCAGACTCCAAAGGGATCTAGAAGAAGGAACGTCAAGGAAATTTAAACATCAAGATGGGATGAGGGGTGAAAATCATTGGGAGGACAATATTAGGGGGAAGCTACAACTGAATGGGCATGTCTGTACTCATCCCCCAAAGTCTGTGGCAATAAGATTAAGTCATCCCCCACTACCTCATAAGCCAAAGCTACTAAACCTGCTCACTGTTCTGATTTAAGAACTGATTTAAGAGTTGGGTATGGCTGGGCCTGCAAATGGAAGGCATTATGGGCAAGGGGCTGAGAAGGCAGAGACTGGAAACTAGAACAAACATAAAAGGAACCATTTTAGGCCCATGTCCAATTCCAACTTGGAAAAATATCTACTTATAATTTCCCAGTTTGAATTGAATTTCTACTGTCAAGATACCTGACCTAGCTTAGTGTCCCCTTCTTTGGCACATGGCATAAAAGAAACGTTCAGTACAAGTGTGTTGATTGATGTCAGGCGTAAGATGAAGGAAGGATTGCCCTCCGTCTTTTCCCTGTCTCCCAGCGACCCTCTTGGAGAATCACTTCCTCCATTTTGCCAGGAAGCACCTCCCCAGGATACGACACCTACTCTAGAAAGCCTGCAGCTGTACCAACTAGGAGCTGGCTAGATATGTTCCAGCTGGCCAGATGAGCCTGACCACTGAGATACAGGGTGCGGCAAACCAAGGGATCAACAGTGCTGCATGAGACAGCCAATCTGCCTTCTTTTTTAGGCCCACGAAAGACTAAAATTCCTCTTCAGCAAAGTGGCACCAACCAGGAACCTAGAGATGAGAACCTCAGGTATGGGCTTTCCTGACTGGCTTTTCAACTTTATATGGCAGTGAAAGACCTGAGTTTTTTAATTATTTGCATCTTCCCACATTCAAGGCTCTCCATCAAGGATGTCTCTGGCTGTCAGGGAAAATACCGGCAGCAGGAAGGGGAGATTGGTCACCTCTTATTTCCATCCAGTTGGCCACCTCTTATTTCCATCAACTTCAGAGGCTTTGCTTGTTGCCGAACTGTCTACCCTAGTCCTGTGAAGGGATTCTCTTTCTTCTGGTTTTGATGTAGTTATCAGGCAAGACAGATGTGATTTTTCTTAGCGCTTCCCTTCCTCCAGCCAAAGCACAGCCTCTTTGGACACACGGTCTCATTTCTATAATCCTCTAACCTACAGGAGACTTATGCACTAGGGTTGATGGGTCTGGTGGGGTTCCATCTGGAATAGCTGAGGAATCAGGGGATCCCTTCCTCATGGGATGCATGTCTAGAAAAAGACATAAGCTCCATGAGATGAGGGTCTGAGCGGGTCTTACACAGCCCTGTGTTCCCAGCACTGGTCATAATGCCTGGCACATAATGGGTGGTCTGAGGGGCTAATGCTACTGATTACATCTTTCCCCAGACTTTTTCATGGGACACTAGACCCAAAAGGTGCTCAGCAAAAAACTGATTTTGTAATCAAGTTAGCTTGATAAATACTGCATACTGGAGCCCCTTTCAAGAGCCCCCATTCAAATTAACCCACTAAAGAGGCTTCTCAGTTTTTATGTAAAGAAATACAGATTCACCCTCTACTGCTTCCAATAGTCCTTTGAGTGGATATTCTAGACTTTCCTCTGAAATCATTAATTACATGAGCCTGATGAACTGTAATTTCCAAATCATCCTGAGTGAAAGTAGGGATAACAAGCTTCCTTCGCCTTCCTATGAGGAGAGGTTAGCACTCTCCTCTCTCAGGAAAGGAGTTGTCTAAGGGCAGCTCTACGTCCTCTCAGCAATCAAAGAGGGCTGCCTGGTGGGAGTAGGAGTTGGACCACTGTTCGTGAATGCTGGCTCCTTGTGACTGCCTGTGATGTGTCAGTGAGGCTACTATCCGCAGTTCTGAGATTAAACACTAATCTGGGTGTTGCTGTAAGGGAAGTTTGCAGGTGTGGTGAACATCTACAATCGGCTGACTTTAGGAGATTACCCTTGATAATCTGGTGGGGGGGGGGGGGCGCTTCCAATAAACTGAAGAGCCATGAAAGCAATACTGAGGTTTTTCCTGAGCAGAAAGAAATCCCACGTGTGGGCAGCAGCCTTGGTTCCTGCCTGAGGGTCTCCGGTGCCCTGCTGTTTCTGGTTCTCTGACTGGACCCTGACTGGTACGCCAACCAGGTGAATTAATTTCTGGAAAAGAATGATTGCCTTCAATTTAATGAAATTTTCATAGTTTAATAGTATCTCAGGGCATTTACTTTGCACTTAAGATGAAGATCACAGATTTGTATAAATTATGGAAATAGACTGTGATTCCCATTTTTTTTTTAAAGAAGATGTTGGGAGTAGGAGTTTATTAATTAATTTATTTATTTTGGCTGCGTTGGGTCTTCGTTTCTGTGCGAGGGCTTTCTCTAGTTGCGGCAAGCGGGGGGCCACTCTTCATTGCGGTACGTGGGCCTCTCACTGCTGTGGCCTCTCTTATTGCGGAGCGCAGGCTCCAGATGTGCAGGCTCAGTAGTTGTGGCTCACGGGCCTAGTTGCTCCGCGGCATGTGGGATCCTCCCAGACCAGGGCTCGAACCCGTGTTCCCTGCATTAGCAGGCAGATTCTCAACCACTGCGCCAGCAGGGAAGCCCCTGTGATTCCCATTTTGATAAGGATTGTGAAAGCCCAGCCTAGTCACCAGCACTGGCGTGAGGGAGAGATGGAACGTGTTCATGCACTGACGTGGATGGTCTTTGCCTGAGTATAAGGAGGACTTTAATTTTCATAATATATACTTAAAACCTCAAAATGTACATACTCAGTGATTCCAGGCCCGAGAATTTATCCTGGGGGTATGTGTAAAGTTATAACTTATGAGATTTCATCTCAGTTGTGAAAAACCAGAAGCCATTTAAATGTCCAACAGTAAGACTTTAGTAAACTATGGTACATGATACACAATAGAATAAAATTAGAAGTTATCACTTATTGAATGGGCTGCCAGGCACTGTTCTATAAGCATTTTATAGGTATTAACTCAATCCTCACAACAAACCTACCTGGCGGATTCTATCTGCCTCCTTTTGCAGATGAGCAAATGAAGGCACAGAGCAGCAGAGTACACTGCGTGAGTTCACACAGAGGGTGGAATGAGGACTCCAGCCCGGCTAGCCTGGCTCTAGGGCCCATACTCTATATCTATACCGGGCCTCACTTTCAAGAAAGATGATGTTCTTTCAAACATCCACAACTTTATAGACATATATACAAAACACAGCAACAAAAATGGAAAGTTCTACACTTTAAAATCAGTGATCTTCCTTTTTGCTTTATTCTCATATGTATTTACTAAATTTTCTACAGTATCTGATATTTTATAGTTTAAAGCTAAAAACAATAAAAATTGATGTCATCATTTTGATTGGGAACCAAACTCCTAACATCCCAGGTCAGAGACTAGAGTCAGCTCAACATACAGTGAGGTTCAGGGCAGCCACTCAAGCCAATACATGCCAGAAGAATAGGAACCAGGCAGCATGGGGCGGGCTCCTCCAGGGCCCAGTGTCCAGGCCTCTAGTGGTACACACCATCAACAATCCAGTCAATCAACAAGGTCTCTGCTAGGAATAGAGCTAACCAGAGACCATCTCCTGGACCTTCCTTCAGCTAGTTTCCAAAGCTCAATTTTCTCAACCCAACCAACTTTTATGATTACCAACAGTGACAGTGAGTTTCAAGTACACAGTCTTTTGAAAAGTCAGGAAATAAAATAAGTTAATAAATGTGATGTAAAACAGAAATATAGATCAATGGAACAGGATAGAAAGCCCAGAGATAAACCCACGCACATATGGTCACCTTATCTTTGATGAAGGAGGCAGGAGTATACAATGGAGAAAAGACAGTCTCTTCAATAAGTGGTGCTGGGAAAACTGGACAGCTACATGTAGAAGAATGAAATTAGAACACTCCTTAACACCATACACAAAAATAAACTCAAAATGGATTAAAGACCTAAATGTAAGGCCAGACACTATAAAACTCTTAGAGGAAAACATAGGAAGAACTCTCTATGACATAAATCACAGCAAGATCCTTTCTGACCCACCTCCTAGAGAAATGGAAATAAAAACAAAAATAAACAAATGGGACCTAATGAAACTTAAAAGCTTTTGCACAGTAAAGGAAACTATAAACAAGACGAAAAGACACCCCTCAGAATGGGAGAAAATATTTGTGAATGAAGCAACTCACAAAGGATTAATCTCTAAAATATACAAGCAGCTCATGCAGCTCAATATCAAAAAAACAAACAACCCAATCCCAAAATGGGCAGAAGACCTAAATAGACATTTCTCCAAAGAAGATATACAGATTGCCAACAAACACATGAAAGGATGCTCAACATCACTAATCATTAGAGAAATGCAAATCAAAACTACAATGAGGTATCACCTCACACCGGTCAGAATGGCCATCATCAAAAAATCTAGAAACAATAATGTTGGAGAGGGTGTGGAGAAAAGGGAACCCTCTTGCACTGTTGGTGGGAATGTAAATGGATACGGCCACTACAGAAAACAGTATGGAGGTTCCTTAAAAAACTAAAAATAGAACTACCACATGACCCAGAAATCTCACTGCTGGCATATACCCTGAGAAAGCCATAATTCAAAAAGACACAGGTACCCCAGTGTTCAATGCAGCACTGTTTACAATAGCCAGGACATGGAAGCAACCTAAATGCCCATTGACAGATGAATGGATAAAGAAGATGTGGCACATATATACAATGGAATATTACTCAGCCATAAAAAGAAACGAAACTGAGTTATTTGTAGTGAGGTGGATGGACCTAGAGTCTGTCATACAGAGTGAAGTAAGTCAGAAAGGGAAAAACAAATACCATATACTAACACATATATATGGAATCTAAAAAAAACCCAAATGGTTCTGAAGAACCTAAGGGCAGGACAGGAATAAACATGCAGATGTAGAGAATGGACTTGAGGACATGGGGAGGGGGAAGGGTAAGCTGGGATGAAGTGAGAGAGTGGCATGGACATATATACACTACCAAATATAAAATAGATAGCTAGTGGGAAGCAGCCGCATAGCACAGGGAGATCAGCTGGGTGCTTTGTGACCACCTAGAGGGGTGGGAGACGCAAGAGGGAGGGGATATGGGGATATATGTATATGTATAGTTGATTCACTTTGTTATACAGCAGAATCTAACACAACATTGTAAAGCAATTATAGTCCAATAAAGATGTTAAAAAAAATAAAATAAAATAAATGTGATGTGTTAGAACTTCACAGAAGTCTCTGTGGGAGTCCTCTGGATCTCCTGCAAAGAGTGCACATATTGAATGACATCAGAAATAATCAGAAATGTCAAGGTTAGAACTGTATAGACTCTTAGAGATAAAATCCAAATATCTTCATTTAACAAAGATCTCAAGGTTCAGAGAGGTTAAATACCTTGTACTCGGTTACGGAGACTGCCAGGGGCCAAACCAGAATTAAAAACCAAATTTTTAGTGCCTAGTTCATACTCTCTCCATTTAGCCGTACTACCTCAGGGACTTCGGCTCAGCTGAAAGAAGGGGGAAAGGCACAGAAACGAAAACAACAGATATTTCATTAAAACCATTTTCTATTTACTCTTACTACACTAGCAGCGTATACAACAGAGAGGTATACGGAGTAAACCGTGAAGGTGCCCTCCACACACCACGACTCCCCCCAGCAACAGGTGAGTACTGCAGTCAGTAATTTGGGGCGTAACCCTCCAAACCCCTTTCCATGAATGTCATACATGTACTTAGCGGTGTGCTGGAGCCAGCCTGAACTGGTTCTTGAGAGCCAACTTAAATTGTCAGGAAAGTTGTGAGCTGGATGTTAAACACAGTCATTATTAAAAATTAATTTATATAGACTTACAATTAAATCACATTTTTTAAAAAGATAAGAAGTACTCAAAACAAAACAAAAATATCACTCCCCCCCTTTTTTTTACTACGTTTTACAATTACCTATGTTTGTGGGTTTATTTATGTTTATTGTATCGTGTGGTGGAAAAACTAACAGTGTGTTACTGCACATCTCCTTCCAGCTGCACGTTCTGTGACCTCACACTGTAGAATCCACCAGAGTGGGAGTGCTTACGCCAAGGAAATTGACAAACATTATACAAATCAGGGCCTGCCCTCCCCCGCCTCCAAACAGCCAGTTTTTAAGCATTTGCTAGCATACCATGATAGACACATTTTTTTCAAGTATTTTTTCTCTTCACAAATAGACTACTGAAGAAATTTTAAAGTCTGTTAAATGTATTTCTTTTCCCTGTTGGAAATAGAGCAGAAGTGCTCAGTGAAACACGTGAAATATCTTTGCCGTCAACCAGTTTTTTAAACTATTATTCACCTTCTTTCCCTCAATGAGCTCTCCCTTGATGTTCTAGCCTATTTGAACTAAATACCAGTTCCTTTTAACTTCCCTCTTCACTATATTCTATCTCCCCTCCTCTGTTCACCCCCAGACCTTTCAAGCCTTGAAGAGAGAAAAAGCATTTTTAAAGGTAAAGGTGAAGTTTTCCTAAGGTAATTACTTAATAGGCCACAAAACAAGAATGGCTGGATTTGCTTTGCCATGGTCAGCACTAGATCCTGCTGGCTGCTACTTTGACACTCCTAGGCTCCTGAGTCGCAGAGGGAAAGCAATACACTTAGCCCCTTTTGTTTACACACCAAAAGATTAGGTTTCCTTAAATTCCTAAGGAATTTCAGAAGATTAACTTTTAGATAGGAAACTTCATAGGCTAAGCAGGCTGAGAAAAGAAAAAAAGAAAAAAATCATGTCACCCTCAAGCGGTTCCATCAAGGGATGAAATTTTAAATCACATCATGTCTCACACCCATCTCTTAGTGCAAAATAAATCACTTGAACAGAGTGCAAGCCAATTTTTACTTTAAAAATGTTGTGTCCTAAGGCTGTCTTCTTGAACTTCAAAAGCACACTTTGTAATTACTCTACCTATCAAAGGAAACTCAACACTTCACCTCCAATCTTCTTCAGCTTGTGTTATCACTTTTAATTGTTAATAAACCATATTAATTTTAAACTGATTATTCTGTTTGGGAATTCAGTGTTTTCAAACAGAATACACTGAATTATAGATAACTGAACTTATTTATGTACAAGCTAAAGGTAAGTGGGGCTTTTTCTCACTCCCTGTCATTGGTTTTATTTTTAGAAATTTCTGGCATTTTGGAGACTCCCAGCAATTCTTGTCCCTCGTTTTTTAAAGGAATAGTTTTCTGGTAATGAGAAGGATTTTAAAATCCCAGGGATTTTATCAGGGTTTGTGCCCAAACAGATATCATTTGATATGTGGCTTGTGAGTCAGCTTGAGACATTTTTTCAAGAAAAGTGAAGGGCTAAAAAATAATTCGCCAAATTCAGAGCACACTAGCAACCTGTATAATTCATTCAGATTTATTTACACCCTTCATTTTCTTAACAAGTTTTTCCCCACCTGGAATTAACAAGGTAAGTGCTTGGATAACCTCCCCGCCACCATAGGCACTGAGCTTGTCTATTTGAAAAATATCATTTGTTCACAAACCGTATTTTTCCAGCCTGGCCAATTTTCTCTCATGGTTACCAACAAAATGTTCTTGAGATGGAAACAGGCCACGTTTGTTTCCACGCTGGCACCAAGCTCAGAATTCAGGAGTTGGAGGTAGTTCCCTGCCTGACTAAAAAGCTCTCAGACAACCTCCCCTCCACCCTACCTATGCCCTCAGTGCTGAGCCCTCCACCTGAAGGCAGCTCCCTCTCCTTTGCCAAGCACGACCAATTCTCCAGTGCCCTTCCCAGTCTCCCGGATAAAACTGGCAAGCCTTCCTCTGGTTCCCACACTGGGGCACTGACTATTTCCCCACCCCTAACAACATCCTCATCACCATCGTCTTTGTCAAGAGCTTTCCGTGGTGCCAGGCACTATTCTGCACGTTGTACATGTGTTAAGTAATCCTCACCACACCCCTATTAGTAAATGCCATTCTTATCCCCACTTTATAGATAAGAGCACTGAGGCTTGAGAGATTGGTGCCCGGGGTCACCAGGCTGGCAGATGACAGGGCAGGCCAGCCCCAGGGTCTACACACCTAATACCCTACCATACCTCTCTACTCCATCGAGCAACTGGGTTTCCTACATAGTGGTTTCTCCACTGGCCCATGCACCCTCTGACGGCAGGCTCCACTTCGTATCCATTCCTGCAGCACCCAGAGTGCCTGCCACAGTGCCTGGTGAGTGCTAGGGGCTCATTAACTATTTATGGAATGTATGGATTTTTCCTACCATTTCTAAGTATGTGAATTGGGAGATGTCTCCACAAGAAAGCCTGTGGTGGCATCAGGAAAAGAGCCCACCAAGCTGGTGGCCCTAGACTGTACCTGATCTGAAGCCCAGATCTGTCCGTTCCTGGGCTACACAAAGGGAGCAACATAACAGACTTTGTCAATCAGGTAAACACTGATCAAGTATCACCTCCCCTAGAGAGCTGCAGCAAGAAAGGGACCCCAGATGGTACCTGACATAAGTCAGTGATTGAGGTTGGAATAAACTAGCAGGGCTGGTCCTGGAAGGTTGGCCTTAGCATATCTTTCTGATTCTTTTGTCACTCCACTAGCAAAATTACAATTTAAATTTATTCAGTTACTTATACATACCCTATCTTGTACCCAGAATAGTTCTTATATTCAGCAGATTTATAAACTGGAAATGAAAACAAATAAGAAAACAAAACCAGGGACAATAAGTGGAACTTAGAGTGAGGCTAATACAAAAAAAAAAAAAAAAAAACAGTACATAATAGAGTTGTGACACGTTTGCTATGGCTGCCACAAAAGAATGAAACGTATGTAGTCCTTTATGACGTACATTCACAAAGATGCTCATGTTGCATCTTCAAAGAGGACATTCCCTAGAGCCAATGTTATGTGCAGGTTCCAGGTGAGGAACTTGAGGCTCAGAGAGACCAAGGAACTGAACTGAATTCACACAGATATTACGTGTGAGTGGGACCAAAGCTTAAATGAACGCTTTGAGGTCAGGAACTGACTCCAAAGCCTGCTGCCTGGGAGGCCTCACAAATCAGCCACACCTGAACCACCTTTGCCAAATGGGGGAAAATAATCAACCACAGTTCAGGTAAAATATTTATTTGTCCCTTTCACCTACGATTATTACCGCCTAATAAGAATAACAACAGGGCTTCCCTGGTGGCGCAGTGGTTGAGAGTCCGCCTGCCGATGCAGGGGACGCGGGTTCGTGCCCCAGTCCGGGAAGATCCCACATGCCGCGGAGCGGCTGGGCCCGTGAGCCATGGCCGCTGGGCCTGCGCGTCCGGAGCCTGTGCTCCACAACGGGAGAGGCCGCAACAGCGAGAGGCCTGCGTACCACAAAAAAAATTTTTTTAAAAAGAATAACTGCAGCTGTAGCAAATCTGAGTTTGATTCTAGAACTAGTGTTTTGTGAGTCTAATGGTACATCTTTGCATACTCCTGCTGACCTAAGTCACACTCTCTCCCTCCTAACAGTTCAGGCCCAGGTTTTCCTGAACCTGCTTTCTGGGTTAAGATCAGAAACTTCACCTCCACCCCTCTACTTTAAGTTCCTTGGGTTAGTGAACTCTCGGGGAGGATTGCTGGGGGCGGTGGGGGTGGTGGTGGTCCCTGGGCAAAGTGGGTCTTCTCTCTGCACAGATCATGAGGAAACATGTGCACCAGCATCCCAGCATCTTGGCATAATCCTGACACCCTTCCCCGCCCCTCTAGTTACATAGGAACCAAAATATGAATCAGAAGGGCTCTGACATAGGTGCCTGAAAAAAAAATGCAAAAAGCGAGCAAAAGAGATTTCCGATAACGGAGAGAAAGAACTACAAGGCAGGTAATTTCTGGGAGAGTGGCTTCCACAGAGGGACCTGTATCTTACTAGCCTCAGTGGACTCTCCTCCCTCTCTGCCCCTTCAGGCTTGGCTCTCCTTCCATCACTCCCACTCCCTGTCCGTCCCATGCCACCACCTTTCCCAGGACACTTTCCCACCTGAGCAGCCCTAAGGAAGGTGCTTCAGAACTGCCTTTCCAAAAGTGTGTTTCTGCGCGTCTCTGCTGTCGCCAGCATCTACAGAAGGTTTCACTGCAGGGTACACCGGTCAACAGAGCGAAGAAACATAATACTACCCACTTAGACGTGGGATTAAGTGGCAGCCAGACACACTGAGGGACAAAAATTCCTTGGTCTCCTGCTGACTTACTGAGTGAGGGAGAGGTCCAGCTGATGTGCTAGCAAGCTTCCCCAAACAATAAAACAATCTAATGCTTTCTATTCAGAGACAGAATCACCACTAAGGGGACCTAGCCAACGACACAAACACCCTTGCTGTCCCCACCTTTTCTGACTTTCCTTACGTGGCCCCTTTCTGGCTGTGATACTGTACCAGCATGTACAAGTGTAGATACTTCTCTTCAGAAAACTGAGAGGTTGGGGGCAACCCCGACATCATCTTGCAACTATCTGGAGTCCAGCTATTTTGTCTCTTTTTAAAACCATCTATAACCAATAGACTGTGGATTTTTAAAAAAATACTCATGGGGGAACATGAAATAAAATCCAAAGATACCTCCAGAAAAGAAAAGAGACTTTAGGAAATAGTTTAATCATGTTCCTAGTCAAGTACCCTGACAAGATGAGCACAAAATAGCCGACAACTCATTTACTAGAACAAACTTTGGAGATAATGTACTACACCTCCATTTTACAGATGAAGAAACTGAGGCGCAAGTTAAAGTTAAATGACTGTCTCAAGGTTGTAGTACAAGTTAGTGTTTGGACAAGAAACTAAATGAGGAAGACGGGTGGCAAGACAAAAGAAGCAGTGAAAGAGAGCAGCCTCAAGAATCCAAGATGGCTGGGATCAGGCTGGCTCCTGCAGAAATTAGAGGCACTGGCACCCTGTTGTACCCCACCCGTCCCATACATTCCCTCCATCCCACCCCCTTTCCTATGGCTTCCACCCCTCCCACCCAGCCTGGACTGGGTGCTATTTCATATGTACATCTGGGGATGCTGTCACAGATGATAAGATGCAGGTTGGATGACAGAAGTCATTTGAGGCCCATCCTACATTCAGTGGGTCCACTTTCCACTCCAGGAATGGGCATAGAAAAGAGTACAGCAAAGGGAGCAGTAGTTGCTTTACTTATCCTTATTTATATATGTCTGCCTGCCTACCAAGAAAAAAAAGCTTGTTGCAAAAAGATATTAAGGCAGCTCATATATTTTTTAACATCTTTATTGGAGTATAATTGCTTTACCATGGTGTGTTAGTTTCTGCTGTATAACAGAGTGAATCAGCCCTAGGTATATGTATGTCCCCATATCTCTTCCCTCTTGCGTCTCCCTCCCTCCCACCTACCCTACCCCACCCCTCTAGGTGGTCACAAAGCATGGAGCTGATCTCCCTGTGCTGTGAGGCTGCTTCCCACTATAAGACAGCTTATTTTTTAAGGCTTAAGCAACAGAAGTATATGAACTTCAGTGTTTTTAAAAAAAAAAAAAAAAGTGCCACAGTGAAAAATGAGATCGGGACGTCGTCGTCCTACTGCAAATGGATAGTGACAACACCCTCTTCACCTTGCTTACAAAAACATGTTGCAGAGGAATTGGAAAGAAGACTACAACAAATGTTACTGAGTTTCAGGGTTTTAAAAAATCAATGTTATCACTTAAGAGCCAGCTTCCTTTTTTCTATAGTCTGGCACATAGATCTTGAAGTAACAGTTGGCTCTTGGTTACAGTACTCTAAGGAAGCAGCATCTGCTTCTAACCATCCTCTTGGAGGCCTTAAGGGATTCCTGAAGACTGGATTCTAATTTTATTCACTATTGACTTACTTACAGACTTTATTTTCTAAATTCCTTTGTGATGTTTAATAATACATAGTTGAGTTTTACCATAGAAATAAAACTGATCACCACTGCCAGATGTATCAAAGGTAACTGTTAAATTCCGAATCTTTGCAAAGAGGGGGAGTGTTCAGAGCCTGGATATGCAAACCAGCATCTAATACTGTATGTTGAGTAATGGAACACATCTGGGAAAAGAAACTCACTGCCGCTTAAAATACCTACTCTATTTTCCAGCACATCTGTGGAGCAATTAAAGAACCTAGTTCACGGTTAAAATTCAGGTCAGCACACAGTAACAGTGGGGCTCTTTGATGTGAGGTCAGCTTTGGTCATTCTCATATACTCATTAAACAGGTTAATCAACTTAGTGCAGGACATAGGACAGGAGTAACCAAAAATTTATTTAATTACCATTACCCTGAAAGCACCTGCAGAAAGATCTGTTTCATTTGTTGGATGTAGCAATTGCTGTTTCATTGTCAGTGCATTATGGAGCTAAAGGTGCCATTTCTGGAATTGTGTGCTTTTTTCAAGCTAATGAAATGTAGATATTACACTAATATCTGTTTGTATTTATTATTAATTAATATATTACAAAAATAGGGGGTCTGGTGTGTGCCTTCCTTTTTTACTCCTTACCCATTTCCCTTTCTTGGTTAAAGTAACAAAGCATGGGTTGAATTTATGGAATGTGAATATGTATCATGCTCTTTACATTTGTTTGTCTTCCCTCGAGTTAAGAAGGTGTTAATGTGACACATTCAGTTGAGTGAACTTCATTCATATTCTCCGAATATGTTTTATGAATTACCCACAAGGAAGGACAGTAAATATAAACAACTAGTGTCTACTGTGAATGCTTTAGTAGAAAGAGCTGGAAAGACCTGGACCTTAGGTCAAATAGACTTGGATTCAAATGCAGCTCCCTGACCTACAGATGCTCATTTGTGAAATGAAGATCATAAGACCTACTTTGCAGGATTGTTGTGAGGATGTAATAAAATAGAGCATACAAAGTGCTTACTGAAGTGTTTGGAAGGCAGTAAAACTTAATGGCAACTATTTTTATCATTACGAAAAAGCTTTTATAAGTCACTGAGGAATGTACAACATCACTAATCAGGGTACAATTTTCTTTTCCTCCCTAAAATCTGTATTCAGTGCTTCTCAATACAAAACCACTGTTGTTGTTGTTTTAATGATGAAACTGAAGATACACTATATATTAAAGTAAACAATGAAAATCCTTCACCAGACTTCTAAATAACGGGGTCTAGACAACCTCAAGAGGAAGGCATCGTGAGGGGATGTCACAGGCATCCAAATACTTCCTGTGTCATGCCCAAATAAGATACGAGGAGTCCCATCTTTTAGGAGCAAGAGATGACGTGGGTACACTCGAGGTTAAAAATCACAAGTAGCCCAAATAGTCGTCAAATATCCCTTAGGAAAGTACACTTGATTCTTGTTATTTGCAGTAGTTATGTTCTGTAAAATCACTACAAACACTGAATTAACAAATACTGAACCACTGCTACTAAGAGAAATATAGGGTTAGATTACTGTGAGCCTCTAATCGTATTTTTGTCAACCAATCAACACAGAACCTTGTTTTCTGTGTTTCTTATTTAATATATATCGTTGAACTCACAGCCAATAGCACTTCAACTCATGCCTGAACAAGGCTTATCTAATGCACATATTTTCTCCATAAGGCACACTATAGCCTTCTTGCACTTATATAATAATACCAGCCAGCACTTCAGCACTGTGCTTGGGGGCCATTTTAAACATCAAAATCACCAACACAAAGGACAAAAATGCAAAAAACATGGCACTAACTTGAGCACAAAAAAGACCCTTGTCCTCAGTATGAGGGCAGAAATAAGAATGCAGAGTGTGAGTTGTTCCATCTCAGCTGGGAAACTCGTATCCTGGGCGATTCAAAGGTTCACCACTCTGCCCATGTCTGTGAATGGGTATGGAAGCACCACAAATATTGATTTTGTGGATACAAATAAATTTTAACCTGTAGGTGAATTCACAGATACAGAATCCATGAACAATGAGGGTCAACTACGTCAGCTTGAAAACGGACATACCTTCTCTCAATACGCCCAACACAGCAAGTTGTTGACTTGAATTCAGGAGCCACATTGCGTGAAAAGCACTCGAACAAAATTTTAAACACTGGAACAAAAACTCTGGAGAGTCTCAGAGTGAGGAGACTGAAGTGTGGTACTGAAGGCGTAAACAGACCAGCGGAGTGGAATACACAGCCCCCCCACACAAAAAAGTGTGTTCGTATGGATGATCATCTGCAGCAATCCTTGAAATTATTCTGCAAAATAAGATACAGATCAAAGAGTTAAATATTTTATAAACTAGAAAATGCAGATAAAATATAAATCGATATTTATCAGATCTGTTTAATAAGGGCATTTTAATTTTTCAGTAGTGGTAGAAATTACAAAAGAAAATATCTACAATGTAAAACTGTAAATCTTCTGTTTAAGAAAGATGACTAAAAGTTAAAGTTAACAAAACAAGAAATACATTTTGGCAGACTTTGATGGTTGCCTCCCCAATATCCATTCTCTCCTTTTCACTTACTAGCAGAACTCCAGTTCTATTAAAGTAGCAACACATGCAACTAAAAATCCTGATTTAGACATCTTTGCAGAGAGGGGTGGCTATGAGACAAGCTTGGACAGAAGGGATGTGTTGGAGATTGCCAACCAGGGCATCCAGAGAGGCTTCACAAGAGACACAAATTGCAGCTGGCGCTTGATGCTCTGCCCAGACCCCTCAGAAACCCTTTATCTGCTCTGGGCGCCCTGCGCTCGCTCGTCTCTGTGCTGACCCTAACATCTGGCACCTGTTACTTTCTTCAGACAGCTACCTCTAGGCTGCAAAAGCCTCTTCGCCTAGATGTCAGAAGGCCCCGGTGTTCACGTCTCCATCCTTTTCCCATTGACTGGGGCAGGAGTCTGCTACTTTCTTGGAGATGGAGACGGCACAAACTTGTATAATTCATGCTGCGCTCCCCTTGAGCTCAGGCTGAAGCACTCCCTTGCTTGGCTCTATCCTCTTCTCTGTGCTGCTTCTCTTACTCCATCCATTTACCGATATCTCCTAGAACTACTTCCTTAGCAAATCACTAACACGTGAATAGGCCAGGGTCTGCTTCTGGTGAATCTGGCCTAAGACACAGTCCCTTCTAGCTTTTGCTCCTTTGCCCTTTACACTGCCACCTTTTTCCTTCCTGGAGCATAGAAGAAATGCCTGGAGGTTCAGCAGCCATCTGACAACCATGAGGCAATAAGTACAGTGTCAAAGGTCCATACACTAAGGATGATCTAGCAGGAAGGTGGAAAGAGCCTGAATATCTGATGGTATGACTAGTTGTCATACCAGTCCTGGACTGATACCCTTAGACTTATTTTTGCATAAGACAATTAAACACCTCACTTGTTTATATGCTTGGTGTGGCATGTAACAATGGGCCCCCCAAAGATGTCCACACCCTAATCCTTTGAACCTGTGGCTATGTTATGTTACATGGCAAAGAGGAATTTAGGGTACAGATGGAATTGAGTTTGCTATTCTGCTAACCTTAAAACAGAGAGTATTCGGGATTACCCAGGTGGGCCCAATGTAATCACAAGTGTCTTTAAAAGTGGAAGAGGGAAGCAGGAGAGAGATCAGAGACAGAGAAGATGATGTGATGATGGAAGCAGAGATGGGAGTTATGGTCGTGAGAAGGACTCAACCTGCCATCGCTGGCTTTGAAGACGGAGGAAGGGGTCATCTGCCAAGGAAAGTAGGCAGGCTCTAAAAGCTGGACAAGGCGAGGAACAAACCCTTTCCCCTAAAGCCTCCAGAAGGGACACAGCCCTGCCAACACCTTGATTTTAGCCCCATGAGGCCCATTTTGGACCTCTGACCTCCAGAACTATAAGAGAACACACTTGTGTTGTTTAAGCCACTGTTTGTGGTAATTTAGTATAGCAACAAATGGAAAACTAATACACCTATGTATACTTGAAATTTGCTAACACAGTAGATCCTAAGCAGTCTCATCAAAAAGAAGGTAACTATGTGAGATGATGGATGTGTGGAGCTGATTTTGGTAATGATTTCACAATGTACTGCGTGTCAACTCATGTCGCACACTTCAGATATATACAATTCTATTTGTCAATTATACCTCAATAAAGCTGGGGGGCAGAAAACAAATACACCTGCTTTTCTGTTACTTGCAGCCTAATTCAGTGTTAAATGATATTTTTTAACTGAAAATGGTTTATATATATATATATTTTTTAAACTTATTTATTTTTGGCTGCGTTGGGTCTTCATTGCTGCGCCCGGGCTTTCTCTAGTTGTGGCGAGCGGGGGATGCTCTTCGTTGCGGTGCGCAGGCTTCTCATTGAGGTGGCTCGTCTTGTTGCAGAGCACGGGCTCTAGGCACGCGGGCTTCAGTAGTTGTGGCACGAGGGCTCATTAGTTGTGGCACAAGGGCTCAGTAGTTGTGGCTCGTGGGCTCTATAGTGCGCAGGCTCAGTAGTTGTGGCTCACGGGCTTAGTTGCTCTGCAGCATGTGGGATCTTCTGGGACCAGGGCTCGAACCCATGTCCCCTGCATTGGAAGGCGGATTCTTAACCACTGCGCCACCAGGGAAGCCCAATGGTTTACATTTTTGATGTAGAAAAATCTTATATAAATCACTGGAAAACACTAAATCTAATAAATTTATGGACGAGTAACACATGTAAGACAAGACTCACAGATGAGGAAGTTAAGGTGCTAAGAAATAACATGGAAATAGGTTTCCATAAAAATACATGAAACATTTTTAAATATCAAGAGAAAGTTACTATGTTATAATATTACATGAAGAAGCAAGACAGAATTTATGTTGTATGTTTCCAACTATATTTTTTAAATAAGCCTTGAAAATAAGATTGAAAGGAAAGAATAAAAGGAAAGGTTTTTAAATGGTGAGAGTCAGGGGTTTTTTTCCTTCTTTCTATGACTTTTTTGTATAAGTCATATTCAAATGGCTAGTTCTCTCCCTTTATTTAGGTCTCTTTGCTAGGAAAAGGAAAATAAACTTTGCTTTAAAAATAATTACAAGGCAGTATACTGTTTCTGATAATACATGGAAGGAAGTGTAAAGCCAAGTGCTGGCACAGAGGAGTGGAGGAGGCTTTGCCTGGAACACTGGGAAAGAGGGGCAGGTAATTGAGTGGGGTCTTATCCAGGATCACAGGGGGAAAAGGGCACTGCAGCTAGAGGAAGGGCCATGCACAAGTACAGGGTGTTATGGAAACTGCAAACAGCTGTGATGGCTGTAATGCTGCATGGGAAGGAGAGAGCAGTGCAAGATTAGGTAGAAGTAGCCACACCTGAGGGGGGTTTACATCATAAACAGTGGAGTCTGACCTTTACTTTATGGGGAAGTAATTTTTGGCAGGAAAGAGCCATGGTCATTATTTGTATTTTATAAAGATTTTTCTGCCACCGTGTAAGCATTGACAGGGGACCAGAGGCAGTGGGATAAGTTAGTGCTATTGCAATTTTCCAGGCAAGAGCTCTGAACTGAAGCACAAACAAGAGAGAGAGAGTAAATTCAGCAGATACTTGGAGAGTCACAGAGGAATCAGAGGAAAAAGTGAGATTGACTCTCGGTGTTTACTGAGCATTTTTCTACCAATTATTTCCTAGTCTATAAAATGAGAGCCAGCACGCATACAGAAAGCCACAAAACAAATGCACGTCAGTGCAGCTCCATGAAACATCACAAAGGGAACACACTTGTGTGATCACCATGCCACCAATCACTTCTTGGATTAGTGGGCCTTCAAAGGAAGTGACAGCCACTTGCTCAGGCCAAAAACCTAGAAGTCATCTTTTATTCCTTTCTACCCCTCAAATCATACATCTAAGCCGTCAGCAAGTCCTGTCGGCTCTACCTTCAAAATATATTCAAAACTCAACCTTCCTCGCCATCTCCACTGGTCCTACCCTCCTCCAAGCCACTGTCATTTCCATAGGCTCCTGCCTGTCCTCTCTCACTCCACTCTTGCTCCCCAAATCTCTTCTCCGTGTAGCTACTGGCATAGTCCTTTTAACATGAGGATCGTATCATGTTACTCTCTACGGTGGATCCATCTCACTGACCCTAGTTCTTCACCCCTCCCTACATTGGGGGCTTTTGCCATGTAACTTTGCAGTGACCTGCCCCACCCCTTTGATTCTGGGCTCAGTTGTGTGTTTCACATAGTAGATACCATGCAAGCAGAGACTTGAACTGGCTTTCAGCACTTCACTTTTTTTTTGTTTTTGCAAAATTGTCCATGAATGGGGAACAATTCAATTCATGGTATCGCCACATCCTCCTGATCTAATCGGCCTTTCCGGGTTGCCTTGCGCAGTCTTGCCCTATGATCTACAATGATCCCAGACTCTCCTAATCTACTCTCTGGCTCTCGGGGTCCTGGCCAGGATCCCACCTTTCCCCTGGGCCCTTCCCTACGCACATTTGGGAATGTGTCCACGTTGGTCTCTCCCACTTTGCACAGTGCCTTTTAGCAGTCACTTCCCAAACTCCACATCTGGCATCAGGTTAAAGGGAATATCTAGGATCTCTCACTATGCACCTCTCTCCCTTCGCATTTCATTCTAGACTTTATTCAGCTGCCCATTCCATCTTCGCCTTGTCCTGGAAACGGACCACTTAGTATCTTTTTGGCTAACTTTGAATCCCTGAGAGCAGGGTCTCCAACCTCTGGGTCACAGACCAGTACCGGTCTGAGGCCTGTTAGGAACCAGGATAGCAGGAGGTGAGTGAGCAAAGCATCATCTGCCACGCCCCACCCCACCCCCCCCGTCTGTGGAAAAATTGTCTTCCACGAAACTGGTCCCGGGTGCCAAAAAGGTTGGGGACAGCTGCAGAGTCATAGTTCAGATCAAAACAATCTTCTGGTGTTTTCTATGTCACTTATTTGGAAACAGGACCAACTTACCCATGAGGCACAATGGCACAGTACCTGGAAGCCACAAACATTTATGTTTTAATGTTAATTTCTTTTAAAACAGAAACATAAAAGAAAATAACAATAATAAAGATATAATAATGAATCCAGCCTGGATTATATTCCTCTTTGTACCCTACATTTGTAGAATATATTTTTAAATATTTCTTTAATGGAGGAAGGGAAAAATTTCTAAGACAAACAAAAGTCCTAATATGATCCTGGTTGCTTTTAAGTATATTGTCAAAAGCAATAAGTGCTTTTGACACTTATGCAATGGGTGCATAAGTGTTTCAACTTAACTATAAACTTCTCAGAAATGAGTATGGCCTGGACTTCCCTGAAGGTGCAGTGGTTAAGACTGCATGCTTCCACTGCAGGGGGAACGGGTTTGATCCCTGGCTAGGGAAATAAGGTCCTGCATGCTGTGTGGTATGCCCAAAAGAAGAAAAAAAAAAATGTTTAAAAAAAATGAGTATGGCCTTTTCTTACCAATTCATTTTCCCTACAGAAACTGTCTTCTTATCAGACACTTGTTTTAATTGCCTGACCACGTGCAACTTGCTGCCCACCACATAGAAGGGTCAATGGCTGCATTTTCCTTTCTCTATTCTAGCGTCAAAGCTGCAGATGGTAGACTGAGTGAGCCCCACACAGTTGCTTAATCGACATAAAGACAGTGAAGATCACCCACTGTTGGTGGGAAGTTCACAATCAGGTAGCATTCTCACACGTTATTAGAGGCTAATGAGCGGAGGCCATAGGTTCTGCTCATTCATCCATTCATTCATTCATATAATGGAATCCTGGAGCCTCTCCTCTTACTAGCTTTGTGGCATAGGCAAGTAATTTAAGCTCTTTGCCTAGCTTCCCGAACTAGAAACTGGGGAAGAAATAAGGCACTCACTTCAGAGGGCCGTGATGAATAATAAACAAGATAATCCACTTCAAGGCCTGGAATAGTGACTGGTGAACACGCTTGAAATGTTAGCTGTCAATTAATTAGACAAAAAACTGAGTGCCAATACGTTTATTGATTGAATGAACCAACAGTGATCAAACATCCAAAGGCCGTGTCTCTGGGCTCTCTTCCTCCCCAGCTCTCCTCAGTTTGTGCACACGGGCTGCTGGAACTCTACATCAATCTGACCCAGCTACATAAACCAAGCACATTCGCATTCCCTGGCCTTCAGTGGAATGCAGGCCCTTTGATGGTTTCTTACCCTGCCAAGTGTCTGCTGACTAAGGAGAGGACTTGTCGGTACCCCCAAGGGTTGGGAGACTACTGCAGCAGCCATCTAACTGGCCTTCCCTGCCCCAGTTTTGCCCCAATTCAGGACGTTCTCCATAGAGCAGGGGACAGATCTTTCTGAAAGTGTACATCAGATCACATCACTTCCCTGATTATCCTTTTAAAGGCTTTTCTTTGAGTTTAAATGACAAATCCTCAGTAACTTACCAAGCTCTCCATCTTCTACCCCAGCCTGCCTCTCCAGTGTCTCCCCTTCCCACCCCCGCCCTCCAATCCACACTCCAGACTTGACCTTAGTTTGTCAGTTCTTCAAGCAGCACTTTCTGTTTATCCCACAGACCTCCTGCTTGCCTCAACCTTGGAGTTCCCACTGCCTAGAGCAATTTTCTCTTTTCTCTTCTCTTGGCGAGTTCTCACCCCACCTGGGAAATGACTCTGACCACCCCCTAGACCAGATTAAGTTCCCCTGCGTTGCTCTCCCACAGCATCCAATTTTTCCCCAACCATCACTGCAGTCTGCTGTAATTATCAGTTTAATGTCTGGCTTTCCCAGCGGGTTGTAAGCTTTGTGGGGTCACCACCATGCCCGACTTGGTCTTGGCTGTATCCTCAAAAACCTAACACAGTGAGCGCCTATCTCATAGTACCTCTCAACACACTGACTGAAAGAAATAATTAATAAATTAAAGAATAGGGCTTCCCTGGTGGCGCACTGATTGAGAGTCTGCCTGTCGATGCAGGGGACACGGGTTCGTGCCCCGGTCCGGGAAGATCCCACATGCCGCGGAGCGGCTGGGCCCGTGAGCCGTGGCCGCTGAGCCTGCGCGTCCGGAGCCTGTGCTCCGCAATGGGAGAGGCCACAACAGTGAGAGGCCCGCGTACCACACACACAAAAAAAATAATAAAATTAATTAATTAATTAATTAATTAAATTAAAGTCCCAAGGGGGAAAACCAAACATGAATCTCCATGCCCAGCCTGAGTCTGCATTCACTAAAACAACACAGGGTTGGGGCCAGAGAATAAGAGAGGTACACAGGTAACCCCCTCTGTGCCTCAGTTTCCTCATCTGTAACCAAGGATACTAAGAAGCCTATTCAGAGGGTTGTTGTGAGGATTAAACGAGTTAATAGAAATAAAGCACTTAGAACAGGCTGGGACATATGCCGGCACCGTGTATGATTGTTATTTCATTGTTCACATGGGGCATTTTTCCTAGGTAGTGTGACTCATTCCACACGGCAAAAGAGGAGGCAGCTTACTGAAGCAAGCACGTGCTGGGAGTGGTGTCTGCAGACTGGAGACATCCGGCACCCGTCCTAGAGGGGTGCAGAGCAGGGATGGCTGAGGCTGCTCCCTCCCTGAAGCACCCTGTTATCTACAACAGGGTGCAGAGGAGAAAGTTACGAGCCTGCTCTGAGGAAATGCACATTAACTCTCTGCTGCATTTTCAGCCCATCTGGAGAGCTGGGCCCAATGCGTATTCCATCTTTATCCTTCCCAGTCCCCAAGAATAACACATCAAAGAGCATGTTTGCATCCCTACAACAGATAACAGCACTGCCATAAGCTTCAGGGTTCACACATGCTACAGATAGAGTGAATTAATAATTTCACATATTTATAAAATATAAATTAACCCAAGAAATATAGAAGTCCAAGTGAAATTCCTGCTTTTTAAAACTGAGCAGAGAAAGACACTTTGATAAGTAAAAGGTGAGTACATTTTCATTATGTGGCATCACCAAATTGGCATTTATCACAAGGAAAAATCACTCCTCTCTGATATATAGATGTTGACACATAGAAGCACCAGGCTATGGGGGTGTGGGGTATGGAATCCAGACCATAGATTTTTTAATTACATTTGGTTATTTGGTGCCTTTTTTAAACAATAAAACAGCAAGTAATATGATCAGTAAGCATTCTAGAGGCTCTGGTGCATTTATATAAGCACAGCAAATTACTCATAAAAACCATGGGGCATTTACCTTCGTCTTTGTGTATAATATACCATGTCTGTGTGGAACCCAGTTTGCTTTGATGGTAAACAGCTATTCTCTCTGAAAGCTTGCTTTCTCTTGCTCTGCTCTGTGTTGAGAGGTTCCCTTAATAGCCAAACTGGTTCTCCCAGAAAAAAGAAAAAGAAAGCAGTGAGAGAAATGTATGTATTAGACTTCTTTCTTTTCCATAATACTGTAATGATAATTTACATTCATATTCAAAGAGGTAAAGATCCATGCACCAGCTTTGTAGAGAAGCAGCCAAAATGTAAAGCAGTATCTTACACTAAATGTACCGCAGCAAAGAAAAATTTGTGAGTCTATTACCCAAAGACATAGTATACTAAAAATTAACCATTTTCATTCTCAGGTCCCTGACCCCAAAACAGAACAGTATGTATATGTGCAAGAATGCTGCAGATATTTATTTACATGGATTATTTATTACTGGGGTTGGGAATTATTTAGCTGCTAAATAGGCTTGAGGGAGGCTGTGTTTATCTATGAAATATTTCCAAACATATTAAGGACATATTAAGAGCAACTAAGTTATTTAGTTGCTCTCTTTTAAGAGAAGAGAGCAACTAAATAACTTAAGGTTCTATTTTCCTCATAAAGAATTTTCCATTGAAAACCTGAAATAATATCAATATAATAATTTTACATATATATATTTATATCAGGATTTTATAACTACAATAGAAAAAATAAGATTAAAAAAAAGAAGGAATCATTAGCATCACCTCCAGGTAAAGAAATATGTGAGCTGAGATGGAAGGCCTTTACATGTGAAGCCAAGAATACTTCTTTCCATATTGAAAAGTATGTCAAGTTTTGCAGAGATAATAGCATTGACTGAAAAATGTTAATTACAATAAATCTCTCAGAAACACCCTGAGCTAGAATCTCTCCCTCTAGCTCAGGATGGTCTGTAGAGAAGACCAAGGAGTTTGCCCCTGTTGTCTGGTCCTTTTGGAATGATCCCAGGTGAACCAGAAAATTTCCCTTTGGCAGCAGAGCCTGGAAGTGGCATCCAGAAGGACCCAAAGTTACCCTTAGCGGAAGCTCTCTAAGGGCCCCCTCAGACATGGAACAGTGAGCCAGAGATTCACCTAGAATTAGGCCTGTGAGCTCTGCCCCAGCTGGGGCCACCCGGCCTCTTGGCAACGCCCACCTGGGCAGACCCTCAAACGCTGCAGCCACACAAGGAGCCCTCTGAGAGAAGGGAAGAGATCCTTCCTGCTCCACAGGCCTCCGCCCTCCCGGTGTACCTGAGCCAATTCCATCCTTCCCACTAGCGCACCCAGGAAAACCGAGCTGAGTACCGAATAAAGTAGCAGTGCATGGAGAGAGGAGAGGCTAGAAGAGTGTGTGGTATCTGTACTTGACAGAACCCTTACTAATGAAACTTCTTCCTAGACCTTTTCCTTCACAGTGTAAAAATTATGTTGCTAATACCAAGCTGTGGTCTTGAGGGATGTGCTGGATGTAGAGCTTATTTGAGACCAGGGAGAATGGGAGATGGCCAGTGTATACAAACTACCTTTTACTAGAAATTCTATTGTACTACAGGCTACGCATGTGTTATCTCTGGAAGTTTCTGTGATCATTCCATTCTATAGAATCGAAGCTCAGAGACATTAAGTAACTTGCTCAAGCTCACCCAGCTGGTCAGTATCTGAACTAGGTCTGAACCCAGATTTGTAAGACCCCATGCTTTTAACCACTGAAAAAAAAGCCCATCTTTGTAGATTAGGCAAATGTGGACAGTAAGAAAAAGAACCCGTTTACTGATTTAACAAACAGTGGTTTCATCGAAATATGTATGACAACCTTATCAATAGCATTTGAAGGAGAGACATTCCAAAGGCACTAAGAATTGTTGGTTTGCCTTAATATTAAACATGCGCACATATGTACACACACGTTTAGGTTACATTAATGGAGCAGTGCAAATACAGGAAGGCACATGTAGGGCAGAATGGCTGTATCATGCGATCACGTGATCTGATTCTGCGGTCACAAGGGTTCTCCTCTAGCCGTACAAGGAGCCTACATGGTTAGTGGGTTAGCCAAAGAGCAGTACTACCAAGTGCACTATGGTTTCCTGATTGGATCCTGGAACCGAAAATGACTTGAATGGAAAAACTAGTGAGACCCGAGTAAAGCCTAGAGTTTAAAGTAACGTACCAATGTTACTTTCTATTTTGACAAGTGCTCCATAGTTATTTAAAATATTAACATTAGGGCAAACTGGGTAAAGGGAATGCAAGGACACTGTACTAATTTTGAAACTTTCCTGTAAATAAAACGTTATTCCAAAATATAAGATTTGGTTTAAACAGTTAAGTAAAATTTAAATACAAAAATAAGAGAGAGAGAGAGAATGTAATGCTGGAGGCCAGAAAATTATCTTGCTGGCCTCTTACTATACCCAAAGGAAAAAACCATGCAGGATAATTTTGCAAATGTTTTTAATTTTTTTATGTTACTAATATAGTCACACAGATGCAAAATCATTGATTGTGTATATTTAAATAAAGAGAAAGATGATTCTCAAAGATTAGAACTATACATCAGTTAAGTAAGTCAAAATCTTGCTTTGAATAACTCTTTGGGGAGCTTATACTCTTGCTAGTATTTCACTAGGAGGAATTTTCTTTACTGGAGTGAGTATTAAACGAATCTGCTACTAGACATAAAAAGACTTGGTATTTGTTTTTCTCTTTCTGACTTACTTCACTCTGTATGACAGACTCTGTATGCTAACACATATATAGGGAATCTAAAAAAAAAAAAAATGGTCATGAAGAACCTAGGGGCAAGACGGGAATAAAGACGCAGACCTACTAGAGAATGGACTTGAGGATATGGGGAGGGGGAAGGGTAAGCTGGGCCAAAGTGAGAGAGTAGCATGGACATATATACACTACCGAATATAAAATAGATAGCTAGTGGGAAGCAGCTGCATACATAGCACAGGGAGATCAGCTTGGTGCTTTGTGACCACCTAGAGGGGTGGGAAAGGGAGGGTGGGAGGGAGGGAGATGCAAGAGGGAGAGGATATGGGGATATATGTATACGTATAGCTGATTCACTTTGTTATAAAGCAGAAACTAACACACCACTGTAAAGCAATTATACTCCAATAAAGATGTTAAAAAAAAAAAAGGACTTGGAAAAAATAGCAAAAAATACCATGTTCTGAGATAAAGACTTAATATCCTAAAATTCAGTTCTCCCTATGTCAATCTGTAAACTTAACATGTTTCCAACAAAAAGGCTAACTTTTTGTGGGGGAACTAGACAAGCTGATTTCAACATCCATAAGCAAACAGCAATAGCCATGAAAATTTGGGGAAAAAATAGTAATAGAAGAGAACCAACTCTACAAGATTTTAAAGTACATAATGAAACTACAGTTTTAATAGCAAAGTGGTACTGACTTTGACTAGAAAACTGATCAGTGACATAAAACAGAATGTCCAGAAACAGAACTAAATTGCTGCGGTAATTTAATATATATAATGGTAATTTTTCAAAATATTAATGACAAGATACATTATTTTTAAAATGGTTTTGAGGCAAGCAGGTGGCAAAATGTAGAATATCAGTAAGGCTGTTTTTTTACCTTATGCCTTCCTCCAAAATGAATTCCAGATACATCAAATATGAATTCATTAACAAATAGATATGAACATGGAAGGATTTTTTTAAATAACCTGTTTCGGGAAAAGTCTCTTCAAGTATAATATAAAACCCTTAGGTCATAAAAGATAAAGACCTGGATATCTGACTACCTGAAAATAAAAATTTTCTGCATAGTGAGGGGAAGGGGATAAACAAAATAAAATACAAACAGCAAACTGGTAAAAATGTTTGTGATTCATATTCCAGAAAAGAAAACTAACATTATTAATATATAAAGAACTATAACAAATCAATAAGAAAAAGAATAACAATCCAATAGAAAAATGGGCAAAAGAATGTGAACATACAGTTCACAGAATAGGAAATACAAAGAGCTCTTTAAACTTAGGCAAAGATGTTCATCCTTACTTATAGGAGGAGTACACATTAAACTACATTAAGGCACTATTTGCACCTTCCAGATTGGCAAAGATCCAGAAGTTTGATATCACACCGTGTTACAAAGGATGTGAGAAAGCAGGCACTCTCTCACACATGACTGGCGGGAGTATAAATGATCTTTATGTAAAGCAAGGCAATACAATTTCAAACAAAACCACCAATGCTCGTACCTTGTGACTTAGCGATTCCAATTCTAGTTATTCACCCTCCAGGCATACTCTCACAACAGCAAAATCCCACAACTACAAGAATATTAATTGCCACATGGTTGGAGATAGCAAAAGATTAGAAACTGCCTAAACATCTAACAACAGAGGACAGGTTAAATAAACTAGGGAACATCCATATAATGGAATGCTATGCTGCAGATAAAAAGAATGAAGCAATTCTATAGGGACCGGGAGTAAAAGACCTCCAGAATATACTTAGTGAAAAAAAGCAAACAATGAAAACAATGAATAACATGTTATTATTTGCGGGGTGGGCGTTGTATATTTATAAATGGATATAAAATCTGTGTAGGGGAACAGTTGGCTAGGGGGACAAATGTAGAAAGAGATTTGGTGACAGAACTTTGAAGGGTTACTCTTTTGGCCTCTCAAATTATTTTATGATGAACATTAATTCCATTTTAAATAAGGAAAATAAACAAAGTTAATTTTATAAGAAACTCCATCAAATGCTCGGTAACTACACAAACGCACTTCTGAGAAGAAAATGAAAACAAACAAAACCACCTGGTTCTTCAGGCCCCTCTCCATGATCCTGACAGTCCTCACCCTCTCCCTAGGAAAACAATGCAGTGTTAAACCCTCAAAGCCTCCCAGCCCAGTTGTTAAGGTAATTGTGTTTACTCTTTTCCAAACAAAGTCATTAGAATCAGAAAAGTAAATGTGCTCAGTCTTCAGGTTCTTTGATGTCATCTTCCTCCTTGCTCCCCAGTGTGGGACACCGCCCAGCCACTGTGGCCCAGAGCCTGACACACAAATTCTATAAGCATTGCCATAGCTACACCATGCTGCTTGTGATCGTGATACAAAACAAAAAAAACATAAGGAAAACCAAATTTGAAATAAAACGATAAGCCCCGAAAAACACAAGCTATGGGGATTTATTTTTCTGCCCTTTGAACACTTGTAGAGATTATGAAACGTTTGAGTATTTTAAAATTTCCGAACAGTTTTTTTGTGTGACAAAGTCTCAGAGACAAGACTGCTTCCTTTCCTGAAAATAACATCTGATGAAGGAAAATGGTATGTTGAAACATTGAAAGCCAGTGTCTGTACCTTCTGAGCCTATCAGATGCTTTCCCTCTAGATGACCCTTGTTAAACATCACATCAGCTCTAAATATGATTTCAGGATTTCAGGTTCCTAAGACTCTGAAGCTGGTGGCTTCAGAGTCATGCTGACTGGATGAACCGCCTGACTCATCCAAATAAAGCTCTCTGGTCTATGAGATAACTACTGTCTCCTCTGCCCCAAACCTCCCAGGGATAAATCCATTCTCACTTTGTGAGGTCCTGAGTCTACTCCTCTGGAGTTTCAGGTGCTTTCTATTGTCCCCCCACCCGCCGGCCTTTTTTTTTTTTTTTTGTGGCTACATTGGATTTTCTTTGTTGCACACAGGCTTTCTCTAGTTGCAGTGCACGGGCTTCTCATTGTGGTGGCTTCTCTCTGTTATGGAGCATGGGCTCTAGGCGCATGGGCTTCAGTAGTTGCAGCACTCAGCTCAGTAGTTGTGGTGAGCGGGCTTAGTTGCTCCGAGGCATGTGGGATCTTCCCTGACCAGGGATCGAACCGGTGTCCTCTGCATTGGCAGGCTGATTCTTAACTACTGAGCCACCAGGGAGGTCCCTGTTTCCCCCGCCTTGTTTTTTTTTAAATTTTTGGCTGCGTTGGGTCTTTGCTGCTGCACGCGGGCTTTCTCTAGTTGCAGTGAGCAGGGGCTCCTCTTCCTTGTGGTGCACGGGCTTCTCGTTGCCGTGGCTTCTCTTGTTGCAGAGCACGGGCTCTAGGCTCATGGGCTTCAGTAGTTGTGGCACACAGGCTTCAGTTGTCGCAGCTCACGGCTCTAGAGAGCAGGCTCAGTAGTTGTGGGGCGTAGGCTTAGTTGCTCGGCGGCATGTGGGATCTTCCCGGACCAGGGATCGAACCCGTGTTCCCTGCACTGGCAGGTGGATTCTTAACCACTGCACCATTAGGGAAGTCTCCCTTGTTGCCCCTTTTTTAACACTCCTTTCCCCCCCTATTCTTTATAACAACAACTTTGAAGTTGGAAGGTATTTAAGAAGGAAAAAAATAGAAAAAGATTCAAAAGAAATCTGCTAGAATATCCTTTGCTCATTTAACACCCTGAGGTTAAGCTTCTCTAATGGCATTTAAATCCTTGGGGTTTTTTTCATTATTTTATGTACTTGCAATAAAAACATTCCTTTACATGTTAGAAATTCTAAATAAAACAAGAACAAAGAGTGTTCCTTCTTTTCAGCTCTCCACCCAAGTGTTACCATTGTAAATCAAGGTAAGAAAGTAAATTAACTACTGGCGTTTAGATGTTTGCTGTCCCAAATATTTATTCCTTTTCACTCCCCAAAATTTGTTTCATACAAAACAATGCTCATAAAAACAATAAATATTCATTCTTTATCGACTAAAATTTTAGATCAAAGTACTGTGTGGCCCAAATCCTGAATAGCAAAAATGCTGTTTGTTCAGCAGGAAGCCTTCAACTTCCCAAAAGCAACCGGACCAAGTTTGGTTTCCACTTATCTTTAAGTGCTCGTGTGCTAGATGTAAACATAGTAATATGATTAGCACTCCATGTTTGTATAAAACATTGTGAATGTCGATTCACTCACCCTTTGAATGTACCGTGTGCTAGCAGACCTGCCCGTGGCACCCACCAGTGTGTGGTTTTTCTGTGTTTGCATGTGTGCCTCCCACTTCTAGAATGTAAACTCCAGGGAGGAACTAGGTCTCCTCTACCTCTGCAGTCGCAGGAGTCACACGCATTTTTCACACTGACTTGAGTGTACTGATGTTTCTCCTTTGCTTGGGCTCACAAAACTACTACGTGCCCGACCCGCATCCCCCAGCAAGAGGGAGCTAGGGGTTCCATTTTCCCTGCCACAGGCCTGCTCCTCCAGCAGCCGCATTCGGCTTGAACATTTATTGGAAGCTGTGAGAACCTCCGAGAAGCGGCTCCGCCACCCCTCAGCCCGGAGCCAGGCGAGGGGGGCACAAACCATCCCCACCCTTGCCAGCTCTGACTTGCCCAGAGCCTCACTGGCCTCCACGAGTTGCGGTGGCCCTCCAGACCGCCCGCCCACACGCACGCAGGCACACAGCTCCCATGCCCGGAGTGCCTGGCAGCCCACTGCTTTCCGTCCAGACCGGCAGGAGCCCCACGGCGCTGACACCTTTCTGCTGGGGTCCCCTTAAGAGCTCTCTTCCCCCGAGGTGAAGTCCCTACCCCCAGAGCCTTTGCCTGTGTCTGTGCCTTGTTCAGTGACAAAGCTCTTGTCCCTGGGGACATGCTCTTGTGTAATGAACTTGGCAAACAACTTTAAAATGACTACCGAGGATCCAGCCAGGGCAGATGACCCAAGGGTAGATACACACTGCCCACCCCTGCAGACTGCTCTGTGGTCCCTGAAGTGCCCTTGGGCATCTCTTTCAGAGAGTACACAGAGAGAGGATTGAGGTTAAGTCATAGACCTAGTAAAATACTTTGTAGTCAGACGGACCACTATCCTACCAAATTATTCGGTGACACATATTTAGCGATGGACTACCGAGCCATCGTTAAGCTAGCTGCTACCAGCACGACAACTGTAAGGCTTGGCCCCGGCCTTCACTGCCCTTCATTAGAGGCGGTAGAGGGCACAAGTACCAATTCCCAGCTCTGCCACAAACCCACCTGGGTGACGCTTAGCCCAGCTCTGAGCTTCAGTTTTCATTCTGTGAGATGACCGCAACTCTGCTTTGCAGATTATTTTCAGGATTAGAAATGACATATGTGACACACAGGGTATACAGCAGGGAGGGAGAGGTTCGCTACATGACAGGCCTCGTTATGTTGTTTTTTTAAGGGCTTGCTGAGGGGCACAGTCCACGCTCTCAAGAGACTTATGGACATAAGAGGAGGGGCAAACGTGTAAATGTCATGTGGGCCCCAGAGTGGATCTTTCCACAAGGTAAAGCCCCAGGATGGGGAACAAAGAAAGCACGGTCATGCCTTTTGGAGTGGGGAAGTCCTTCACAGAAGAGGTGACACAACCTGAGCCATGAAGGATGGTTAAATACAGGACAAGCGGCAAAGACTGTAATGGCATTGCAGATGGAGGGAACGGCAGGAGTAAAGCCCTGGAAGTTCAGAATACCTATAGCCTATAGGATAAGCCTGAGACATATGGCGTAAGACTGTAGCATGGGAAACAGGAAGCCTGAGGGAGAATCAGTGGCAGAGGATAGTGAATTTTCAGCCCCTTGCTTGTAAGCAACAGGGGGTGCTCATTGAATGTGTTTTCCTCTGAAAATCTTTCTCTTTATTCATTTTAATTGGAAAAATAAAAAGCTCATTGTTAAAGAAAAATCAAGTCATATAAAAGCAATAAAATAAACGATCCTGGCACATTCCCTAGAGATAACGGTTTAGTATTTCTCCTGGATTCTTCATTGAAGAGTGTTTTAGGAAAGAAAGTGTCATGATCAGATTTTGTATTAAAAAAAAATCACTCTTGGTATAAGGTAGTGGGTGGGGTGACTGAAGTCTTTCAGAGACCACAGGGGCCTGCATGGAGGCTGTGCCATGGGGTGGGGAGGAGGGCGCTTGGTTCCTCATCAGCTGCAAGGAGTCAAGATGACATTCTGATTTCTGCTCAAATTAATGAGACTGGGTATACAGAAGAAACACAGGTTTGTGGAGGAAAATTATGACTATAATTTTGCACATGATGAGTTTGATGTGGCCATGGGACATCCGGGAAAGGAGGTCGTAGGTCTGGAGCTGAGGATAGAAATCTGGCTTAAAGAAGTAGATATGCAGGAGATTTCATGCGATGGTGAGATTGCTCAGGGAGACGCAGAGGAAGACCCGCATTTAAGAAATGAGCAGAGATGGGGGCCTTTAGGAGGAGATGAGAAGGAGCAGACCTAGGAGGGGAGAGAGGAGAGCAGTGTCATAGTCAGTGAGGCAGGGGACTTCCAGAAGGATCAGCAGTGTCAAATGCTGTGAGGGAACAAGTAATGTGACTCGAGTGAAAACGAGCTTTACTCAGAGTAGTCATAGAAGTCAGGGAGCTTTACTGGAATGCGTTCAGCACATCATTTATTATATATTATTAGAAAAGAACAGGAAGGAAATATAACACAATGTCAACAGTAATTATTTCTGAGCGTTAAGATTATGGGTGATAGCTATTTCCTTCTGTTCCTAGAAAAAAAGATGAGGGGTAAGGGAGGAAGAAGAAGGTGCAATACTCCAAAAGGAAACATTTAAAAATTATATCAATAAAGCAAATTTATTCAACATGCCCAAACTTCAGGCCATTTAAGTCCATGATTTTTGTCAAATCCCTTTACCACGAACTAGTCTTGCTATTTAATAAACATTGTATTTAAGCCAACTCATTTTTTAAACTTAAATGGATCCATTTATATCACAATAGTAAATATAAAATAATTATCATACTACACAGAAGGTAACTGAAGAATAAGTATACCGAAAACAAAGTAACTGTTAGTAATTCTAGCAAGATGTTCTCAATAACCCAAGATTTCCAGCCTGAGGCCTGAACTAGCTCTCTGGCAATAAGGAAGATCAACAGCACTAGAAGTAGTTAAAGCCTTACTGGTACTTAGTTTGGATTTCTCCAGAAGCAAACTCTTTGACAAGAATTCAATTGCAAATGGTTTACTTAAAAGGGGAAGGAAACATGGAAACACAAATAAGGGAGTTGGGAAGTGAGGCAGAAAAGGGAAGGAAGCCAATAAATGACGTGTCATCAAGCCAGCGATCACTCTGGGCAACTGGAGCTTCATCCCCCTGGGCAAACTCTGGAAGCCAGCGCAGAACACACTTCAGAGCTAGCCCACACAAAGGGTGAGAGAGCTGGGGTATTTATACACCAACCGCTCTTAAAGGCTGATCATGGGACATTAATTCCCCAGCATTCCCGGGCTGTCTTATGGGCAGCAAAGCAGGCCCCAGAGGCAAGAGAAGACCTCAGGCAAAGAATACAAGTGCTACAGCTGGAAGCCTGGCAGTACTACACTGACTTGATAAAGGTAGAGATGTGGACAGGGCTCCAAAAGATGCTGCTAGATACTAAACTGAGGTCTAAAGGGAAAAGAACAGGAAATAGCTTTCTCATTACTTGAGTCAAAGGAATTTATGGTGAGCCTGTTAATCACTCAAAATCATCTCCCATACCACCAAGCTACGATTCCTCCACCCTGGGAAATCTTCAGATACCTGGTAAGGCCTGAAGCTGTTCACAAGGTATAGAGCCTAACCCAACAACTGTCCTGAGGGGCCTGGTCAAATCTCATCCATACCAGGTTACTGAAAAAAATAGACTTTTTAAAATATTTTAAAATTTAAATTTATTTTCCTCCCTATCAGTTAGAAATAGCCTCATCATATCTGCCTGTCCAACAGAATGGTCAAAACGTTTCTTCTCTATGGAAGCAAGTCATTAGGATGAAAACCTACATTGACAACATAGACAAATGAGAGTATGGTTGGTCATTTTAAAAAGGATTTTTAACCCATAAAAAAAGACATCAAATTCCTTCAAGTAATAGTTTCTGTGATTCATTTAAAATATGATTTATTTATAAATATCAAGCTCTACCCATCCATAGCTCACAACAATAACAAGGGATAAAGTATACAGGTTCCAAGTGCTACCAAATGGTATGTACGTATTTTATAGATATTCTTGCATCAATGAATATTTGTTGGACTCTTTCTGTATATCAGGAACTATTCTAGGTACCTGGAGATAGAGCAATGAAGGAAACACAAAAATCCCTTTCCTCCAGGAAACTACACCCTAGTGGGGAAGATAGTCAATAAATAAATGAATAATATGTACAGGATGTCAGCTGGCAATAAGTGTTACATACAAAGCAGGAAAATAGGATAGGGAGTACCACTAGCTGGGGAGGCATTATAATTTTAAATAGGGTGATCAGAGAAGACCTGACTGACAAGAAATATTCAGAAAGACCCAAAGAAGGTGAGGGAGTAAGCCATGTGAAGATCTGGGGAAGATAACTACCAAGAGAAGAAGTAGCCTATGCAGAGATCCTGTAGCAAGATCCTGCCTGAGATTTGAGAAACAGCAAGGAAACTGGTAAGGCTGGTACAGAGTAAGCAAGGGGAAGAGCAGGAGGAGATGAGACCAGAGAAGTCAGGAGTGAGTGGGGATCACATAGGGTCTTGTAGAACTTATGAAACTGTGAACTACTGGAGAGTTCTGTGCAAGGAAAGACCTGAACTGACTCAGGTTTAAAAGGATTCCCCTGGCAGCTTTGCAGACAACAGGCAGAGACAGGGAGACCAGTTTGGAGGCTGTTGTCAAAATCCAGATGAAAGATGATGGCAACTTGAACCAGGTTGGTGAGAAGTAGTTGGTTCTGGCTATATTTTATAAGTAAAGGCTTTGTAGATAGATTAGATATGGGAACATAAGAGAAATATCACGGGGAAGAATGGCTGTAAGGCTTGTGGCATGAGAGGCAAAAAAACAAAACCTATCATTTCCTGAGAGAGAGAAGACTATGGAGGAGCAGATTTGGGGAAAGATCAGAAGTTGGATTTTGAACATGTGAAGTTTCAGACACCTATCAGGCATCCAAATGAAGGGTCTGCAGGCAGTCGAAGCAAGTCTGTACGTCAAGGGTTAGGTCTAGGCCAGGGATAGGACTCTGGGAGTTGCTGGCATCTACACTGTATTTAAAGGCCTGAGACTGGAGGAGGTCAACAAGGGAATAAATTACATAGAAGAGAAGGGGCTGAGAGGCTGAGCCACAGGGCCACACTCCATCAACTAGAGGTCAGGGAAAATATAGGGAGCAAACAGAGGAGACTGAGGGTTGGCCCAGGTGACCAGTAAAGTACTGGAAGCTGATGGCATCCTAGAGGCAAGTGAAGAAAGTGTTGGAAGACAGAATAATCAACTGTGTCAAACACTGATGGTGGATCAAACAAGGAGATTGAGAACCAACCATCAGATTTCGCAGTTTTGGTGGAGAGCTGGGGCCAAAATCATGTCTGCAGTGTGTTCGAGACAGAGAAGGGGTGAAGAAGAATGTACTTACATTTGCCACACTCTTTGTGTCAGTGATTTTAGCACTGTTTGGAACCAAAAGAAATGTCTGATTGTTTTCCCCCAACAAAATTAAGTATAATTGAATATTAGCTTTGCTCAATTTAATTTAAACTGACTAGTTCAGGTTAAAAAAACAGCTTTTTCTTCTACAGTAGGATGTTTTGCCTAAGATATTTAATAATTGGTTTAACTTTCTGCTTTACTTTTTACATGAACAAAATATTGACTACATACTATAATATGTGTGGTATATCTGGTAGGTATTCTGCATATGTAGTCTCTGTAGTAAGTGACCTGTTGTATATAATTTACATAAGTCAGTAAATATGTATCTCCTTCTGTTCCCATCTGGTGAGGCACCGATAATCTAGAAGATAGGAAAAAGAAGACAGTAAGAAGAAAAGGAAAGCAAGCAATACTTCTGAATTATCTCCAACCTGATGATGGAGTTAGTTCCATTTAAATCTAAGATCGACAGAAGGAAAGAACACAAGAATCAACATTGTGAAAATGACTCTATTACCCAAAGCAATCTACAGATTCAATGCAATCCCTATCAAATTACCACTGGAATTTTTTACAGAACTAGAACAAAAAATTTCACAATTTGTATGGAAACACAAAAGACCCCGAATAGCCAAAGCAATCTTGAGAACGAAAAATGGAGCTGGAGGAATCAGGCTCCCTGACTTCAGACTATACTACAAGGCTACAGTAATCAAGACAGTATGGTACTGGCCCAAAAACAGAAATACAGATCAATGGAACAGGATAGAAAGCCCAGAGATAAACCCACGCACATATGGTCACCTTATCTTTGATAAAGGAGGGAAGGATATACAGTGGAGAAAAGACAGCCTCTTCAATAAGTGGTGCTGGGAAAACTGGACAGCTACATGTAAAAGTATGAAATTAGAACACTCCCTAACACCACACACAAAAATAAACTCAAAATGGGTTAAAGACCTAAATGTAAGGCCAGACACTATACAACTCTTAGAGGAAAACATAGGCAGAACACTCTATGACATAAATCACAGCAAGATCCTTTTTGACCCATCTCCTAGAGAAATGGAAATAAAAACAAAAATAAACAAATGGGACCTAATGAAACTTAAAAGCTTTTGCACAGCAAAGGAAACCATAAACAAGACCAAAAGACAACCCTCAGAATGGGAGAAAATATTTGCAAATGAAGCAACTGACAAAGGATTAATCTCCAAAATTTATAAGCAACTCATGCAGCTCAATAACAAAAAAACAAACAACCCAATCCAAAAATGGGCAGAAGAACTAAATAGACATTTCTCCAAAGAAGATATACAGATTGCCAACAAACACATGAAAGAATGCTCAACATCATTAATCATTAGAGAAATGCAAATCAAAACTACAATGAGATATCATCTCATACCGGTCAGATTGGCCATCATCTAAAACTCTAGAAACAATAAATGCTGGATAGGGTGTGGAGAAAAGGGAACACTCTTGCACTGCTGGTGGGAATGTAAATTGATACAGCCACTATGAAGAACAGTATGGAGGTTCCTTAAAAAACTAAAAATAGAACTACCATACAACCCCACAATCCCACTACTAGGCATATACCCTGAGAAAACCATAATTCAAAAAGAGTCATGTACCAAAATGTTTATTGCAGCTCTATTTATGATAGCCAGGACATGGAAGCAACCTAAGTATCCATCAACAGATGAATGGATAAAGAAGATGTTGCACATATATACAATGGAATATTACTCAGCCATAAAAAGAAATGAAACTGAGTTATTTGTAACGAGGTGGATAGACCTGCAGTCTTTCATACAGAGTGAAATGAGTCAGAAGGAGAAAAACAAATACCGTATGCTAACACATATATATGGAATCTAAGAAAAAAAAATGTCATGAAGAGATTAGTGGTAGGACAGGAATAAAACACAGACCTACTAGAGCATGGACCTGAGGATATGGGGAGGGGGAAGGGTTAGCTGTGACGAAGTGAGAGAGTGGCAGGGACATATATACACTACCAAACGTAAAATAGATAGCTTGTGGGAAGCAGCCGCATAGCACAGGGAGATCACCTCTGTGCTTTGTGACCACCTAGATGGGTGGGATAGGGAGGGTGGGAGTGAGGGAGACGCAAGAGGGAAGAGATATAGGAACATATGTATATGTATAACTGATTCACTTCGTTGTAAAGGAGAAACTAACACACTATTGTAAAATAGTTATACTCAAATAAAGATGTTAAAATGAAAAAAAACAAAAAAACAAAAAAAACAAAGTCACATTCATCAGTGTTCACAGCATCAGAGGCTGGGAGCACAATTACTGACTCATGCACAATGTAAATTACCAAAATAAAAAGAAATTGCTCTTTCCTTTTAAATTAAATCTGTGACATGTTGATCTGAATACAATCCTGAGTTTTTAACTATATAAATTAGTCATAATGTCTGCAGTATCATTTCTATTTGATTGTAAATTCTTCTTTCATCTTACTAAGACTAGAAGAAACTTCAAGAAAATAGGACCTCACTCATCCCCTGGTTAACTAGAAGTGAGAGCAGTTTTACTCAAAGGATCATAGTCCTAGGCTATAAATGTAATTATTGTTGTTTTCTTTATTTCTTTTTCTTTTTTTTTCCTTCAGTAAAAAAGGAGCAGAATGCCATTTGAAGGAACATGGATGGACCTAGAGATTGTCATACTGGGTGAAGTAAGTCAGACAGACAAAGAGAAATATCGTATGATGTCGCTTATATGTGGAACCTAAAAAGAAATGATACAGATGAATGTATTTACAAAACAGAAATGGACTCACAGACTTAGAGAATGACCTTATGGTTACCGCGGGTGGAAGGGTAAAGGGAAGGGATAGTTAGGAAGTTTGGGATGGACATGTACACACTGCTATATTTAAAAAGGATAACCAATAAGGACCTACTGTAGAGCACAGGGAACTCTGTTCAGTGTTATGTGGCAGCCTGGATGGGAGGGCAGTCTGGGGGAGAATGGATCCATGTATATGTATGGCTGAGCTGCTTTGATGTACACCTGAAACTATCACAACATTAATCGGCTATATTCCAATATAAAATAAAAAGTTAAAAAAAAAGGAGCAGAAAGAGACAGTATACTTGAAATAGAGTTACTTCCATAAATTGTTTCTTCCACAGTGCTGGAAACCCTAAGATAACAGCCCTGTATTCAAATGTGAGAGGCAGAAAATGTAATTTACTTCAAGCATTATGTGAAACAGAATAGATTTTTAAAAAAATAGACCATAGTAAGTAAAATACTCACAGTAACTAATATACAACGTCCATTTGATTTTTCAACCTTTTTTCATATTTAGTTATCAAAAAATAGACATAATGATGATTTTCATTTAAAGATCATTTTTGCTGTTGCTATTGTTGGAATAATGAATATAATTAATTTTAGGGCATTAACTCTTGCATGGAAAATAAACAAAAAAATACCCACTTTGGTTTACAAATGAAGGGGAGAGACAAAAGGAAGTATTTAGTTATTAAGTAAACTTCCTCTCGCTTATTTTTCTCAGATTATAATTTTTACTGTTTCTCTCTGTCCAACTGGCCTTCTCATAGAAATGAATCTTTTTTTTTTTTTTTTTTTTTTTTTTTTTTTTTTTTTTTTTTGTGGTACGCGGGCCTCTCACTGTTGTGGCCTCTCCCGTTGCGGGGCACAGGCTCCGGACGCGCAGGCTCAGCGGCCATGGCTCACGGGCCCAGCCGCTCGGCATGTGGGATCTTCCCGGACCGGGGCACGAACCCATATCCCCTGCATCGGCAGGCGGATTCTCAACCACTGCGCCACCAGGGAAGCCCGAAATGAATCTTTTTTATGATCTTAATTTTCAGCTCACTTATAATTTCTTACCTACATAGCCACTATGCAAAGGTGTTTTCTCACCTAAGTGACTCTTTCTGGTGACCAACTGACCGCCTTGGGCACCGAATCATCCTTCCTATCAGTTCTTAATTCCCTTCATGTTCAGGGGTGGAACTATGAAATTCTCATAGCTCACCAGTGGAAACAGTTTGTCAAGCGATTTCACACGCCACATGCTGCAGGGCCCATGCAGAAAGGGGGACAGATGAAAGGCATGCGCGGGCAAGACAGCAGCTCGGGAATGTCCTGCAGTCCATACCTGCAGCAAGTCCTGAATGTCGTTTTCACGTTATTGTTTTTATTTCCTTCACAGCATGCCGTGTTTCTTTGGACTACCAGGATAGTAACCCAAGAAGTTCTGACATTTAGCTAGGAAATCATCTGACCTGAACCCTACTGCAGTTCATTCCACAGCCCTCTTTTAGGACAGCTCTGACCTGTTTACTGATTGGATTGTTCTGGCATGGGTGTCTGAACCCATATTTAAGTTGATGGAATTTTCCCCCTCCTGGCAGTCCAGGTTTTTTTTTTTTTTTTCCTTCACAAATCAGGGGTTTATTATGAAAACCCCATAATACACAGTGAACGTTCCATGGTTCTTATAGCTTTCTTTTCTAGACAAAAGAAACATGGCAGTCCAGGTTTATCTTCATGTTAGAGAAAGACAGAGACAGAGAAGACAAGAATGTCAACTATTTTACAATAAGGGGAAAAAACATCAGTCTACATCCCACCTCTATATTTTAATACTTCCCGTAAGAGAAATCCAGGAAATGTGCTTCTTTCCCCCCAGAGTACAATTTTGTGCCACAGCCAAGAGACCCTCCTGTTTGCTGTGCTCAACTGCATGTACCCAGTGGACTAGATCAGAGGCCAGAGGAATGCTAAGCTCAGCAGGCATGTGCTGGGGGCACGCTTAATCTGCTGTATTGCTCTGCTGTGTCTCTACACCCACCAAAGATCCTCATATTCCCAAGTCTCCGGGATGCAGCTGCCTCTGGAAATCACCCCATCACTTCCTTCTCATCTTACCCCTACGGTCTTCTCCCCCAAACATCCGTGTCTAGAGCACCCAAGACTTCTGACTGTTGTTTCTGTTGGGACCACAAACATCATTGCATCCATTACACTGGAAAACAATTTGCAATACAAATATTTCAGTGAATTCACTTGGTCAGTGTTTCAATTCAGCATTTCAATAGTCAACCAAATACTATGAGTTCCATTTCTTCCCTTCCTATAAAGTACATTATTAGCACATTTTCTGGAAGGCATATTTATTTATTTTAATATTTATGTATTTAATTTTTGGCTGCATTTGGGTCTTAGTTGTGGCACACGGGCTTTTTGTTGTGGTGTGCGGGCTCCAGAGCACATGGGTTCTGTAGTTGTGGCACGTACCCCGCAGCACATGGGACCTTAGTTCCCCGAGCAAGGATCGAACCCGCATCCCCTGCATTGGAAGGCAGATTCTTAAACACTGGACCACCAGGGAAGTCCTGGAAAGGCATATTTCAACCTGACAAGTTTTTCAAATGGAGGAATTAAATCACAGAGTTTAAGGAAAATGTGCAAGGCAGTAAGAAAACACGACATGTCACAAAAAAATGTAGCTTAAAAAGTTGCTTCAAAATAAGTTCATCCCATATTTCTGGGGATTTCTGGGATGATTGAAATGTTCTGTATCTTGATTGGAGTGATGATTTCACAAGTGTATATATTTATTAAAACTCATTGAATTGTACACTTAAGACCTGTGCATTTCACTGCTTAAATTTTATCTTAAAAATTAAAAAGCCCACCCTTTCTGATTGCTATAAACGATCAGAGCCCCTTTGTATTAACTTCCACATACCTACGAGTTGGCCCTGAAACTGCGTCTGCTATGATGCAGTGGCTCCAACACTACCACTTCTGCCTCATCCTCTTCTTTTCCTTGGTGATTTACTTTCTTTTCTTTTTCTTTCTTTTTTGTGATTATTGTCAAAATTCCCTAGGATCAGCTCTTTTATTTTTAAAATCTTTAACATATTACATTTTAACATTTTTCATCTTCCTCTTTTACTAATATTGATTCACTGCATATAAATGTTTTTCAAGGCACAAAGAAGAAGATAAAAATCACCCATGTCTCCACTATTCAAGGAAAAATACTATCAGTATTTTATGTCTACACTTCTGGGTATACTCAATAGATACTGACTGAGTGCCCACTTTGTGGCAGGGCTTGTCCCAGGCACCAGGTATACTGTGGTAAGCAAGACAGTGCCCAGCTCTCACAGAGCTTGCATGCTAATAAATGATACATACAGAGGGATTTTTTTTAAATGAGGCACAATTGTACTTATTCCTTTATAATCTGCTTTTTCCACTTAGCAGTTTATCACTAATATATCTGCAAGTGAATAAAAATTGTTTGACATCATTTTCATAGCTGCATACTGCTCCCTGGTACAGCTATATTAGACTTTATTAAATAAATCCCCTAGTTCAAACAACTAGACCTTTCAAAGTTATAACCTACATTCCTATAAACTTCTTGTTAAGAGTCTTTTGAATATATCTTTCATGATCTTCTTGCTGGCAAAATAATTTGGGGAATCATTGTTAACATAACTGTTTCCCTTTAAACACCTTCCCCTTTAGCAGTGGCATAAGCTTGACCCTTAATTCTCTGTACTTTTGATGAAAGACGCTAGAGGTCATTTTCAAAGTCACAGTAAAGGATGACATCTTCATGTACTTATATCCAAGTAATGCCTTTCTACTGTAAAGGTATATCAAGGCCTTGGAGGTAGATACGTCACCAGAAGCTTCTTTATCCATTTCTTCCAGGAAATTATCCTGGTCTCTTTATTCCATCAGAGCTTAAATGGGCGGAGTGGGCGGAGTGGGCGGAGTGATTTTTGCAACTAAAGCATTTGCCTAAGCCTAAGGTTAATGCCTTATGAAGGTATCTTGGTTGAAAAACTCTGGGCACAGGACAGAGGGAGATTTACTATCTGGCCCATGTGTGGCCAAGAAGCAATTGAGGAAGTAAAACTGAAAATGAAGTCTGGGTGCGAGTGGGAGCTCTCCACATTATTTCCTGACGAAACTTTGATCCTAGAGAACATTGTGCTTAGCAGTTTTGAAGGGGAGGAGAAAGTCATTCTTGAAAACATAATATAGGAAATCTTCAACTTACATATTTCCCAAGGTTCAATAGTAAATCTATTATTTAGAATGTAGAGAAATACTCAAAGAAACAATTCAGCAACACACTTGAACCACTTTTCATTGAGCCCCTCTTACGTGCAAAGAACTGTTTACAGTACACTTTAGATGATGACCACAATCTCAAGCTAGTTCACACACTTATTTCACCCTCCCATGAAGGTGAAAGCCTATATTTGCCATGAAAAAAGTATATAACAACATATTATCATAATATTCTTTGATACATTTTTGATCACCTACTGTTTTCAGGGAACTGTGCAAGGTATGGGGGGTTGGGGCGGGATACAAAGACGATCTGGACAAAGCATATCATTAATGGGTGGATGGACTACAGCTGCCGTCGTGTTACGCAGATGTGCTGCTGAGCCCTCCAGATAGGGCTAGCCTGACCTGAGAGCGCTGTCAGTGGACCACATGCCAAATTTGAAAAACTTCATATGAAATAAAGATCTTTTATTAATAAGTTTTGATAATGATTACATGTTGAAATGGTAATATTTTGGATATGTGGGTTAAATAAAATATACTACTAAAATTAATTTTACGTGTTTCTAGCTTCCTAATTTCATTTAAATTTAAGTCGCATTATACTTGTATTGGCAATGCGGATCTACACAATTATACTTACTACCCACTCAGGGCTTATACTATTTACCAGGTAACTTTATACCAAATATATGTGATCTTCCACAAGGGAAGTATTACAGATGAGGAAACTGAGGGTTCAAAGTCTATACTAATTCCTTACTCGACACACACCGACTATATTTTCTGGGCACCAAGGGCTGTTGTAGGCAGCGGGGATACGGCAAAACAAAGTCCCTGTTCTCATGGAACTTACGTTCTAGTGGGAGAGAAAGGTAATAAGTATAAAAAATATGTCAGGCACTGAGAGTGCAGAAAGATGAAGCCTGTAAAAGATGGAGTGCCCAGAATTGGGGTGAGGTGGGAGTGGGCTGTTTTTTAGATAACAAGGTCTGAGAAGGAGTTGCTGTCTGAGTAGAAACATGAAGTGAAAAACTGAGCCCTGCGAATATCGACCTGGCCGGGAGCTTCTGGGCAGAAGCGACAACAAGTAAATGACCAAGGTGGGTGGGTGTGTGCACTCTATACCCTGGAGGAAGAGCAGAAGAGTCAGTGGTGGTAGAGAGCAGTGAACAAGGAGTAGAAGGAGAAGTCAGGAGCCAGCTCACATAGCGACTTGGAAGCCACCACGACTAGGAAATGTTTGAGGATGGCTTTGGCTGCTCTGTGATGCGTGGTCTGCTGTGGGGCATGTGTGGAACCCAGCAAGAGTGCAAGCCAAAGACCAGTTAGGAGGCAGTGGTGCAAGAGAGACCTTACGAGGCCTGTCTGACTCAGCCACTGGAGATTTGCTGTTCCTGTGATACAAAGTAAAATAATCTAAAAATTATCCAGAGAATCTGAACAGCAAAGGTCAAATATCTGGATAATTTAAGCCTCAAAATATATTTTGAGTCTGGAGAGTTATCTGAATTGGCAGTCAAAAATCACTGTCAAACTTCATAGGACAGTAATTTATCTCTGTCCTTTGCTTTCTGCCAATTGAACCTAAGGGAAGTGAACTTGAGATCTGTAATTGGCAGAATGGGATGGCAGGACCTTTAAGTAAGATTCAGATCAAGCAAATTAGCTTTGTTTTTGCCAAAGAAAAGTTTTTCGTTGAGCCAGATGACAATGTTGTAGCCTAAACTATCTGCGCTGGCTCTGTCTACCTTCTGAACTACTCTCATAATTGCTAATTCTGAGTTTAATTTAAGCATAGCTGCACACTCAAGAGAGAGTTAAGGAAAGGACTAGAAGCTGTGTCTTGGATAAATGTATAAATTAGTCTGGATAACTCTGCACAGTCTGTTTTCCTGGACAGAAGTACTTCAAATAAAGAAAGCATCTGCAAGGTCAAATGTTATGTAGGCCAAGTCCTTCCTCCTCTGAGAGGTAAATGTAGGTGTAAAGTAGGTACCCAGTTTCAAATGAAAACAAATAAAAATCAATCACAAGGAACCCAAAAAGTCATGTCTTGATAAAAAGAAGGCTCAATCCTGACCCTCCAGGTTTTGTTATTTACTTTGATGGAACTCACTGGAAAATTGTTCAGCTCCATGCTTCACTGTGCCTGTGTAGATGTGTTTTCTGGGCATTGGATGTAGTTCCTGTCAGTCAGGCACTTTCCTGGAGCGCTAAAATGTACAGATTACACACATCAAAGGCAGGCTGCAACCACTGTAGCTGAAATTTACACAAATCTACGCTGCCAGTAACTGGATAAACAATGAGACTAATGACCTTGTTCTGCATTAATCTCCATATGGCTCTGTTGGTACTGCTCTTGCCTTCAGGCAAGAAGGTTGTGGCTTTGGCTTCTAGCCTCAAACCAGGGATTAGGCGCTGGCCCAGTGCTGACAAGAGCCCGGAGCCCTGCTCCTACAGCCCAGAGAGCCTGAGAAGACTACACAGGACATCCATCTTAAGAGATACATTTACCATGATTCAAGAAACACCCCTATTACCATATTCACTGAGAAAACAAATTTATAAAAGTAAGAAAATCCTTTAGCCACGCACCCCCTTCAGAGAATTTATTTACTTCCAGAGGGCCCCAGGTTTTCCCTGAGTATTTTCAGGGCCTCCCTACTGTCCCCCTAAAATAAGACAGAACCCTTGGTGCCTTGGCCTATGTTCCTCTTTCAGCCAAGAATAAATTTCAAAATGGCTGCGTCTACAAAGAAGAGTGAAAGGAAGGACTGAAGTTGACCAGTGAACTTGTTCAGCATTCACATCTCATCTGGGACTTTGGGGAAAAGCTATGTTAAAACTGGAAGGTTTCCCTCTCCTAAGTGCCCCCCACCGCCCCCCTCCCCATTGCTAGCGAGTCCCTTCAACACTGTTTGCGAAATCTGCTTGTTGCTGCTAGCAGAGACGGTGGAAAGAGCTGGAACATCTCGGGAGGATCCTGTACCTGGGCAGCCTTGGGCCACAGTAACAGGGGACTGGAACACTGGATACCACCCCTTACTCCTGCTTTCATCACTCTGTACGCAGGTCACAGTGAAAAGTTTATACTGGGAGGTGGAGCCCAGGAAATGACTCTGTCCATAGGGTTACCTTAGGTTAGAAAGGATCATGCAGGAAGCACACTCAGCTAAACGCCCAAAGTGCTACACATATGGCTCTCCTGTCACTTCACAGCCAGCCCGAGCCATTATCTTTATTGCCCTGTAAACTTGAGATGCCTCCATCTAAGATATGTAATCACATTCTGTTCTGAAACATAAGTTCTGGTGTCCCAAGGAACACCTCTAATACACCTTTCCAGTCACTCTCCTGTGTCTGTATTTCTGTTGTTGTTTTTGAGTATTTTCCCCATATTCATGTTGCTCCTTTCACAGGCCACCGTGTTACCCAGGCTATTAGCAGAGTTACCGGGAGCTGTGCCAAATGCCTCACAAAAATATCCCACACGCAGTGCCATTTTTCCTCAGCAACTTATCAATGCATTAAGAGTCCATCATACACATGAGGAAGAGTTAAGGCACATCCCCTGTCTTCCTGGAATGTTCTTTCTGCCATCACACTCACTCTGGGGATAACAAACGCCAAGGTGATTTTGGTGCCTTTGTAACTCATCAGTGGATGTCTGAGTGGGAAACCATTGCCATTTGCTCCTGTGGTAAAGGTTCCTAGTGCTTTAGAAGTTTTTTGCTCAGAACTTACAGGTCTCCTTAAGAATCGTCTTTTGCTTCCTACCCACATTTGTACATATTTTTACATGCATGATCTCACTGAATTATTACAACAGTCTCGTTAAGTAGGCTCTTAGTACACCTATTTTGCAGAAAGGAAACTGAGTTCTGGACAAGGTTAAATGGTTTGCCTGAGGTCACCACAGCATGAGAGGAAGTGACAGCACCCCTTCAACGCACGATTTCCGACCCTTTGCACTACGCTATTGCAAAGCCGTCTCTATATCTGTTACTTCTGAAACAACAGAACATTGCTGAAAAAGTCTACTCAAGAAGAGGCCTTAGAGGGCGCTTTTTTGTTGTTTGTGTTTTTGCCATAAAGACAGGACACTTCTGGCTAGTCAGCGAGTCAGAAAAGCTTTCCAAAGTGGGTCAATAACAGGATTTCAAATCACAGAGACCAGCCGTGATTAATGAGTGCTTTGGTAAGGAAAACTACGTGGCCCACCTTACGGTGGGTAGAAAAACCAGCACTCTGCACAACGAACGTGTGCACACGTGTGTGTCCACGTTCTCTTCCCAAATGTGGCCACAGAATAAAGTGTGAAACATACTGAAATAAAACAATATTTATGGCTGAAGAAATTCGGATTCACATAACGGTCATTACGAACAAGATATTTTCCGTAATAAAATTACTGCAAAACAAAATCCGGAGAAACTGTTTCCCTACGTCCTCTTTATTCTATTCCATGTGCTCAAGAATGGTTGCGGGAAAGAAAGAGTACAGGAAGCAGAGACAGAACGAGAGTCCTAGAGAGACGGCCTCTGTTGAGGGTTGGTTTTGCTTTAGAAACTGGAATGTGTCCAGGCTTGATTTTTATTTTCAATTCACATTTCAGATCCAGCTCCCCAAACTCTTTGATCTTTCTCCCTGTCTCCTTACCCGGAAGAGAACCCTTGGCCTTCTCAGCTGGGAGCTGGGAGCACACGTGGAAAGACTGGCTCGGATCCATATTCTTGCCAAATTTAGTCACACAAAGGGGCCTGCAAGGGAAAAAAGAAAGGATGAAAGCGGCAGCCGCCAAGACTTCAAAGGCTGCGCCGCCGAGCCGGGTCCTGCGCAGGCGCCGCCCTCCGCGGATATAAGGTGCGGCTCGCGCGCGCAGGCGGCCTTTTTGCGCGGCCGCTTCGCGCGCGTTCCCGGTCTGAGGGCGGGTGGAGGGGGACCAGCGGCGGAGGAAAAGGGCCGAAGGGCTGGCCGCGGCGTTCGCGCTACCAGCCGGCAGCCCGAGGCTGGTCCGCACGCCAAGTTGAGACGCCTGAGGAAACTTTTCAGAAAGGAGAAAAAAGCATTTCACGTCCAGCCCACTAGGCGAGCCGTCCTGCGGCCCGCAAATGTATTCCAGCTCCCACATCCATTCCATTCCACCCTGGGGATCCCCAGACGTAACGCCGGCTTCTCTGTGCGGGAGCCCGATCCCCGAGGGGGGTTGACGGGGGTTCCCGTCGCGGAGCCGAGCGGTGCGGGCGCGTGGCGGGGCTCTCTTTGGCCCGTGGCCCTCCTCTAAGCCCACTCCGCGTCCGCACGTTCCAGTCCTTGAACACCCCAGCTTGCCTCTTCTCTCTCTGGGCGCCCCCGTGACGTGAGCCCTCGCCTCCAGCTTGGCAGAGGGTCGGCCGGCCGAGCACACAGACTGTGTGGGATGTGGCCCTCCCTCGTGGGCCGTGGGAGGGGAACTCCCACACCCACCCCAGCGAGACGCGGACGCCGCGACCGGCCCGCCCGAGCGCGGGAGATGCCCCCGGAGGGCTCCGTGGGCGGACCCCGCGAGGCTGCGCGGAGCTGCGGGCGCCAAGGGGCGCCGGCCCCACGGAAGCCCGGCGTCCGCAGGCGGCCGGATTTGGGAACGGCATTTTCACGGTCCCCTGAGTTCTCGGTTACCCCGGCGGGTGGGGGGTTGTTTGTTTGTCTTAGGAGGAAGCAAGAAGAGGCGGAAGAACCCCTGGGACACAAACTGCCGTTTCCCTCGCCATCCCCCCCTCCCCTTTCCGAGAAGTCCGTTAAACTGAAGATGCCCACAGCTTTAGTCCCCTGGTGACACTGGGGTGGGAGATCGGGGGTGCCGGAGTTCCATCCCTGGAATCACATGATTCGTTTTTCTAGTCCTTCACGCTTCTCTCTCTTCCAGCATTCTCTTCCGTAGGCCCCCGCCACCTCCTTCCTCTGGGATCCCACCAAAGTTGTAGCTGGGAGAGAGTCCAGGCCACACAAAGGGGGAGACCCGGAGCCCGGGCGGGGAGTTAGGGCTGAGGAGGCGGAGAGGGCTCTGAAGGGCACCGCGCTTTTCTCTCCTCCCTGTAATTAAGGACTCACTTGAGTGTCTGTAGCTGACTCGACTCGACAGCAAAATCCGCCCCCCCCCGGCGGGGAGGAGGGGTCTCTGGTATTGGTGTGGGTCAGCCTCGTAGTTCCCTAGTCTGCACCCGCGGGGGCTGGACCGCGTTTACCCTGCCGGTTTCGAGAACCGTCTTTGCAGCCCCCTCTCCTCTGTTCCGGCGCAGGGTGGGCGCCTCGCCCGTCCACGCGCAGCGCGGGGGGACGACGCCCGGCGCAGAAGGAAGTGTTGATAGAAAACAAGTCACAGTTCGCTCCCAAACTAAACCCCAACCAACCAAAGCCACCAAAAGGGGGGAAACCAACAGCAAGCCAGCCAGCCCCTAGCAATTGTTTCACGGTCGGAATTAAATCACATCAAAACGCCCCCTGAAACCCACATCCTGAAGGAGTGAACCTGCAACAGCTAACCTCCAGTCGTTCGCCCGAGTTCACACGAACAACCTGCCTCTACGTCCGAGGGAAGGGGGCGGCGGGCGGCGGTGTCTCTCCCGCTCCGCACCCATCGCATCCCGGACCTTGCGCCCGAAGAGGCGGTTGCATACGTTAATAGCAGCCCTCGCGCGAATTAGAAGAGATCTCTCCGTGACAGAAATGCCTTTGCCAGGAACTTCACTGAACCTGTCGGGAGGGAGGAACATCTTGTCAGGGTTACTTCGCCCCTCCTGCGTCTCCCAGCTTTTTCCCCCCGGGAGAGGCAGACTTCACGTGGAAATGTCAATCTCCCTCCCAGACAAAGCTTTAAAAAAAAAAAAAAAAACCGAGTGAATATCTTCTAGTCAAGCTCCTTTTAAGTCCACCTCGTCAGAAGATTTGCAGCAATGCTAAGGACAATCAGCCAACACCCCGCACTCCACGGGGAGGGAAAACAGCCACGCACATAGAGTAAGGCTCTGGGTGATTTCGTTAGAAACAACGTTTCCAAAGGAGAGGTTTGCCGCAAAATAGAGAACGCAGCCACCTACCCTCGGCCCTTCTAGTAAACAGTTCCCACTAGTTATTGTTCCCCGAATTCCCATCTTCTCGAGCTCCTAATCTCCAGGACACCTGGAGCTGAGTTCCAAATGACTCAGGGAGTCCTGATAATTAACATGAAGGAGTAAATGGATTCGAATTAGTTGCAACACTTTAACTGGGGGTGGGGGATGTAGGAGTCGTCATTTAATCTCTCTTTGGCTTCCAGAAAATACCCTCTGGCCATTCTGTGTGCCCCCCGCCCCCCCCCCCTGCCCCGACAGTTTGATGAAAAGGAACGTCTACTCTGGCTGCGTTGGTGAAACTGCATTTTCCAGTTCTTTTTCTATCGGTCAAATTGGAGCATTTGTGGGAGGACTTTCTACTTTGTTTTCCCATATTTCTTTTAGAACAGAGGGTATAAATGTCTGACATAGCTACGTGTTCACATCTCTGAGACATTACACTCACACTGGTGCATAACTTCAAGGGAAGTTGCATAATGCTACCGACCAAAAAAATAAAATTGGGTTTCTCCCCATCTTTTTAGTATAGCCTTACACATTGTAGCAGATTATTCTTTTTGTTGTTTTTCCTCTAAGGCATAGCACTGTCAGCTATTTACAGTGGATTTAATGTTTTACTCTTCCTGGCTCCCATCACTATAGCCCTTTACTTTTACCCCAACCCCCCAAGATAGAATTTATCGTGTGACTCCTGGCCATCCTCTATGTGACCAATTGAACCCTTTAAATGATAGTTTTAAACATTGCTTCCTAGTGAATTTCCATCTCTATCAAGTAATTACCAGTAAGTGAAGTTTTGAGTGTTCCTTTCGAGCACTGTTAAGGTCTTATACAATGTCTAGCAGCATGCAATTTCCCCCTTAGGAAAAGAAGAGGGGTCTTTGCATGACTATTCCTGTATAATACGGCTAAAGTCTGATTCTGTAATGTTTTCCCTATTTTCAGTTTGAGGGAGATGAAGACACATTTCTTCCTGCCGCCTGTTTACTGTTCTGAGGTTTTACAGATAGCTACTGTATTGGGTATAATAATTTTGCCTGGATTTTTAACTGAGGGGGTTTGAGAGCCAAGGAATAAAATGTAATGTGTTTTCAAACTTCAGCTTCGTTTATACTGTAACTTTCACAAAGCATCTCCTTAAAAGTCCTGTCCTTGTACAAAATGCATCAAAGAGACGGTGGAGGCTGGGGAATTTTTGAGGTTGGATTCGGATTTGCATCTTCAAGGGTCTCTTTGAGCCCGCAGTCCGAGGTGCCAGAGACTGCCCTGTCCTGCCTCCTGCTACTGGCTTCCCTCTCCTGGGTCCTTTTGCCTTTTCTTCCCCCTACTTGGGTTGTTTTTTCATTCTTTATGAGGTTCCCACACATCGTGGCATGTATCTTCGAAAATCTACGAGCGACCTATAGCATAACTCTCTGTGAGCATCCCATGGTGAGGATGTAATGAAAAAGATCTTGCTTAAAAAACGATAATTAAGATCCAGTCTTCAGTTTTTCCTTCCTCCTCCTATATTTCTCGGTAAGCCTGGAGGTTTTATTTTTGCCAGCATGTGTTCCCTTGTCCTTTTACAATGTATTTAGGAAAGCCAGAACTCCTTCTTGTTCTTCTTGCTTCCGTTCTGTCTTATTAGTTGAGCAATGTGTTCTGTTTTCCCCTTTTCCTTCTCTGTGTCCCCGATTCCCGCCTCATCCCCTCTGTCAGAGCATCTATCAATGTGGTGTCGATCACAGCTGCGGCGGCTTCTCTTTCATCTTCTTCCCACTGGTAGAGCAAGGGAGGGAGAGAGGGAGGCGGAAAGGAGGTGGGGGAGAGACTGGCAGAGGAAGGAGGTGGGGGTGGGAAGGGAACAAGGAAGAGACACTTAGATGATGAAGTTAAACCGTTGGGGCAGAGCTTCTTGTCAATTTCACGCGGGCAAAGCGTCTCTCTCGTGGGTTACAAGAAGCGCCGGGTCCTTCCTGCGCTCGCCAAGTTGCCTGAATCTTTTCTCTGTGCGCGCGCGCACACATACACACACACACACACACACACACACACACAAACACACACCCCAAAACCTAGGGCTAGTCCTACAGGCTCTGGGAAAAAAAAAAAAGTCCTCAATCACCTCCTCCTTCTCGCCGTTCCCCACCTCCCCCCCGCACCCCCCAGCGGGCAGCCAAGGAGAGCTGGAGGCGGGGGAGGGGAAGGGGAGGAGAAGCGACGCAAGAGGGTAGCTTTTCAGCGCCGCCGAGGCGCGGGAGGAGGAGAAGCGGCGGGGAGGCGCTGCCGCTCACCTGCGGGGCAGGGCGCGGAGGAGGAACCAGGCTGCGCGCTCTCCGGCTGAGGAGCTGGGACGTGCCCGCAGCCCCGCACGCGGCCAAGCTCGGGGCGTCCCCCTCCCTCGGGCCTGGCGAACCCGAGGGGTGAAGCTCTTTGCTTTGACAAGCGGTGCGGCGGAAGCGTGGAGAGCGGCGAGCAAAAGAGCGAGCGAGCCAGACTGAGGAAACTCGAGACGGGAACAAAGAGGGGTCGGGGTGTGTGTGTGTGTGTGTGTGTGTGTATGTATGTATGTGTGTGTGTGTGTGTGTGTGTGTGTGTGTGTGTGTGTGTCGGCTCCAGCTCGCGGCGGAATCTTTTGGGTCCGAGGCCCCTGCTGTGACTCCCCGAGACCCAGCCGTGCTCTCCACTGCCGACTCCCTGCACTCGCCGACACAAACTTTATTCTTGGCAAACTTCTTCTCTTTCTCTTTCCCTCCTCCTCCGCCCCCACCTTTTCTTCCGGCAGATTAAATGCTCCTGGAGAAGGAAAACCGAAGCGAAAGGGAAGGAAATAAGAAGCTTTAAAACGGACATCTCCAATCCGGGTGGCTCTTTATTTTTTTTTATCCTCCAGGAAGTGGACATTTCGTTATCTTCTGATTCTCTTTGCACCGTCTCTGCTGGGACAAACGGAGCCGTTTTGCCTATCTGCCTTCTTTTCTTGGAAAACAGACTCCCAGATCGGCATCTGGGAAAGCAAAGGTGGAGAGATTTGCGTGGAGACGCGCCGACGGACTCTCCACTGGCCTTTGGAGAGTCGAAACTCCTCCGGAACTGGCGTCCTCCGCGCGCAGATCCCGGAGACGCTGGGGGCGTGGGGCGGCCGCCCGGGCAGCCTAGCCTAGCGCGCGGCACAGACGCCCCCAGAGGCGCCGGCTGCGGCGGCCCTCGCATCCCTGTGTCTTTCGGCGTCGGGGACGGGCGCGGGCGTAGGTCTTCGCGGAGTAGGAAGGCACGGGCGGCCACCAGGGCGCGGGCGCCGCTGCAGCAGCCCGGCGCTCTCCAGCCCGGCTTCCGCCCGCTCTCCTCCCTCACGCATCCTTCCAATTCTCCTTTTCCTCCTCCCCTTTTCGTTGACCCCTTCTCTTTTCTGCTGTCGCCTGGGGTGCTCCCCCAGAGGAGCGGAGATTACAGAGTGGTCGGGATGCCCCAACTCTCCGGGGCAGGCGGCGGCGGTGGGGGGGACCCGGAACTCTGCGCCACGGACGAGATGATCCCCTTCAAAGACGAGGGCGATCCCCAGAAGGAGAAGATTTTCGCCGAGATCAGTCACCCTGAAGAGGAAGGTGACTTAGCCGACATCAAGTCTTCCTTGGTTAATGAATCCGAAATCATCCCGGCGAGCAACGGACACGAGGTGAGCCGGCCGCTGCCCCGAGCTTTGAGAGGCGTGGCGGGTCCCGGGGAAGGAGCAGAGAGGGAAGAAGGGAGGGAAGGCGCTGGACAGCCCCGGCCGAAGGGTCCCGAGTAGGTCTGCAGGGTGGGGGTATGGGGGCGGGTGGCTGGGCTCCTGGTTAGTGTTCTTTCTTTCTTTGTGTGTGTGTGTGTGTGTGTGTGTGCGTGCGTGTGCGCGCGCGCGTGTGTGTGGTGTGCTGGGAAACATTCCAAGTGAATCAGTTTTGGGGTTTGGTGACTAAACCGTTGGTTTGCAGCCAGGAGAACCTGCCCTTAACCCATAATGTTTGGCCTTCAGACTTTTTAGTGGGGTTTAGGGAGTGCCATGCATTAAAGCGAGGATGTCTGAACAGCACTACTGAGAAGTTCTTCCGTAGGACGGAAAACAGAGTGCACCCGCTCTCTTTCTTGGTAGATGTCTCTGCAAAAGTGCGTTAAACCACCAAAGGCTTAGGTAAAGGCGAGCAGAGCCACAGGCCCGAGGAAGGGGAGGCGGGCGTGGGCCGGGGACAGGCGGGGCGGTCCCAACCGCTGCGGAGCCGGCCGGCCGAGGGGGCGCGCGCCCGGGCGGCGGGGGCGGTGCGGGCGCGGGTCCTTTGGGCCGCTGGGGCCGGCTGCCAGCAGCCGTGGGCGAGCCGTGCCACCCCCCGGGGGGGGGGCCTCGCAGTACCGCCCGCAACACTAGCTTGCTCCAATCATCGCCACTTAAAGAAAAAAAGTACGCTTATATTTGGGGTTAGTTTGGGCCCGAATCAGGCCTTTAAATCTGCAGAAGAAGGGCGAGTCGGAGAGATGCAGCGGAAGCCAGTGCACCCACTCAGGGGAGGGTGGAAAGCGCATTATCAGATCTCCTGGCCGGCTGCGGGCGATAGCGATGGTAACCCGAGTAGAGTAAATAGAGACACGTGGGTGCTGGCGAGAGAAAGCCGCGAGCAGGACCTCGCGGAAGGGCTATTTCAGGTCTCTAGGGGAGCTTCAGAAGTGGGGGGAGGGGGGCGGATGGACCCTGATACCCGACACTCCACTGGCCACCCTTGTTCAACAACTGGGAAACGCTTTGGAGGAAATCCGGTAGAAAAGTCCTGACACTCAGATGATTTCACCAACGCTTTTTCCCTCCAAAGAAATTTGGAGGGTATATTCTTTTTCCTTAAATGGCATCCTTCTACCCCCAAAAAGAAAGCGTGTGGTTTTGGGGGCGGGGACATTTTGGGTTTTAAACAGTAAGTTTAAGAACACCTCAGAGTTGCCTTCTTTATCCCAATGGCAGGGGTGAGTACGCATTTTGGAAGCCCGGGGGGCCTGGGTTCTAAGGAGAGCGTAGGGGTGTTCTCCATCCCCTGAATCTTTCATCCCAACTTGCCAATTAGGGGGGAACCTAGGGGTGGCCAGGGCACACCCAGCTCCACTTAAAAGATTTGTGACTATGTGTGTATGGGGGGAAGGAGACCACTGGGAGGACAGATGTCCGAGGAGCCAAATGACATCCAGAATACTCGAGGCCAAACTCATATTTGTAGAGCAGCCTTTTAAAATTTCTACCAATTTTCCTCGCCCTTTCTTTTTCTATAAATAAAGTTGCCACGCACTTCACATTTCCTAAACGTTTCTGCTTTGGGGAGAAGGGTGCTGCATTTGAAGTCCAGAACTCCTATTAGGGCTCTGTTCATCTTTGCCAGTGGTAGGTTGGCATGGGGCAGACCCAAGGAAGACAGTGAAGGGGTAATACCACAGGTTTGCACGTGGTTGAGTCTGGGTGGATGGTGGTTACCAGAACTGATATTAGCTGGGCTACCTTTTAGAACTCCATAGCCCAATTTTCAAGTTTTCCTCCCTTTAACCACAGAACAGTTTACTTTTCTCTTGTAAGCTTGCCCTGAGCCAGCCATGGTAGCTTATGAGAAGAGCTCCTGCTGGGATTGGTTTGGGACAGTTGCCTGAGATCTCCATTTGTGAGCGATGGGCTTGTTTTTAGTTAAATGTCATTTTCAGTTGCAAAATATTTCAGCCCGCTTTTAATCAGCTCTGATTGAAGTCAACAGTGGTTGAAGAAGCCATCAAAACGATTAACGCCGTTAACTCAGATCCTTGTCATATTTCGGTATCCGAGTAGCCTTGTTGTGTTTTAGTAAACAGCGGTCAGAACAGCATATGGATTGTTCGCAAGTCTGTTTCTGTTGTTATTATCATTTATAGCTGGTAGTCCTGGGTAGATAATTTCCAAAACCACATGTTGAAAAGAGAAAGATTTCCCAGTACTCAGCCCTAGCCTATCCTCTTAGATTAATAAAACAGGTAGATTGAGTTGCACCTGATTCTCCTCCTTTGAGTTACCAGTGGATGCACGCTTATATCATTATTGTCACAAACTCTAAAGTGATCTTGTTTCTTTTGGGGGTGGGGATTCGTCTTGTTAGGTGGCCAGACAAGCACAAACCTCTCAGGATTCCTACCACGACAAGGCCAGAGAACACCCTGATGACGGTAAGACGCGAATTCTGCCTCTCCCAACCTTGACGTTTAATATGTGCAATTTGTGAATGTAGGTATGTTTTGCTATTTTTATCTGCATCCAAGAAACTCGAATCGTGTGTGATAAGACTGCGTCTGTGTTGTAACAAAATGAGAAAGAAAACCCGGGAAACTTATTGCTTATCACTAATGTATAGTTACATAATTTAGAAACTCTTTGAATGATTTAGGGGCTTTTGAATTTCTGTTGGCTTCCAGATTTTTTGTGGAAGAGAAATGTCTATAATTAGTTTTTCTCTTTTTCTCATTTTACCCAAAGTTCTAATTGTAGATCTTTACTATTTTTTCCTGCATTGTTATAAAGAGTGACAGTCTACACCAATTTATTTGCCAACAAGAATAGTTTCAGATAGGCTTTCATTTGTGAAATTGCTGTTTCTTGTTATAGTGAGAAGGCAGGCACTGTGTATGCGCAGACTAAATATGGCTCAGTAAAGAAGAATCTGACTTGTAAAAATATAAAACGTTATTCTTAAAGTTAAGAACTATGCATATGGAACGTGATAGACTTTCTCCCCATTTCCGATTCTTGCTCAAAACTGTAAAAATTCTACATACTTTCTAAGATTTAAGGAGAACCCCGTGTGACTTTAAAAGAGTCTGTAATCTTTAGGGTTCCCTTGTTGAACAGTCTACATTTCTGTCCTCCTTTAATTGCTTACAATTGGCCTGACCAGAATGAGGTGTTCACACGTACAATATGTCAGCCAGAGGAAGAAGAGAAGAGAACTATAATATCAGGCTTCCTTCTGAGCTGCAAAGTAGCTATACACAGATTAAAGAGAAGACATGTATACAGTGAACACACACACATTTCTTTACCAGAGTGATGTTAGTATACACATAAAATTAAGTCTCCTGTAGTTAATCCTTCATAAATTTGGGTAGTTGCCCATATGCTAGATACAACTTGCTCCCTCAGTAAAATGTAGAAAATTTCCAGACATCTAGAAGCACAGGTAGAATTTTTGAGTTTGCCAATAAGATGGAGCATAACTTCCAAGTGTATAAATATATACATGTGGGTATGGCTGAATGGCCTAGTATATTTATATTACAGCTCTGTGTGTCTTCTTTCATGTGTCTGTATTTCTTAGTCCAGTTTGTTAGTATTAGAACAAATTAAGTTAGATGGGTAACACTTAGTTTTGTAAAAACACCAGTAAAAAACACCAGTCAGTAGTGGCAATAAATTGAACCACATGTTTTTAAAACATCTGGTTCACTGCTAAGCTGTTTAAGAGAATAAATACTGTCAATCTAAAATAGAGCATAATCAGTTACAATACTTCGTAAACAAATCTTTTACGTAAGGTGTGATTTTTAGTAGTACTATTAGCTTTTCAATGAAAGGTACAGTGATATAAATAGGAAGTCAAAGCACATATGATTGTTCTTTGCATTCTCTCAGGAAAGCATCCAGATGGAGGGCTGTACAACAAGGGACCCTCTTACTCGAGTTATTCCGGGTACATAATGATGCCAAATATGAATAATGACCCATACATGTCAAATGGATCTCTTTCTCCACCCATCCCGAGAACAGTGAGTAACATGCTGATGTTGCAGATTATTTCAGAAGTGTAAATTAATTTGTATTTTGGCAAAATGTTTGTTTTTTAAAAGACACTGGCAATGCTTTCATTATGTATGACCAGTCGTTGCTAAATAAGACCTGCTATGAGGAATGGCTGCCTTACAATATTGCTACTTTTGATGTTTTGCACTTGGAATTTTAGCTTTCGGTGTATTGGTTAAGAGAATGAAAAACAGATCATGAGCTATCATGAAATCATTGAATTTAAATCAGCAACGTCATAATTTTATGAGTATTGTGCTTTCTACTCTGATGAGAGAAATTGATTTAATCTTTCAGTTAACTAAGTGCTGTATGTCTTTCATTGCGCATAAGCTATGTAGAATCAGAACTCCTTTGGCTTATTTGGAGCTGAATGATGGAAATGTTACTTCAGCTTTTAAACCAGTGTCTCATTTTATTGTGTTAGCTAATTTTCTTTAAAATCAGTTTGGGGGTGGGGAGGAATGAGCTATTTTTGCGTTATTGTCAATTGTTAAGAAAGTATCACTTGAAGATAATTCTAATGAAAATTGTTCTTTTTTATCTCCGGGTTCAGTTAACTTGCAAGTTTTAAAAATCCAGTGGCATTATAGCTGCTTTACACATTATGCATAACATGGAAACCTTATTTATATAGTAAGAAAACATCTAAAGGGTTACCTCTGTAGTACATGAATGTGAAATGTGCTGGTGATGGAGGTCTCCCTGAGATTCGTTTCTTCGTAGGTAGTGATGGGTTTTTATTGCTCCGTCAATACATATACCTTCTTTCTGGCCTCACTCTCCCTCACCCACCCAAACCCCAATGAAAAACATGTATGTTTGGGTGTTGGGGACGAGGGTTTCAGTCTAACTGGCCCTCCCGCGAGTCAAATCTAGGATTATAAAATGGAACCTGTAGTCTTTGCCTTATTATATTAGCCCAGTGCTTTCACCAAGTGAAAAAAAAAAAATCAGTCACAGACATCTGGGGGCAAGTACTATCATTGATACCTCAGTGGACAGAATCTGGGAGCCATGAGATACTACAGAATAGGAGAGAGGAATACCTCCTAATCAGTCATCAACAAACAAGAGTATTTATGGTTATCTTGATTATCTGTGGCTCTCAACTATTGAAGCGATAGATCTATGAAATATAACCACTTTATGCGGGCACTGTGATTTAGAAGTTATAATTTTTTCCCACAAGTTCCAAAAAGATATGTGACCTTTTAAGTAGAGAGTAAGATTTTTTCTAATTTTCGTATAGCAGCTAAAATGGAGATCTTGGAAATCTTGTGATGGCTGTTATAGGAAAGAGCGATTTCACATTTTAAAAGGCTTTTCTAATATTTAATGATAGAAATGTGTGTGGTACATATAAATCTCTTATCTAAAAAGTGAATGAACTAATAAAAGCAAATATGGTTTTTAACATTTAGAGACCACCTAAATAAATGCTTCTGAGTCTTAAAATTTGTAGGAGATTATATTGTTGAATTAAATATGTGTACATTCAGATATTTTAAAGTTGGGCTGTTTTTCTTTTGTTGATGTTTTGGAGGGGAGGGGGAGGAGACTGTTTTAGATAAGGAATAATTGAAGATTTCTGCTGAAGGCTTTTTAGAACAACAAATAATCTTTCTGACAAATCAAATTATAGCCTCTGACTCGGTAACAGTAGAAAAGAGCTACTAAAATAATCTTATACTTTTAGGCTGTGCACACAGTTAATGCTAAATAAGTATTTGTGGAGTTTATTTTTTAGTTTAGCCATTTCTCCTTTCAAAAACAATAATTTTTTAAAAGTCAGTATAATTAAAGTCTGTTGATATTTATAACTTATTCCTAAGAATATTGAAAATTAAGCTTCTCTTCCTCTTTAAACCAGCATTTTCTGCCTTGGTCTTTCTAGCCTTTTCTCCTACCCCCTCAGTATACTAATCATTTTAAATTGTTAGAATGGAAAGTATTTATTGTTAGTGTATGTATTAAAATTCTGAGGTCAGTGAATTGAACAGTCATTCATTGTTTAGGAAAGATTTGTGGCCAGAATAAATGTTGGTGGGTGTAGAGTGGAGGGAAGGGGGTGTGGTCAGGAAACAGTTACCTTACCCTCCTATTGCTGCTTTGCTTTATTCTGTTACATTTTAGAACTCGTTTATTTTAGGCACGTTTCTTGCGATATTCTGCAGTTTGCACAGTACGAGAAGCTTTTCAGTTTTAACCACGAGACAACGTTCAATTTTTTTCTTTTAGGGTCCGACCTAAGTGAGTTGAAATCTTTGGTTTTTAATAATTAACAGCTGTTTTTAGTGTGTCTGAGACCCAAAACACTTTAACCGGAAGGCAGCCCCTCCTCTTCACCCCTAACCACACTTCTGCCTCTTGCTCTTTAACTCTGTCCTTAGCAGGACTGAGTGTTTGTGCAACTGACATCCATAGTGATAGGTTTGCATCTAGGGTGTCAGGAGCAGGGTGACCATTTGGGTTTGGGCTTTGCCTGGGAGCAGTCCCCCGGCAGCCCTGTTACTTGGATTTGCATTACAAACAACTGCTTGTTTACTGTATCTGCTGCCCTCAGGTGTTAGGATTAGAAAAACAACTGGGAGTGAGGGAGGGCCCTGACCAGCCCTTCCCCACACAGAATTTTCTGTTCACATGTAACTGCAGACGATCCAACTGGCGCGCAGAGAAGTGTTTCTGCTGGTGGCTCATTTTAACAATTCTATATGTGTCTGCTCTTTTTTAGGCAAACACTGACATACATATGCTCGCACAGCTTTTACCCATGACCTAAATATAGTATGACCAGGAGAACCACCTTTGCCAATCGAGCTTTTTTTTTTTTTTTTTTTTTCCCATCTGAAGGGAAATTTTAATTGGCAGAAATTCTAGAACAGAACAGAACATTCTTAGAACAGAATTTCTAGAACAGAACAGAACGGAAATTCTTAGAGGTGTGTCTATACCAGAAATCTTGTGAATGGGTGTTTCATAGAATTTTAAATAAGACTTCTTGGTTCAGATAAACTGGGCCTAGCAAGAAAGCACCTGTAATAATGACACTTTTGGTGTCATGAGCTCTTAAAGCACAGTAAACCTTGGCTTGAGGTGGTCGTCTTCATGGAGTGTGAGAGGATGCAGAAGCCTTTTAAATATTTCAGAGCAAGGGCCCTGGAGAGTTTATTAAAAGCATACTCCAAAGACTTTCTCTGAGTCTTATTTATGAAAATCCCTGGAGGCCAATGGTAATGTATTAAAAGGAAAAAATAGTTCTTTGCCTCCTGCGCTGGGTCCTGGCACTTGTGTGCCTGAATACTGTATGACAGTGAGCTTGGCTGGCTTTACATAGTGAAAGTTCCCACTGGCCGCATGCACTGTGGTTATTCATCTTAGGTGTCAAACTTCCATTTGTCTCTCATGCAACCCAAATGTTTAACACCTCTCTCTGAAGAGAAACATCTCATTTCTCTTCAGCTGCTCAAGGGAAAAGCAGCAGACTTAGCTCAGGAAGCGCCAGCAAACGTTGCAGCTCGGGTCACACCAACCACAGTAACACCTGGGCAGGATAGCGCTGCTGACTGCATTGTTTGTTTCTTGGTGATCTTTCTGAGGGGATGGATTTTTAGGCGGGAAAGGAAGATGTTTGTGTTTGAATTTCATCTTCCTTTCTTATTTTTAGTAGACATTGCTATTAAAATGTTTCAGGGTTTTTTATTGTTATTTTGAGCAACTCGGTTCTATTGTATGGTTTTTACCTGAAGGGAATCAACATTTTGATTTTTGATGAACAGAATTTACCTATTATAACTTTGTCTTAACCTCCCCCACCCATGTTTGTATTTGCTTGCAGTTAAAATTCGATTTTTGCCGTTGTTCACATCTGGAATTAAGGAACTAGGTGGACGTGTCTAATCAGCAAGCTTACACTTATCCAGCTGTCCATCACACTGCTGCTTGGCTTTGAAAATAATCACAGAAACAATAATCAATAGGGAGACTATGGCTTCTTAATTCAAGGGTACAGGGAGACTATAGCTTATGTTTTGAGCAAAAATTTTAAGTGTTTTTTCACTTCACTGCAAGGAGCTACTTCATTTGACTTACTAATAAATTATTTTAAATTTTTTAATCTAAGTTGTGTACTTTTTGAAGCTAAGTATATTAAATTTTCCTTTTACCTCAAGTTCAGGAGAAGTTAAGTTTTAGAAAGTGTATTCTATCTCAGATTTGAGTGTGATGTCAGGAGAATGTGTGGGAAGGTTCCTCAGGGCCCCAAACTCTTCGGTTTGATTTATCTTTTATTTATTTATTTCTTGCCACACCACATGGCATGTGGAATCTTACTTCCCCAACCAGGGATCGAACCTGCACCCCTTGAACTGGGAGTGCAGAGTGTTGACCACTGGACTGGACTGCCAGGGAAATCCTTGTTTGATTCATCTTAATTGTACTGCTCCTTGGGAAAGGACCACTGTCAGAATAACTGGGAGTGATTGCCATTCTCCCTTCAGATAATATAGAACTCTTATGACCGAATGGCATGCTAATTCAAGTGTCCTGGGAGCCATGCTACATGTGACCCTTCAGGAGCTAATATTGCCTTGCATGACTGGTGCTGCAGAAGTGTGATCCTTAGTCAGATAGATTTTTTTGAAATGACCCTAGAAATTTCTTGTTCATTCATAAAGACGTGAGAACAACCCAGTTTCACTAAAACAAGACCATTAAGCCAACCTGCAGAAAATCTTGCTCTTTGAAATACCCCCTTCCCTTGCCCTCATACAGGTCCTGGACTTGCTCTCATCAACCCAACTATTTTGATCCATTTCTGTCTTGCAGACTGACTCGTGTAATTCCAACAGGACAGAGTAAGGGCCTCATAAGGGTCTATCTGGACTTGAACTTGTTACCTCACAAGCATTCTTCCACAATATCAACTGAGAAATTTTTACAACTTTTTGAGTCTTATTTTGTTTTTAACTAATCCTGTTAGTTCTTTAGGCAGAACTGTTTTTGGTTTATGTGAGTGACATTTTTTTAAGCAGTTAGATCATTCCATTCCTCTCTGACTCCCCTTGTTCCTTGTTTACATATTATAGACATAATTGGAATTTTATAAAACTGGTTTCCCTGTGATTTCAAGATAAACTTGAAGTTTAAAGAGAAAATATGCCAGCATTGTCCATGGGCCAGCAGAAAAGCACATGTTTTATTCCCAGGCAAAGGTAGAACTCAGCATTATGTAGGTGCCACTGTCATGGGGCTGAAGTTTTTTAAAAAGAGGATATTCATTTAAAATTTGCATCTTTAAAATTATTACTTAAGTCATTATGCCAAACTGAGCCGGTCTGTAGAAAGTTAATACCGTAGCAGTCAAGGGACTTAGTACTGCTTTGTACTATCCCAGCAGGTCCTTGCTCATTTGGAAAAGGCAGCCATTGGACTTTATTTAAATAATTTAAAAAATATATTTTAGATTTATGATCACTTTTTAAATATTAATTGTGACCTCGTGAAGTTCCTATAGGAACTGTAGACTCTGCTATAAGCTTTTAAGTCACTTTAAGCATATAAATTATCAGTCTATAAGATTTGGAGGCACAAAGCCAGAAAATGCCCTAGAGACCAGCAACCAAGATGAGGAAGGGGAGAGATTGAATGCACCAAAAAGGAGAGTCAGGAGTTGAGCAGAGGATAGACAGGGAACAGGGACTGCTAACTCCCAGATTCTGATAATCTAGCCAGTCTAGCTGGGATGTTTGCAGACTATTATCAGAGGCTGTTCAGAGGACTGTAAAGTCTCTGTAAAGCAGTACATTTATACACAATACCCATTCTAGCCAAATCTCTAAACCTGCTGAAATTATCCACTTGCTATATGTAGATCAGTATAAAGCTCACTGAAGTATGTTACTTGCCTTGCCTTCAATCCGTACAGGGAAAATTGCAAGGGCATTACAGCGTGAACAAGAGTTTAGGTTACCTGTCCTCTTTCCCCCGTCTGTAGGAGAAATATGACTGGCAGAGATGTTGCATCACAGAGGGTCTAGAAATGTATTTTTGCAGCTCACCGGAGGCAAGTAAACTCTAAAAAAAACCTTTTGATTATTGACCATTGTTTCTAGCTATGCCCACGAATAATACTGTATGGAACTTGGTGACAGTTCTGCAGAATCAAGTTTTGATCTTAGTCATAGTAATTTATTGTTGATGTTATGTTCACTTTGAAAAGGAAGCCTGTTACTACTTTACTCAGTATAGAGAAAGGTTGAATGAGGGGTGGACAAAGGGAAGTTACAATAATATAAAAAGGGGAATGGCTCTAGTGTAGTTTTAATTTTCTTTTATTATTGTCAGCTTCTGAATGAAACAGTTACCAAAACTGTTAAAAGTTGACACAAAAGTATTTTTATAAATCCTTTTATTTTTTTTTAAATCCTGAAAACTTTTGCAATAAAGCCTATTAACTGTGAATGATAGTTGATCATCTGATCAGTTGATCAGGGACGACTGATGAATTATGAGATAGTTACATGTTATGAGTAGCCTAGCACGGGATAGACACTTCAGTAGATTTGCTGAATAAGTAATGTACTAGAAATTTTTCATGTATTTTGGGGGATATTTCCAAAGGATCTGTCTTTATTCAACCAAATGCTATATGAAAAGCAAAATCTGAAAGTGTCTGCTAAATAAATCCTTAGTATTTTATTATTTTACTTTTTCTCTGATTTGTTGCTTCAGTGGGAAAAAAAAAAAGAGCATTAGACCAGTGTCTTTAATGAGGAAGTCAGAGTCACTCCTTCAGAATGTTGTTTCCAAGTAACAGCTGAAAACAGTTAGCTGGAGAGCTTGCTGCTAGAGTGAAAAAGAATGGGACTTGGTCCTCATTTGAGGACTGATCATAAGAAGTACTTATCTTTTACTTATGTCCTAGAAACCTGATTGAAGAAGAAGAGGTGACAGAAATTTTTTTTTCAGAAGGGTGCTTGAGATGGAAATAAACTAATAAAGAAGAAAACTATCTTCAATTATGTTTCTGTATCGTACGGTTATTGCATCTCAATTCATTTTTATTCTTTCCCAGATAGAAAGGACATTTCTTTTTTCAGTAACACTTGAGGTATTTTGAGATATTAAAAAATTCTGCATGTTCTTTTTAAATACGTGTGGTGGCATAAGTGCTGACTCTTCGAGGCCCAATGTGTGTTGTAAATTGATTATATTCTTCAGCAATGTGGAGAGCAAAACTTTTGAGTCTATATCAGGCAGAGGTAGGGAGTCTCCTGTGAAGGCTGCGCCTGTGGAGGAGGGAAGTCCTAGGCAAGATATCAAAAGGTCTGGGGTCTAGACCCACATCCATCACTCTCCCCCAAAGCAAGCCTTGGGAAGATAGATATTTAGCCTCTATTAGAGTTTGTTTCCTTGTTTATTGTGAGGCATGTTAATATCTGGTTGCCTACCTTATATGGTGGATGTACAATTCAGATGGCACAAAGCCTGTGAAAGCATTCAGTTTTTTAGCTGTGGGAGCAAAGCCCAAGTCTTAGATGGTATAAGCCCTCGTGCTCACCTGGTAGGAATTCTGCCACAAGAGGTGTTTGACTGTATCCGGGCAGCTCCTGAGCAAGGGGAGACATTTTTGGTTCTTACCATGGCACCATGCAGGCCTGGAAATTGGACACTGGGTCAAGGCCTTACATTAACTTTTAGAAAATATTAGCATAAATAAAAGTTTGGGGAGTTGTCATTATATTCTTTACAGAGACAGCTTTCTTCTGTTGGGCTCTTTTTTCTCTCGCAGTTGTGAGGAGAGCACCTGATTTTCTTCTACTAAGGGAATGAGATGTGTGAGGGAACGGATTTCTAAATTTAAGATTTGTTTAAAAATCTCATATCCTTCTAATATTTGATATGAAATTGCCAGATAACTCTTAACTGCTTGGATGGGGGTAATAATTGATTTTTATTTAGGAAACTTTTTTTCCCTTAATCCTTTAGGAGCTGGGTTTCTTTTCCCCACTGCAAACATTATATAGAGAGGAGATTTAAGAGCCTTGTGAATGTAGAGGACGACAGGAGAGTTATTTTTTTCCCCCCTTCAAATTTTCTTCTGACCTAAGTCTTTCAAGCTTTCGTGGCACCTAAAAAATATCAGGTCCAAGGGGGGATATGTTGGACCGGCAGCAAGGAGAAATCAGTGTTTTTCTAGTCTCGTTGCAAAATTACAGCTTTCATCCTTTCAAGACTTGACTTTTCCTTTCAGTAAAACTCAGTGAATATTAAATATATTTCAGTATGGAATTAGCTTTCTTGGTAGACTTCTTCAGTTTTAAACATCATGTATTATACCTTGTAATAATTATGAACACGTATCATCTTGGCACACTGGTTCATATGACTTGGACCAAAGGAAAAAGGTATTGTGGTCTTATCTCAAGTGTGTTAAACATTGTCTTAGACCCCAACACTTAGATTTTTTAAAGTCTGAAACAAAACCAGGAGTACCAAAGTAAAACATGTTCACCGTTTACTACAAATGGGCTAACCAGTTAAGTATCTGGCAGGGTTAGGAAAAGAATCAAGTCTCCCAGACATTGTTTGAATTGGTTTTTACTCTTTTTTTTTTTTTTTTGGTATATGTTAAACGTTTAAAATTAAAACTCAAGAAATTCTAACGATTAACTTTTTTTTTTCTTTATAAACTACTATCATGTGCCAGGTACTGTGCTAGGCAATTCACGCGAATGGAAACTGTGGTTGGGTGTAGTAATCTCTGTGCTGAAGATAAGGGCCCATCCTCAGGGGCAGCAGTAACCTGCTTCAATTTAGTAAGTGATAGAGTCACTGCCCTTCCCTTCTTAAGGTCTGAAGACTTGTTTATTTTCATAAAAAAAATAACCATGTTTGCCTTTCAGAACATAAAACACTTATTCAGTGAATCATAATGTTGATTAAATGTAAAGCAAAAAATTATTATTTTGAAGATTTTGTTGGCAACTTGTTTTCAGTAATGCTTAGCTTTTTTTTTTTTTTTTTTTTTTTTGGTGGTATGTGGGCTTCTCACTGTTGTGGCCTCTCCCGTTGGCGGAGCACAGGCTCCGGACGCGCAGGCTCAGCGGCCATGGCTCACGGGCCCAGCCTCTCCACGGCATGTGGGACCTTCCCGGACCGGGGCGCGAACCCGTGTCCCCTGCATCGGCAGGCAGACTCTCAACCACTGTGCCACCAGGGAAGCCCATGCTTAGCTTTTTTTTATGAAAATAAAAAAAAACTTTCATTTAAAAAGCAATACACTAGAAAACTCAGATGAGCAAAAGGAATAACAAATATTAAATTCCTAGGATCCTGCCATCAGAGATGATCACTCTCAAAACTCACCATGCAGCGTTTTAGACCTCTTCCTACGCACATTTAGAAATACACATAAACACACGTAAGTATATGTTATACATACATGGTAATGGAAACATAATATACCATTTTGTACTTGCTTTTTCCCCACCAATATACAGTGGATATCTTCTGTAACATCATTTTTAATGATGCCTAATTTATTGAATCAGTTTTGTTGGTAAGACATTTAGGAGGTATCACTTTTTTTTCCCTCTATCTTAAGCAACATTGATGCAATGCGTATTTTCTAACTATGTCTTTGCACAGATTCTGTTTCTTTGGAATGAATTGCTAGAAGTGGAATTGTAGAGTCGAAGGCAATGCATCTTTTTAATTTGGGGTTAACCCAACATTGCAATGTAACCTTAAAAAAACATTTATTTGAAGTCAGTATTTAAAAGTGTCACTGACTACATTCATTTTTGGTTTTGGTTGGTGTCATGCCTTCTCCTAGTCAAGAATCAGTCCAGCGATAGACAAGAAGCTGGACAGATGGGGAGCAGAATATCAGCTTCATTATTAATAAGGCTGCATTGGAGAACGTGGCTTGAACCGTGACACGAATTTGAACTTCTTTTGACTTCCCCAGATGGAACACACCACTAAGTCACAGGCCTCCCCAACAGGGGCAGGGAGCTCACCTCCTATAGAACTGGAGACGAGAACAAACCCACGCTCGGGCAAGCTGGCCCCAGAGCAAAGGGTCAGTCCATCCTTGCTCAGTTCTTTCTCCAGATCACCAGAGATGAGTCGCTTTCCTTTGTGGAAAGTGAGTGAGGGGGTGGGAGAGACAAAGGCTGCAGCCGCTGCCAAGAGAGCAGAAGTTCCTACTTTACTGGCCAGGCTAGGGAGGAGGGGCGAAGGAGAGTGTGGTTATCTCCTTAGTCATAATCCCCGATCAGACGGTGAGCCAGGACGGCAGTGGTGAGACGCGTGCGTACAGGACAGGAGCTGCAAGCAGAGCACTGCGTTTGGGGTCTGAAGATCTAGATGTCGGGGTCTGCTAGTGACAGGCTGCAGCCAGCTACCTCCTCTCTGGACCTTGATTTCTTCACCTGCAACATAGACTGCCACCTCGTCTACTCACGAAAGTACCCGGCACTCTGCATTAGTAGTAGTGTTTGTGGAAGGCGGACCAAATGCATCCAGATTTACTGGTGTTCTTATTAAAAAGGCAAATATGTACGCCCTTCTGCAAATTTCCTGAACCAGAAGCGGCAAGCAGGACATACACGTGCTGCACTTTTAACCGGGTACTTTAGCGATTCTTACCTACAGTAAGGTTTGCAAAAACACTGATCAAGTAGACATTCAATAATTTAACTCACTTGGGCTTAGATATCCCAAGTGACTCGCACACCTAGGAAGCAGTCAGGGACTTTGGCCCCGAAGCTTACTTTCTCTCCACTCAAGCCCAGTTCAGCTCTATGCCTCATGGAGACCACTGGCACTCTGTTCACTTTCTAGTCAGACCTCAGGGGGTTTCCCTCCTCCACTGACTACAGAATGAAACCCACATTCTTTGGCATTATTTTCAAAGCTTTATGCAATCTGGAATCATCCACCTTGCAAGCCTTGCCTCCTTACCACCATACCCTGCAGCTTGCGATTCAGTGACATTTCCAGACCTGCATCCTAAACACTTTCCCAGATCCCTGTCTTCAGGTTATTATAGCTTTTGGTCTCCCTGAAATGCCCTGCTGCCTCTTCCCTGCCAGCACAGTCTCGTTCATCCTGAAACATCAGGCTAAATGGTACCTCATGAAGTTCTCCTCATTGCACCACCCGTTAAGACTAAGTGCTCTCTCCTGTGGGTTCCCACAGGACCTTCTTCATAACTGTTACTACATCTTATAATCATTGGTTGTCTCCGTGTCTGTCTCACTAACTGTTAGTTCCTTTAGGATAAGGAGCTTGTCTTACTCATCTCCGTTGCTCACAACCTGTTATACTACCTGGCATAGAGCAGGTTACTCCATGGATATTTGTGGAATAAATAGAGCAGACATGTTAAAAATTCATTAATATAGGGCAGTAACACCAGATATCAATCTATATTTAAATGGAGACACTTTAATAAAATATAAGGTAATACAGAATCACAGACCTGAAATTGAGCTTAGAAATTATCTGAGCATTAAGTATAATCCGTGGGATAGAATTAACTATTAGTTTTGAGTATCTAGTAAGTGCCAGGACCTGTTCTGAGCACTTTATATATAAGCTCATTTAATCCTCACAATAACCCAGTGATATCCCCATTTTACAGGTGAGAAGACTGAGGCATTAGGAGGGTTGAGAAACTGAGGCATAGGGGCCATGGAAGTGGTTAAGGACCACTGTAAGACCAGACCGAGAAATGCTTGGTCAGGTAAAGTAGTTAATTTGCCAGGATATACAGCCAGTAAGTAGTGGTACCATGCTTGGACCAGGCCTTGACTCTCACTGCAGGGTGCTTTCTGCAACTTCAGTTTTCATTGCCATCATTGCCACTGGTACTCAGAAGATGCTAGATGATTGTTGAATCAGGGAATTTCTCATCCGGAAGATGTAAATGATTCTTAATCTATACGGTATTTGCAAGCATAAAATAAAATAGTATATGGAATTATAAATGTCTTTAACATTAATGTTTGGTAGTAATAGCTACAGTGCTAATAGAGAACACAGAGTTCAAAGGCAACAAGTTAGATGCAGCGAAGTGAGGGGAAATCGGGGGAGAGGCAAAAAAGATGTTGAAAGTACTAGCCTGATGATGAGGGGGCAGTATTAGTGGAAATAATGAATTTAGAAGGAGGAGCAAGTTTTAGGACAGACATAACATGAGTTTGGCTTAAGGACTATCCTGTGTTTTCTCTTTTATGTTAAGAAAACAAAAAATTAACCAGTGTCTGCAACCAAACATTTTACATGAGACATCATTATGGTCCGTAATTTATCTAATTTATTTAATTTTTTGTGCCTCACAAAATCACTTACCTCTGGAGGTGCCTGGACCTTGATTAGAAGCCTCTGTGTGGTCATGAAAAACAGAACTGCATATTACCTATAGGTGAGGAGAGGAATAGTATTAGTATACTAGCATGTAATATTTAACGAATTCACTTTACCCGCATTTTTCTTACTGAATCCACCATGTAATAACACTATGAAGTGAACACTACCTAGTCTTCCCGTCTTTCCATTCAAGAAACTGAGGCACAGAGAGGTTATATTGATTGCTGTAGTTCCAAAGCTTAGTAAGTGGTAGAACTTGGATTCAAAGCCAGATAGCCTTGATTTTAGAAACTGGGACCTGTTTTATAAACTAGTTCCCCCCCTAAAGAATAATCTTTAGTCAATGTCGATAAATTACTTGGAGGATTAAAAGTGTCTGTTATGCTTGTGTTTTATTAAACAATGTAAACGGTTCAGCTTTAGTGGTGGCTTGATTAGCAAGCTCTAAGCATACTTGAAATTTGTCTTCTGGTTCATTCAGCACATAACCACGTTGACTGCTCAGTGTGGCCGTGAAAATTCCCAGGGAATATTTGTTGCTAAGGCGTGTCGGCCGCATTTTGATAAATGTCTGACTTGTATAGGAATTCCTGTTGCTCACTTCTAGGGTCCCAGTGTCCTCAAGTGTTAAGGACTAAATAGCTTAATCAAACAGCTGTGTGGCCAAAGGTTTTGTAAACCTTGGAATCACTTTGGTGAATGACGTTGCCTCCTTCTTCCATAAGAACTGAGTATTTACAGGCAAAAATCTGCTGCCAGAGAGTGTTCTTGGCACAATAAGCAATTAAAATGTGGTTTGTGCTTCGTTTCTAGGAGCTGTTTGTGGTGATTTTCGTGGTATCATGATGTTAGGTTAAGTAAAAGAAATTAGTTTAGGATTAACTAGAATTGTGATCATTCCTGAGAAGTTGCAACAGTGGGTTTCCTTAAAAAAATGAAGAAACTTTTTTTGTTAAGAAAATAATTATCAGAAACAATCTTCTTTCTCTCAAAAGGACATTTTTGTTGTTGTTGTTTTAAAGTACTATTGTTTTTAAAAAGTCAGGGGAAAACTCATTAAAGAATAGAAAAAAAGTAAAACTGCCTGTATTTAGAACACTCAGATATAATGGTTTCATTTATATATTTTTTTAAGATGTTCTTTCTCCACTGTACGTATAATACGAGTACTTTTATAAGTTGGTTCATAAGGTTATTATTTTATTATAACTTTTTCATTAAGAAGATATTGTTGCTTATCTTTCCATGTGAATAAAGGTCTGTATCATCAATTGTCATGGCTACATACCATCCAGTTATAAGAATATTTCAGTTTATTGATGTTATTCTCAATTATGGGTGTTTTCTTTGTTTGTTTTTACTTGTTTTAAACAATGCTAAAATGAGACCCTGTTAAAAATGGGTATTTATTTTTTTTAGGTTATGTAGAATTAAATAGTTTATAGAAATAAGTCTATGCAGATTTCAGATTAAATATGTGTTTTTACATATTTATGTTTATGTGAATCACTTGATCATACCTTTCTTGGTTTGTAAGAGGTTTTTATGTATAAAGCATATTAACCATTTTGATTACAAGAAAATGCTTTCCAACATTCACTTGGCTCATGTTTTATAATTTATTTCAGAGGAGAAGATACTCTTTTGACTCTTGTAGGATGGTACAGTAACCAGGAAAAAACATGTTATTTCATTTCACTTTCAGAAGAAGATACCTGTTGTTGTAGCAGTTTCTGAATGAACCCTCACATTTAGGGTTAAAGCAGGTTTCCTGGTAGGATGAAGGCAAACACCAGAGAATGTTTATTTCAGGTGTCATTTATCATTCATCTCATAAACATTCATTGAAGCTACTTATTTTGAAGGTCATTGTGCTGAGCCCCATTGTTAACGTACATGACAGGTGAAGACAGGGTCACCACCCTCAAGGAGCTTTCGGTTTAGAAGGGAGAGACACTTGTGCAGACACCCACGGCTGAACGCAGAGTGAACACAGGACCCAGGGAACTGGAGTGGGCAGGTCTTCCTGCAGTGGTACAGCCTACTGAGCAGTTCCTGAGGGCTGTAGTTTCCATATGTGCCAGCCTTTCTTTACCTGCTTTCAGTTCAGTATGCACCATTTGAAGTATGATAGAGAGTATTTGGTTTGGTTATTTTAAAATACTTGTGTAGATAGTTCTGTTTGGGTTGGGCCAGGAAAGTTGTTTTAATAAATAAACACTTTTTAAAATTAAAAGTTAGGCATAGTAAGTAACCTAAGACTAAGAAGAGAACTCAATAATTTATAGAGCATTTTGTTTTATTTTTAAAGTAAGTTAACACCTCCATCATAAAGCATTTTAAAGGGGCGAGTTTAATCAACATCGCTGCCAAGTTGATTGACGGTAAGAAATAAGGCTAGACGTCAGACCCTCCTCTGCTTAGTTGGTACTATGTCACTTTCATTAGCACCACCACCAGGAACCTTAACTTGTGAGACATTTGCTCTGTGTACTCTTCAACCACATTAAGAGTTATTGTCAGACTTGACCACAATTAGAATTAGGCAAACAGAATCTCAGGAAGGTAGACAAGTTTCCATTTGCTTATGTCATGTAGGGCTAAGAACACATGCCCTGGATCTTGAATGGCTGAGCCCAAATGCAGGATCAGCCACTTGGTAGCTGTCCAATGGGAAAATTACTTTTACCTCTCTGTTTCTGTTTCTTTACTCACAGTTTGAAAATTTTCCTGATAGTTGGAAATACAGCAGGAAACAACTGCTTTGCAAATGATGTTACTTGGTTACCGCATATAGGAAATATTTGGTCAAAATCCATGGGCAGGGAATGACTGCCTGCTTGGAATACGTATCAAGATAGATCTGTGAATTACAGGCCTGAGGATGTTTGCTTTCATGTCTTCTATACCATTTATTGAATAATTCTAAGCTAAAGCCAAATTTAAATAATGTAAGATCGTATTAACTAGATTTTTGAGGGGTTCTCATGTATCTAATTGGGGAAATTAGTCAGAGATTAAATTTTTCAAAAAGAAATATTTCCTCCCAAGATGGAAAGAGCAAGAGAAATTTGACGTTTAGCCTACAATTGAGAAAACGGTTTGTAATTCAGGGACATCTGAGATGTTCATTTTATGTTTGTTGGTTGTCTAAATAGTTAATGAATGAATTCAATGATGTGTATGCAGTGTGAAGTTTGAAAATAGTTGGCTACCTGCAGAAAAATTAATTTTTTTCCCTTAGGATTGGAAAAATAAATTTTAAAAGGCTTTTAATTTTTTCTCTAAGTTCTGTTGTTGCTAATTTCATGGTGGGGAAAAAATACTGACAAGAAGTTAGGCAAGTCGTTGACTGGCTGTTTGTCTCTGAAGGGGTTCCTAACCCCCCCTAGCCTTGGTGTTCTTGTCTCACAGTGGGAACAAGTGGTTGCGTGGACTGAGAAGCACAGTCACTGGCCTTTTGGGTGCCGGACTGCTGAGCTGCATGAGATCTGCATTTCCCTTGAGCTGTTTTATCGGCAGTGAAAACATCAGAATTGACCTCGGTGCTTTGGCAAAGGAGTGTTTCTGCTCTAAGAGCAGAGCAAGGTCTGATGGTTTGAGAAGCAAAGAAAATGGACCCAGTACTGCTTCTGCCTGGCTCTGGGAGGGCATCTCGTTGCCCATTAGTAACTTCTGGGGGCGCCCCAATTGCAGACTAACCCATGCAGGTGAGATCCGGACATCTAAGTTGAATAGTTCCATGCAGTGGGCTTGCTGACCAATAAAGGTCTGCCTTCAGGGAACCAACCCATAACAATTTCTGCTTTTCCTCCTTTTTGCACACCGCGATATGTTCCTAGAATTCCTTGCGCCCAGTTATCATCCAGATTTTGCATTGCCACAAGGAAGCATTTGGTCGTTTTAAAGTCACAGGGTAGCCCTGTGGACAAGGGTTAAGTCACACAGTAGTTTGACTCAGGGAGATCATGTCCGGGAGGGTTTTCTCCTTTGCCTTGTTTTTTAATTGGGGAGGAGGAATTTATTCATTTATTTAGCATTTATTCAGTGATTACTTATTTTTAAATAGCTTTATTGAGATGTAATTCACGTGCCATACGGTTCACTCATTTAAAGGGTATAGTTTAATGGTTTTTAATGTGTTCACAGATGTGAGGAATCCTCGCCACAGTCAGTTTTGGAACATTTTCATCACCTCAGAAAGTAACCCTGTACCCTTCAGCTGTCACCCTGCCATCTCCCTGTTCCCTCACCACTCCATCCCAGGTCTAAGCAACCACTAATCTTTTTTTTTTTTTTTTTTTGTCTCAATAAATTTCCCTGTTTGGGACATTTTGTAAGAATGGAATCATAATAGGCGGTCCTTTGTGACTTGCTTCTTTGACTTAACATAGTATTTTTAAAGTTCATTCATGTTGTAGCATGTTATCACTACTTCATTCATTTTTTCCTCTGGCTCTTCATGGCCGAATCTCACCTTCCAGAGGTTGGATACTCTCTCTGATGTAGGTATGAGCATTAGTACAGTGAGAAAATGAGTTGATTTAGTCTTTTTTGGGAGGGAGGGAAGTTAAAGTCAGTTGATATTTCAGATATATAACTCAGTGATGAGAATATTTTTGATTGCAGATCCCTACCACTTAAAACATTTGACCATTGTGTAATTATTTATGAATTATATAGCTAAATTATACATTTATCTAATAGCTCAGATAAGACTATACACTTAGGGCACTGTTTATGGTCATTGATGGAAGCTGCAAATTCTTATTTCAAATAAAAGAAATAATTTCTAATTATTTCAGTTAGCTTCTTGTCAGATCTCATCATAGATTTTAGCTCTAAGACAGGCTCTTAAAGACTTGTTATTAGAAGTAGGATAACTGTTTAGCTTTGCCATTTTCTTGAGTTTACTTGTGTTTTCATTGTTAGCATTGTCTCCAATCCACTTGCCTTCTTTCCCATCTGACATACAGAGTAAATGAGGGCATTTGCCCAGTGACAAACTGTATATTAAAAATATTTTGCAAAGCTTAAGTGATTTAACACAAAAATAAGTATTGACATTGTAATGTTTTCTTCCTGCACCCCAACGGATGATGCTATGTGCTCTTCCTGTACTGCATTGTAGCCCACTGCTTTAGATTGATGGAGAAAGTAGAGGGAAGCTGTATTCCTATTTGATCCAATAAGATACTTCTGACAAGCTGGCTGCTATGTGTTTCCTGTGAGGGTTTTTTATGAGACCAGCAGATTCTGCAACACTCGTGAAAAATACTCCTCTTTCTGTCCGGTTAAGTAGGTTCTTTGCGTGTAGGTTACTTGCAGATGGCTCAGCGTCACCTGGGTTTGCTGCACGCTGGGCTGTTGGCTGAGGCCATGCCGTGGCCCAGCTAAGTTACATCATTGGAGGTCGAGCTTCATGCCGACCTTGCGGTATCTCCTTTGTGCCCTTCTTGTGGCCCTGCCCTCCAGCAGCTGTGTGGGAATTCTGCTGTCTTCCTTCCCCTAGATTAGATGTCTGCGCTGGGGTGTTTGCTATTTTCAACCAAAACTGTACAGTGTGTGTGCAAGTGATGAAACCGCTTGAAAAGAAAGCCCTCTGCTATCTGAGACAGTTCTCAGTCTTTCACGAGCACATTGGAAATTGGGCACCGTCCAAATCTTGACATATTCTTGTGGCTGTCGATGGCAGAGCTCTCTGCGAGTCCCCAGAGGGACCTGCCTGATAAAAAGCTGGTCATCTGACTTGGACAAGGCAGAAGAGCAGTTTGAAATCATCCCTAAGTATAAGACTGTTTCTTTAGAAACGAGTTTGTGACCAGCTTTGTTCTTCGCTGAAGGAATATCCAAAGAAAATGGGCTTAAATTGTTGAAAGAATTGAGGTTGGAAGAATTACTTCAGAGGGAGGGATTAGTAAACATTAGAATGGTTTACCAAAGGAGAAGCGTGGAATCTGATTCTTTAAAGGTTTGAAGAATGAACGCTGGGCTTCCCTGGTGGCGCAGTGGTTGAGAGTCCGCCTGCCGAGGCAGGGGACGCGGGTTCGTGCCCCGGTCCGGGAGGGATCCCACGTGCCGTGGAGCGGCTGGGCCCGTGAGCCATGGCCGCTGAGCCTGCGCGTCCGGAGCCTGTGCTCCGCAATGGGAGAGGCCACAATAGTGAGAGGCCCGCGTACCGCAAAAAAAAAAAGAATGAACGCTTGTATGAAGTGATGAAAATGCCTCACCTGGAGCGACCCCAGGCGTGGGCTGTGCCTCTTCCTCCTGTGCTTCACCGGCCTTGCCTCAACCCGCTCTTCACCTCGGAGGCAGTTGTATTTTCTTTTCAGTCAGCAGCATGCAAGCCCTCCAGGTCCTCCAAGAGATTATAGTCCTTCCTGGAGGGAAAAATAAATAGGCCAGCGTATAGATTATGCTATATAACGAGTCTCCTGTGTATTATTACAGAGTTGTCGCCTCAATTCTCAATGATGGCAATTTTTGCTGAGGGGCAGTCTTAGGAGTTTGTGAGCCCGAGATTCCCTGTGCTTTCAGCATGTCTCTGCTTAGCCACCGTGGCATTGCTTTCAAGGCTGGTGGCTGAGCAAAGGGTGCTGTTATCACTTCACATCCTGTCCAGGTGACTAAAATTCTAAATTCAGGTTTCTCTGAAGCGAGCCTTGAAGAGTATTGGACTCAACAGAAAGAGTCTAGGAAGAGTGGGGTGCTTGGTTGTGAGCAGGGGGGCCTGGGTGCAGTTAGCCTGTAGTGACTGTCCCTCAGGTGTGAATGAGAAGCAGGGGATGCTTCCAGTGGCCATTTTGCTTGTTACTTTGCTGGAGAGCGCTAATGATAGAATCATAAAGAAACGGGTTTTGCCTGATAATCTGAAATTAGGTTGGGGCCTTGGGGTACGGAAAATGTGATAAGCTTATTAGGAATGCAACATAGAGAAAATAACTGGAACTTATTTCTGGCAATTTCTGAAAATGGTAAAATTCAGGAAAAGACAGCATTTTTCCAAGAGAAGAAGATCTAGGGTTTGAAATATTGTTATTCATATTTTCTTGCTGAATTTTGTTGTTGCAATTCTAAATTCATGTAGTTTGCACTCCTTTTTCCAAGACAAAACCAAAAAATAAACCCCAAATTAAACAAACATCAGAACTGTAACCCAGTAAACTGAGGTAGAACTTCCCAGTTCAGCAGAGTTACAAATTTTTCAGAGAAAATTTACAGTTGGGAACCTTACAACCAGGCCTGTTGATTCAAAAGCCTGTCAGAAACACAAAGGCAGCTTTTGTTCACCAGTTACTTGGTGTTTCAGAACTAAGAGATTTTGTACAGAATGAAAGGATGCATTTCTTCGATGTCAGTAAGTTTTAGAATTTCATAGAAAGATTGGTGGGTCATTGATTAATAGCTACATAAATGATATTAAATCTTTTTGAGAAGGGGGCTTTAATAAATGAGATGCATTCAATTCTGTAAGTTCTTAAAAAGTTCTGCTTTTCCACTTTTTCTGCCCTAAAGTCTTGTCTTATATTACATTTGGAGCTTCTTTATAAAGCTACATATATTAATTGGGGCAGATATTTTCAAAAGCAGAAATTTAAGTATTGGAATTGGAATATGAGAGGGTTTTCTGGTAGCTAGGGAGTGGAGATTACTGGACATACATAGTGCTATACATAACCCTGGAGATACAGTATAAAGATTTATGGTTGACCTGCTTGTTTTCTGTGTTGATTTTAAATTCAGTAATGGATTATTTACACAGTGTGCTTAATTAATAAAAGTGTCCAAAATGCCTTAATTTTAAAAAGTCTGAAGTACCTTCACTCTAATTTGCGATTTTAAGAAAGAGTAGGATACTGATGTTGATATGTTTTGGTTATCATATCCTTAAGAATTTTTCTGCTGTTTGGTGGCTTCCGGTTTTGATTCAGATGCCAAGGTGTAACGGCAGACTGTGTGTCTGTGTATCTGGAGCCAGAACTGAAAAGCTCCTCTGACTTTTCTGTTTTTCTTCTCTTATTAGTAAGGAATTATGCATTTACAATTTCTAAGTGAACCTGTGATGTATTACAGATGCAAATTTCAGCTCTCCTTAATAGAAAAAGGAGTGGGGAGGGGGCAGTTCTTGAGCTGCAAGGTTCACCTTGCATCAGGTGTCTTCAGACCCAGTGCGTGTTAAAGTCCCTTTCCCAATTGGAGTCACTTACCCCATCATTTTCATTTTACCCTTCAGGCTTGAAAAAGCGTGTATTTAGCCATTGGTTCATTTTGTGTGGTCTGAGTTATAAAAATGCCCCTGCTGGTTTTTCCATATGAAAAACATGTTTTTCATTTGTGAAAACTTATATAATTTTTTTTCTTTGGCTGGGCTTTCTTTTGTGCTGCTTTAAATGAAAAGCAAATGTACTTCCCTCCCCTTCATTCTTGATTCCCCACCCCCATCTTTGCATGTTCCAATTACAGAGTTGTGAAAATAAGTCATCTTTCGGCTTTTGTTACTTTAAAACAGCTATTGGTGATGTCAGAGTCAATACTAAAAGCATTAAGAATGCTGGCAGAATGTAATGCAGCTGCAGTCCAACATGATGCTGGAAATGGGGTTGAGAGCATAAAGGCTTTCCATATTCCCAGGGCGCACAACTGCTTGCGGCCTTGGCTTTGATCTCTTCAAAGGCTGCTGCCTCCTCCTAGATGGAGAGACTTGGCTGCCACTCGCTTGCATTGAAAAAAGGCAGAGGTCTCTATTCAGGCAGAAATCAATCACTGTGCAGAAACAATTATGTGTAATTCAGCCATCATGAAAACAGGACGAGATTACGGGTTTGTTACCTGAGTGACTGTGTGGAGACAGGGCGCAGAGAACACTGGGGTCCTGCTGACATGCCACATCTCGATGACAATTACAGACATACGAATGACGTGGCGGGCGGGGGAGGCACGATGACAAATGCTGGTCACGCTGTCCAGCAGAGCAGAAAATGAGGTTACAATTGGGAGATAATGTTTGCATATGTAACCATATTTCAGCAAGCTGAACAACTTCAGGGAACAGACCCTTAGATACTCTTGCGGGTATTTATGTGTATGTACACTAGCGTGTGAATTAGCTTAATTAAGGCAAAAATAATCCTAATAATTTGAGAATTAGACTGGAAGAGAGAAAGAGAACTTTGGGTTATTACATTTGCTCATTTGGAATTTATACTGCTGACACCAAACTCTGAAAACACAACTACGTTTCTAACCTAGCATATGTGAGTCTGTCTTTAAACATCTTCCGGTTCAAGAGTAACATTTTTGTTTTGAATTTGTTCATCTGCCTCCAAAAAGCCTTACGTTTTTTTCATCTTAACTTAAGCCCTTTGGGAAAATGATTTTGTCAGTTCTGTCGTCCCTTGTTTTCACATGTTATTTTTCTAAAGCATCCTTCTGAAATGCGTTGAAGTTTCCTTTCATTGTGAATAAAAGCAAGGCCTTTTTTCTAGGTAGGAAATAACTTTTTGCTGTAAGTAGAAGTATATTTAGTCTCAGAGCTCTGGCACGCAAAGATGTCGAGGCATTTATTTTTATTTTAACTTGCTCTTGTCACCTAACAAAGGCGTAGGAGTAACCTCACACTTTGCCAGCTAGCCCAGCTAAAGGGGGTGGGAGGGAAGGCAAAATAAGATGAAAACCTAGATGGCTGATTATAAAATGTATAGCTGCTGCTCAGCTTGCTACCCAGGCCCGGGTTTACCTTTTATGCCGCTCCAGCTTAGACATCAGAGGCATGAGAGCTGCTTTGAGTTACAGATCTTCAAACAATAAGTCAAAACAAAAAATCAATCCCCTCCGGTCCCTGGGTGCAGTTATCAAAAGATAAAAGAGAAAAATAAAGTTATGCTAAAGCACATAGAGGAAAGGAACAGATATGCCAAGGAAACTCGGAGGACAAGTGCAGGGTTGAAGTGGGCCTCGTGTGAGCCAACATCAATGAATTTTTATCTTATCAAAAAGTTTTGGGGTTGCCAGTTCTTTTCAAACTGGATCCAGTCTGCTCCAGGGCTGCCTGGAGCATTGGCTTTAATAACGTTGCTTCTCCCCGCCGCCCCCCCCCCCCCCCCCGTGACCCTTTTTAAATATAACCACATAGGAATTAGATTGCATCTCACTCAAGGTATAACACTTGCCATAGACTTTAACAGCAAATTAGGGGTTTCAATAATCCCTTGATATTTTGAATATAAATTGAGGAGAGGGTATTTTTAATGTTTATTGAAAGCCATTGATTTATATGAAAAGTAAGGCAAATCTCTACACTGTGTATTCTTTCCTCAAGCCAAATTATTAAGAAGAGCTGGAAAGCCCCCATGAATTCTTTTTGAGGTAAGAAATCTGTGTTTTTCCTCTGTTTCTTCTGGGTAATGGCAGATATTTTTGGAGATTAACTATCTCTCTGAAGCAGTTTGGCCATTTTGATACATGAGCCAGTATGTATTTTTATGAACCCCAGTTAGAGTTTAAAAGGCTTGTATTATTTTTAGATATTCTTATAGAAAAGTGAACCTGTTTGCTCACTAATTTTACAGCTGTAAGCATTTCTGAAATTATCCAAGATACAATTCCTTCATTAGCTTCCCTAAAGATCTTTCATAAAATGGCAGCACAGATTATACTTTTACCCTTCCCTTGGTTTCTTTTTATCTTCCTCACTGATAGAGTAGTGTACCTGAGCTTCTGCCCCGGAAGCCACCCATATCCATCTCCTCAACCACTGTGGAGCCTGATTTGCCCCTTGCTGGGTAGTAAGTCTCCAGATTTTAAGGGAGAAAAAGATAGTTTGGCTTTATAGAACTGGATGCCCTGCTATTTAAAGAAACTTGTTCTACGTAGAAACTGTAGTTAATCACTTGAGTAAAATCATCATAGCTTTCATTTGCATAGTTCAAATGACTCACTGTTTTGAAAATTAAATAAAACTCAAATGGAAAACAACCACACACTGCAGGTTGCAACTTTTGTTTCCTAGTACAGAGTTAATGAGCAGAAAAATGGCAGAGCCATTTCCACAAATCTAAGTGTGTGCTGTAGGCCTTAAGACAAGAAGTGGAGTGAAGATTCTTTCTAGTTTCTTATAATTAAGCTATGGTCGAGAATTGCAGTCAGTATTTTGAGGCCTTTGTCCTCTGACTCTCCTTCAGGCTGGGTTCGGCTTGCATTTCTACTCCAGTCTCCACCTTCCATTTCCTATCCTTAATCCCGTTTTGTCATCCTTCCAGGCTACTTAGCAGATGCAGTTATAAGTGTCTTCACATTTACATGCAAGGAAGGAAAGAAGACAGAGGAGGAACATAGGGCAGGGTGTACATGCAGTGCATAGGTACCATGCCTTAGCAAGCTCTGCTCTGGCCCAGGTGGAACAACCTGTCATCCCAGCCCTAAATGCTGAGCTCGGGGCGTTCAGTGTTACACAGGCAGTAGAAGCTCCACGGGGTTGGAGGGCGGGGGTATGAGGGCGAGCTAGCCTCCATAATCTCCAGCAATATCCTCAACTGCCCCAAATAAACACCTATGCCAAGTAAAAGCATTCTTCAAGATGGAACCTCTAGGGCTTCCCTGGTGGCGCAGTGGTTGAGAGTCTGCCTGCCGATGTAGGGGACACGGGTTCGTGCCCCGGTCCGGGAAGATCCCACATGCCGCGGAGCGGCTGGGCCCGTGAGCCATGGCCGCTGAGCCTGCGCGTCCGGAGCCTGAGCTCCGCAACGGGAGAGGCCACAACAGTGAGAGGCCCGCGTACCGCAAAAAAAAAAAAAAAAAGATGGAACCTCTAATCCCTTCTTCCACCTAGATTGCCGTCCCTAAACTCCTTTTACGTAGAAATGTACATGCTAGGTAAATTGTCAGGCATAGTCCCCTGTGTGTGAGTGTATATATATATGGATATACATGTACATATAATGCAGTGTTTAAAGCTGATCAATTAGATTGCCTGTACTTGAATCCCAGCTCCACCGCTTAATGGCTGTGGGTCCTTAGGCAAGCCACTTTAAGTATTTTAATCCTCCATTTCCTTGTCTGTATAATGGAAGTAATAGTAGTAACTGCTGTGGGGAGTCTGTGTAAAGGTAATGCAAATGCAAAACATAGGTGACGTTTAGGTACTAACGTTAGCTGTTCTTGGGTTCATGTTAGAAAAGAACACATCTGTTCTGCACTCAATTAAAACATAATTTGCATTTTGCTACTCCTTTTTTGAGATGTATTATTATCTGTGTATGCATTTTTGGTATTTGAATTTCTTCATGACCCATTCCCAGAGTAGAGCCCAGGCTCTGGAGGGAAATGTTGAGTGTCCAGTATGTCTCGTCTAAGCCTGAATGTCTATTGAAGATGCAATAAATATAAGGGGTTTTGTTGTAATGATCCTAAGGGCTGCATAATCATGGGAGAAAATACATGGTCAGTAATTTGTGTAACTCTGAGGTTTCGTGATTTGGAATTGAGGAAAACAACCATAATTCACATTTTTTTCGAGCCTTCTTAATATACTAAAGGAAATAGCTTATCTCTTTCAAAGGAAAAACTTTTAATTACATGAATGTTATATTTTCGCATATTGTATTTGTTAGTTGGATACATTCCACAGGACAGTATTAAGTTCTTTTCACAGAGTCTATCCATGTGTAGTTCACTAGCATTTGGAATGGTGAAAAGGAGAGCCATATTCGGATATTTTGAGTTACAAATAAAAAATTGGTTAAGGATCTAAAATGTATGATATGATAATATAATAACGTTCAGGGTGGATGAGACGAGCAAGATTGAGGTTACTGGATTACTGTAAATCCTCCAGGATAAAAGCAGACTCTGGGCAGCACAGTAAGTAATATCTATCCTTCCTGCGTTCACACTACTCCTCTTGTCTACCAGCGCACACGGCCTCTCGCCATCATGCGGACAGTTGTCAGTGCTGCTTTACCTTCCTCTTCTCAGGCCTTTGAGGGCCGTTTTATCACATACGAACTCCAAAATTTAAAATCTAAGTTGCAGTGGGAAGATAACCACGTGGTATTTAACATAGTACTTGGGACCTTCTGTTTTAATAGGAAATCTCCAATTTTGGTGATTTGTGTTGTTTTTGTAAAAACTACTGAAGATAACTTATTTAACAGTTTTACTCCTCTTCAAAACTCTGTACTGTTTGAGGAAGTATTATTTAGGAGAGGGGCACCAATGTATATTTTTTTAATTGATGTTAATTAACATCAGTTTTAAAATATTTAAAATAAAACCTCTGAATTTTTGACAAGCCAGAAGACACTTAGTCTGAGTAAATAGCTATATCCTTAGCAGAAAGGACCAGACAATCTCTCAGGTTTTTTTCCAACTTTTTTGAGGTGTAATTGACAGATAAAAATTGTACATACTAAAGGTGTACAAAAAATGATGTTTTGAACAACTTCTCAGAATTTTAAAGGAACACTCAGCGCTCTTAATTGTAGCTATTTAATTTTCAGTGATTACAGGGCTTCCCTGGTAGCGCAGTGGTTAAGAATCTGCCTGCCAGTGCAGGAGACACGGGTTCGAGCCCTGGTCGGGGAAGGTCCCACTTGCTGTGGAGCAACTAAGCTTGTGCACCACAACTACTGAGCCTGCGCTCTAGAGCCCGCGAGCCACAACTACTGAGCCTGCATGCCACAGCTACTGAAACCCATGCGCCTAGAGCCCGTGCTCCGCAACAAGACAAGCCACTGCAATGCAGGCTAGCCCCCCGCTCACTGCAACTAGAGAAAGCCCGTGCACAGCAACGAAGACCCAATGCAGGCAAAAATAAATAAATAAATTTATTTTTAAAAAAATTTTCAGGGCTTCCCTGGTGGCGCAGTGGTTGAGAATCCGCCTGCCGATGCAGGAGACACGGGTTCGTGCCCTGGTCCGGGAAGATCCCACATGCCGCGGAGCAACTAAGCCCGTGAGCCATGGCCGCTAGGCCTGCGCGTCCGGAGCCTGTGCTCCGCAATGGGAGAGGCCACAACAGTGAGAGGCCCGCATACCGCAAAAAAAAAAAAAAAAATTTTCAGTGATTACATAACCTATATAGTAACTTCATAAAAGTTATTTGCCGGTATCTCCCATTTTACTCTTGGCTATTTGGAGTTAGAACATGCTTTCAAAATCTTACAGTCATAACCGGGTAAACAATCTCAACCATTTATGCTTTTGAAAAAAAAAATGCAAATCTTATTGGAGGGTACATGACCCTAAATGGTTTTATTTAACTCTTCAGGCACACTAAGAATTAAACAGCATGCTTTTGTAAAACATGTAAATGTTGCCTCTAGCTTTGCAGTTATGAGACTCCTAAAAGGCAAACTTCTGGTATTTGATCCTGTGTGTTGCTTTCCAGATTTGAGTGGGTTTTCCAAACCGGAATGTTACTATGCAGCGTAAGCATCTAAAGTTGTTGTTTTTTTGTTTTTTTTTTTTTAAAAAAGGAAATTAAGGAGATGTTTCATTAGAAACATTATTTCATTAGAAGTATTTGAACTGGCAGTTTAGCACACACATTTCTATGAAGATTAATGCTTTTGATTTTGGAATATTTGGTTGAATAGCCAGTGCAACTGAAGTATTGAAGGTTTGGGGGAATATATATAGTAGGACAAAGCAGACGTGATAGAAAGATATAAATTGTATAAAATGCTCAGTCAACACCACATGGAAATTTTAAAGGTAAGAGTTCTTCATAGAACTCAAACACACAGTGTTTGCTTTTGTGTCTTAGAAAAGATGAACCATGCCTTATAATTTAAAAAATTTTAATATAATCTTCTGGAAATCATTTTGCATTTAAGTTCAGAGGTTTTTTTTTTTCTTGTCTGCCGTGTTTTGTTTTGTTTTCCTACCTAAATTTTAACCTTTGAAAGATTTGCTTTTCACGCCACATTATCACCTTTCTATGAGTGGTTACCCTGCTTCCAGGTAAAATGAGACCGGTTTTTGTTCAGTTGGCCTGTTTGCCTAATAACTTTGTAACTGATTTTCTTTATGAATGGGTAAGGAAGAAGTCAACCTAAGGAATTTTAAAAGGATATACTTAATCACACCTACTGTTTGATGTACATTTGGGTGGGGGGTGGAGGGGAGAGATGAAGCCAAAAAGAAGAGCTTCCTTGGAGCCAGCCCATGGGGTGAGGGGGAGGAGGGGATTGCAGGCTCCAAGTGGGGTTATAGCCCCTGAAGGATTCAGAGTGGATAATTACCTACACCGTAGGGCTTGAGGAGGCCTACAAGTCTCTGCTTGCCTAAAAAATCTCTTCCCTGCTGGCAGTCCATTGAAATGTCACTCAGCTGGCCTACTTGCTTCCAATTCCCCACTGTTAGAGGTTCTCTGCAGACAAAGCAGGGGCGCTGCTGCCTAAGGCCCCTGTTCAGTGCCCTTGACCCTGATGCTGGGGATGGGGAGTGCCTTAGAGGTGGGCTGGTCTAACATTCTGGCTGGTAGACACATCATTGAGCCTCTCCCCAGGTGAGGCCAGCCCTCTGCAAGAGTAACTCCCTCATCTCCCGCCATCTCCCACCCCCATGGGGGGAGGTAGCTACCTTTCAGGGCCATCACTGAAAATAAATGGAATCACTCTTTTCATGTGTTTTTGAGACTGCTCTCATTTGCCCTCCTCTCACTCTTTCCCCCTGTTTCAGGCTAAACAATCTTAGTTCTTCCAAGCCTCTGCTTTCAGAAATATTGCTGTTCTGGTCCCCCACCCCACCCCCACCCCAATGACATTTGTTTTGGTTCAGTAAAGGCTTGAGGTTTGAACTCCTCAGTACTTCTTCATATTGGGTCTGACCACTGCAGCATAGGGCTGGTCTGTGGGGCCCCTCATTCTAAGCATTAGAGTTCTATTAACGCAATCATGGGTTTTAAAGTCTTAGTCATTTCTTGGCACGTGGGCTTACAGTTCATTTGGGGCAACTAAAATTCCTGTCTTCCTCCAACAGGTTGGTGTGTGGACCCATCAACTGGTAACATTTCATACTAAGCCATATTAAAACCCCCCTTCTCAATGTTACTTTGTCATTTTTAGCCTTGTGGGGTCATTTTGGACCCAGTGACAGTGTTTTTTATTCTTGCCATTTTCTTGTCCTCTCAGAATTTGGAAGGCAGGCATCTTCATTCTCTTTAAAGTCATTGATTAAAATGCGTGTAGAGGCAGGACTAAGAACAGACTTCCTGAGCCATTCATCAGTACCCTTTGGGTATTTTGGAAGGATCTTGCTTAGACTTTGGAATCAGGTAATAAGAATCCTCGTTTTGCCTTTGGCTTGCAGTGTGACCTTGAGCAATTAACTTCTCAAAGTGTTAATTTCCCCATATATAAAATGATGATACTGGGCTTCCCTGGTGGCGCAGTGGTTGAGAGTCCGCCTGCCGATGCAGGGGACGCGGGTTCGTGCCCCGGTCCGGGAAGATCCCGCATGCCGAGGCGCGGCTGGGCCGGTGAGCCATGGCCGCTGAGCCTGCGCGTCCGGAGCCTGTGCTCCGCAGCGGGAGAGGCCACAAGAGTGAGAGGCCCGCGTACCATAAAAAAAATAAAAATAAAAATAAAATGGTGATACCACCTACTTCATGGAGCGGTTGTCAAGTTTGGAGATCACGTATGTCAGTCATCAAACAGCGCTTGGTACATAGTAGTCGTCAACAAAGATTATTTCTTTTTTTCCGGTGTTTTGGAATCGTAGAGATAAAGTTTAATACTTCATCCATGTGTCTTGGATTAACTGAATCATTATCTCCTCATCAGCTTCACAAGTCTTCTCTTTTCGAGGACTGAGTGACACTTTTGACTATTCCTCCTGTGCTCTAAATTACTGCACATTTGAACTTTAAGCAAAGAGCTAAGGTTGCTTAGTGATGAGTAGTTGACCTTTTACCTAGTCCTCTTTCATTACACTGGATTAATCTATCAGTTGTTAATCTGGAAGGATGGTGACATGTAGGAGGAGACACAGTGGGTGAGAGGGAGGGGTGTGATAGCAGTCTTCAGATAGTTGAAGGACTGCTAGCTAGGGTGGAAGAGGAAGTAGACTTACCTCGTGTATCACAAAGGACAAAATGTGATACAGGTCCACAGTCCTTTATTTATAAAGTTGGAATTGAAAAATACCTGAAAATTGAGTGTTTTGGTAAATTTGGTGGCAAAATCTGACTCTAATTAATGTGAAGTTATTTATAATCTTTATTCCACTAAGTGTGAATATTCAGATGCCTCACTGCAAAAATAAAAACATGTTTGATGATAGAGTACTGCTCTGGACCCCATTGAGGACAGTATATGATATGTAGTACGTGTACCATATTTACTCGTCTAAAATCTGAAAAATTAAGTTATGAAACATATGATCCCAAGGGCTTTAGATAAGAGATAAGATCGTGGGCCTGTACCAGTGGGTATATAGAAATCTCAGAGGGCTTCCCTGGTGGCGCAGTGGTTGAGAGTCCGCCTGCGGATGTAGGGGACACGGGTTCGTGTCCCGGTCTGGGAGGATCCCACATGCCGTGGAGCGGCTGGGCCGTGAGCCATGGCCGCTGAGCCTGCGCGTCCGGAGCCTGTGCTCCGCAAAGGGAGAGGCCACAGCAGTGAGAGGCCCGCGTACCACCAAAAAAAAAAAAAAAAAAGAAATCTCAGAAAGACAGATCCCAGCCTAGTTTAGGGAAGACTTTCTCACATACTTGGCAATAAAGTGGGATTATTTTCCAACGTGATGACATCTCTAACACTGAGATCACTCTTTGGGGTGGGAGGAGGTGGAGAGGTGCCATGCAACCATCTCTTTAAGATGTCGTCAAGGAGTTCATTGAGTAGGAAACTGGACCTATGAAGTCTCTTCCAACCCTACATGCCAGAGTGCAGGCACCTACCGACGGAGAAGCCCGTACTTGCTTTACATTTATTACTTACGTCTCGTGATTACACAGAATGCTATAGTCATTGTAAAGTTTAAATTATAAATAAAAGTTGTGTGATAAACTTCTGTTTCATGAGGTTGATCTGACCAGAGGTCAGAGGTTCTCCAAGTGTGGTCCAAGGGTCAGCAGAATTAGCATCACCTGGGAATTTCTTAGACTAGCATGTTTCTGTTCCCATCCCAGATCTACTGAGAACTCTATAAGGCGAGGTCCTGAAACCTGTGTTCGATTAAGCCCTCCAGGTGATTCTGAGGCATGCTCATTCAGTAAGCAGTACTGAGTACTTGCCATGAAGGAAACACCTAGAGGGGCCCGTGGTGCCTGCAATCTTAGGCTCAGGTTATTCTGTGCCAAGTTACTATTTTGAAAGGGCTGTAAATGAAACTCAAAATACAGAAGGAGAGCAGGGGAAGAGTGAAGGAATTCTAACTGGGACAATGAGAAGAGGCTCCTTGGGAAGAGGGTGCTTTAAGACGGGTGAGACTCTGGGCTACAGATGGAATAGTATTCCTGGCTCAGGAGAAAGAACAGTTCTCTCCCCGCTGGGAAGTCTGTTGTCTCTAGAACGTCAGTGGGGATGTAGCAGTAACAAGGGAGGACTTAAAGCAGTATATCAGCCAGACTGCTGGATTTCATTTTTCACATAGTTTTGGATGTGAAATCAATTCTCTTTGGACCCAGGTGCCTTACCTTATTTATCCTTGTTAAATTTCATCTTGCTCAGATAGAGGCACATCAGTTGAGTCCTGTAATGTTTTGGATTCCTGAATCTCTCAGCTGCATTTGCCTAATTAGATCCTCATCCAGGTCATCAGTAGCCACTTTGAACTTGCATTTGAAATCTCCCTCCAGGTTGACCTAAATCCTAACATCGTGTCAGTGCACTTGCTGAACTACAAAGAAATAACCTTGATTTCTTGTGTGCTTTGCAAAACAAACAAAAAGTCTCTTTGTTTTCTCATCATACCCTATACGGCGCACCACTAGATTTTTTACTGGGAACTTTTTACATTTTAAGCTTTTTCTTATAAGATACGCTTTATACTATATGGTAAGCTGCCCACGGGCAGAATTTTGTCTGATTTTTAGCCTGCCAGAAACTTAAAATTTTTATCGTATTTTCGCAAGGAGCCCATGCCTCATGGAAGCCATGCTGGTGATTAGTAGCATGTACTGGCTTGTGCCAGAATGCTCCCCAAGGCACAGGCTCACGAGCTGGTCTTCTACAGCCTCCTCTCAGACCACTTAGGCAGTTTGCGGGGACTGACTCTGATGCTGTTGCTCAGGAGTTGACAGTGTTTCCACATGTCTTTCTTTTGACCAAAATTCTGTCTAATAACACATGGAGGCGTGTTTCTGTGAGGGCCTCTTGCATAGTCGTGTGGGCATTGCCAAGGCACTTTCGAGTGGTTTACGTTAGAAAAAACGATTTCTATGTGGCACCCCCACCGCCATGTGATAGTGTGATGCTGTTTAAGACCAAAAAAAAAAAATACGTGCACTTATTCATTTTCTTTCTTTGTTGGTCGAGGACAAGCCTAAGCTCCAGGAAGCAACTTGGGAAGGCAGGGAAGAGAACATGTTATTTTCACTTCATAGCAAATTAACTAGAAAGCCTTTTGATGAACTGTAAACAGTTAATAATGTAATCATAGGCTGATAACACTGCATCATAGGACTGTCAGCATAAGAGAGCCTTCTTGTGTCTTTAAGGACCTCATCAACATTATTATCCATGTAGATAGTTATCTGTCAGGGTCTTAACGGCTTCATTTAAAGGGACTCAGATAAGCAGACTTAATAATCGGTTCTGGTCACTTGTGTTACAGGCTGTCATTCCTCTTTTTTTAACCTAAATTCCAGCTGCTGCTCTAAAAGTTCTTGTATGAAGGGAGAGATTTGAAGGACTATTTTAACTCATCCTGAAACTCAAGGGAAGTGAATCAAGTACTTTTTTAAAGTGATCTTGGGACTGATGATGTTATGGAAAAAAGAAATGAAAAATGGAATCACTAGCAACTGCCTCAATGACTGTTCACTCTGTGAATGGCACTGCTACCCGTAATGTGGTTTAAGAGGACAGTGTTTCTCTCCTAAGTTGATACTATTTATTACTGGTAGGTACTTCAGACAGGCTAAGAAAATTGTTCAAAGAATACACAACGTGCTTCCTAGGGTTATACCCTAGTAAGTACCCAATATTGATATCACGTTTTTGTACCTAGGATTTGCAACTAGCTATAACTAACATAAGATAAACTAAGTATATTTCTAACTTTATTAAACAATTTGAATGCCAAGATAAGACCTGAATTAACTGGGAACATTTTGTTGTTGGATAGACTTATGAAGAATGAGGAGAACAACCAAAGATAGTTTTGTTGTTTGTTTTTTTAACATCTTTATTGGAGTATAATTGCTTTACAGTGGTGTGTTAGTTTCTGCTGTGTAGCAGAGTGAATCAGCTATACGTATACATATGTCCCCATATCTACTCCCTCTTGCGTCTCCCTCCCTCCCACCCTATCCCACCCCTCTAGGTGGTCACAAAGCACCGAGCTCATCTCCCTGTGCTATGTGGCTGCTTCCCACTAGCTATCCACCCTACGCTTGGTAGTGTATATATGTCCATGCCACTCTCTCACTTTGTCCCGCTTACCCTTCTCCCTCCCCCCATATCCTCAAGTCCATGTTCTACATCTGCATCTTTATTCCTGTCCTGCCCCTAGGCTCTTCATAACCCCCCCTTTTTTTTTTAGATTCCATATATATTTTTAAGTGGAATACCCAGAGCAGGATTTTTGTCCTGAATCTGGGATTTTCTCAGAACCTGAAAAGTGTTATTTTACTTGGATTGTTCTCTCTCCTTCTGCCTCCTCCATTATTCATGAATGACCATGTTTTTGAGCACAAAGCATTCAACGTTCATGCAATCTATACATGGTTTGAGCTTCTAACTTACTCCTTACCCCAAAAAAAAAAAAAAAAATTATGACTTGAAGCTTAGAGAATCTATGATTCAGAGATATTTTTTCCTCCAAAATTATAATTTTCTTTGGAATTCTAGTGCTCTTGTAATACTAGAGGCAAAGGAAGCATTCTCATTGACCACGGGTTCTTGGGAATGGCAAGGGGTTTTTGTTTTTCTTTCTCTCTCTAGTGAGCTTGTTGGAACTGACCAGAGTTCCATATAATCAGAAAGACTGTGAAGTGGCACAAATCCTGCCAGATGTTCAGAGAAACTTGATTTTCTGAGTTCTTTCTTCTTCCCTTGGGAGCAGCAGGTTTGGTTCTGTCAGGAATCGGAGAAAGAACAAAAACAGGAGAGATGTCCTGATTCAGCGTGGGGGGTGGGACACAGGGAGTGGTGAAGATGGTTCCTAGTGGACGCTCTCTGGGATTTTACCTGGCCTTCTTTTCTGAAGTGAAAGTCGTGCCTGTGACTTAATAGTGTGGGAAGTGTTCATTTATTTTATCTGTGATAGTTATTTGATTGCTACAAACATCCATTTATAATAGGCATTTTTAGGAGTTCTTTTCCTCTTAGTTTTAATCTGTCTTAAGGCAACAACAAAGGAAATCAAATGAGCTAATCCAGACACAGCCTTACTACCCTAATAAATAACTCTTTTCATTATTCATGATCTTTTCTATTTTCTAGTCCTTTCCCATATACTTATGTATTTTTGGCATTTTTGTAATCTTATCTGTTTAGATATTTGTATCCTTTCAATAAGAATGGGTTGCTGTATCTTAACTATATATTTATTTTCTAGTTAAAATGAATATATTTCACAATTTAGAAAAGAACAGTTTAAAGTCAACTTTAAAATAAGATATATCCTTAGGAAACAAATTTGTGGTTACTGAAGGGGACAAATTAGGCATATGGAATTAACCAATACAAACTACATAAAATAGATAAGCAATAAGGATTTACTATATAGCATAGAGAATTACACACAATATCTTGTAATAACCCATAATGGAATATAATCTGCAAAAAAACTGATGCTTTATGCTGTACACCTGAAACTAACACCATATTGTATAAATCAACTATACTTCAATTTTAAAAAATAAAATAAGTAATATCTTTCCAAAGGGCAAAAAAAAAAAGCCCTGACTCCTTACTTTCAGTAATCAATTTATCCTTAAAGAAAAATACATCGTCTTTTTTTTTTTTTTTTTTTCCTTGAGATTTTAATCCCACCTTGCTTTTCTACCAGTGACTGATTTCTTGTCAAGCTTTTACGGATACAGGTTTTTTTAATGACAGCTAAATAATCTTGCTTAGGTTGTAAACGTTGATGTTTAGGAGCTCTTGTTGCAGTTTCATTCATCTTTTTTGTTGTTCTTCTTGAATGCCTAACTTGTCTTTGGAAGGCAAGACTGAAGGTCCTTGTGAAGGTCCTGACTGCTGGACTCCCTCCATTAGTAAGAGGTCCTTTTGTGGGAACTCCACAACAGGTGAAAGTTGTCACTTTTATACTGGGGTTTGCGTGTATATTTCTTTCTGAGAGTACTACTCTCTCTTAAGAACCATACATAATTCATTTGCTGTTTTTTCCCCAGCAATCATATATTACGAAAATATACCCTGCGTGTGTTGCATTAGCAAACCTCCAATGGCTGGAAAGATAAAGAAATAGGACTTGTGGGATTGAAATGTCCAGCACCGGACCCTACGGAGAAGATTCAGGGCCATGGTCAAAAGCCCCATAAAAGAGGACGCAAGGACAGAGACCCAGCCCTTGATCCCATTCTCTTTGCCTGGCCCCGAACAATTTGAGACCTTAAATTCCTGTTTCCCACAGTTCAGCCTTTACTGTCTTGACATGTTATACTCCCTACATGTATAAGTTCTCTGTGACTTCCTTTTCCCCACTGTGTATTTACATTCCTAAAATCTCTGATTCCTGACAGTGGCGAGAATGCTGCATTTTCTGCTTAAGTAATTGAGAAGCAGCTACAGTACCTGCTCTGTAAGTGAGATGTACTGTAGACAAGTTCAGGAGATTGCCAGTTGTCCCTGAGGTAGTTTGATGATGGATGGTTTTCAAATGCATGGAGAGAAGAGAGAACATAAAATTGATGACAACACAGTGGTAATCGTAAATAATTATTTACATCAGTGAACCCCTGTGCTTACTTCTTTCTGCCCCCACTCCCTCCAGCTCTCTTCAGCCTCTCTCTGGAGGGTCACGAGATTCGGCTTCAGCGATTTATAGAGCAGTCATCACGTCCTCAGCATTTCCTTAGGTACACAACTTTATAAATGAAATAAGTAACTTTTAGACGTCTTTCATTCCTTTACTAGTGCCCCAAATTTGGAGGGCTCTTGAGACAACCTAAGGAGTCCTCCTGAAGAATAATCCAAAGAATTGACTTGTCAGATGGGAAGTCCCAGGTGCCATCTCGGGCCTCTTCCAGGTTTCAGCGTGCTCTTCTTTCTGCCTGAGTGCTCCTTCCTCAGGGAAAACTCCTACCGGCTCACATGTCACCTCTCCTGAGACGCTCTTCTTGAGCCCTAGTTGGCCTTAAACACTCCTGTAGAATATTTTTTTTTAATTCATGCCTCACTTACAGCATTTTCCACATTGTATTGAAGGTTATTAATTTACATCCCATTCCTCTCACTAGACTGTGCACAGATTCTTCAGGACAGGGACCGCCTTTACATGATTAGCCCCTAAAATAGAGCCACATATACACAAATCAACGAATGATGAAGTAAGTGAATGGAATGTTCCACTTCATTTTTTTTTTCTAAGGATAAAAAATAAGGAGATGAATATGTTGAGAGACTATTAAATTACAGTCTTGATTAATTATTCCAATTGTCATTTATCCTGACTGATTCTTTTACCCATTTTTCTTTTGTCCCTGTCACACCTATATCAAAAGGCACAAAAGGGTCAAATTCAGACTAATCAGTTTTAAGTCCTGATTAGATGAAACAATTTGATGGGGAAAGTTGACATAATTGACTAAAAAAACTGCTGAACATTTACTAAAAATATCCATGATATCTGTTTTCATTATTATCAGAAATCTAGAATTGGCTTTTTTATGCATGTGTATGTGAAAGTTTTTGCAATTTAAGGGACTTATAATTGGAGCTTTAAGTTCTTAGTGGAAGAAGAGCATTTCAGAACATAATTAAGAGCACAGGACTCTGGAATAGGACCATTTCCAGAAACAAACAACAGGAAACTACCCCACTCCAGTAAAGTTGTCTCATGTCCATCTAAGAACTTAAATATTAAGAACTGGAGATTTTGGGTAGTTTGGGGGATTTTGGTGGTAAAAGATATGATTAGTGTTCACACTGTTACAATTAGTAACTTTTTGAACTTAGAGTTCTAAATGATACAACATAATACATTTAGGATTACCCCCGTATGAGTATAATAGTGGGTTTAATCAGCATTTATAGATTACATTGAATTGAAGTCTCAGGCAAGCCTTGACCTCTCTTCTCTGGTGGGAAGACTGTACATTCACACTACTGTGCTTAAAGCATCTGTTGAGGGTTAGCTGTTTCCAAAGTCTGATTACTGAAGTATCTTTCAAACTCACGTGCTTTAAAAATGTATTTTAAAAAAGATTCTAAGGTAGTGTTACGCAGCAAACAAATGATTTTTCTGGGAGACCTCAAAGTTGCAAAATCCCACTAATAACATATAAGCTATCAATAATATATACATTATCTGCTGGACTTTCACAGATTTTTACTAGTGCATCAAGTAAATTCTAAAACACTAAACATTTCATCTGTAGCAGTGGGAAATTTAAAAACCGATAGTGGGATATATTTAAAAGAGCTGGAATCCTACCACTGTAAGTAATATTGATATAATAATGACTGAATTATATTGAATTAGTAAGTGCAATGAATACTAGTAAGCTCAGTGCATTAGTCCAGAGAAAAATAATTGCTAGTCTATAATGGGAAAAGATGTTGGTAAGTTAAAATTCTAAGTTGGAAGGAGATAAATTCTATATGATTAGCCTTTCAGCAGAGAATTCATTTCAGATTTAATGAATCAAAAATAATGTTTCTCCCACAGCTTGGTACCAATATTGCTACATTAAAATATATGAAACAATTCTGGTGATACCTAAAAGGAAGTGTTAGAAAAGCTAAGCTTTAATCCTTGGTCCAAGATGAACTTTGGACAGATTACTTGCAGATAAAAGAGTGCGGAAATCCAAAAACACTCTGAAATCTGAAAGTGTTTTCATAAGTTAATTGGTCACCAGAGCTGACCAAAATTGATGTGAGACTTTTTATAGCCTAAATCTAACCCACTTAGTGTGACTCTTGTTGAATTTTGCTGAAGGAATGTTCATCTAACTGATTAAGGTGTGTTGCCCCTGACTCTGCTGGGGGTATTACATATTATACAGTCTACATCTTGTGTTACTTTACATACATTTGAAAATTCTGAAAACTGAAAAACACGTCCCCTTGGGTCTCACGTAACATGTACGTTGTAGACCAGAACCTTAGTTATTTCATGTAAATTAGATTGATAGTACCATACCATTTTGCAAGAGAAAAGTTTTCGATGTCAGACAGATGTGGATTTAAATCTGCCTTTGCCTTTTACTGTGAGACCAGGGACAGGTTGTTTAACCTCTGAAAGAATAATTCTTAGATTATAGGGTTATTTGTTTTGAAAGTTTCTAAAATACCATGTTTGATAGGTGATAAGTCAAAATACTCCCTAAGTAGTAGCTTTGATTATTAACTTTAGATTTAAAATTGGCAACAGGCATCTTGAAAATTGATGTGGTCTTCTAATTCTGGCATCATGGTAAATGAGATACTCTCACCAACCCTTCTGCTGAAATGAGCCAAAATTATGGAGATCTATTTTACTTACACACACACTCATATATGCACATTAATGATGCATACACAAACATTCATACACATACCCAATCTATAGAAAACTTACTGTCAAAATATACATTTTGAATGCATCTGTCAGCTAACTAGAAAGTAAGGGATACTCAGAGGCCAAACAACAAGTAAAAGTAGGAACCCAGTGATGTAAATGGCCCACAGAAGCTGGCTTTTGTTGAATGTAGTGAATCAAGCTTCAGTTTACATCTTGCAGAGTACACAGGAAAAAAAAGTAGATAGAGTCTAATAAAAGAAAAACACCAATCCCAGCAGAAAGCTGGATGCCAAAAGCTGTATCTTCAGTATAAAGGTAAACTAGCAATAAACCCACCTTCCCAGGAAAATGCAAGGAAAATTTCTTGTCTCAAATATTGGCACTGACTAGAAGGTTGGAAAAATACTCTCATGAGAATTGTAAACACACCTGGCTTTCACTGACGTTTGCGACCCAAGTTCACATTACCCAGGTGGACTAAAGACCTCAAACTGAGAATTTTCTTTAAAGGAATCCTAGTTTGGTAATGTTTCTCAGTACATAGCAGAAGCAGAGACAAGTTCCCTCTGGAAGTCCTACCTTTAAAATAGGTCTCAAAGAATTTCCATAGATAAACTTACAAGAAATAGTAAAGAAAAAAAGAAAGAAAGAAAGTCACAGCACACAAGAAAACATGGCCCCACACTCAACGGATTCAGTTGAGTCAAACACCAGAGTCTTTAAATCAGTGTTGTCATACGTATTATCCAATATGGTAGTCATAATGTATGTGGCTCTTGAGCACTTAACTAGTACATCTGAGAAACTGAATTTTTAATTTAGGTAGCCATATAGCTTGTGACTACTGTATGGGACAGTACAGCTTTAGAAAGTAGAATTATTATACACTTACTTTAATATGCTTAAGAAATAGAAAAGGGAATTGAAAAATATGAGTAAAGATCAAGAGACTATAGAAATATGATGATACAGTTTTAAGAAAGAAACAGAAGTTTTAGAAAGGAAAAAATTGAGTATTTAAAGCTAAAAACTAAAATGGATGGGTTTAAGAGCAGATTGGACTTTGCTGAAGGGAGAATTAATGAAATGGAAGTGAGATCTGAAGAAATTTTCCAGAATCCATATGGAGAGACCAAACAAAAAAGGAAAATTATGAAAGTTAAGGTAAAAGGTATTACATGCAAAGACCAACCCAGAATAAGCTGATAGAACTATGATAATATCAGACAAAGGAAAATAAAATGCTAAACTGTCATGCTTATAATAATACAACTTCCAAATCTATAAAGGAAAAATTAACAGAAACATAAGGAAATATGGACAAATCTACATTCCAGTAAGGAATTTCAGCATATCTCAATAATTGATAAATCAGCAGATGTTCCTCCTCCTCCTCAAGATAATTAAGCTATAAAATATTTGAACAAGACAAGCTTGATCAAATGGATTATGTGGATTGCTGTATCCAGCTGCTTTGGGATATAAAATATTAGGCCAGGAATCAAGTGTTACCAAACTTCAAAGGATTAGTTATTATACAACTGTATTCTCTTATCATAAAGCTATTAAGCTATTAATTTAGAAGAAAACCAGAAAAACTTTTTTTATTAATAAGGAGAACTCTTCTAAATGCCTCAAAGGTCAAAGAAGATATTTAGGACTGAATGGTAATTAAAAGTTGGCATATCAAATCAGTGGTATGCAGCCAAAGTGATACTTAGAGGGAAATTTATAGCCTTAAATGCTCATAAGAGCAAAACAGGAAATATTAAAGGTGTGGTGAATATATAATGAATCAAAAAAAATGATTGAGGCATGAGGGGTGATTGCAGCACACTGCAGGCCAGGGACTATCCTCCTTTGCTGCTAGCAGTCACTCATGACTCTGAGAAATCAGTCTTTCAAAGACTTGGCCAGAAAATGTTGTCCAAGTTATTGGGAACAGCTGGTCCAGAGGGCAAGAAAAGGAAAGTGGTTACGCTGTAGTACTCAAAATACAAGGGCATGCTTGGCTTGTGCTTTGGTATCTCTATTCTTCACTCAGAGCAAAAATAAAACCAACTTCCTTAGTTGAGTGGATCAGTATCAGCAGGTTTGGTTTAGTTAGATAGGTTCTCAAAGTGTAGTCTCTGAACCCCTGGATCCCTGAGACACTTTTGAGGGGGTCCATGAGATCAAAACTGTTTTCATGATAACATATAATATTGTCCTTTCTTATCTTTTTTTTTTTTTTTTTTTTGCTGTTTCACTGTGTTAACATTTGCACTAGTGGTATGAAAGTAACAATGAGTAAAACTGGTGGCAACAGCACAGATCAAGGCAGTAGCACCAACTCTTAATAGTGACTATATTCTTTTCTATCATGAATTCAATTAAAAAATGCTGGTGCCTCTTGATAGAACAGTAAAAGTTATTTTATTAAACCTAAACCCTTTGAGTCTTTTTTTTTTTTAATATATTCTGGTGATGAATGAGAAGTACACATAAGAAGGTACTTTTGGTGTGTAGTGAAGTACAATGGCTGTCTCAAGAAAACACCTGTGTGATTGAGTTTTTACTTTACAGAATGATTGATGATCAAATATGGCTATTTAGACTTGGCTATTTGGTAGACCAGCGGTCCCCAACCTTTTTGGCACCAGGGGCCAGTTTCGTGGAAGACAGTTTTCCACGGACTGGCGGGGAGGGGGTGGGGATGGTTCAGGCAGTAATGCGAGCAATGGGGAGTGATGGGGAGTGCCAGGTGAAGCTTTGCACACTTGCCTGCTGCTTCCTCCTGCTGTGTGGCTGGTTCTTAACAGGCCATGGACCGGTACCAGTTCACGGCCCGCAGGTTGGGGACCCCTGTGGTAGACCTTTTATGAGAACTAAGCCTGTCACTTCAAGGAAAACAATTATATTTGTTACCAATGATAAAACTCAGACTTTCAAGCAAAACTTAGAATTTTGGAAGTCTTGTATCCCTCTCCATAAGCTTGAAGCCTGTATCCTTAAAGACTCTTCTAATAAGCTCATTGGGGGTATTGACAAATGTGATTTTGATATTGTATAATGAACTGTATCAATATTTGCAAGATCTGCAATAACTCAGGAAACCAACATATTCAAAATGATCAGTATTTATTACAAAATCATACATGGATGAAAGATCCATTCAATGTAGACTAATGGATTTTGATGTGACAGGGTAGGAAAAGTTCACTGGTATGGTTTCAAATTTCATTTTGCACCTAACCTTTAAGAAACCATCATTTGTCCAATGCTCCATGTATAAGGAGAATATTCAAAATTATCTATAAAGGCTATTAGAATAATTCTCTTTTCCAACTACATATCTGTGTGAGGCCAGATTTTCTACATATATTTTAACCAAAACAACATATCACCACAGATTTTGTGCTGAAGCAGGTATGAAAATGCAGCTGTTTTCTATTAAGCCAGATGTTAAAGGGATTTTCAAAAATGTAAAACAGTACCACTTATTTTCCATAAAAATATCATTTATAGTCACATGTAATGAATTTATTACTATTGTTTTTAATAAATAAGTAAATACTTTTAAATGTTCTCAGTTTTAATTTCTGTGTGGTAAATATTGGTAGATATAATCCACATAAACAAAAGCTGTTTGGGGTCCTCAATAATTTTTACGAGTAAAAGGCTCCTAAAACCAAAAAGTTTGAGAAATACTAGTTTAGTGAGTCAGACTTTTAAGCTTTTTCATGGGAAAGATTTTAGGCTGCCAAATGCACCGATACATACAAGGGGTGTTTTTGGTTTTTTGTAATAAAGGCTGTTATTGATGAACCACACCATTCAAAATAATCCCAAATAGGCCATATTGGCAAGACCTAAGACATTTTATTGAGTGTTTTGAGCTATTTTTTTTTGCATTTTTTAAGTGTGGGTAATTCTCACTATCATTTTGTACATGACTGTAATATTATTAAATGACATTTTGAACCCCATAACTCTGAAGCCTATTATGTATTTAAAGTAGGCTCAGAAATTTCTTGAGTGAAAATTTATGAGAATCTATCATGTCCTTTCTTACTTAAAATATACTTTCAGTGTGTTCACTCAAAGATCAAGAATAGAAATGATCTTTTCTAAATGAAAGTAAAAAAGAAGATTTCCTCATTTAACAGAAAACAAAAACAAATGATTCCGAACCCAAAGACTTGCTCTTTTCCTCAGCACACGGTTTTCGGGAACCTGGTGTTTGAGCTTCCATCCTGAATGTGGGAGTTGGCCTTCACCTCTACAGATAGGGCTGTGATCACAACCTTTCCTCTTGGCCTTTAGACCTCAGAATTCCACAAGCACAGTTAAGAGAGATGAGAGTGAGAAAGAACAATCATCTTGCCATGTATCCATATGATATTCTAGAAAATGAAAAAAATATCAAGACTGAGAATCCCACCTTCCTGCAGAATTTGCGTCTGTAGTCTACATAGCTGATCTAATGAGAAGGCAAAGAAATTGAATAAAATCCTCCTTTTTAAATTTTATTTTTATGTTTCTTTCTTTGGTGTAAATTATTTGAATCTATTTGATCACAGACCACATGCGGTGAAGTACAGCTCCCTCACAATGGAGCATAGCTGTCATATACGCACACCAAAAATGCATGTTTGGAAGAAAAATAGTTGTAAAGTTTTTGCTTCAACCAACAAGAAGCTCAAGAACAGATTTGACCATAACAACAAATGTATGTAAAACAAAATTCAGAAAACAGGTTGGGTGGATGTTGTGTTATACTGTCTCATTAAAGAAATGAGTCAAGATTGATCAAATTAACGGCACACAGATTCAGCACATTTACCCACTAAACCAGGTGGAAGTGGCTGTCCATCTCCTGCCACAGCTGTTTGTTTAAATTGCTCACATGGGTCATTCTGAGAAGAGACTCTGCCTTTAAAAAACTAAGTAAACAAACTATTTGAAATCTTTGTCTTCTACCTGATAATCATCTAAGAGAAGCATGGTGATTATGTACTTGGGACAGTCCCTGGCCTGAGGCCTTTCCAAACCTGAAGTGGCCTAGGAGAAATTTAGAAGAAACTGTCTTTGTATTTGTCATTCATTGGAGACAAAGTGTTTTATCAAGTCTGTCACCTTCTTTGCTAGTTCAGCTATATCACTGCAGCTGGTAGTTCACATTTAGCCTAAACTTTACAGTCAGGCTGTTACCAGAACCGTCATATGAAATATATGGAAGTTGACTGCCAGCAAATTGATCTGTTGAATATTTTTATGTCACTGTTTAGCAAATGCAGAAAGATGGATTTGTAAAAAGATGACTAGAGAGATGAAAGCATGGATTCTTTGCCAACTTCTAAATTAACAGTGAGTACTAATAAGCTCATCTTTAAAAAAAACAATGCAATGGAAATAAAAATAATCACTCTTACAGTGTGCTTGGAGGGAGCCCGTACTGTGGTGTCAGCTCTGGATTTGACTCCTACCTCTACTGTGAACCCGCTGTGGGATCTTAGGGAACTCATTTCATCTTTCCAAGACTCATCACTCCTCCCTCCTAAAATGGGGATAATTATACAATCTCACAGGGTTGTCGTTGGGATTAAACATTTGTTTATTAGCACAGTACTTGGTACAAAGTAAATGCTCCAAATAGTAGTAATAGTAACTGTGGCTGTTATCCTTGCTAATACTAAGCTGTATTTCTCAAGTACTAATTAAGTCCTGTTATCTTCCAGAGCCTTGGTTCTCTTATCTCTAAAATGTGGGGTTGGTAGGTGAGCTCTAAGTAATTCTTCCAGCTGGACATTTGAGTCTGGTTCAGGAGGTTGGCTCGCTGCCCAGTGGAGGGTCCTTCACTCTCCCCTCCCCCGCCCCATCTTACTTCCCTCCCCCCAGCAGCCCTGGCCAGTTAGCTCCCAGCAGGAGGTTGCTAGATCAAAGCCCTGGGAAAGGTCAGGCATTCCTGGCACCCTGATACTCAGCTGGCTATAATAGCTGCCCTTCCCTAGTCTAGTAATGCAGAAGCTCCAGCCTCTCTACATGGCGAAGCTTTTCTGGAAGCCACTTTCTGAGCATCAAGGCTCAACTGAGCTGGGGAGAAACAAAAGGGAGAATTCTTGTACGGAGGTCACCATCAAAAAGCTTTAATTGTTATGTTTCTGTTTTCTTTTGGGATATATAAAAGGTGAGACTAGGACGGAGGGTAGAGGTCAAGTCTTGTCGAAGATGTTAAAAGTGGTAAATTATGGCACAAATAGTACCGCCATTAAAACATGGTGTCATAAAACATAATCGATAAGGGGATATATTCACAATGTATTCAGTAAAAAACCAGATTACAGAACCAGCATCACAGTTCTGTTTTTTAAATTAATGTATGTGTGTGAAACTAATAGAGAAAAAGGATTGGAAAGAAGTTTATATCTGTTGAAGTGTTTTTTTTCTGGGTGGCAATATCAGGTAGTTTTTGTTAACTGTTATTTGGATTTTCTAAATGTTTTACATGAGTTGAGAATTCTAGTAAGGAGAAACAAAAGCTGATTTTTTTTTTTTTTTTAAGAAAGAAACCAAAGGGTCTTTCAGACAAAAAGGTTAAGCTTTCAGAGAAAAGAGGATGTGTGAATGTGAATTGTGTGCGACAGTGCCTGGAAGCGATGTGTCGTCACCCTGGGAGGCTTGTGGCCTTGAAGCCGTGGAAGGAGCCGGTCCCAAACGACTTGTGCACGTCGCATGTTCAGCACTGTTCTCAGTGCTCTGGGTCTGTTAACTTCGCGGAGGAGAGCCTGTTTTCTGTACCTTATGGGAAACCAGGGCACAGGGAGGTTAACGCAGCCAGGCTCGCACAGCCATGAGTAGGAGAACGGAGACCCAGACCCAGAACCAGTGTCCCGGGTTGCCTTGAGCTCTGACAGCACTCCTGGCAAGCTATTTCCAAGGTGGATTTTGTACGTGTAGCCATGGCAAGGTGAACTGGGGTGCCGTGGCCAAATGCAGTTACAAGTGGATGCAAAGGGCTGCTTGGACCCTTTCTCTTAACCTGTTGATTCTCTGTCCTGTTAGCCGAGTCCAGCCCGTGGTCCTCCGATCTCGTCACTGTTTGGACCCCAGTCCTAATCCCACACAACAGCCTCGGCTACCGAGGCCTACTATTTATTTTACCTGAGGCTCAAAAATCTTACCTGGGTGTGAGCGTATCAGTGAGTCGATAGCTTCACTCAAAATTAAAACCACCATTTCTTTTCCTTCTGTCATAGTCAGTGGCTTCAATTCTCTCCCTATAAAAATAACTCTTCCATAACTGCTTCTCATAGAGGGAGGGAAAGCAAGGTGAGAAAGGGTACCCTGGCCTGAGGGCTTCAAACCACAGGTGTGGTGGTTTGAAGCCATCTCTCTGTGTGTTACAGGCAGACCTCTTAACCTCTCTGGGCCTCAGTTTCCTCATTGGAAAAGTTCAAGGACAGGATTAAATGAATTTCAAGGTCTCTCTGCTCTGATTCTTTGAAAGAGTTTCCGAGCAGTCTTTCAACATTTTCTGTTACATATTGTTTTTTTCTAGCATATTCCAGAAGCAGAAAGAGGTTGGAGTCTTACTGTATATTTCTACAACAGCCGCAAAACTCTTTTCCTTCCTTTAACCTCGCCAGGTCTGATAAGTACCTCAGCTGTGTCCTATTGTTTTGATGGCAGTTTTCTTACTGTAGCATCAGTTACTAATTTATTTTTGATGGAGAGCTTGGAGTTAGCAATTTTGGGGTTATTAGCAAAATTGTTTCTAGATAGACCATTATCTCTCAAAGTGAACCGCTTTAAAATAGGTTTTAAATAGAAATTTTCTCAAGGTTATAAAGCAGAGGAATGACCTGGGCTCACCATAGGCACTGAGAGAGGAGGCAGCTTCCCAGCGTTATACCAAATTATATCTAACTTCTCTTCATCAGGTCTTTGTACAGTTTCTACTTACTCCCCTTCTCACCCTCAGGTTGCCTCATATGTTAAGCTGTGCTGCCTTGTTGGTCTGATTTATTTGGACAGCTCATTTTCAACATATAAAGCTGGGTATTTGCACGGCCAGGAGAGAATTTTCTGTCTTCAACAGAGGAGAATATATCAGTTATACCAGTGTATATATAAAGGGAAGGGGACCTTTAGTTGACGGCTTATAATCTAAAGTGGATAATAAATCAGTTGCTTTAAATGCAGCCTCTTGGGCGTAGGTTGTCCGTAGCAGGCCAGAGGGAACCCCGTTCAAATGCCTTTCTCGGGCTTCCCTGGTGGCACAGTGGTTGAGAGTCCGCCTGCCGATGCAGGAGACACGGGTTCGTGCCCTGGTCCGGGAGGATCCCACATGCCGCGGAGCGACTGAGCCCGTGAGCCATGGCCGCTGAGCCTGTGCGTCCGGAGCCTGTGCTCCGCAACGGGAGAGGCCACAACAGTGAGAGGCCCGCATACCGCAAAAAAAAAAAAAAAAAAAAATGCCTTTCTCCCACATCCCTTTCTCCCCAGGCAGGCAGCCCCCGCCGTCACCATGCCCAGGGCTGCTGCCTGGGGTAAAACAGTCCTGGGCCGCTGAGGGGCAGTGTTCACAGAGGAAGCTGACACTTCCACTGATAAGGACAAAATGATGTGTCACGTATGACATGTGCCTCTTGACAGTGGTCCTAACTGCTCTCTCTAAACCCTTTACCAGGGCACAGGGTGTTTTCCTTGCCCTGTAGCAGCTGCTCCTTCCTATTCAGTGTCTCTCCCTAAACAGCATAATCTCTTATCTTCAGCTCATGGAGTCTGTCTGCTCATATGCACCAAAATTGTCTCCACATTTCCTAGAGACCACTTGTCTTCATATTAATTTGAGCTATCTCCCCTAACTGTGTACCTTTTCACCTCTGTGCTTATGGGACACCTCATTTTAACCTTTCCCCTTTAACACAGGACCTTTGGAATGGTAGGGGTGATGAAAACTTACTTTCTGCAAAAACCATTTTCTGGAACGGCCCAGTTTAGATTTCTTAATTATCCTGCTGTATCGAAACAACAGTGATGACGATGGTGATACCACTGTTTGTATGGCTTTTTTTTTATGTCTGTCGTTCAGGCAAACTTGTTCCTCCTCCCTGCTTGTCCTTATACATTCCTTTACTTGACTGAAAATATTTTTAAGGTTGGTTCTTCTACCAAATAAGTTAACTCTAAAGGAGAAAGAAAATCTCTGAAGAACAGTTTTCCTTGATGTTTCTTGTTTTTGTTTGAATGCTAAATACCCTGGACAAGTTTGAATACTTGGCAACTGTTGGCTTGAATATGCTGAATTTCTACAATGAAAAAATGGATTTTTGAAAACTTTTAATAAAATAGGTTAAGAAGTTTTGAGTACTTAAAACTTCCCGAAGTTTCCCTAACCTACTTGCCTTTTAAGACAAAAATAGAAGGAAGCCCAGATTGCTTGGAACTCTTCTGTTGCCTTTCTTTTATTCTTTGTCTTCACACAGTGGTTTTTAAATGTGCTTTGTGTCCAGAGCTAAATCTTTCACAGCTGAAAGCAGAACAAACCAACTTTCAACTTGAATCTGCCTTGTCTTTTATTCAAAATGCTTATTCTGAGCGGTAGCGACAACGGGTGGCCCAAGGGCAGAAGTAGCCACTGGCTGCTCTCTCCTGCCCACGTCCCCCTCCTCGCCCGGTGCACATTCCTGCTGCGTGTTCAGGGCCCCAGCCTCCCCACCCCGCGCTTGCTGTTGCGCCTCGGCCCTTCCTCCCATTTTCAAGAGCGCCAGGGGAGTCTTGTTGAGTTCTTCGAAGAGCAGATTGGTGGATGTGTCTTCTCTGTTTTGGTATTTTTGACAGCATGAGGTGCAGACTTGGCTTAAGGTGCCTGTGATCTGCGGCAAAAACAGGATGTTTTAGGTGAGCCTGACTGTGCAGGCGGTAGGCTTGTGGCAGGGTGGGTGCTCCCTGACTTCGGCCCCCACTTCCCCTTCCACACCCACAGCCGTTCTTCCGTCTCTTTGTGTGCAGGTTAGTTTCAGGACTTGTCAAGGGACAGTCACTCAGTTGGCGCTCCCCAGGTCCCCCCGTTACACTCGGGGGCGGGGTGGACCCCTCCCAGCTGCCTCCTTTCTGTCTTCATCAGAAAGTTGCTGTCCCATGCACGCCCTCTGATTTCCAAATGAAAAGTTAGGGGTTGGTGGATTTACTGGCTTAGTGTATTTCTTCCTCACTTTGATCATGTATGACCTTAAACAGAGAGAATGGTTTCCATCAGCATTGTTAATTAAACACTTGGCATGTTTTTCACTTCGGTAACATCTCACCTTTGCAGAGCAGTCTCCAGCTTACAGCTTGTGGACTCATGACAGCGCCCAGCTTCCATTCCTGGGCCCCTGCCTCTTCTAGTGGTGTTTTCACTCCACCAGGGCAGTTTCTGACAGTGCTTTTTTTTTTTTTTTTTTTTGCGATACGCGGGCCTCTCACTGTTGTGGCCTCTCCCGTTGCGGAGCACAGGCTCCGGACGCGCAGGCTCAGCGGCCATGGCTCACGGGCCCAGCCGCGGATGGGATCTTCCCGGACCGGGGCACGAACCCGCGTCCCCTGCATCGGCAGGCGGACTCTCAACCACTGCGCCACCAGGGAAGCCCTGACAGTGCTTTTTTTGACTTTGCCTAATGGTGTACTTTTGGGATCCCTGGGGGACGTCTTAGGGACAGATAACACCTTTACTATGTGGAGGTAGACCTTGGCTTGATTCTGCCTTCTCTGAGAGGGCTGTATCTGTAAAAGAGTTCGGGTTTAAAATGAGGCACATGTACTAATCACATTCCTGTTAAGCCATCTGTACTAGGTATGAGTCACGTTTGGTTACTGTGCAGCAGATGTTGAGTTATTTTTACATTATACTTATTTAACAAATATATATGTACGTCGTTATTATGAGCCAGGAACTGATCCAGAAGTTTGACTAATAGTAGCTCACTTAATCCTTAACAACCCTGTGAACTAGGTACTGCTATCATGGGTAAGAAGGTACGGTGCCGGGCTTCCCTGGTGGCGCAGTGGTTGAGAGTCCGCCTGCCGATGCAGGGGACACGGGTTCGTGCCCCGGTCCGGGAGGATCCCACGTGCCGCGGAGCGGTAAGCATAGAACCTAAATTCGTCCGCCGCTCTTTGACATGCCAGGACCTTTCTTGCTCATCTTGTCTTTCTCTAGCTCATTCTTTTTTAACTCTCCCTCTTATTAAGTGGTGGAGATAAATGTCAGAATCAGGACTGGGAATTTATATGGTAGCTGCAAAAGGTAAAGAATCTCTTTTTTGTAGCCATCTCTTGTTTTTTCCTTCCTGTCTTCCGGTCAGGCAGGAGTTTGTGGGGACTCTATAGCATGGCCTGGTTGTTGAAAGGTGACTTAGCCAACAATGCAGTTCATTAGCTGGGTCCCCAGGTACACTCAGCAGGTGGTGCTTTCAAAAAATAGCTATAGGCCAGTGTGCTGGGAATCAAGATAAAAACACAGCTCTTGTGAAGTCATCAAAGCTTTAGCTACATTCGGAAACAACAATGGGAATGGAAAGAAAGTAGAGTTGAGTCTGCAGGGGTGTATCTCACAGATGGGCATCCTTCATTTACCTTCGTAGGCAGTCTTCTCAGATCATCAACACGAATGATCTTTTCTTCTTCCTTTTGTGACTCGTGTGTTCTTTGGTGTATCCTATGGAAATACTGGGTGAGGGGGAGGTAAGTTGTTGATTAGCCCTATATTCTGCTTGAGAAGAACTTAGAGGAAATTTGCCCAGTTTTTAGGAAATTCAGCATACAGAAAGAAGATCCATCTTCCTTCCAATTTAATAAATGCTCAATACGGACAGGTTTCAGAGACCTTATGGTTGTAGGACCCATCCAAGTTTTCAAATAACATGAAGGATTGCTGTGTACTACTGAAGAGCTACTAAGGGCTGTGAATTCTCTCTACATTTTCCTTAATCCTTTTCATAACACTAACATCGAGTGTTAACATTAACACTGATGTTGGATGTTAACATCTCCATTTTACAATGGAGGAAACAGAGAGGTGTATTTAGACAAGGATTACCAATGGTGCAGAGTCAAGATTTAAACCCAGATCTGTCAGCTTCGCACCACACCAGGAGACCTGCATGGAGAGCCCATGCGAGGGGAGGGGCATAGATTAGCTGGAATGATTTCCTGAGAGAAGTGGAGAGGGGGGAGCATTCTTGGGAGGGTGAAGAAATAAAGAACGCTCTTGTGTCTGTTTCCTTATTGAAAATAACCCCCTTTGTGGGTTGTTTTCTTTTTTTAAAATTAAATGCCAGTAACACAAGTGTCAATCTCAAAGACAGTTATAACCATCCTATTAGGAACCTTCTAGGCAACAGACAAATGGCTGTATCACCAGGGGCAGATTGAAGCTACTACGTTGTAGAGATAGTAAATACCCATACTGTATGATGCTTGTGAGAAATTCTGACTTCAGAAAAATGAGTATAAAATATGAAAACGTGTTAATTTTAGAGAGTGAAAACATGTCCCATAAGGAAATGATTATAACACTTAGTGACCCCTGTTACTGTACTCCAAGTAATCAGACAGAAAAATTTAACAATTACATACTGTTTGGAGGATGTTAATTTTCTACCCGGAAAACTGTTCAGCCAACATTATTACCACCTGCCTTTCTTCCCCATCTCCCCTCCCCACCGGAGGCGACTCGCCCTTGCTGGATATAAACAATTGAAGGGAAAAGCAGTTCTGATACAAATCCCATTACTTTCCCTTTCACACCCCTCCCCCAGTAGACTTTAAAAGTGATAATTGCTTGAAATACCGGGAGAAGGCAATTTGTACCGTATTGTAAAGCTCCGGTGAACTTCAAACACATCTGCGTTCTGTAACTGGTGACTTGTTTTTAATTACGGGGCTGGGCAGATGGGTATTTCTGTGGACCTGCTGTTCCCGCCCTCCACCCCGACCCCAAGAGCTTGGGACTTGATGGAAAATAACTTGTCTGGATTTTTAAGAATCTGTGTGAATACAGCGGGAGGCCCTAGTTGAGAACCTCAGGGAATGTCTTTTGGATTCAGGACCCTGAATGTTTTGCCTTCTGTTTTCTAGTTTAAAATTTACATTAGACAGGAGTAGTCATATCTAGTGCTCATTGGCCACCATTCCAGGCACTTCACATACATTTATTTTTGTTCAGCATTGACATAGTACTTAACCGTGAGCCAGGGACTGTTCTAAGGGGCTTGCAGATATTAACACATGTATTCCTCATGCAGTCCTTCAGGAAGGCTCCTGCTCTTGTTCCCCACTTTCCATGTGAAGAAACTGGGCACATGGAGATGGAGTGACTTGCCAAAGATCATCCAGCTGTTAAGGGGCAAAAGTGACATTCAAACCCAGGCAGTCTGGCTCCAGAGTCCACAGCTCAGCCCCTTTACTATACTGGAAGGCAGCTTGTTCCTCTTCTTTCTCAGAGGCATTTCTAGATGACAGCCTCCAGCAGGGGAACAGCATTTAACTTTCGTCTGTTAGTCATTGAAACAGATTGAGCCCCGAGAAAGCGCTCAGGCTAAAAAACACTAAGGAGGAATAGTTGATGGCCATACAGGGAGTGGATTTCTCTTCTTTCTTCCAGTTTTAAACAGTTCTTCCACACAGGTGCTAACTCAAATATGCGTAAAGATGGCATGCCCACAGCAGATAAGTAGCTTCTAGCAGGTTTAACAAATTATCCTTTGTCTGCCAAGCTCCTTTGTTATCAAAACTACATCCCTAGGTAGAAATGTAAGTTTTTACACATCAAAGTTTGCATGCTAAGCTGGGGACAGGAGGGACCTATTGAATTTCATACTTGGTCTGGATCCAATCCTATATTCCTGGTTCACAGAGAATGAAAAACACACATAAGTCACCCCTAATTACTAGTAAGATCTTTGCTCCAGATCCTTTTAATGTAATTAAGAGGGTTAATAGGGGTAGGAGTGTGAGAGAGGAGAGAGAAACTTGCAGCTCAACAGGAAGGACTAGTTTGCTTGTTTTCTGTTTGTTTTTAAACCTCATATTTAACAGTTAATCCTAACCTCGTGCAAGTGTGCCTTATAAATAAATTGAGAAGGTAGTGATTTGTACGGGTTTCACGGCTGATCCTGTTTACCTCATGGGAAAGATCTGGTAAGATGAGGTGGGAGGCCTTTCTCCTGACCATGTGATTGCTCTTATTTTGGTGGAACCGTTCCCAGTGCTGAGGCTGTGAGACATCCCCCGTGCTGTAATACGAGTTACTGTACACATTCAGAAGGCAGATACCAGTTGTTGTGCGTGTTGTTGCCTTAATTTGGGTAGGAAAAACCGAGCCCAGTAAAACATGAGTGCAGCACCTCTTAACCAGATAAGGTTGCAAGGAGAAAAGGGTGTACTACGAGTGAGTCAAATCTAGAAGAAGTCGAAAGTAAGATAGAGGTGATGTGACAAACCGATCGATCGCAGATAAGACGATCAACAGATCTTTTCACTACCAGCACGCTGTTTGGCTTGTTGCACAACTGTCATCTCTGGCAAAGCGCCTGAAGGTCGATGTGGAACAACTGAGCCATTTTGGAGAGGAAACGTCAAAGTTGAAGCGCACTATTGTAAAGTCACGCATCCAGGTTGAGGTCCCTGCAGCTGTACACTTTGCAGAGTGATTGAATAGATAGATGACTGCGTCTCGTCGATACTTCCGCCTCTGTCTCGAGTTCCGTGCAGTTGAATTTCCCTTCATGGCTCTCTGTCTCACCCCGTCCCCGCCCAGGGAGCTGTCCCTTCCTAGCCGGCTTCGTGCTGTATGTGGATGTCTGGCTCCGGGTCCTCAGGGTGGTGCTGTCTGAGGGTATCCTGGCTCCCGTTTATGAGACCTTCATGCGGTAGCTGTCCGCACGAGTTTGTGTGCCTGTATGAGGTTTTCTATATCTTGTTCTTTCTCCTATCAACACAAGGGGAAATGGCAGTAGGACACAGCGGGGCTGGTGGGAGGAGTGGAAGTGGACTGTTGGACTCCATGACAGTCAAAGGACATAACAGCCCGGTTTTCTTTTTCTTTCAGCGTTCGCAGTGTGTTTGTGTGTGTGAAGATCGTCACTTACTTGACAGAAACATAGGGCAAAATTTTGTGAAAAACCGAAAAATTTACACGTGAGGCTGACTTCAGTGGCTATCCAAAATACAGTTCATAGTATACAGTTTTTTTTTATCCAAGAAAGCTCGAGTAACACTAACATTTCACTTGGTTGTGAAACTCTTTTGCTGTGATTATAAGGCTAATGCATAATATTCTTGGTGGAAATTTTGGAGCATACAGCAAAGCACCAGAGACGAGATCACCTCTAGTCTGACAAGTTAACTTTGTGGTTCACATTTCAGTGCATGTATTTCCAGTCTTTTTTTCTGTCCATAAGATACTGTATGAAATTTCACTTTTCCCAGAACAGAGGCTGCTAAGCATGGGAGACATTTTCAAAAAACCCTTTTGCCTCTCTGTGCCCATAAGCACCATCACGTTTGCCTGCAGAGGTCACTGACCTGAGCCCCTCTTCCAGGCATGAGTCTGTACATTCTTGCGGATCAAAAATGACGAGTGGGGGCTTCCCTGGTGGCGCAGCGGTTGAGAGTCCGCCTGCCGATGCAGGGGACGCGGGTTCGTGCCCGGGTCCGGGAAAATCCCACGTGCCGTGGAGCGGCTGGGCCCGTGAGCCATGGCCGCTGAGCCTGCATGTCCGGAGCCTGTGCTCCGCAACGGCAGAGGCCACAACAGTGAGAGGCCCGCGTACCGCAAAAAAAAAAAAAAAAAAAAAGACAAGGGGCATAACGAGGACAGAGAGAGTGAACTGTTTAAAAGCCCAATCAGCCTTTCCACCAAGACCAGTGGGCGGGCCTTTCTATAATAAGAGGCATGTGAGGTGTGGGGTTTTTTAAATGTTTTTCAATCAGGCTCAGTCAGGTTGGACTCTGGCTGACACGCTGTCTGTATCTAGCCTGCTGTCTCATTTCTACTCACCCTGCTGTTATCACTCATTTTTCAACCTGTCTACCGCCTCGGTCAGATGGGTTTCCTCTCTGTGAGCACGCAATGAAAGTTGAAAGGGACTAGAAATACGTAAACTGTCATTCATTATCAAGTGTTTTTTGATGATCGTGTGAGGTTGCTTTTTCTTATATATTTTTTACTAACATGAGTGGGTTTGGAAAAATAATTTGTATTTCTGCAACTGATCTTTGAAACTCATCCACAATAGAGGTTAGCATTATGGAGGTACAGGACGGCCCGGGGCCAGAACTCAGATAGTGGGCCTTCCTTGGAGTCTGGTGGCAGCTCTACCTCTTCCTAACCCGGTGACCTCATGAAAGTCACTTTGTTCATTTTGTTTCATGAAAGGAAAACAACATGAATACCCTAATTGGTCCACGTACACGTGTGCGGTCACGTATAACGGGAAATGGCCATGAGAGGCGGCAGACTTGGGGAGGGGGGAGTGAAAGTGGTGTGTTGGACTTCATGATAGTCAAAGGCCGTATAACACCCAGTTTTTTTTCCCCTCAGTGGACCTAAACTGTTCTCAGAACGTGTGTGAGATAACAAACCCCGTTATCTTTTCTCACCCACCTGCCTACCTGCAACCTAGTCCACAAAGGCAGCCTCTGCATTCTCTGAGGCTTCTAGTTTGGAAACCATGAAGGCTCTGTCTCCTGGCCGTTCCCCTCACCACCACGCCCAGCCTGCCGTCACGTTCAGTGTCCTCTGCTACTCAAACCTGTGACCATTCCTCCGCCGCTGCCATCCCTCTGTCCTGTCACCTCCTGCTGGACTCACTCCTCTCCCAACTGGCCTAGCTTTGCTTCGAACACTCCACGTTAGAGTTCCTTGCATATGTTCTTACCTCTTTGAGCAGATACCAAGTTCCTTGAGAACAGAGGTGAGATTGTTTCTTTACTTCTGGCCCCTTTGCCACCCTTCCTTGTCTGGCCCTGCGCCTTCACATGGTAGGTGCCCCATTTAAAGTTTATTGAATAGGGTAGAAGTGAACTGAATTGAGTGCATTGTTTAATCTCCGAGCCAGGTTTGGGCTCACCTTTGAGCAGTTCGGGATGATCTGGTAGTGGCAGGCTATTGCAGGGGCGCTTCGGAGCTGGAATGGGGAGGATCTGGAGCCTGGCTGCACACGACCACGTCCCCAGGCGACGGCGCTCTCCGAACTGGCCAACGGAGGGCAGCCAGATTTGTGTGAGCCCTGAGGCTCCTTCCAGCTCTCGGATCCCACTTCAGCAAACTGCTTTGCTCTTGATCACTTGGAAGTAGCAACTCTCCCCGTCTCTCGTGTGAGAGAGAGTATTTCTCCTCCAGCCCGGGAGTCATCCTGCTCATATCCTGTGACGGCGGGCTGGCTAATGGGAGCCCGGCCAGAGACTCCATGCTGGAAGAGGTCGCATCGTTTCCGCTGTTCTGCTGTAAGATTTTTGGCCAAATCCTCTGTAGGGAAATAAGGTAGAAAACTGAAAATGTTCACATCTAATGGTAAAAGTCATGATTTGAACATGATTTTGAAACCACTCGGGAAAATGGAGATATTTGAAATGAAAACAATGTTTTAAAATGAGAGCGTGGCCTTTATTCCAACCCCAGGACAGGCTCCGGACGCGCAGGCTCAGCGGCCATGGCTCACGGGCCCAGCCGCTCCGCGGCACGTGGGATCCTCCCGGACCGGGGCACGAACCCGCGTCCCCCGCGTCGGCAGGCGGGCTCTCAACCACTGCGCCACCAGGGAAGCCGCCAGTAGTCCTCTTAAGAAGTGGATATTACATGGCAGTGGATTCTTTACACACTTGTAACTTTAAAAACTCACTGCCTTTTTGAGAATAGGATAAAATATCAACCTTAGTATTTAGAACTCCAGGTTACAAATAGAGACTTTCCAGGTTTCTGCTGCCTGTAAACGTGGCCTGCTGACCAGGCCAGCAGAAAGCCCTTGGAGCCCTTCCTTTCGTGTGTGCCCAGATTCCGAGTCTACAAGGTATGCTCCCTTCAGCTCCCGTGAAGCATGCCTGTCTGTCTACCTGACAGCTGAGAGCAAGCTGAGAAGTCAGTGCCATTTCCCAGGAGGCTTGCAAACACCCTAATCATCCTCTGGTAGGTTGGAGGACACCTGGAAAATGTTCCGGTTCCCTTCTGTCCATTTGCGGAGGTGTCCACAGTCAGACTGATGCCATTTATGGAACGACTCCAGAGAGAGCTCCTGGAAGGTCTGGGGCACCACAGGGCCAATAACAGCCTTCCTGCCAGCATGTGAGCAAAGCCCAGGAAAGTGTCTGTGAGGGAAGGGGAGGCTTGCTCCTAGATGTGTCCTCAGTATGATTATGTGGGTGTCATCTGTGTCCCTAAACACACACAGCGTGTCATGCTTTTGCTGTGGGCTGTGCTTTGGTTATATATAATCCCAAGTTTAGCCTTCTGATATAGCCCTGTCATCACTGTGTGTAAAATTACAAGGTTCAGAGATATAATTCACATACACAGTAAAATATCGCTTGGATCTGCCTTATATATACAGTACAATTAGCCTTCATTCAGTCCAAATCAGTTATTGCGCCTCTAGTTTATTTTTTTAAATTGAGATATAATTCACATAACATAAAATTTACCATTTAAATTGTACAGTTTAGTGGTTTTTAGTATATTCTCGAAGTTGTGGAACTATTATTACCACTGTCTAATTCCAGAATATTTCCATCACTTTAAAAAGAAATCCCTACCTATTAGCAGTCACTCCCAATTATTTTTCCCTCCCCTCAGCCCCTGGCAATGACTCTTCTTTCTGTCTCTATGGATTTGCCTATTCTGGACATTTCATACAAATGGAATTATATAATTAGTGGCCTTTTGTGTCTGGTTTATTTCACTTCATATAGTTTTTAAGGTTCATCTGTATTCTAGCATATATCAGAACTTCATTCTTTTTTACAGCTGCATAATATTCCACTGTATGGATATACTACAATTTGTTTATCCATTCATCAGTTGATGGACATTTGGATTGTTCCACAGTTTGGCTATTAATGAACAATGCTGCTGTGAACATTTGTGTACAAGCATTTCTGTGAACACATGCATTCAGTTCTCTTGGGTACTTTCCTAGAAGTGGAATTGCTAAGTCATATGGTAATTCTATGTTTAACTTTTTGAGGAACTGAAAAACTATTTTCCTATCTGTTTCTTTGAAATATTTTTAAAGGCCTAAATATCACCTAGTTAAAACATTTTTAAGGGAGGCAGGAGTTAAACAAGTCAATATATTTGGTTAGAGGAAACATAACTGAGTTAGTATTGCAATAATAATCTGAGTTGGAAAATTTCAGATTCTGTTAAATACAAGAAAATATATTACTTACAGTGATTTATGTTATTGCCACATTAAGCCGGCTTAAATAGGGTTGGTGGAGAAAATGAATTCCCTTGGATTTTTAAATAGACATATTCAAACTCTGGTGAAATAAAATTTAATTATTTGCAAGAATTAGCAGCAGTAATCAAGGTTGGGAAGGTGTCCTGAGCATTGCTAATTAGCTGAAAGACTTGAGAACCTGAAGAAATGTTTATGTTGTTTATGAAGAAATGTTTATGTTGTTAACGTAAACTGGAAGTTAAAGGGAAGGTGAAAAACAGAGGCCCAGAGGTTCCTTAAAAGGATTATTTGTATGAGGCAGGAATTTTCTAAATAGAATGATAGCTTATATTCTTTCTTGACATTCCATTCATCAGCTTGGCTTGGGAATTGCAAGGCTTCTGGATAATGTATTGATTGATTATACTATACATTAGTATGTTGCATAACTATTTCTAAAGCATAAACACAGATGATGATAGCATTTGGGGGTGGGGGTGGGGTCTGTGGTGATTTCTTATTTGGCTACACCTTTACAGCTTGACATTTCTCACGCCTGCTTCTGAGGCCCTGTGACCTGTTCCAGGTCAACTTTTCCAACCTAGTGAGAGAGGCTGTCGGCCACTGGATAATCAGAAAATGGGCTGCATCATGGTTAGGTGAAAGAAAATAGGATTTAGTCCAGCCTTTCTTACTTATTATTACTTTGTGGTGGTGGACTTCCCTGAGCTTTCTTGTCCTTGTCTGAAAAATGGGGAAATTAATCATGCTTTTCCTCCAGGGCAGTGCCAAGATCCAAATGAGACCAGGGACATGAAGACACTTTGTAAACTAATGTGAATTGGTTGTTTTGTCGTAGTTCAGTTCTGGCTTTTCCCCACAAGACATCAGCCTTCCCTTGGAGTGGCTTATTCATAGCTAGACCAAACTGCCAACGCTGAATCCTCTTCGCAGTAAAGTACTTAGAGGAAACCAGGAATCTAGACTCCTGAAATAAAGCAGGACTCTTCTTCAGTGTTTGTTATTTTGTAGGACCATAACTCTGTAGCCATACAATTCATAGCACCTACAAGTACTGAACATTAGCTCACTCTGTCAGTGCAGACTGACTGGAGTCACAGGCTAGCCCAACTGGGTTTGTCTTTGAAGGTTAATTTAGTGGCGGAGGTTCAAGGTAGACTTGGGGTGCAGGAGTACACAGTGCTTCCTGTCTTTGCTGCAGAAAGGGAGAAGCCCTCAGTGGAATTTTGACAGGATGACTCATCTCATCTGGAAGTTCTGACCCTTGTCATGATTAGCACAATCTTACAGGTCCTTGCACTGGGCGAAATCGGGTTTCATGACAGTTACAATGCTCCCGCCCTCTGTCTTACGTCTGTTCCATAAGCTTTTTGGATGTTCCTTCAGCTTACCCATACGTGCTGCCGGTAAGCCAGTGCCCCATCGGCAGAGGGACACTGATGCATCTTCAAACTGATTTTTTAAATGTTCAGGTAAGTAAGACATCTCTGACTATGTGCAGTTCTTTCTTTCGCCTTCCTGACATTCTTCTTCCCTCCTCCGAGTTACCTCTAGAAGAATCAGAACTACAGAATATTAAAATATTGGAATTCAAAGCTTTAGAAACCCTGGGGCTCACAGGGTCGTTGGTACTGGAGATGGCATGGGAGATACTCGGGCCGACACTTTTATCATTTTTGTTGATGGCAGGAATCCAGTCCCCAAACTTCAGACTCAAAAACTTCAAGTCGTTGCACCTAAGAGCCTTGCCTTGCCACTCCTCACGTGCCTTTGCCTTTCTTGCTCCCTCTTGTGTTTATGGATCATCTTCAGGCTTTCTTGGCCCCCCCAGTACATAGATATTTCCACTTTCTGTATTAGCAAGTCAACCACTACCTTCAAACATCGTTAAAATACCGGTGTTCAGTTGGAGCAGGTGGTGACACATACTAAAGAGGTAAATTGAAATATTCTTCATGCATTTAGATAGACCATATTGTAGCATATTTACATCAGAAAAGAAACATTCTCACACAAAGAAGTTATCTTAATAGGGAGTAGAGATTTCTTTAAGGCTGCAAATCAGTAGTGAAACAGTGATTGAGAGGATTCTTTGAGGCCATTATTAACAGTTTCAGCAAATGGCTAAGTTAGCTTTATCTGGTATTCGCCAAACTCGTGCATGTGGACTCAGGTAATAACTTTCTCATTGTAGGAAATGAGATTAATGACTTCTTTTTTTCCAAAGTGGAATTAACTGTTGTATTTACATAGTGTTTTACCATTTGCAGAGTGTTTCCATGCATGATCTCACTTGATCCTTGTACACACTTAGCGGGGGGAAAATATTAGCCTCATTTAATGAGCAATCTGAAACACAAAAAGGCTATGTCATTTGCCTAAGTTCACGCAACAGGTAGGACCAGGAATAGTATCCAGGTGTTTCGACTTCAAATCCAGTATGCTATTATTACTGCCCAAGAACTGACCACTACCCCCAGCCTTCGTATAGAAACCCAGGCAAAAGCTTTGCTAAAGCAAAGAGTATAGTGTCTTAAGGATATTCCTTAATTAGCCCTTAAATTATTTTTGCTCCTTTACACTCCTCCCTAAAATTCATAATTGCTTTCAGAGATCCCTAAGTTGATTCTCATATTCTCTACGGAGTATTTATGTCCTATTTCTTGAGTAAAAGTGCTGTAAAGACAGCAGCCTCTCATCTCCCTCTTTTTAAATATTTAGTCCAGTACCCGGTTCTGTGCAGTTCGTCTGGACAATTGCTCTTTGATATACCGCCCTCATTTGGAAGCTGCATTCTTTAATGCATGTATGACATAGCTTCAATTATTTGCTTTTCTGTGTAAAATTCATTTGTTACGGATAACTTTCAAAAGTAATTCCATTAAGCATTTTATCCTTTTTGGGGGGCTGCATGAACTATTTCCAGGAGAGGAGGGAAGAAAATGCCCGCAAATCTTCTGCAGCTCTCTTGTCAGTGCCACGTGGTGGAGCTCCTCCTGTCTGCTGACTCAGACCCCGTGCTGCTGAAGCCCGATGGCAGGGAACCAGGCAGAGTAGTTAATGCCGAGCCGCCACACGTTTTCCCAGTGTTAGCAGGGCCTGGGGACGTGGCTCAGGTCATCCTCGATCGCATCAAATGACGATCTTTGAAACTCCTTATTCTGGAACGGTTTCAGACAAAGATGGAGAATATGTTCCTGTTGCTTTGTCAAAGAGAAATAAGGAAAGAAAAGTTTGTTTCACCGGGTAATTTAGGAAGGGATTCAGGGTTTGTCAGTGGTGTGCTGTTTCATGTTTAACAACCAGTTTGGGGGGAAGTGGCAGTGCCTTTTCATATTTGCCAATTTTCATGGTATAAATAATCCCACCATGGCCAATTTCAGGCTACCAACATAATATTAACAGGTTCTCAAAATTCCTGAAAATTTAGCAGTCGGCTCTGGAGAGCTAGTAGAAGCCAACTCCAGTACACTGCTGTAAATAAACAGTAACCTAGGTTGCTTTGGGGAAAGGTTTGTAGATCAGGCATTCGGTATCTGCCTTGAGCTCATCAGCAAGTTTTCCCAAAAAGGATGCAAAATAGAATTCAAAAAGGAAATTTCCTATTCACAATAAATGCTACAAAATAGAGTTTATCTTTGGTTTTATATTCGTGGAAGTATCCTTTCTCACCAGCAGAGAATAGCTATTGTCGTTTTTGCTGCTATACTTTTCCACTGGCTATAGGGCATTTCTCTGTTATAATATATGAGAAGAACTGGGTTTTTCAAGGGACTTTACATTTTGCTTCCTCTTTTTTATACCATTGAGACAACATTTTCAAGGAAAGTTTGCTGTTCTAGTTTGACTTATTTGTGGGCTTTAAGATGAATCGAAATGTAGTAAATTACATACAATCCTGTTTATGTAATCTACTTCATTTGTCACTCAGGTTTTATGCCTCAGTTTCAACTCATTTCAAGAATTTAGTTTCAAATCCCAAGAAAAAGTTTTTTTTCCTTGACTCATAAAAGTCTATCCTATAAATGGTGATGTCTGCAGCATCATTTTCACTCAAGATAAACTCTAGTGTGTTGGGTTTTGTTTTTTTTTCAGACAATATATTCTGGTGTGAGATGGAAAGATGGTTACCCATCAAGGAATGAGTTAACCATTAACTTGTAATGAATCTGAAAATGTGTATTAGGTGTTTTTACAAGTAATCTGTGCTGACAAGTTGAAGAAGTTACATATAACCGCTGTGCAACACCATTTATTCAGAAGGCTCACTGACCTATAAAAGATAGATATCATTTAGTAATTCCTTTCATGCTATAATACGAAATGTATAGTTTTATACTCTTTGTCATATAAATATTTGGTTTTAAACTTACTGACTTGGCCCTCAGTATGGGATATTGGAATCCAACGTTTCATTTCCAACTCTACCACTAAACTTTTCTGATTTTCAGTTTCTTCATCCGTAAGTTTCCTTTTCCATAAAAGGAACTTTTGTTAATAAATATGCCTTTTTTTGTTTATTTGTTTTAAGTCAAATTGGAGTATAATAAGGAAAGGTGCATTCTTACCTGTAGATTTTCAAACTGTAAAGCAGAGCTGTCTGTTAGAAACATAATGTGAGACCACAACTGCAAGTCATACATGTAACTTAAAGTTTTCTCGTAGCCCCATCAGAAAAGTAAAGAGAAACAGGTAAAATCAATTTTAGTAATAACTTTATTTAACACAGTATAACCAAAATGTTATTTCAACATGTAATCAATGTGAAGGATTACTGAGATATTTAACATTCTTTTTTCCACATTAACTGTGTGAAATCCAGTGTGCACTTTATACTTACAGCACGTCTACGTTTGGACTAGCCACATTTCAAGCCCTCAAAAGCTGGTGACCAGTGGCTACCCTATTGGACAGCATAGCTCTGTAGAATAGCTTTAATGCTTACCTTACGGTGTAAATATCACATTTGCACATTCATAGAAAATGATTTGCTTTTTCTAATAAGCTGTAGCTCTCAATTAGAGTGTTATCGTTAGTAGCTGAACCCCAAATATTTTGCATTTCTTTCTTTGATTTCTGAAAGACCCTTTAGCAAATGCTGTAGAAAAATGAGGGTTCCCCCACAGACATAAATGTTACTCTTTTCGCTTTTCAAAACACCCAGTTTTAAGCAGGGAATATTTTACACGTATGGCACTTATTAAAATCAGAGACAGCTTGATGGGACAAAACTGGCGCATAAGCCTGATTACTGTTCTGTAAATGCTTCACACCTGATCTTAAAGCAGAAATCAATTTTATCTAAACTAAAACAATGCACATGCTTTTCATAGTTACTTTAAGTGTGCAAGATCCCTTTTCCATATGAAAATACCAGGTTTAAGCCTGTTGGCCTTTGCTCCTGTGGAATTTTGTACCATCCGTTTGCAGCCCAAACATGAAAACAACTCATCCACTCTCCTGGGTAGCTGTGGGACTTCCTTGCCCTCAACCCCCTGCAAGCTCCCCCCTTCCCCTCTCCCCCAAGGAGATCTGGGGTCATGCAGTTCTCGGACTGGACGTTCTGAGTGCCACGGGGAAATCTTCCAACCCTCTGAAACTGGATGATAGATAGATTCTGCTGTGGTGGCAGTAGGAAGACTTAACTAACTTCCCTTTGAATGTCTGTCCCTGGGCAGTGGGTGGAGAGAGTCTTTTTTTTAACCAGCCTGTGCTCGGACCGGCACCAGAAAACCTGACCGAGTCTATTCAGGATTGATGGCTGATGAGATTCAGAGGAGAACTTCTGGGGATTCACTCACCCCAAAGCAGTACACTCCCTCTCTGGTTGCGGAGCTCCTGGAGTTGCCTCATTCTCCCTTTCCCTGTTGTCGTTACGCAGCCTTGTCACTGGGCTACAGAGGAAACTGTTGCTAGCTGCCTCTCTTCAGGCCTCTCATGGTAGACAAAGAAGGCCCTGGCCCTGACTTCTCACCCACCTTCACTGACTTGTGTGCCTTTCATTATTTCCCAATGACCCACACAAACACTACTTTCAGCGTGCTAACCAAACTCCAGCTTATTCATAAATTGTTAGGATTTCGTGATTGCTAAAGCACTTCTATCTTAGAATAGGGCAGCAGTTTTCAATCTAGGGTCCACGGGCTACTCCGTTCCCTGTCCTTCCCGGTACACACCGAAACCTCCCACCCCGGTCCATTAATGTGTGATTGTGTTTGTATATAAAAACATTTACACACCGCTTTCATCAGATCACGATGTCTATGATCCAGAAAATGCTACGAACCATTGGCATTCTGTTCTACCCCATGTGCTTCCGCTGTAAAATTTTACGTACCCCTGTGCACCCCACAGAGCCCCACGCCCCTACAGCTAGTAGCCCAGGCAGTCTTCTCCTCCTTATCCTGCCTCCTTAGAATCTAGTGATCCTTCCTTTCACCTATGCCTCCTCCCATTATTCAACTTCTGAATTAGCCACTGTCTGGCCTCATCTCCTAGTGTCTTACCACTAGCGCAGCAAATCTCAAACCTCTTTGTTTTGTTCTTTGGTTTGTTTGTCTTGAATGATTCCAGTTCTTTCTTTTAATTTTCCAAGAACAGCCTTTACCATCAAAAATAAATGCAGCGCTCTGAGGATTAGGGGTGTGGTTGAAGGTGTTGTGAAATCAATCAAATAATAGTATGTTGTACCTTTACCTAATTATAAGTCATTTTCCCTTTTACTCTGATCTTTTCTCAGCTTAACCCCAGTCTGTTGAGTTATAGACTCCAGGGACTGAAACGTGTGGGTCCCCTTTAGGCTCCCAGAATGAGTTATTTCCCCTTGTTCCCATTCGTTTCAGCAGCTCACAGTGAACAGCTCATCTGTCTGGGATAGAACAGATCTGTATTTAATCCAGGTTCAAACATTTACAAGCTAACCTATGTGACACCGGGCAGAGCTGAACCTTTCGGAGCCTCAGTTTGTTTCCTTCTTTGAAAATGAGGAAATAAATTTGATCACAAGTGTGTAAGTGTCATTCGTAGTTCCTAGAATATAGCAAATATTCCGTGAATGTCCCTTCTCTTGTCTTTCTCACTCAAGCATCCAGGTTTTAACCTACAACTTTGATTTATTTACCTTCTACCATGTTTACTTCATACAGCATTTAGTGCATTATTAGTGGTTAATAAATAGTAAGACAATTATATGACTCTTTAGGGTCAGGTAATTAAGCCAAAAGCTTCAGGTTACATAGACCCTTGTAATAAGAGACTTGCACTTAAATATAAAATAATGATTTTTCTAAAAATTTTCTTAAAAGGCAGATAATTGGCTGAAATCTGATATGTTGGTTGTTAACGTTTTCTTCAAAATAAATCTGTTTGGAGCCTCAACTCTGTTTAGTGATTGCCCTTTTCCATTCTTTAAGCCATGACCCTGTAGTTACCTTGAAACTTTCCTTGCACGTAGCTCTCCCTGACTTCCCAGACGGGAGGAGGGGAGGGGAAGGTGTTTGAATCCTCTCTCTTTTTTTTTTTTTTTTTAACATCTTTATTGGAGTATAACTGTTTTACAATGGTGTGTTAGTTTCTGCTTTACAACAAAGTGAATCAGTTATACATATACATATGTTCCCATATCTCTTCCCTCTTGCATCTCCCTCCCTATCCCACCCGCACTATCCCACCCGCCTAGGTGGTCACAAAGCACAGAGCTGATCTCCCTGTGCCATGCGGCTGCTTCCCACTAGCTATCTATTTTACGTTTGGTAGTGTATATATGTCCCTGCCACTCTCTCACTTCGTCCCAGCTTACCCTTCCCCCTCCCCATATCCTCAAGTCCATGCTCTAGTAGGTCTGTGTTTTATTCCCATCCTACCCCTAGCCTCTTCATGACATTTTTTTTTTCTTAGATTCCATATATATGTGTTAGCATACAGTATTTGTTTTTCTCCTTCTGACTTACTTCACTCTGTATGACAGACTCCAGGTCTATCCACCTCACTACAGATAACTCAGTTTCATTTCTTGTTATGGCTGAGTAATATTCCATTGTATATATGTGCCACATCTTCTTTATCCATTCATCTGTCGATGGACATTTAGGTTGCTTCCATGTCCTGGCTATTGTAAATAGAGCTGCAGTGAACATTTTGGTACATGGTTCTTTTTGAATTATGAATCCTCTCTTATCCCTTCCCCTCTGAGCCGCCACTGCCGTGAACTCTGATGCGTGTGAGTCACACGCTGTTGACGATGTAGTCCCTGGATTAAAGAGAGCAAAAAGGAGAGGAGGAAAACACGAAACTAAACCTCAGGACTTTATAGTGTAGCCAGAGGAACTGTAAGACCAGATAAATTACGTTTGTAATGGTACTTCAGTTTTATCTGCTGAAGATTAATTGGTGATAACATTTTGCAAACAGAGAAACGCTGAGAGAGTGAAGGGGCTGACCTGTGTCTTAACAGACGGCATCCGGTCTGCAGCATCCTGAGCTGATCAGAGCTGCTCTCCCTTCTCTCTTATGCTCACTGTTGCCTTTAGGAAAGAGTGGTTATGGGGTAGGCCTGACATACCCCTGACATGGGGGGCCCTTGGAAAGCAGGCTTCTTCAGAGGTCAAAGAAGAAGAAATCAGAGACTCAAAGCAAGAAGCATTTGATGCTCAGCAGAGGGGCTGCTTGTCAAGGAACGAGAGTGGCCCCCCCGTGACAAAGCAGCAGGGAAATGGGGATCACCACAAGGAAATGAATCCTACTAACAGCAAGAGTGAGCTGGCAGAGTCTCCAAACAGGAACTCAGCCCGGCCAACCCTTGTGATGCCCTGAGCTAAGAAACAGGTCACACCATGCCAGGATCCTGCCCACCAAAACCGAGGGACAATACATGGTGATGTGTTAAAGGCCACTGATAAATTTGCGATAATTTTTTAGGCAGCAATAGAAAATATGAGGATCAATGCCTGTTTTTCATTTAAGGGTGGGAATTCTTTCTTGAGCAGAGCTGACTTCTTCGTGTGGAAAGCCTCATTCAGACCTTTAGTCACAAGAAGTAGGTACTGATTGTCTCCACTCTACCGGGACCTAGGCTAGACACTGGCGATAAGTTACCAAGACCTGATCTTTATCTAGGAAACAGATGCACAAACAGGTAGTAACAATGCAGTGTGGTAAATGCACGGCGTCATGTCCTGGGGCTGCAAGCGTCGAGCCAGTGATGACTGGTGTACCTGAGGAAGTTGAAGAAGGCTTCTTAGCACCAAAGGGTGCAAATCCTTATTCCCGGCTATAATGTGTCAAGTATTCCTTTGAAGAAAATAATTCAAATTGAATGAATGAACACAAGTCTCTGGGGTTCTATACTGAGTTAAAAGAGTTGAAGGAGTGTAAAAAAATGTTAATGTTACTTAAAAGGATGTGGTATATTACTTTTGATTGTTTGCTTTTCAAATTTCTCTTGATTTACAGATTTATGATACTAGCAACTAGGAAGGAAAAAATGGTAACTCAGTACATCATGAAAGCATTCTACCTTTGTAACCCATGAATCAATTTCTCTCTGAATTCAGCTTAACAAAAATAACACTTTTCACGTTATCGGCTTGGATCATCCACAATCAGCAACTATTTCTGTACCATTACTTTACTACAGGCAGCAGTTTTCAAAGGGCTCCCTGAGATAGGGTGTCCGCGAGGTCAGAGCTACTGTCATGATAACGGAGTTATCATGTTATCAAAGTTGCCTTTTCCACTGTGTGTTGGCATTTGCATCATTGGTCCAAGAGCAACAGTGGGTAAAACTATTGGTGCCTTGGCACCAAAAGGTACTGATAGTCACTGAATTCTGCACCACAACACCCTCCCAGGGTAGAAAAAAATGCCAGTGTCACTTAGAAGATCCTTGAGGAAGCAGTAGAAAATTTTTTAATTTTATCAAATCTTGACCCCTTGACTGCATAACTGACAGACAAACTGTGGTTCTTTGGACTTCGGTATTTGGCAGACACTTTCTCACAAATGAGTAAGGTGAGTCTCTCTCTTCAGTGAAAACACTTGATAGCATTTGTTGCCAGTGATAAAATTGGAGCTTTCAAGCAAAAATTAGAATTTTAGAAAACTTGTTAACCACTACTGTAGGCCTGGTAACTTCCCAAATCCTTAAAGCTTTTCTGATGAGATGAGTGATGACATTACTGAATGTGATTTTTATATTGTGTAACAAAATATGTCAACTCAGTGAAGGCTATTTTCCAAATGACCCAATGCAAAATGATACATGGGTGAATTCAAAGTGCAAGACAGAGCAATCGATTTTAATGTAAGAGTAGGAAAAATATATTGATAAGCTTTTTGATTCTACATTGCAGCAAGCCTTTAAACTACCACTTGTTGAGTTTTGGTTTAGTATCAAAGAAGATCCACAATTACCTGAAAAAATTATTAAAATAGTCCTTCCCTTTTCAACAACGTATCTGTGTGAGGTCAGATTTTCTTCCTATATTTCAACCAAAATAACATATCAAATTGGAGGTTTGAATGTGAAAGCAGATAGGAGAATACAGTTGTCTTCCTATTAAACCAATTGCAGAAGGGAGAGTTGGCGGGTAATTCATCTGAAAGAAAGCACAGTTCTAAATTCTAAAATGTACTGTGTCTTAGAGGAGTGATTTGAACTTTGGGGAGCACAGTGATTCATTTATTGGCCCTCTTTTCCCTTTCCTCTTCCCTTTATCCATTCCACAAATATTTATTGAGCATATATTATATGCCAGGGCTTGATAGATATTTTATTTGCATTGTTCATTAATCCTCACCTTCATCCTGTGAGGTATTAGTCTACCCATTTTACATATGGGAAGACTGAGATTCTGAAAAATTAAGTGAGTTACCTAAGCATAGCAGCTAACTGGTATTTGAATGTCTGAACGCTTTGCCTCCAGTTCCCACGTACTTGAATATTAAACTGTATTATTACTCATCTCATCCACTTGGCAACCAGAGGATGCCGGCACTGTCTGGTTTTGGTTCCTTGGGATACAAGCTGTGGACTTCAGAGTCTCCAACTTGGGTCCAAATCCTGTCTCTGCCGCTTAACAATCCTGTGTGATCTTGTATAAACTGCTTACCCTCTCAGAACGTTGGCTTTCTTCTCTGTGTAACATAAACTGTAACACCTAACTTAGGGGTGACTTTAGTTTTAAATGAGGAAACCTATAGAAATCATCACCTTATAGAGAAGTGGGAACACGGAGGGCGCGTCACACCTTTTCATTTTATCAGCAGTTCCATCAGTCTGTTTGGAGTCCTGCTGGTGGCATCAGTCTTTTCCAAGTGACCCATTGTTCTGTCCAGACCCTTCATTACAGCTGAGCCCAGGGCAGGCCATGCTCAGCTGGCAGGGTGGTTTGGAGCAGCAGCGGAGAGAGGAGCTCAGTAGTGAGCAATGTGGGGCAGGACAGTCAAGGATACGGGTGCCCCGTTGTGCCAGCACAAGTTCTCTCTCCTCTGATTATTACTTAGCTGTGTCCAAAAGGACTCAGCCTTCTCATCTATAAATATAGAGATGATGCCGCCCACCTCTGTGCATGAGTGCCAGCCAGAGATACAAAGGCGTGGCCGTAATCATGGCACTTACTGGGTGTCCAGCGCATATTAATTCCTTTCCCTACAACATGTTCCTTCCTCTCTTAGGGAAAATATTCCAGGTGTCCAGTAGAGACCATCCCTTTGCCTCCAGAGTTGGGCTCATGGAATACCTGTCCTTTGTGAACCTTAGAGTTTTATCAGTTCCCGCTCAGGAAGTCTGCAAAGTCTGGGACCTCATCATTATCTGAAAAAAGCTGCTGCATCCCAGCCGGTAGTCATTTAGATTTGACGGCCACATCAGATATGAATCAGGTGTTCAGCTTTGGTGGCTCTTAGGAAAGATTTCCAGTACCAGGTGTTACTTTTGAGTCCTAGTGAATGCAAGAATCACTGTATCCTTTTGGGGCAAATTAAATCTGCTCGTCTTTGTGGGAAGGCTTGAGAAGCTCAGATTCTCAGAAGAGGACGGGAAGGCACGATGTGAAATTGCACGGCTTCTACTTCACGAACACCAGACTTCTTAAGAGTTTAATGAGAAGTAAAATGCCACCGTAACGATTTAGGCCAGATGAAATTCCTCACCTCAGTAAGTTGGTGGAGTGTCAAAATTCCCCTGGATTCGGTTATTACCAGGACTATTGATAACATGCACAGCCAGCTGACATGGAACTCGGGACCTCCATGCCCAGCCAGATCCTGCACTGTGGCTTTAGTGGAGGTGTGGAGGTGTGCACCACGGGGACTGGCCAGCAGGCCAGCAGGTCTCGCCCCCAGTTACTCCACTTACGGCAGGCCCACGGCCTTAGCCAGGAGGGAGCTGAGCCACGTTTTAGTCCTTCCCAGACCACATCCTCAGAGGCCGAAGACATTCACGACGGCTTGAGTTATTGCCAGCGGTGAGTGGGTCATTTCTGGGAAGCTGCTTTGGGGGTGGCTCTCAGGATCCCTAAGTCGCACCCACTTCATGTCCACAGGAGGTGTGGGCCTTATTGGCCGTGATGCCGAAGAAGTCCTTACCTGCAGGGACCAACCAGGGTGGCGGCCAAGCTAGCTTCCTTGGAATGTTTTCCAGTCCTGGAGAGAAAGGTGGCAGTTGAGTCTCCAGCTCTAACCGCTGCTACTAAGGTGCCTCTTTGTCTGATGTGATTGCTGTGCGGGGGACAGAGACCACATGGGCATTTCATGGATGTCACATGCTGTCAGCTACAGCCCAGGTGGTCAACTCAGTGTCCAAGATTGTATGAGCTGGGCTCTTCAGGGAGGCCGCGTGGTCTACTGGTAATGAACGTGGCCTCTAGAGCCAGACTTCCTGCATTTGAACCTGGCTTTGCCACTTACTAGCTCTGGGTCCTCAGGAAAGTTACTTACCTTCTCTGTGCCGCAGCCTCCCCATCTGGAAAAGGAGGCTAATGATAGTATCTGCCTCAAAGATACTTATAAAGTGCTTAGTACATAGGAAGTACTTGGCTAAGTGTTAGTTACTGTAATCATTATGTGCTTCGCGGGTAAGGGTGGCCTGATGGTGGTTTTTCCGGTTTGGGAAAAGATTGCGGGATTCCTCCTTGAATGGCCACTTACGGGTGCCGAGTATAGGCAGGAGAGCTGTGTTCTCGAATCCACCCCGGATATTTTTTTCGACCCCTTTTCCAGTACCTGCTCTTTCCATCTTTTTCCTTTGCTCACCTGAGTGGATCACCTGCCTGACATGTGTAGCTGGCATCGGAAGGTGAAGGTCTGTGGCCCGGTTCAGCCACTTGCTGCCGTAGAAGCGTAGGCAAGTTGCTGAACCTCTCTCTGAGCAGGCATGGAGCATTTGGGACGACTTAAGGCTGCCAGGTGTCCTGTAAAGGTGCAGTAATTGTGCATGCTGTTTTCCTGAGATGATCAAGGGAAGGACACATGTTGGGAGTACCTGGTGGTTCTCCTCTGGAAGCGAAGACTTAACCTGACCGTACCTGTGAATGAAAAAGAATCGAAGTGATTTTTGCCCTTCCTCCCTCCCTTACGGGGAGCTGTGTGCTGGGAAAAGCACCAGAGGGGGAGTCAGGAGACTGGGGTCCCAGTAGGTACAGTACTAGGTGCACAGTTGCCAGCACAGAGTAGGAGCCAAAAAGATGGTGTTTTCCTACTGCTTGGTTCTACTCTCTTAAGTGCCCCTGGGGTCTCCATTCCCATATTTTGTCACAGTGGCCCTGTGTTAACTGGAGTTGTGTAGTGAGCAATGCTGTCTTACTGTAATTGTTGACAGTAGTCATGGCTTGATCACCCACCCGTTCCCTGGTGACCTCTGTTTTTCAGCTTCCTGTCTTAGAAAGTAATGATCTTGGACTAAATGAACTTTCGGTTTCTTACAGCTTTAATGTGATACGAAGGCATATGATGAGATATACACTGTCTCTTCTATCACCTGGTTCCTCTTCTTCTTAGCACTTGATGTCTTTTCAGATTTTGCTTGGGGTTTTTGTTTTGTTTTTTACGCATTTTTTTTTTTTTTTTTTTTAGTCTCCAATATCCGCATCCCCATTTCCAGGCCCCTAGAGAGGAAGCTGCGTGAAAGCAGGGACCTTGTCTGTATTGGCCGTCTGCACTAGAATAGTGCTTGGCACATTTTAGGCGCTTAATGAATTTACACATGTGCCCACATACATGCCTGTAACTAGGCATTATAACGTAGTTACGTAAGTCTGTCTATAGAAGCTAAGCAGTCGATTAGTTAATTTCTCTCCTCACACACTCCCCTCCCCAATATACAGCACATTGCTATTTGGAGATTAGAAGACTAGAATTAAGAATGGTTATGTTGGGAGTTTGGGACTGACATGCACACACTGCTGTATTTAAAAGAGACAACCAACAAGGACCTACTGTAGAGCCCAGGGAACTCTGCTCAATATTATGTAACATCCTAAATGGGAAAAGAATTTGAAAAAGAATAGATACATGTATATGTGTAAGTGAATCACTTTGCTGTACACCTGAAACTAACACAACATTGTTAATCAGCTGTACTCCAATATAAAATAAAAAGTTCAGAACAAAGAGAAGAAAATCCTAAGGTGGGCGATAAAACAGAGTGGTTATATTGTCTGTCTTAAAACTTACACGAAGTCGCGGTGCCTGGCTTCTCTCCTTGTGTGTGCGTGTAGCATCAGAGGGCAGCAGCTCCTGATGTCAGAGGAAGCCCATCGTTTAGGGCTGAGGACACTTGACTGTGAGGGCGACGTGCCAAGCATCCGTGGTGTCGGTTAGACCCTTTTGTATACGTAGCAGAGGTGATCAGCAGGAGGCGAGATATAAACCCTAGAATTGGGCTCGCTCATATTATTAAGATTTCATATTGCTTGTATTTGGCCACAAAAATAGACATAATCCTTGTTGGCTTTAACACACCTACTAGTACTGCTTCCGCTATCCATCTTGCAAAATATAAGACAAGGCCAGAGCTTAAATGAAAATCCTCAGCTTCTTATCTCCTTCCCACAGGAAAGCAAATCTGTCTTGAAAACCGTAAAATTAAGAGGAGAGCAAGGATAGCATAATTTAACAAAAATTCATGGCACCGGATTCTGAGCTATATGACTGGAGGGATAGGTCAGACATTAAGAAGATGCTGCCTGCTAATGCAGGTTCCTTAAGGTGGTGCTCTGGAAATGAGAAAGGCATGCAAAATAAATATATATATTTTTTTTTTCCCAGAAGATTTCTGCAATGCTTTTTTCACTACCCCAAGAAAATATCTAAGTAGATTGTTTGGTGATTATGCTTCTTATAAAACTTCTGAAAAATGAAACTCAAAGCAGTTATTCTAAACTATAGTTGAAATATATTCATTTTAGCATTTGGCTGTTGCGATTTTTGCTGTATTTAAAAGGTTTTATAATAATAATATTCTCACACCCACCCACCTCCCACTTCCCCTAGCATTCTAAATATTTTAAGAAGCATTCATCTAGCATTCTAAGTATTTAAGAAGCTCATTCTGTGTATATGACAGACTGCATCATTAACCCTTGAAAAGCACTGAAAGATTTTTTTTTAACCTTTTACACATTTATATGCATAGATGTCTGTGCAGAAGTGTAGGGAGAAAAGGCATGTGGCTTTGATAATGGTGCTCTATTTAATAAATGCCAAGGGCTATATGAGCTATGCAAGTTCTGCCATTGGAGGGAAGCTGATAATTATAAAATAGGGGAAAGTCTAGTATGGATATTATGTCATTGTCTAAAAAAGTGTGATTTTTTTCCCCTTGCTTTTTTTCTTTTATAAGTTGCTTTTGGGTGCAGGTTGTAACGATAGGGTATAGAGAATTACTAACTGTAAAGAGAATTAAGGGTTACTTGTATGATTATTCCTAATTTTCCTGAGGGGACGGTTTTTCCTGTTGGAGCCACCTACTGTTTATACCTAATTTTTAAAAAAACATGAAATAATCAGCGCACATCATAGGTGCAGCCACCATACACAAGTGTGTTATGGGCCCTCAGCCGTTCAGATATGTCCCTATATTTTAAGCAGTTCACACTGTGCAGTTTTCAGGCACTTAAATTTTTTTAATACAGATATTTGTTTCCGGAGAAAGTGATTTCATGTGCATTTTAGTCTGTAGTACAGTAACAGTCTCACTGTTTCAAACTGGCTGTGGTGAAGGCATGTCTGAACTAGTGAATGAGAGGATATTTACAATTCATTATAGCCTTTTCCTCTTAAATTCACAAGTTACTTATTACTGTAGTGTTTCTAAATAGAGATCTTCCTGAGACTGCTTTAATTAGGAGATGAATTTGAAATCAGAAACGTATTTTGCATGTGTATAATTGTGTTGAGTTTACTCTCTTGGGGGGGGGTTGGGTAGAGTTTCTTTTAAAACAATCCCCTGATTAGGTTAAACTTCTGAATCTTGTTTATATTACTGATTTGCTTTGTAAGCACTTTCTTGGGGGCGGGGTCAACTTTAGCCAAACAAAAGAATTCCAGATTTCAAATTGATGAAGTCCAGATAAATAACCTGAACCTCTAAATCGGGTTACTGTTATACGCTTTTAGAATTCCACATTAAATAATAAAGTTTACTTTTAAATATAAGACATATAAAATATAAATGTTAACAATTTAGAGTGTTCTGACAAGCCATATTTCACATTATGCAGTTAAACTCAAGATTGGGAATTCGCTCTTATCAATTAAGACTTCTAGAAACTAAAGAACCTGAAGATGAACTGAGCAGCTCTAAAGCATAATGAATGACGGTCATGTTTGATTGACAAAACTATAAAACTATATGGTATAATGGGGTTCTGAAAGATGTACAACTCTAGAATTATATAAACTAAGGTGATGTCAATACAGCAGATTTCATATATACTGGGTTGTTTTAAAAAGTTGCCCTTCAAGTTGACAATATTTATTCATTTATGTATTCTTTGAACCATATTTATTGAGTGCCCTTTTTATGCGAAACATATATAATGAAGAAAGAGTTTATAAAACATTCACAACTTTTGCTCCAGTAGCTCTTTGCTGACTTTAACCTGAGGAGATAATCCAAAAGGGGAGTGTAAATATCTATGTTTAGAACTTACGTCATGTGGAATAATAGTGACCAACCTACATCTCCAAAGGGGCCTTGGTTATAAATAACTGGTTGTTTCTTGGTGGGATATTCATGCACGTGAGAAAATCCTGAAGATCTAAGTGAGTAGAGCAGATGGTTCAGTTGTCCAGGTCTGGAGATGATTCTCGGGTTGTGCTGGCGCCCAGTGACTGCTATTGTGTGACTTGTGCGGGGAGAGGAGGCAGGAGGAGGTGGGCGTCCGTATTAACGGTTGTCCTTGTGGTTACTTTGCAGTCAAATAAAGTGCCCGTGGTGCAGCCATCGCACGCAGTCCATCCTCTCACCCCCCTCATAACTTACAGCGACGAGCACTTTTCTCCAGGATCACACCCGTCACACATCCCATCGGATGTCAGCTCCAAACAAGGTGAGAGCCCTGCCTCCCTCCCCAGGCCGCTTCGGATAAGCGAGGAGCCTCATGTCATCAGTCTGAGTGGCCTCACCTCTGCCCGTGTCACTGGGTAGGTCATGATAACATTCATAGGAGACGAGAGGAATTTATTTGATAGCAATTTTTTTAATAAGCATACAAGGATTTGTGGTTGGGTTCTTTTCAGGATTAAAAAAAAAAACAGAACAAAAATATTGAAGGGTCATTTCAAAGTGACAGCTCTGATGATCTATGATCACAGTATAAACCAATATGTTGTGAAAATATATTACAAATTCAGTCCTCGGTGCCCCCTGCCGTATTTGTTTATTTTAGCATGTACTAGGTGTTGATGATAGTGTTTAAAAAAAAAAAAAGGTAGAAAAGGGACAAAGCAGGAGATTTTTTTCCCTCAAATGTTACCTTTTTGAGCCTTTTGTGATTTCTTTTGGTCTTTATATCCCTGTTGTGTTTTCTCCTCTCTTTGTTGTTTCCCAGCATCAATTTAGATATAAATATAATTAAAGTACAAAACCATCTCTGTCTAAAGTCAAAGCAACATGAGTCTTATTTTGCTTCTCTACATTATTACCAAGTTCTGCTTCTGTATCATTTACAGAGAAACACACATCATAAGCGGTCTGAAAAATCAAGACGCCTGTTTTCTAACCTGATGGGTGTGGGTGTGGGTCCATTGTCGGACACAGAGCTCGGGTTCTCCAAGCCTTCCGGTCTTGTCAGCTTAGAGCAGACTTTGAGGGGGAGTTTGTTCACAGGATAGCCCTTATTCTGTCCACGTACATACATGCTTGGGCCTCAACGGGATCTGTGGACATTCAAAATAAAAGGTCCTGTAAAACCACATGAAGGCAGAGGATGTATACAGGGGTCAAATGTGCCACCTCCAGCACTTCATCCATTTGTCCAGGCCTATCTTTGATCGATAGTGAACAACAAAATATAGTAAGTATGTAAAAAACAGGAGTGGAGTTCAGAGGCTGGGTGTTTTTCCCACTGCTGTGAACACTTCTAGGTTAAATATGTATCAAGTTCATTTCCCACCTTTATTAAAAAGACGACTGTTTGAGGACTTAGTTACTGTTGGACTTTGCTTGAGTGGAGCCCAGGTACCTTTACTTAGAGAAGGCAGAAATCATCAAGGCCGATATTTCTGGGTTTGCCTCTGTTTTATTCCTCATTTCCAGCCCTTCCTCTCCTCTACTTCCTTTTGTCAAGGACCTCCACAGAACAAGAAACATCAGAGACAGGTCTGTGAATATGTAGTGAGAAAGGGAATTAAGATAGGCATCTTAGGAAGAAGGCCGAGTTTGAGAGGGAAACTCAAGATACGACCTTGGCCGTGGCCATGGGGGACCATATGACCAATAGGACCTTGGCCTCTGAGGACCATAAAGATGCAGATGACAGTTAAAGATAGATATAAAAGCCCCAAGCAAGCTATTAGCAAAAATAATCCAACAGCATGTTTTATTTAGTTTTAAACCGTTAATTTACTTAACGATTACATAGTACTTACTATATCCCAGTCCCTGTTCCGAGCACTTTGAAACGGACTTGTTTAAAAGAATAACATTATACAAATTTTTAAAGGAGTAACACGGGATGGTTCAGAAGTTCTTTCAGGAATTCTAGGAGAGTTCAATTTTTTTTTGTTGTTTTTTTTTTAAATATTTATTTATTTTATTTATGTTGGCTGTGCTGGGCTTTAGTTATGGGATGCGTGCGGGATCTAGTTCCCCAACCAGGGATGGAACCTGGGCCCCCTGCATTGGCAGCGCGGAGTCTTACCCACTGGACCACCAGGGAAGTCCCTAGGAGAGTTCAGTTTTTTGAAACAATTTTCTGACTAGCTACCAATTACAATTACACTTTCTCTTCCGTTTCCATATCTTACAGCTACCCTACCTTGTTTTACCTTGCTAATCGTAATTTGTATCATTACTCCTCAAACTTTTTTTTTTTTTAGAACTAGAGAAGGGACTAGTGGGCATGAACAGAAATTGCTTGCAGTTTCTTTGAAGTATTTTGTCCTAAAAATTCGTGTGATTTTTGCATTCTACTCCATACACAGTTTACATTTGTTTTAATATAAAAATCCTGTTTTTAATTACTTTTTTTGTCTTGGACTTCATGTACCTCATCACCATGTAGTTAGGGGGATATAAAACCTTGGTTTAAAAAGAACTAATTTTGGGCTTCCCTGGTGGCGCAGTGGTTGAGAGTCCGCCTGCCGATGCGGGGGACATGGGTTCGTGCCCCAGTCCGGGAAGATCCCACGTGTCACGAAGCGGCTGGGCCCGTGAGCCATGGCCGCTGAGCCTGCACGTCCGGAGCCCGCGCTCCGCAACGGGAGAGGCCACAACAGTGAGAGGCCCGCGTACCGCAAAAAAAAAAAAAAAAAAGGAAAAAAAAAAAGAACTAATTTTTTTAAAAGTACTAATTTACATGATTTTGAGTTCATATCATTATATTTGGGTACATTGATCACCAAAAAATAAGTATAAGGGAAAAAAAGTCTAAGGCTTACTGGATCTCTTGCATTTACTCTCTTTTCTCTCCTTTTGTCTGACTTTTGGTTATATCACATACAGCTGGTTATAACATGGTGGTACTGAGTTGCTGATTTCAAAGTTCCTTGGGAAGCTGGCTAGCTTTATCCCCCTCAAATCCAAAAAAAGAATATCCTGTTCATACTCTAACCCTAGATGGAATTATCCGATAAATATAAACTGCTTGTCAGGAGAACCCATTCTCATTTGTAGGAAAATAACTTTAGGTTGATTTCCTATTAGGAAGCACATTAGGTTTTACGTTTCCCTCAGTATGTGTGTCGGGACAGGGTGCGGGGTGCAGGTGTGTAGGTGTAGTTAGTTGTAGGAAAAGCAAGGGAAGCTAATACCCATCATTTTGTTCCACTCATTGTGTCTGATAAAAATGTTAAAAGGAAAGAGCTTTTAAGAAATACTGGATTTAGGGCTTCCCTGGTGACGCAGTGGTTGAGAGTCCGCCTGCCGATGCAGGGGACGCGGGTTCGTGCCCCGGTCCGGGAGGATCCCACGTGCCGCGGAGCGGCTGGGCCCATGAGCCATGGCCGCTGAGCCTGCGCGTCCGGAGCCTGTGCTCCGCGATGGGAGAGGCCACAGCAGTGAGAGGCCCGCGTACCGCCAAAAATAAAAAAAACAACAAAAAAAGAAATACTGGGTTTATGTACCTGTTTATATGTTTGTATCCTTATAAATAACAGCAAACACTCAACATAGTGCTTGTACTATATACCAGGCACTTCTCAGTATTATATATGAATGCATTTATTCCTCACAACAACACTTATTTCATTTTCATTCTGATTTTACAGAATAGTAATTAAATAACTTCCTCAAGGACATATAGCTAGTGAGTGACAGAATTACTATATCCATACAGTCTGACACCAGAATCTTTTTAGCTGTGTTTATAAAAGTTATATATAAAAGTTTAAATTTTTTAAGGATATACTGCATAGAGCCTCCAGAATATATTTAAGTGTTCAATAAATACTCACTGAATGATGTGAAATGTGTCTAAAGTAGCACAGGAGTTGGTAGAGAGGCACATACTTCTAGGAATCTTTGGAAATGGGATCTTAAAACAACAGTAAGCTATTTAGAAAACACATCCACTTTATTCTACTCATGTAATGACCTAAGCCACATCGTGTATGTACGTGCAAAATGGTTACAGTACTGACCCAGCATGGGGAATGGGTCCTTTTATTTCACCTGTTCATTTGTTTAGTCGCTCAGAAGTATATTCAGAGCCTCTTCCGGAGACAGCCATTGTTTGATGCACAGGTGGGGAAAACACGGTCTCTTTTTTCCAAGCAGTGTACAAGGCTCAGGCAGGAAATCATTTGTAGAACCTCACTATAAAACGGAGTGAAGGGGCTTCCCTGGTGGCGCAGTGGTTGAGAGTCTGCCTGCCGATGTAGGGGACACGGGTTCGTGCCCCGGTCCGGGAAGATCCCACATGCAGCATAGTGAAGAATATATATATATATATATATATATATATGCGGTACGCGGGCCTCTCACTGCTGTGGCCTCTCCCGTTGCGGAGCACAGGCTCCGGACACGCAGGCTCAGCGGCCATGGCTCACGGGCCCAGCCGCTCCGCGGCATGTGGGATCCTCCCGGACCGGGGCACGAACCCGTGACCCCTACATCGGCAGGCAGACTCTCAACCACTGCGCCACCAGGGAAGCCCAAAGTGAAGAATATCTTAAGTACTATGTAAAAGTACAAATGAAATGTTGTAAATTCAAAGAAGAAAGATTTCTCAGAGCAATAAAAGTTAGAGAATATTCCGTGATAGAGAGGTATCTGAAATATGAGTAGAATTTTAATAGAAAGAGTCCAGTTAAATACCCAGCATAGGAACTAGCATGTAGCAGGTGCTAAGTAAATGGTAGTTCCTTCCTTTCTTCTTAAGCAGTAAAACCAAATCCAGCTAGTTTGTATTTTTTGTTCTGTCAAATTACTCCCACGCAGATTCACTAATGCAGCCTTCTCAGTGTACTCAGAACAATGGACTAGAATGGAGAGCAGGGTTTTCAAGCTTGTCTGCTTAGAGACATGTGATTGGAAGCAGGCTACTTCTCTGCATCCCAGAGATAAGCTCCCAGGACAAATCGCATGTTTTAGGTACCTGAACAGTCACTTCACCTCTCCAACAAAGGGATTAAAGGAGACAATTGAGACAATTCCATCTCTGATTATGATTTTCAAGTTCAAATTTCCACAAAGTTTTCCAAGTTCTTCTGAGTTGGCCTGGTTTTTCTTATCAAAACTGAGCAACCCGCCTGCAGAACCTGAGGCTTGGAGAGGTATCAGAATGTCAGGGTGAAGGAGGCAGCGAGTTGGAGAAACTTCCCTGTGATTCTGATACATCAAGAATCACCACTCTAGGCACCCCTGCTGTCCCTACCTCCCCAGACCCAAGAAAAAAATCCCAGAGTATGAAATTTGGGGTCTACTGTGACCAAAAGAAGCAGTATTTCTAGCTTTAAAATAAAGGGAGATTTGATAGTCACTCTGCTAAGGTGAACTTCCAGCTTCCAGAAAGCAACTGCCAGTGGCTCTGCTTCAGTGGGGGAGAGTGGATCTGCAGAATGCCTTAGGACCCATTGTATGCAGTGCTTTTGGTGAATTGATGATATAAAGGAATTAAAAGAATACTCATTAAATTTGAAAGTGATAAGAGATCAAAAAAGGAGATTTTAGACTATTCTTTTAAAAACGGTAAAACCTCAGATGATCTCCTGTAAACTCTCTGTTAAGAGAAAGATTAAAGACCTTTCTCTGAGAGTTGAGAAATAGTTTGTCCTAACTTCAAAGTCAAATTAACATCCACTTTGAAGGCAACACTTCGTAAGCCATTCCCATATGCTCAAGGCCTTGAGTATCTTTTAAGATCCAAATAAAATTCATAAACATTTTGAATAGTAAAAAAGCAGCCTACTTAAAGAGCATCTTCTGTATACTCACCTAATTTAATTTGCATACTGGCCAATGTAATTACAGCCACTGAATGCATATTCTGGGTGTTAAACCTGGGAATGTGTGTTTGCACATGGTAGTGGCCTTTTAAAGCCAGATTAGCTATGTAAAGAAACTCCTGTGGCTTTTTTCTGCTCAGAAGCACTTTCCCCCAAATCTAAATCTAAGTTTTTATTTTGCATTTTTATGTGTGCATTTTAGCCCTTCTTTTCTGTACCCAAGGTAAGATATAAACAAAGAGGTGTCATCTGGGACTAGGATTAGGTACAGTCTTCAGGTGGTTTTTACAGTTAAAGGGCAGTGTGCTCCAGGGAGTGTGAGCTCAAGAAACAATTTGGTGGCACTCTCATTTTCTGTGGAATACAACTAATCCAGAACAGCTTGACCTTGGAGCCCAGAGGACTCAACTTGATGAAGAGCTTAGTTGGAGCTGAAGTGGCAGAGACCAGATGAATCATATCAAGTACGACCATTATGGGGCTGAAGATGATTTCTAATTAATCTTTGATCCTCTGAGGTATCACATTTCCCAAATCTATGTGTCCATAAGGGAGCCAGTGAAAATCTGAAAGTAGCAATTTACCTAATCCTTGAACACCACGGCAGGCCTTCTACTTATGAAGGGCTGTCATTTTCCATTCTACACAAAAACAATTGTCTACCATTTTCCTGACCAAAGTGATATTATAATGAGGGCAAACTAAATAATTTTAAAGTCTTGTTTTGATGCCTGTTTTACTAGCAGCATATTTACTCTTTCAGGAGCTCCTCAAGATGTACTACCTTAATGCCTGTTTTCTCAGATGCTGAAATCTTGAGAAAAGCTAACAAACTGACTTCTGTTGAATGGATCTGAAAAATAAATATTGTTTCATTCTAGAACTTAAGTATTAATGACATCATGCAATTTCTTGCCTTTCTGTTTCTCTTAAAGTCGAATGTCCTATGAATCTGAAAACTCTACCTCTCTGTTGTGCTTTTTAATAGGCATGTCCAGACATCCTCCAGCTCCCGAGATCCCTACCTTTTATCCCCTGTCTCCGGGTGGTGTTGGACAGATTACCCCACCTCTTGGCTGGTAAGATCCTTCCTGCAACATTTAGCCAGGCATTTGAACAACACGTGTTCTTCTACTTCCCATTCATGGAAATTAGCTTTATGAATGATAACACTTGAGTTGAAGAAACTTCACATCAACAAGCAGGTGCTAACTTTATTTCATTTCAATTTAAAAGATTAAAAAACATTCAGACTTTGAAATGGATTGAATTCGTTTGCTAATATGTGTAGAAAATGGCTGTGTAGCAGTTGCTTTGAAGCTTATAGTTTTATGGATTCAATTTGTGGCTTTGGGCATTTGCTATGCCTGTACAAAGTGTTTAGTGTGGATTTTTCTTTTCTAGTTCTTTATGAACAACTTATATTTTTGAAACATAACCTTAGATGTATTGAATATCAATCTTTGCTTATAAATGGGCAAGTGAGATAAATGACAAATAACTAGGGAGAAATGCAAGTGCAAAAGCATCTTTTGAATTTTAATAAAATAAGCACCAGTTTGAGTTCAGAGGCATGAAAAACTGATGTTTGGACTTCTTTTTTCAGAATCCAAATGCTCTCTATTTTGTTATTTCTGAAAAATCCGTAACATTCCTTTCAAAATTTTTTAATTGTAAAGGTAAAGGAAAAGAAATCTATTTAGGGAAGAGTCACTGCATATAATTTGGCCTATTTTTGTCATTTTATTGTTAGCGTGCAGCTTTCCCTGCTCCCAGTCCCCTTTCTCTCCTCTCCCCACTGCTCACTCCATGGACAGAGTGCTGCAACTTCGCCAAATATTTTCCTCTCCTTTTTTTTTTTCTGCGGTACGCGGGCCTCTCACTGCTGTGGCCTCTCCCGTTGCGGAGCACAGGCTCCGGACGCGCAGGCTCAGCGGCCATGACTCACGGGCCCAGCTGCTCCGTGGTACGTGGGATCCTCCCAGACCGCGGGCACGAACCCGCGTCCCCTGAATCGGCAGGCGGACTCTCAACCACTGCGCCACCAGGGAAGCCCCCTCTCTCCTTTCTTTATCTGACTCCCTGTCCCCACAGCTCCCATGTCAAGGCCCCAGTTTCCCTACCTTGACATCCTTATATTGTCTCTTCTTCATAAGGAGGGCTCATCCTGCCATGGAAATTCCAGCTCTCTCTCTTCTCTTTGCGTTAAATCTCTCAGTCAATAACTCAGTCTGAATTTAATTGATTATGCAAATATTTTCAAACCTACATCAATTATTCTCTCTGAATTTAGCAACTCAAGGGCAATAATCCTGGGCTGGGTTGCATCCGTGGCATCTGATAAAAAAAAGACTGTGTAAATGAAAAGTGTGAGATGTAGGAAAAACAGAGGGAGAGCTGGAATTCTCAGAGGAGAGAGACAATAATTCCAATGAATCGATCTTTTATTTCTTCCCTGTAGCATGGATATGGGGGGGGGGAGTGCAGTGTTTTAAAAACTTGGTTCATTTTTATATAAATATAAACTTTTATCTCCTTCTTTCTTCCCTTCCCTGATATTCTCAAAGATTCTGATAAAGAACCCACTGACCTAAAAGGAGTATTTCACCATTCTCAGGTTCTGTTATATTCGGTAAACATTGTTTACCTGCCTGCTTTGTTCAAAGCATTCGTGGGTATGGGAGAGGGGAAGGGATAGATGACAGGTCGTTCACAGACTGCGGTGGGAGATTTCCTTCAAGGCAGACTTTGGTGCTTTGGTTGGGTGGAGGGTGAGGAAGGGAAGGAGCCGGGTGACTGAAGCAATGCCCTGGTAACACTCCCCCAAAACTCTGGTTGAGTTCCTCCCCTCATCAAACTCTTACTGCTGGTTGGTAAGTCATGCTTTGTCATTGATGGGTTCCTTTCTTCTGTGACCTCAGGCAAGGTCAGCCTGTATATCCCGTCACGGGAGGCTTCAGGCAACCCTACCCATCCTCCCTGTCAGTCGACACTTCCATGTCCAGGTAGGTGGAGGTGGAACCGGGCGCTCCAGGACAGGCTGCTCTTCCTGCGCTTGCAGCTCGCGCGCCTCTGCTTGCCTCTCGGTCCTGGCCGGGCGGGTGCACGGCTCGGCCCGCGCGTCTGTCTGCGCAGGGTACCTGGCTCCCACACTAGGCGTCCCGGAGGGTCCTCCCCGAGCAGCGCCAGCCACGCCCACCAGGGGGATGGACTCGGCCGCCCGGGAACCCGTATCTTCCTCCAGAAGACTTCGCTGCCACCCGACTGTGGGACGGGAAACGTCCCCAGAGGGGACATTATCAGAAGAGCTTGTTCGATTCAAAATATGATGGGGGTGGAATCCTGAGGGGGGGGGGGGGCGGAGAATAAAGACTGGTTTGATCTGAGTTTTCTAATTTGCTTTCTATGAGGAAAGTTCTATCAGTTTCACGTGCCAGTGTTTGAAAACGCCCAGATAGTCTAGAGCCTTCGGGACCAAGGCCGTCGAAAGAGAAGGGACGGTGCTCACAGGCTGTCAGGCCATACGGGGCTGCGTGTCCTAGTGTGTGAATCAGGCCCCGTGTGGACACGTTGGTGCAAGCGAAGCTCTGTGAGGTCTGCTGTGCCACACCGCTGTGTGTAATGCTTTTGCCTCTGGAAAGGATGGCTTCTGTGCCCTGTGCTTGATGTACACACACATTTGTGGTGTATCATCTGCGTGTTCAATGTGGCTTTTTCAAAGGAGCTAGCATTAACATGCTAGAAGTCAAACTGTTGGGTTAGTAACTGGTTGTGAATCTTTACTTTTTTACATCGGTATGAAATTCGCAGTTTTCTGTGGCGAATTTCAGCTTTTAAAGAAACGTTATTTTTTCAGTAGATTGTAAATCTAGCTGATTGAGAGGGGATGAAATTAATATCCTTCCCCCCAAATATATCTGTACATTTTTTTTTTAACATTATAAGAATTGTGTGATGACAGGATTTTCTCACGGGCAAATAACCAGCATCATGTATTTTTGCAAATGGTACACTTAGCAGAGCATTATGATTTGATCACATATTTGTATTTTTCCCATGCCTCCTTAATTTTTTAAAATTTGTTTCTGAAATATTACATATCCAAGCAGAGTCCCTTCTTTCCGTCTCAGAAGAAGGAATTAACTGTACAGGCGGTGATGAAAAGACTTGAGAAAGTTGTTTTTGTTGAATTAAATTGTTGACTTTAAAAGAGCTTGAAAAACAAAAATTTCTAAAGCATATCCAAATTTATCCAAAGAGCTTGTTGAAAGTACTGTCTTTGTTTTATTTTTCTTGCATGGCAGTTTCCCTCCTTTGTGTTGGTGGTAGTGGATATTTTAAGATTTGTTTAATGCTCTACAAGTATACTCTGGGAAAAAGCCTTTATTTTAGCATACGTAGTTTTTACCTTGAAGCAGAACTGTATCCTTCCCTTTAATTAAATCCTTCCCCTTAATTTTGTTATCAGTTTTCCATTAGGCCAGATCTCTCAAACACTACTTTCTTTATGTGTAGAAAATTATTTGGGGTGATGTTGATGGTGACCTTATTTAATTGGGGACTGAAGAAATTTTCCTGTTCCCTGTCTTCTCAATTGTTCTCTCCTAGTATTAGGAAAAAAGCCAACAGGAGAAGAAGACTCTTAATGTGAAGGTTCGCTTAGGAATGTAGACAGAGTTTAAAATGTGATGTCTTTAGATTTTTAAATCATTTAAAAAGCTAAATCTTAATATAGTGTTATATTTCCAGTAATTGTTCTTGAAATTCTTCTCTGAAAACTGCTTTGCAAGAAAAGTGACTCACTCTTTTTTTTTTTTTAAATCCTATGGCCTAGAGCCCTCCCAGGAGAAATGCCAGGTCGTACCATTAGCTTGAAAAAAAAAATCTGTGAGGTGGCACGTAATTATAAATATTTTCCACCTGAATACAGAAAGGAATTAATCATCAGCCTGCTCTAACTTATAGTTAATACTTCTGCGTATGAAGGCGTGTTTTCACTGTCAGCCAATAGCAGTTAGTGGGTTGTTTGGAAATTCGGTCTAGCTTTTGCTACAGCAGTTCATTTTGTTTTCTTGTCTTTCCTTCTTTTAGGTTTTCTCATCATATGATTCCTGGTCCTCCTGGTCCCCACACAACTGGCATCCCACATCCAGCTATCGTAACGCCTCAGGTCAAACAGGAACACCCACACACTGACAGCGACCTAATGCACGTGTAAGTGTGCCTCTGTCTTCACCCACGAGTGTCTGACGGTACTGAGGACTTAAACCACACAACTTCTTCTCCTTCGCTGTTGCTGAATCTGCCCCCTCTCCGTTATTATGGAAATCAGTGTAGGTCCGCCTCAAAAGCTCTGTCCCCGAGGACAGTGAGCAGCTTGATTCTCAACTGCTCTGATTTGGGGTCAGAGATTGAAAAAGGGACACAGACCTCAAAAGACGAAGGGAAACTCACCAAAGCGGGAGTGATCTTCAGAGCATAGAGACTGAATAACTTGAGCTGTTTAGCCATTTACTACAAGGGTTTGATTGGGTTCCGATTCTTGAGGAGCACAGGAGTGAAGTAGATTGGAGGGTTCAGTGCATTTCCTTCTGGAAAGGCAGTCACCCTGCATCGAGGTTTCAAGAGCACAGAATTCAAGGGAAAGGGGCAAACCAAGCCCAGGATTTCCTGTCGGGCCAGGGGTATCCCAGGCTGTTACAGCAGGGCTAAATTATCTGAAGAGATTCGTAATTGAGTTTCTTAATCTAGGGTTTGTACTGGGATGGCAGGATGGATGGGGTGGCAGGGAGCACGTGACCACCCATAAAACCCCTGCAAATACAGGCAAAAACCAGCGTGCGTGCGTTTGGGGGAGAGAGTCTAAGGTTTCATTAGCTTCTCAGAGGGGCCGTTGACCCCCCAAAAGTTAAGAACCTCAGTTCTGGAGGAGGACTGACCCACCCGCACTCTATGTTCAGCTTTTCCCGAGGTGAGCAAGGAGCACCTAAAAGTTTAGATGGAGTGTCTTCACAAGCCCATTTCCACGTTGTGTTAAACCCCTCTATAGCTGTAGGTAAACTTACTCAAACCAAAGGATCCTTATCCACAAGGAGTTGATGAGGTGCTCTTCTAAGTTGATGGTGTTCTGGGGGCTTATAGAGAGCCCAGAGGGTGGCCCCAGCCTGAGCTGGACTTATAAGCAGATGCTCTGCTTCTCTCCTGCCATCTCTTCCTTATTCGGCTAACCTCTTCCCCACCCCCACCTTTTAGGAAGCCTCAGCATGAACAGAGAAAGGAGCAGGAGCCAAAAAGACCTCACATTAAGAAGCCTCTGAATGCTTTTATGTTATACATGAAAGAAATGAGAGCGAATGTCGTAGCAGAGTGTACTCTAAAGGAAAGCGCAGCTATCAACCAGATTCTAGGCAGAAGGGTAAGTAGTGGGATGGTTTGTAAATGTTTATGGTAAGCGTGGAACTTCTTCATTAACATCTGCCCAAATGCACTTACATATCAGGTAGTCATAGAAGCATTGTATAGTCACCAGCCATTTGGGGAGTAACAGAGAGCACGACAGCCTTTAGGAGGAGTAAATGATACAATGCCTTGTAAGCAACTGAGATTGTACCTGGCACATAGAAAACTTCCTGAAAATAATAACTATTTCTCCTATTATCATTCTTGAAACAAATATATCTGGAGTGTCTTTTAGGTACCAGGCACTGTGGTAGGCATTAGATAATTACTGCTGAATAGAATAGATGTAGTCCTTGCCCTCGTAGAGCTCGAAGTTTTGTGACAGGATACAGATATTAGACAAATAATTACCCAGTATATATATACTTTAAATGGTGATAAATATTGTGAGTAGGAAGATCAAGGATCTGAGAAAGAACCACAGGGGGGCTGGGGAAGGGTCCACTGAGCAGGTAGTTGAGGCCTGAGAGCTGCGTGGGGTTAGCCATGTGATGAACGGGGTGAGGTGAAGCAGGTGCGCGTGCAGGTGTTGCGTACGTGTGTACGTGCACACTCTGAAGCAGGAAACCACTTAGCTCAGCCAGGGGGCTACAGAAAGGCCTGCGGAACCAGCCACGCTTCTGGGTGAACCCTGGCAAGCACATGTGGCCAGCTGCTCCTTGCAAGACATAAGCAGGTCGTTCCACTTGGAAGCTTTAAATAGAAGAATTGGTACAGGTCTGAGAAGTCTTCTTTCTAGAAAATTGCTGTCTGATTCTTTACGTGTACATGGGCCAGGCTTCTCGACTGCTCCTCTTTTTGTTGTTGTTGTTGTTGCTTCTTTCACCCATGCTAAGATATTTTTCTGAGCACCTGTCATGTACCAGGAACTGGACTTACAGCTGAGACAGACAGTCTTAGATTTATTTGTTCAGCCACCAGCCCAGAGGCTAGTCAAGTCCTTCCCAGTACTTTTCTCAGGTTTGAAATGGGTTTAGTTGGGTATCTGACAGGTGGTGGAGAACATCTGAATTTTTCTAATTCAAATTGCATTTTTCTGTAATTACATTGTAATTTTAGAAATGCTTCATCTTAACTTGTTGATGCTCTTCATATATGTGTAGTAGCTTTTTTTTTTTTAATTTATTTATTTTTGGCTGTGTTGGGGTCTTTGATGCTCCGCGTGGGCTTTCTCTAGTTGCGGCGAGCAGGGGCTACTCTTCGTTGCGGAGCACGGGCTCTAGGCGCGTGGGCTTCAGTAGTTGTGGCATGAGGGCTCAGTAGTTGTGGCTCGTGGGCTCTAGAGCGCAGGCTCTTTAGCTGTGGTGCACGGGCTTAGTTGCTCTGGGGCATGTGGGATCTTTCCGGATCTGGGATCGAACCCGTGTCTCCTGCATTGGCAGGTGGATTCTTGACCACTCAGCCACCAGGGAAGTCCCGGTAGCTTCTTAAAATATGACCCTGTGTATTTGTTTTTGCAGCCTCTCAAGAAATTCATGATTTGCAAATGAACATTCAGGAGAAGGAGGGTCTTGACAACCTTTGTGAGACCTAGAGATCATGTTTTAGCTGTTGTTGATAATTTTTGTCATGTTTGTTACAAACCTAATACATTTCAACATTCATAACAGAAAACATTTAGGAGATTTCCAGCCTATGTGAGGAAGCAGATGGAGGAAAGCAGGCGTTCTTGTATTATCGATTCCTGTTGGAGAGCATAAAAATGCAGCGATTTCCAATCTGCAAGACACCAGGGTTTCAGGGGTGGGATGCAGTGGTAGATTATAGCTCTTCTGGTGCCCCGTGTACAGTACTCTATCTCCCTGTGGATTCTTAAACACTTAATAACAATAATTACAATGATTTCCAAAGCCAGATCATAGCAGATGAGTGATTCCCATCATTTTTTGAAGACTCCGCCTTGAAAGCTTAAAGGCTGATGACCATTTTCCCTGACCCTTTAAAAGAAGAAATCAGAGGGAAAGAAGGGTTCTTATTTCAGCTTGTGTAAAACTCTTAGATTTGTTTGTTTGTTTCTTTTTTGAGTTAAAGGTCCATGGTCCTCCAGTGGGAATTATTTTCCTGCTCTAGAGAGTTAAGAATATATGAATGTATGCTTCCCATTTTTAGTGCACATTTCCAGCAGTTGCTACTTTCTCAGCTCCCTTAACAATCCCCAGATCAGAGCATGTGTCCTAAAGGATGGTTCTCATTTAAGGTCTCTCTCTGTTTTTAATTTGGACACCTGTTTCTATTTATAGGTCTCTGAGATCTTTGATTAAGATCAGGTTTTCTATCCTTTCATAACTCCGCCTCTGGCAGGGTAGTCCTTGCTAGTTCTTTAAAGTTCCCAGCTTTAAAATCATGAAGTTTTACATTGGGATAATTAGAATTCTTAATAGTGGGTCTGAAATTCATCCTAGAACATTTGATCTTTTGATTTTTTATTCACTTCTACTGTATTTCTAGCATAGAAATGTTCATCCATATGAATGCATCAAAGTTTTCTATTTCGTATTCTAAATAATAATAACACAAATATTACTTTAAAATAAGCTTTTAGTTTTCAGACCTTCCAGGCTACTAAAGGAAGTCGATTTATTGCATATTTATTGTTAGGATGTCTCTTCAAATTAAATGGGTGTTTTCCCAAAAACTTGGTGAATCTTTCAGTACGCAGAAGAGATGGAAAAGCATTTTTAGTCAATTGTGTTTCAGAAATTCCTGTAAAGAAAGATCACCTTTCTAGTCTGCATCAGACTTTATTCTTGTTTTCAGTGCAAAACTTTAATACATAGTTTTTACCTACTGTTTTACTCTGGTAAATGATGTTTCATTTGTGAATAAAGTTTGTGAATTAGAAATAATATCAAGGAACTAAAAGCAATCAAAAGTAAGCAAGTAATAAACAGTTTAGTTTGTGGTCTGCTTTTTTTCTCCTTGAATTTTGCTGTTTTGTTCGCTGGGGTCTTGTCAACCTGAGTTTCCTGCTGTAACTGAGAAATTCGTGCTTGTTTATTAACTGGTTGTTTTGGGTAGAAGACCCAACCTCCATACGTATTTGGAAGATAAGTTCTATTTACAATGCCGCATTTTCTCAGCAAGTTATAAAGCTGCCATAAATTACATAAAATTATACTTCAAATTACTTAAGCTTTTTTATACTGTAAAAATATATTTACAGATAATTATATTTATAAAAAAGATATCTTTATACTGACATACTGCAGTAGGATGAGAGAGATTGTTTATCAAATGAATAAACAGATTTACAAAGTAAGACTTCTATCCTTATCTTTTTTCCTCTTAGTCTCTTTTTGTTGTTGTTGTTCCTTTTTGATGACGCTTTGCCTCTTGCTGATCATGTGAGCACCAGAACTGCCTAAACACTAACGATCAGTCTTTTTTTTAAAAAAAGTGTAGGCTGATCTTTCCCACTGTGCCCAGTTCGGCTTTTTCTCCCTGTGAAGGTCTCTAGGTCGGTACCTCAGGTTTAGAAAAGCTGTCAGTTGACAGAGGCAGTGTGACTTTTCCTGCCTGAACTTCCACTGTTTCCCAGACCTGCCTTTTTAGGCTCCCCTTGACTATTTGTGATTACTCTGTTAGTACAAAGAATTGTGTCTCAGGTAACTTTTTCCAGGTGTTTGGGGTTTTTGTTTGTTTGTTTTTTCCTGCCACCTCCCCATCTCCTCTCCCCCCCTCCACCGCCCCCCCCCTCCTTTTTTTCTTTTTTTTTTAAAAAAAGAAAAGCATATTACCTGATTTGCCTTTAGACTCAGGCCAAGTACCGCTGTGTGTCATGCATCTTAACTCTACACTCTGCACGTGTAAAGCAATTAAAAATGAAATCATCTGCCCCATCCAGCACAGAGGCCCTGGCCTTCGAAGGGCTTTTCAAAGGAAATGGAATTGGTTGCCTTGCCTGTAAGCCCCCCACCGCCTCTGGGTGGGAGGATGGGATGAGGCCGAAGGTGCCTTAGTGCTCTCCTGGAGATCAGGTTCTCCGTCTTCCAACAGGCAAGAGCAGCAGGTGTTCGTTTTCTTGAGGAGAGCACCCCTGCCGTGCCCTGGGGGCTGCATGCTGACCACTCGATCGCTGTCCTGGAGGGCAGCCTTTTCTCGCTCACCAGCCTCTCTCCCTCGTTCCTCCTTCCTTGCCCCCAGTCCAGTCACACCTTTCTTTCCTTTTTGTCTTATCGTTTTAAAAAACAAGCACAGGGTAATGAAAATCAATACGCAGGGTAGAGGTGAATGAGAAAGAATCGCCCAGCCCTTAAGGGGAAGTTAGCGAAATGGGAAGCCACACACCCTAGAGCTGGGAGCCCCGGAGTGGGAGCTGGGCTCACTCATAGCATGTGCGCGTGCATGTGCACGTGTATGTAGCTGCGCAGCGGTGTGGTGTTGGGTCCACTGCCTCTGAGCCATCACTTCCAGCCAGCGGGTTCCCCAAAGTGCAGCCAGTTCTCCTGGGGTTTTCTGACAACAGATCCTGGCATTTGGGAAGTAGACGGACAAACTTGGAAACTGCCCCCTGGGGGCCTGGGGTAAGTAGTGTGCAAACACACACCAAGTGCCAGTAACAGGCTGCCAAAAATCCCAAACAGCACCTTACCTGCATAAACTGTTTTGCTCTGTATGATAAATAAATATACGTTACCTAAAGGGAAATGGAAAATTTGCAGGGTGTCAGCTGCTACGTTCTCCATATTAGATCCTATAGTCTCAAAGTCTAGATGGCAAGATAAACTGAGGTCATGCTTTTGTTTTCCATCCGAAGGAAGCTAAAAAACATAGCCATAAAGTGTGCATGTTTGATTATACAGTATTATCTGTATTCTCCCTATGGACAGTTAGTGTTTAAATAAGTGTGAGGGGAGGGTGAAGAGACTGAGACAGACTGACTTTTGATGTCTTGCTTTATAGACAGGATCATGTGATGAAGGTTTCAGATTCCTCACATGACAGAGTGGGAGAGTGCATGGGAGGTGAGGATATATCTGTGGAAATTACTTCCTTTTGCATAAATAAATGGTGCTTGGGCTCAGATGTCAGAATATGCTGCAAACTGTGAAAAAGGGCTAAGGTGGGTGTTGAGGTTCACCAGTGAATGTTCTCTTTAATTTGTATTGGAGAAGAGAAAGGCTGGGTGACAGGCCATTTCACTTTGGATACTTTGACAGGTTTCATGTAACATGAGAACAGAATAGAGAAATCAAAGTTGGAGTCTCACTCCAGCCACCGAACTCTAGATGGATTTCTGCGACACGTGGTCTTCTGCCATTTAAAAATAAATCGAAGTTTAAATGCTTAATATTTTCATTCTTCAGTATTTGAAATATGAAACGTATAATACTGTCGCTATTTTGCTTTTACTTGATTTTTTTTTCCTCCTTCCCCTTTCTTTTTCAGTGGCATGCCCTCTCTCGTGAAGAGCAGGCTAAATATTATGAATTAGCGCGGAAGGAAAGACAGCTACATATGCAGCTCTATCCAGGCTGGTCTGCAAGAGACAATTATGTAAGCACTTTATGCACACCAACGGCTCTCTCCTCTCACTTGTTCTCTCTTTGTGTTGCTCTCATGAAGGAAATGTGTTGTAGAGTGTATCTAATGCTGGCACCGTTCTCTATTTTTGAAAGTTAATGAACTTCATAGTAAAGATTTCATGGATATATTCCATTCTGATAGCTTTGTGCTGTCAACTTTTTTGGCTATATGCTAATGAAATTTTTAAGTAAAATTTTTTAAATCGAAGAAAACCTTATCATTAAAATGCTGGTGAAAAATTTTTTTAAAAGCATATAATCTCATCATGTAAAGGCAGCATTAGTAATAACTAGTTATACCACCTTCCAGTATTTTTTCTGTGCATATCTTTTTTCTTTAGCATCTTTATTGGAGTATAATTGCTTTTCACAGTGGTGTGTTGTGCATATCTTTTTATCTTTTACTTGGATATGTGTGGGTGGGTGGCTGTGTATATACATACACTTTTGAATCGTGCTGCTTGCTCTTATATATAATAAGCATTTTTCTGTTACGGCATAGTGTTTCTGTATATCAGTTTTAACAGGTATACAGTATTTCACTGAGTGAATGTCACAATTTACTTAACCATTTTTTCCCTGCTTTTTAGACATTTGCTATTTTTTTTTAATAATTGGAAATTATCCTGCAGTGGATTGTGCATAACAGTTTTTAGGACTTATTTCTACAGGATAGACTCACAGTAGTGAAATTGTAGTGAAACAGTAGTGAAATTGCTGAGTACAGATTATAAATATTTTAAAGCCTCTTGATATATATTGTCAGATTTCTTTCCAAAATGGATTGTGTTATTTTACACTTCTTACAAACAATGTATTCCAGTGACTGTTTTGCACAGACTAATTTAAACTGGGTAAAAAATACATTTTTTTGTTTGTTTCATATTAACATACCCCGATGCCTATTATATATTTTATTCAGATGGCGTAGGTATTATCATATTTTTAAGCTGTACTAATTTTATTGGGAAAAATATACCTCATTTATATTGCCAATTATTTTATTACTTCAGAGTTTGAATACCTTACTCATGTAGTCTTGATATACAGCAAAAACTACTGAGAAAGACTATTATAAGTGATATTAGTTGTATCATATTTTATAGAGGGGAATGATTTTGATTACTTAAGCTCTTAATTTAAAAATTTGAAGATAATTTTCATGTTTCTTGTGAGACTAGCATTCAGAGTGCCAGCTAGGACAGACTTCATATTAAATGGAATTGTCCTTTTTAAAAAGGGCGAGGCACTATGGAGAACAGTATGGAGGCTCCTTAAAAAACTAGAAACAGAACTACCATACGACCCAGCAATCCCACTACTGGGCATGTACCTTGAGAAAACCATAATTCAAAAAGAGTCATGCACCACAATGTTCATTGCAGCACTATTTACAATAGCTAGGACATGGAAGCAGCCTAAGTGTCCATCGACAGATGAATGGATAAAGAAGACGTGGCACATATATACAATGGAATATTACTCAGCCATAAAAAGAAATGAAATTGAGTTATTTGTAGTGAGGTGGATGGACCTAGAGTCAGTCATACAGAGTGAAGTAAGTCAGAAAGAGAAAAACAAATACCGTATGCTAACACATATATATGGAATCTAAGAGAAAAAAAAAAGGTCATGAAGAACCTAGGGATAAACCGGAATAAAGACACCGACCTACTAGAGAATGGACTTGAGGATATGGGGGGGGGGAGGGTAAGCTGTGACAAAGTGAGAGAGTGGCATGGACATATATACACTACCAAACGTAAAATAGATGGCTAGTGAGAAGCAGCTGCGTAGCACAGGGAGATCAGCTTGGTGCTTTGTGAACACCTAGATGGGTGGGGTAGGGAGGTTTCCAGGGAGACGCAAGAGGGAGGGGATATAGGGATATAAGCATATGTATAGCTGATTCCCTTTGTTATAAAGCAGAAACTAACATACCATTGTAAAGCAATTATACTCCAATAAAGATGTTAAATAAATAAATGATTTTTTTTTAAAAAAGGGCTAGGGTGAAGCCATGAATCAATATGTAACTCAGTGTGTGGTCATTGCTGGAGATGGTCCTGTGCGGACGCACATCTGAGGTCTTAGATCCCATATGATGAGGCACCAAGACTTTCGGAACACATTTGTTTCCCGTGACATGCTCCAAAGAAAAAGTCACTGCTGGTCAGAATTTGGAGCTTAAAAATTGGATACAACTAAGACGTAGGAAGTAAGCGTCCTCCTGTTCGTGACTTGGGAGCGGCAGCTTCATCAAGTCTCTTGAACCGTTGTCTTGATTGTTTTAAATAACTACTTGGGTTGGCCAGAAAGTTCATTTGGGTTGTACTGTAAGATGCTGTGGAAAAACCCTAATGAACTTTTTGGCCAGCGCAATACTATATGCCGATGGTCAAGAGCTGTCTTAAATGCTTTCTGTGTTATTTTCTAGTCCTAATAATCCTGTGGCATCAACAGTATTATTGTATTTTACAGATGAGGGAAATTAAATTGTCAGGAGCTTAGGTAATTGGTCCAGGGCCATGTAGTGGCTAAGCTACAGGGGACATCCAGGTCCCCCAGACTTCACAGTCTATGCCATTTCCCTCCTCCTCCAGGTGGACCAGCTCAGTCGTCCAGGACCTTTTTAGGAAGTCTACTTTAGTTGAAGACTTTCCTCCCTGAACTGGGCTTCCATCCTCTGGGCCGTAATTGGATAGAGCCTTCGTGATGCCCTTTAAGTGGGGAAGATCAGTCCCCCACCTAAAGGGTTTCAGAAATGTCCTCCTCTGACCCTGTCCTGGATCTCTTTTGTGTGTGGTTGGCCTTATAGGGGAGAGTGGCCTTCCTTCCTTGACCTCTGGGAGAGAGCTTTGCTGTGCTGTGACTTTGCATAGATTTAGTGTTGCGTGTTGACTGTCTTTTTTTTTTTTTTTTAAGTATAGTTGACTTACAGTGTTAATTTCTGCTATATAGCAAAGTGATTCTGTTATACATATGTATATATTCTTTTTCATATTCTTTTCCATTACAGTTTATCACAGGATACTGAATATAGTTCCCTGTGCTATACAGTAGGACCTTGTTGTTTATCCATCTTATATATAATAGTTTGCATCTGCTAACCCCGAACTCCCAGGCCTTCCCTTCCCTTCCCCATCGCAACCATCATTGGTTGCCCTTGGCAACCAAAAGTCTGTTGTCTGTGTCTGTGAGTCTGTTTCCATTTCATAGATATATGTTCATTTGTGTTGTATTTTTTTCCCAAACTCATCCTTTTTATTTATTTATTTATTTTTATTTTATATTAGAGTACAGTTGATTTACAATGTTGTGTTAGTTTCAGGTGTACAGCAAAGTGATTCACTTATACATATACGTATATCTATTCTTTTTCAGATTCTTTTCCCATATGGGTTATTGCACAGTATTGAGTAGAGTTCCTTGTGCTATACAGTAGGTCCTTGTTGCTTATCTAATTTATATATAGTAGTGTGTATATTGTTAATCCCAACCTCCTAATTTATGTGTGTTGTATTTTAGATTCTACATATATGAATGATATCATGTCTTTGAGTGAAGTTTCTGTTTCTGATCCTTAAGGAGTGAGTTTCCACTTTCAAAGAGATGAAAGAAACACATGTTCTCTCCCTCTTGCTCTCTCCCCTTTTCTCCATGTGGCGAGATGGGAGGAGAGTAGTTTTGTTTTTTTGTGTGTTTTATTGTGGTATGCGGGCCTCACTGTTGCGGCCTCTCCGGTTGCGGAGCACAGGCTCCGGACACGCAGGCTCAGCGGCCACGGCTCACGGGCCCAGCCGCTCCGCGGCATGTGGGATCTTCCCGGACTGGGGCACGAACCCGCGTCCCCTGCATCAGCAGGCGGACTCTCAACCACTGTGGCACTAGGGAAGCCCGGGAAGAGAGTAGTTTTAAAGAAAACCAGTGTTATGTGAATTTACCTTTAAAGATTTTCCTCTGTGCAACTTTTAAAGGAAATTGTGTAACTTGATTTTAGGATCTCTTTGAATGAAGGGGAAGCCCAGCTTTGTTCCTTAAAATGTTTATAACAATCAAAATAAGCCTATTAATTACTAAGGCAAACAGAAGTCAGTCAAATGGTATCACTTTAGCTAAAGGTATTGCAGTATTCTTAAAATAAGAGTACAGGAATACAGTCGAAATAAGATGCATGCCTGTATCTTAGCATTTCGTCGTCAGAATGCTATCCAGATGCTCACTGCAATCATATTAAATATATATCTCAATGATTTAATATCAAGTTGTCCTATTCTATGGCATCGTAGATTTTATAACTTCAATTTGTTTTTATAACTTTCATTTTTTATAACTGGTTTTCATAAATCAGTGCACATATTTTCTTAGGTGTATTATTTATATTATTAGAGCTTTTAAATGTAGTGCTTACCCAAGTACTATATATGATTTTAATGAAAATTTTATATGTGTTTACTACACATGAATTTTGTTTTTTGTGTTAAGCTGACATGAATACATCCAAACCCCTTAGGTCCTTTTGTCTACCATAAATGTAAGTTCTCTTGAAGCACCGATGTATACCTAGAGTATAGTACAGGTTATTTCACAAAGCAGCATCAGTCCGACATGTCCGGGCACGGTCGCATGTTCTAGGCACGTGCTAGGCATGTGCTAGGTGGCAGAGATGTGCTGAGACTCGGGCAGTGCTCATGTGAGCCAGTAGCCATGTGGCTGAGGGGTCCAGGGCCACAGCCCATCATGACACCTGTGCGGAGTTACGTTATGGTGGTGAGCTCTGCCTGGGGCTGACGTCTGGGGTGGGGGGGGCGGGTGGTGGAGGTGTGGTGGGGAGAGAAGGGTCCTGGACAAGATGACACCTTTAAGACTCATGAGGTGAGTCTTAAAGGGCAAATGGGAGCTAGGAGAAGATGAGGAAGAAGGCTCCAGATACAGGAAACCACCTTATTGCACGTTCTGGAAACCAGTCATTGCATTTGAAAGGGAGATACCCCTGAGAAGCATGCCCTTTCTTTTCTGCTCCCCTCCTCCTGGAGCACCTTAATCTTCTGAAAGAAGACTCCATTATTTATTTATTTATTTATTTATTTTTTTGTGGTAAGCGGGCCTCTCACTGTTGTGGCCTCTCCCGTTGCGGAGCACAGGCTCCGGACGCGCAGGCTCAGCGGCCACGGCTCACGGGCCCAGCTGCTCCACAGCATGTGGGATCTTCCCGGACCGGGGCACGAACCCGTGACCCCTGCATCAGCAGGCGGATTCTCAACCACTGCACCACCAGGGAAGCCCGACTCCATTATTTTTGATATGCCATTTCCCCAGGTCACTAATATCTGTTGTCTACTTTAGTGTTTGTGAGGATAGTTTCAGTCAGCTTTCCAAAGATATAAAGCCTCAATGGTCGAGTCATGTGACATGAAGCAAAACTATCTTGAGGTGCACAAAAATAGATATTATATATTCACACAGTACACTCAATATAATCTTACGGTTTTATTTTTTGTGAATGTGATTATTACAGCAGACATAAGATAGAGATACTGGATGTGATATGCGTCCTATGACACTTATTTGAAAAGACCATCCTAATCCAGGTTGGTCATTTACTATTTGTATAAATCAAATATATACTGTGTCGATGCCCTATTATAATTATTTTTTGAGGGGAAAGTAATTATGAAGAAAAATAGAAAATTAAACTATCAGTGGGACCTAAAATTATAAATTTGTGATTAAGATGATTTTGAAATTATTTTATTTTTTAAATTTATTTTTAATTTTTTTTTTTTTTTGCGGTACGCGGGCCTCTCACTGTTGTGGCCTCTCCCGTTGCGGAGCACAGGCTCCGGACGCACAGGCTCAGCGGCCATGGCTCACGGGCCCAGCCGCTCTGCGGCATGTGGGATCCTCCCGGACTGGGTCACGAACCCGTGTCCCCTGCATCGGCAGGCGGACTCTCAACCACTGCGCCACCAGGGAAGCCCTGAAATTATTTTAAATTGCAGACATATTCACATTATTGTGTTTGTTTTAGGAAGCAAGGTCCTTAACTGCTGCCATAAATAAGTCTTGCAAATTACCTTCTAAGTTTTCTCAGGTTCTATCTTACCCTTCTACTACTGTCTTCAGTTACGTCTTGTCTGTGCCATGGGAGCTGAGGGGCCTCAGTTAACATTGTGGATTTTTAATTAGACGGTAGAATTCACAGTAAGGAAGATTGATCAACAACACTACCAGAAGTGGGTCCTAAGTGTGGTGGTTAGCAGGAAAAGGAATGCCTCCTTATTAAGCAGGCTTTCCTTGAAGGTGGGTGTGTGTGGGGGGGGGTTCTGTGGCCACAGCCCTAGGACATCATCCTGTGTGTGTGTGTGTGTGTGTGTATGGCCACTGCCAACGTCAGTACAGTACTGATGACATTAAATGCAAAGCCGTAGAGACAGAGGTCACAGATAGGAATTTCTTTCTCTTGCCCTGTTTCTAGGTACAGATGGTAAAGAGAGAGAGATAATGAGGCACCTTGATCTCTTGGCTCACCGACTGCTGGTCCCTTTGTATCACATTCACCCATGTGTTCACAGTACAGTCTATAACATGAACATGTGCCTGTCTTCTTCCAGGGTAAGAAAAAGAAGAGGAAGAGAGAGAAACTACAGGAGTCTACATCAGGTAGGCACCGTGTGACTTTCCAGCCAATTCTCATGCTTCTGACAAGCACCTTTTAAAGTAGTCTGCATCTCTGTACACGCTGCTTTATTCTTCAGCTATATGATTCTTGAACTCTGCTTTTCTTCCTGAGATTCTTTAAAAATGTTTGAAAGACCTTTCTTTTAAATGTGACTATGTGAAGGTACCCCTAAAAAGCTCCTTGCAAACCCTGTCACCTGGATTCCTGGTTGTTAACTGTGGTTGTTTTTAAGGTTTTGTTTTTGCTTTTGTCGTCTGTGTTCTCTTTTCTGTAACATTTCTGTTCTCCTATTTGCAAAACTCCTTACGATACAGTTTTTTATGATGACTCTCTGATATGCTACCTTATATCCCCTTGAGAATCTTTTCTATGGTTTGGGGTTATTTAAAAGTATAAAACATGATGATAGGGTTTATCTTTCGTGTACATTAATTCAAGGCATCAATCAGTGAGGTCCAGTTTATTTCCCCTTTTCTTTCATAAAAGATAAGGCCTCTACTTGTACTGCTCAAATAAAAATGGCTGGTATAAGAACCATAAAAAATAAAGCAAACAGGTCCACATTATATTGTAGCCACTACGTATTTGGAATGTACAACAACCTCTTCAATAAAAATTTGTTAAAGACACAATTTTCTGCAGGTACAGGTCCAAGAATGACAGCTGCCTACATCTGAAACATGGTAAGAACGACTCTCTGGTCCTACTGCTGACGATAGTTATAAACAGAGGCACTTGCTTGTGAATCTTCTTGTTCATACTGATGCCATCCAGCATTGCTCCTTTAAAGAGGAAAGGCCACCAAAATCAAATTGGTGCTTTAAAACATCTGATGGTTTTTATACCGGCTATGGATTTGCAATATAGTATGTGTCTCTCTCTTCTCTTCTTCCCCTTTTTGCCCCTTGAATCTTTCTCCATTCCCTTTCCCCTAACTCTCGCCAGCCATTCCTTACTGACCAGTGGCAAATCTGCCTGCTTCAGAAACAGACAAGTAACAAAACCCGGCAAAATGCCATCTTACTCTGCAAACCCAGGGCTGCATTGGAGGAGCTCAGGCTGGCCCAGGACCTGGAAGGTTTTGTGGTATAGAGACGTTTTCTCAGTTGAGATGATCTGTAGAGGCTTAAAAGTAATATATTTGTTTCTAGTGAGAAAGAGATGGATGCTTCATTTTTTTCTGTTATTTAAAAATGTGGCCTGGGGACTTATTCACTGTATTCTATCAAGTTCTTCATTGGTAACCGTTGCTAGATCTCACTCTCATCTTTATAGGTGCTATTTATTTCATTTCTTTCTATTGTAGTTATCTGATTTTTGACCACTTGACCACCATCCCTGGCGGGAACCTGGCTTTGTAAATCGCCTCAGTCTTTGCTAGGCTTTGAATTCACAGTGTGTCTACCCTGTGACGGTTCTTCTCAGAGTTGCTCCCTTGGATTCTATTCTCTCTAGGAACCCGCATCCCATCAGCGCTCCATCTTTTGGGTCTGTCTCGAGCCTTCCTTCTCACACAGCAGTTTCATAGCCCCAGATCAGGTGCTCAGACTTTCCATCTGGATTATTGTAATAAGCCTTTGGATAATTTTCCTGCTTGCAGACTTCCTTTCTGCCAGTTCATCCTCTGTGTTGCTCCCAGAGGGATCTGCTGTAGCACAAACGGATTGTGTCACTTCCCGACTTAAAAACGGTCAGTGCTTCCCACTGTCTGAGGGACGCAGTGCAGACCACGTCAGTGTGGATCTGCGTCTGCCCTGTCCTGGGGGTTCCACTCTCTGACCTGCCTCACCTCCAACCATGCGCCTTGGGCTCAGTCCAAACAAAATTATTTGCCGTCCCTGAGACAGATGGAGGCTGCCGCACGTGCTGTCCCTGTGCTTGGAAAGCCCGTTTCCTCTGCCTGAGGGTGGTGTTGCTTAGGAGAAGAGCATTAGCTTGCTGGTCACTTCATTCTTGACTAGAACCAGATGACCGCTTCATCTTTCAGAACTTAATTTTGGTGCTCAGATTTCAGCGGACTTTCCCAGGGGAATCTGCAGAGATTTTTTTTGGTACCAAATAGATATGAATTTTACATCAGCTCTTTGCCCCGGCAATCTGCTTGAGCTTTTTAACCTTCATTTTCCTCCACTGTAAAATGGAAATGGTAACCTCCACCCGGTAGGGTTCTTTGTTTATCGTATGTGGCCTCCCTCCCTCCTTAGACGCCACCCCCAAGGCCTAATGCAGCTGCTTCTCCTCCGTGAAACTTTCCTCATCTTTATCCACGTTCCCCGGGTTCTTCAAAATGTCGTCGTTGTTTTCTATCAGAAGTCTTCTAAACTAGCGCTGAGTGCTAGGCTTTTCTCCAGGTAAAAAGATCAGCCCTTCATACAGGTGACCAAACAAGGTGTCAGAAAAATAATATCACAGATGATGTTCATATTTAATTCAACTTAATGGCTATTAATTGAGGACCTCTTCTGCACTGGCCCCCCAGCTTGGTTATAGGAGCACAGGCTCTGCCCCCAGCTGCTCACGGCATCGTAGTTTAGAAGTAATTTTAGTAGCAAGCATATGCTCTTGTACTTCTTCTTGGCGTTTTTTTTTTTTTTAGAAGAATATTGTCCTTTTAATGACTAAACACTTAGGTATGGACAGCAGCCCTTTTTATGCTCTGCCTTGAAACAGAAAACCCTTATAAGCATACCGCGCTAAGGGCCAACATGCGCTGATTTTACTCTGTCCTCTGTTTGCACCAAAATCTTTAATGCTGTTTCTGTTAAAAATCATGCAAAAATGTATTTCTCTGCTTCATACTTTGATATTTGGTTTTGTGTCCTTAACGATTAACATTATATAGTATTTTAGATTAGACGATTAGGCTGAATGCATTTTTGTCCTAGAATGGATCCCAAATATCTCTTTTTAAAATAATGTTACAGTGATCATGGTGTTTTCTTGTCACTTACTTGTTTTTCTAAAGGTCAAGGTGTAGCCCCTCTGCCCTGCCCCAGAAAAATACAACAAAGTCTCCCCGCCCTCCCCCCAAGAAAAAAAATTTTCACCAGCGACCAGTGAGGCTCCTGTCGGCTGGGCTGCACTTAATCAGAGTCTCCAGTGTTCCTCTCCCCTCTCATTGCTGGATCAGTCATGCAGCCTTTGAAGTTCTGTCCTCCCCACTATCCTGTGGTAGAGAGCAGCACTGGCAGTCATCTGATAAGAATTACTAAGCAGAGAGAAGGTCAGATTTGCATTCATAAAAATTTCCGCAAATTAGGAATGATACTCTCCCTCCTGTTTCCCCGTATCCCTTTGTTTGTTTCAGGAATTCAGAAACTTCTGTCTGTGTAGTAGTTGACTTGTTTAGTCGTTATCCCACACTTCTTGAGCACTTTATAAATGCCAGTTAGCTCCATAATACCTGGAAACACAGTATCGAACAAGGCTCAGAAGGTCCCGTCTCTGTACTGCTTACATCTCGGGGAGAGCAGTTGATTTAAAACAAACAGGAAAGTGTAAGTGCTATAATAAAAATAAAACACGGAGTGACTTGAGGGTCGGCTTTGACTCGAAGATCATGAAGGGCCTTTCCGAGGAGGTGCCTCTCAGTGATAACCAGTTATTTTCCCTGGAGGGTATTGTGTGTATTGTTCTAAATGAAAGACCAGGCCAACAGGGCACCCTGTTGTAGAAAGAGCTTAGACTAGACTTAGGAGTGAGGCCACACGGGCTCTCACATTAGCCCTCCCGGTGCTGTATGGCCTGGGGCAGTAGGTTTAAGCCGGAGACTGGTTCCTCGGCACAAGTGAAAAGGGGCGCTTTGCTGACCTCTAAGCTCCCGGCCGCATCGGGTCCCAAAGTCCTGGTCTGCTTTGTGCTTCCGCGGGCTGCACCGCCTCCCAGCGTTAGCAGAGGGACTCGGGTCTCCTTCTTGTTTACTAATGTGTCGTCCTCATTCTAGGTCTGAGTGGCTCTGTGTAACTATAAGGCGCCTGTATGATCTTGAAAACGACTTGTCCACAATGTGCTTGCTCTTCAATTCCTGTATAGATCACTTTCCTGCCTACCCTCCTCCTCCACGGGATGAGTGCCCGGAAGCACTGCCTCTCGTTTGGGGCTTTGCTTCTCCACTGATGCCATCAGGTAGCTCCTGGTTTGCCAGACTTCAGTCCCGCTAGTGCTGGCTCCACCTTATAAAAAAAAAGCCGAAGACACATGAAAAGTTTGATTAGACTTGATCCTGCACATAGTATCTGTGAGAGCTCACAGGACTTGCTTTCTGTTCTGAAGGGACGTTCTGAAGTCCGGCCCTCCCTGCAGGAAGGTAAAGGTAACGGAGCGCAGCGCCCAGACAGGGAGGATGCCGCCGTGACTCCAACGCGAAGAGATTTTTGAGAGGGTTTCTTTCTGCACGGCGAAACTTAACGTGATCCTGCTGCTCTTAAAGGAAATTCCTGTTAGATCACTGAGCTCAGACATCCATGATGTAGCTCAAATGCCAGGGAACTCTCATGACTCTGAACTAGAGTGGGACAGTGACTCTAAGAAAAAGACCCCACCCGTCAGGAAAAGACTCCTCTGTGAACAAAAAAGGCCTCCGAAAACTTGTTTCTGTTCCTTGAAAGACATGAGTTTCACTTAATACTTTCTCACTTCATTGGTGGGAAATGCCATTGCAGTTGCTTCATATACCCAGCTGTGTCCCCGTCTCCCTGTGAGTTCCTACTTTTGTGTATTCTGTAAGAATATTCACTCTTGGTGAAATCAAGTTGAAACAAAGAAATTAGCATTAACCCAGTCTCCACACCTTGCAGCAGACTTTAGGGTTATTGGAAACGGGATCCTTAAAAGACATTTCCTCCAAGTTGGAGGTGATCCCCACGCTGTGGCACCATTCAAGAAATCCAGGTTCATCCTTAGCTTTTTTAACTACCTTGCCACTTGTGTGGGAGCTGGGAGCCCAGGGCCTCAGGCAGTGAGACTTACACGCGTTCTCCTGTGAAGGCCAATATCGTAAAATGCCAATTGTTTATTCACCCTGCCAACATCCAGTGAGGCCTCCTCCTGCAAGTCAAGAACTGCTTTAGGCAGTGGGGTTACTTGCTAAACGGACCCTGTCCATTACCAGAGGCGCTCCCAGTTTAAGAAGATGCAGACGTACAAATGGATAATTATAAAATAATGTTTCATGCCACCAAGGAAGTACACACAGTGCAGTGTGTAGAAACAAAGACGACAGAAATCAGAGCGAGATCAAGGAAGACCTCCTGCAGTAGGTAACACTTGCGTGTCCAGTCATGGGGGAATTCTTGAGTTTGATAGAACAATGATTGAGGTGCTTTGAGTTGCCAGTATTTTGGTGCACGTTTCATTTGGAATATGTAATGTCAAGAGTTTGTCAGAAGTCAGAGATTATCATCAAATACTGAACTTCCCTTTCTTCCTGACTTAATCAAGATTCATAAAGAATTAAAGAAGCAAAGAATTAGAATTCTTGAAAAGCTGGAGAGAATTATCATTCTGAGTTTTACTAACTTAAAAGCTTTACAGGTTGATTTACTAATATTTACTTTAGCAAAACATAAAAAGTCCACTATCTTAAAGTTATATAGATTGAAAAGATATTCTTATGATATTTCAGTGTATTTCATTTGATTATATAACGTCAGAGGTCTAGTTTAAAAGTAGAAACAGGCTTTTCTTAAAAAGCAAAAACTCTCTGGTTAAACGCACCCAGAGATACATATAGGCACTCGCATAGACATACTTCTTCTGTACACTATGATTTTAGCCTTGGCATAATCTTTAGCTTGTACACTTGCCGAACTGAGAAATTAGTATATGTCTTTTTACTAAATAAAAACATTTGCCTTTATTTCCCTGGCGCCAAGAGGTGTGTGGGAGAAGTAATTTCTAGTAGAGTATAGAATGCAGTAGTGAATTGTGCAGTGCTTGGATTTACACCTTTAAAAGAATTGTCTCTAGCTTTGCATTATAGACTGGAGTCACGTGCAGGACTAGCGAGAGGACCGTGACCCTGAAGGCCTTCTAGGAGCATTGTCTGAAGCTCGGGACCCAGCCCTGTCCTCTGAAGAGTCAAGGAGAGGTCTAAATATTTTCAGCGGTCTCCTTGAGAAAAACATTTACTTCGTATAGTTTGTGAAGCTCAGCCTGGGGAACTTGATGCTTTTGCCTAATCTTTGCCCTGAATTCTGCTCCCTAAGTACATATGTAGGCACCCCCGTCAAGTATCAGTGAGCCTCTGGGTATTTGTTCCTAGGTTGTCATGTCTAGTTAGAAAGCAAAGCCAAGTGCTTACAAAGTAGTAAAGTTGGAAGCAGCTAGAGAAATGGTAAGGCTTGTCCCAAGTCTCACAGTAAAAATTAAGGCTTTGATAATGAGAGAGTGAAAAAACTATGCCCTGTCTTCCATCCTTCACCTTTTTGTCACGCAGATTAGGCACTGAGTGTGTCAGGCACTTAGCCTAGAATTGCCCCTGACCACACAGGAGACGGCAGAGTTAGGAGCTCTGGGGAAGGGAGCCTCACATCTGGAGGTGGGAGACCAGCACGGCCACCTGCACCCTGCTCAGTGCTGTCCCCAAGCTCCTCCCGAGCGTCCTCTGAGTGGTGGCCCAGCCAGTGCAGGACCTCGCCTGCCAAGTTGGCCAAGCGTCTGGATCCTGATGGAAACGACTGCAGGCGTGTCATTTGTCGGGATCGCAGGTGTGCCGTGCCCAGGACACGGAGGTCTGTCAGCCTACCCGTGTTCCCCTCCTCTTACGTCCGGCTGCAAAACCCCTGCGAAACGTGTCATGAGTTAGCGGAAAACCTGTAGAGAATTCACACGGCAATGACACTTGGCTGCAGTGTTCTTACTAGGGACTCCCTAGTAAGACTGTTCGGCGGGAAAATTCAGACACTGATAGCAAGGGCAGCCTTGGTCACGCTGTCTGAAACAGAGGGGGCTGCCTCACGGCACTGTGTGGCTAGACCAAGTTGTGCGTGGACCGCAGGCTTTCTGGTTCTAACCATTCTCCAGAATGCCTTACGCCTGCTCATATGATGAGAGCCTTTGGATCGCAAGGAGCAGAAACAACCCCTGCGAGGCTAAGGACCTCTATTTAAGGATACAAGGAGCATCGTGTGGAAGCCGAGGAGAGTACTAGAAGGTGGTCTTGAAAACTGTCCAGATGCTTTTGCTGTCTCATATCTGCCCCTCCCCCCAAATCACATCATCCCCTTCTGCAGATTGGCCGCCTCAGTTCTTTGATCCACGCGTCCAGAACCCCTCAAGCTCACATGTTCTTACAATACCGTCTCCAAAAGAGAAAACTCTTTCAAATGCCAGAGAAGGGGGGCTTCCCTGGCGGTCCAGTGGGTAGGACTCTGCACTTCCACTGCAGGGAACACAGGTTTTTGATCCCTGGTCGGGGAACTAAGATCCCACGTGCTGCGTGGCCCAAAAATAAACCAATACAAAGTCGAATTCCAGAGAAGGGACTCTGGCTAGCCCAGCTTGGGTCAGACTTCTACCCCCATCTGCAATCAACTGCGGCCACAGCAGCTGGTCACACAGTACAAGACAGCTGTGGGGGGCCTCACCGCTCCCACCGGGGCTGCTCTGGCATTGGGATAATCAAGAGGGAGGCGGGCTGCAACCCAGCAGACGTCCACCACAGCTCACTAATCAGCTGGTGGCTGGGCCTGTCAGATCAGCAGACAGGGTGATTTTATCTAGGCAACTGTGCATTCGTGAAGGAACTGGGAGAGGATCATACATACGGTGAAAGCTTTTAAAATCTCTGTTGTGCTGCAGTGTCCTTCCCATCAACTCTTTCCCCCTCTTTCTTTAACGGTCAGAAGAGCTAGAATTGTGTTTCAGTTGCCTTGGGAAAGAAACAGGGAACTGGACCCGTGGCTAGCAAGAGTGATCACGTGCCATTAAAAGATAATTGTAGACGGAGAGAAGAATGAGACTCCTTATTACAACGCTCTTGAGATACGTGATATTTACTATTGTTCATGAAAGCCCTATGAAATTAAGATCCATGCTATTATTCTCATACTTCATAGAATAAAAAAAATTATTTTGGACAAATTTAGTTTGATAGAATGTTTTCTCACTGAGCCATGCAGAACTTGAGGGAAATCCTTCTGCATCACGGAGTTGCCCAGAGAACTCTAGGTTTACCTCTTTAACTATTAAAACATGCAGTTGTTAATTTTCACTCTTGTGAGTGCACCTCTTTCTTCACCAGAGTACATGAAAATTAAATATTTCTTAATACCTCATGCCATTATTCTACAGTGTAATGTACCATATGGTAAACGGTAACAAGGAATTGATGCTGTTTGACCCTTCTAGATGACCCCAAATAATGGGGCTTTTAAAAAAATCTGCTCTTTTTAATTTATTGTGTCTTCTTGTTCTGCCTAGGACTGTGTACCCCTCCCCTAAAGTAGTTTTCCTTCTGATCCATTCTGTAGATTTGGGAACCAGAAAACAAAGCTTATTTGAATAATATATACATTAAAAGTAAACGGGGCCTGAGTTGGCACATGGGTAAATATGTTTTGGGTTTTTTTTTTTGGTTGAATTTCTTAATACCTACAGGGGGACCTTGAGGCCTTTTCACTTCCTGTTCCTCAGCTGTGTCCTTTGGGTCTGAAGCTGCCAGTTACAGATCCAGAGCAGTGGGGTGAGACTGCCTAGAACTATCTGTGAGCCTAAGCAGAGTCACTCTATTCTTTTTGACAGAATGAAGAGAAAAAAAAAATGAAAGCACCTCAGTCAAACAGTAGTGCCCGCTTTTTTTGCTTAAGTCCTAAGTCAAATCTAACCTGAAGTTTTCTAAATTTTTAGATATCGTCTCTGTAAATATAATGACAAACTTTTTTTTCTTTTTCTTTTTGCGGTACGCGGGCCTCTCACTGCTGCGGCCTCTCCCGTTGCGGAGCACAGGCTCCGGACGCACAGGCTCAGCTCACGGGCCCAGCGGCTCCGCGGCATGTGGGATCTTCCCGGACCGGGGCACGAACCCGTGTCCCCCGCATCGGCAGGCGGACTCGCAACCACTGCGCCACCAGGGAAGCTCTATAATGACAGATTTTTTGCTGCCCTCTTGGGATTACTTTTCCCAGCTATCATTGTGTTTCTGCAGACATTCTATTTTATAAGATACTTTGTAGTATTTCATTAGAGATTTTCCAGAATTCTCTATTGGTCGTAATTTTCCACCGGAAATTCTGTAAATAGTATAAATCTTGCTTTTACCCCCCTGAACATGCTGTGTGAGATTGGAACAACAGAAACGGAACTAACATTTCTGGACCACGTATTCTGTCCTGGGTGCTCTAATAGAAGCCTCTCCATCCCGTCCTTGAGGCAGCCCTGTACGGGGAGAGATCTCTGCCCTGTTTGAGGGATGAGAAAACGTCAGTAACTTGCCTGGGGCCACATACGTGGCTGGTGTGCAGCAGGGACAGGCTCACACCTGGCTCTGTCTCTCTGTAACTCAAGTCTCCACCCAGTGCATGCAGTAACCAACATTCACTGAGCCCTTTCAGATGCCAGGTACTTACCAAGCCTGTCACGTGTATTATCTCCTTTCATCCCCTCAGCACACGTTATGAGGTAGAGCGACTTAACTATTTCCATTTCACAGACGAGGAAACGGGTGTGGCATGTTCAAGTAACTTGCTCAGGACAACTCTGTCGTCAGAGCTCACGCTCAGAACCCACAACGCACTGTCCCCTCCCTAGACCCCGTATACTTAGACACGTAGACGCGTACTACATGAAAGCGGAAAGGAAGAACACACAGAAGTGTGCTCATTCTGTTGCCTCATTTCTAGGAGGTGAAGTTAGCATTTTTAGTGCAGGAGAACTTGTAGAGAGAAAGGTGAACAGGATAAAGAGTTTGGAGGTGGGTAGATGAATCTCCATAGTTCCTGTCCTCCTGAAGCACTTTAATATACAGAATTAAAATGGGTTTTGAGGGTCTCTTATTCAAAACTTTCCTCGAGAATGTGTCAGCAGTGTTCCCAGCGGAGGTGAAGTTCTAGTGGGTGAGACCTACACTGGGAGGCCCAGCCAAGCAATGGTGGTGTACATCCTCACAGGGAGACACAAAGGGCTGATCAGGAAGAGAAACCATTAGCTGCAGATGGGAGACCAGAATTTCCCCCTCGAGCAATTTATCAATAGTTCCAGGCCTGTCTCAGGGTCATCTCGGCATTGCCGAAGTCTGCTTTCACTGGTCACAGTTACGCTTTGAATAACCGCACAGGAAGGAACCGCACAGATTCAGTGACCCTGCCTCGGTCTGTATAACCTGGATCCAAGCCCGGGGCCAGTGACCCCTTGTCTCACTGACCCCTCCCTCCCTCTCTCCCTCTCTCCACATTCTGGAAATCATCTGGTGTCAGAGCTGTGGCTGGCGGCTGGGAGACTGACTAGCTTGATGCTGGGACTTCAGGATTAGCTCAGCTGCAGAAAGGAGAGTCAGCGCTAACCTTCCTAACCACGCGTTATCATTTCTTCTTTTTCTCAAATACTGGGTCGTACTTACTTTCAAAGACCTGAAGGGGGCCTTTGTAGGTTATACTTTCAGTCTTAGAGATTTAAGTTTCAAAGTTACTTTCTTAGGCCCTTTGTTCTCTCACCCTGCTTTCAAACAGAGCATATAGCCTCTTGGGGTGGGCGGTGGGCCAGATGGAGACCACCTCCTCCGCCTCCGCAGTGATGCTGACTCGTGATGGGCACGGAAGGCAGGCAGGCAAGGAGAAGCAAATGAGTGATCATTTAGCCCCGACGTGTGCTGGAGAGAACTTAGGTTTAGGGCTCAAAAGCTAATCCTGCCACCTGTAGGTTGGGTGACCTCAGGCAAGGCCTTTCGCCCCTCCCGCAGCGGGATCCTTGTGTGTAAACGCGCTGAAGTCAGCGGAGCTGTCGTGATGGCACGACGTCGTGTCCCAGCGCCTGGCAGAGCAGCGCTCAGCACACGTTGCTGTTCTTCCTTCCTCCTCACCAGCTCCTGTGACCCATGGGGAACCAGGAGGCCTGGGGAATCTCTAGGGGCTCCTCACACCAGCCGCTAACAACCAGATGCCTCAGTTCCCTCTCGGGCAGCAGGGCCGGCCCAGCTCTGTCGCGCTCGCTTCCTGCTCTGGAAGTCCGCTCTCGGCGTACACAGGCGGCTTTGTGCGGCGCAGGAGTTCACGCCCTGAAATGGCAGGCTTCCGTCCGTTTGCCCCGAGGTGGGGCAGAAGCATTTAGGCAGTAGGCATGAGGCGGTGTGTGCTGCTGTGAGGAGGGCGATCTTTGCAAAGCCCTTGCCTCTCTTCATCTCTCACAGATCTCTGATACTCCCCCCCTCAAATTTCACATCATAACTAAAAACACTTTAAAGTTTCCCACTCCTTGCTAGTAACATTTGGGAGGGGGAGGGAGGAGCTCTTGCTCCAACCACCTTCTTTTTGGGGTTGCTCGCCATTTCTGGACGAGGAAGTGAGCTTACAGGCACGGCTCAGCTGAGCCGGTGGGTGGGTCCTGGTCACGCGCCGCCCCTCCTCCCACCCCCACCTCGGCCTCTAATGGGCTTGTTTCCGCAGCCCCTCCTGCTGGGAGGACAGCCTGGGAAGGGGGCTGGGCTGCAGGACCTCAAGGATATGGGCTGGCCACGCGCTCCCAGTGGAGGCTTACGTTGGCATGTAAGAAGAAGGAATTTCCCCTCTCCCTCTCTTCACATCTTTTGAGCCAAGGCCCAGAAGGCCCTAATGCCTCGGTCGGTGCTGGTCGTCCTCCAGACGCAGGGCCCTCGTGAAATCTTGAGATGTCCCGTTCCCGCTTGGGCTCTTAATGAGCGACTCCGCCCGTTCGGGTTCCTGCTTCCATTTGGTTAGTGGGATATTTTGTCCAGATTGGAGTCTGGTCCAGGAGAGGAGCTTCCTGGGTTTCAGCTGGACGGTGGGGGGGAGGGCGTCTTCCTGGGCTTCCTTCGCACCCACTCAGCAAATGGCCCACGTGGTGAGTGCTGGCGGAGGGAAGCCCAAGCCTGACGTGGAAGCCGGGGCTCCGAGCGCCCTTTGAAGCGGGCGCGGTAATTGCGGCTTTGATTACACCGACTCCACCGCTGGGCTGGGCTGGGCTGCGCGGGGCTCGCCTGGCCGGCCCAGCTTCAGCTGCAGCCCCCCGTGAAGACTTAGATGTGGGAAGTCTCCCGTCTCCCGAGCCTCATGCCTGTGGTTTTTTGAAAAGAATCTTGATTTGACCTGTTTTATGTCTGTAAAGCAACACTGCAAGGCTTTTTACCCCCATTTCTCCCACCTGGGGGTAAGACTGGTCTGCCCTGGTGACCCTATATTTTAAAGGAGCAACCAGGTTCAAATAAGGTGCCTTACTTGATAGACGGTTTCCTTGCCCACTTATTTAAATACTAGCTACACTATAAGGAGAGCATCCCCGGTGGGGGAAGAGTCGCTTTTTGGTTGGCAGTTGAACAGAGCACCTCTGAAACCAGCTTTTCAGGAGGATTTATAAGAGGATACTAAGATAATGAAACAACAGTGGGGAAACGTGTAGAAAGCACTGGCTTTATTAGGAGATGTTGAAATTCTTCCCAGGGCAGCGCATATTATCCTTGTGATAAATGGCCACTCTGGCCAGCCGGGATCAGGTTAGTAATTATGTTATTATGCTCTCGAGAGGCGGGGAGGAGGAGGCACTTTGGGTGCCGTGAGGAGAGGGGACGGCTCGGTGAGTGACGGTCAGCGCAGGGGAGTGGAGGCCGCCGCGGGGCCACGCAGGCCGCTGACCGTCTTGACTTCGGAGTCAGCCTGAGGCTGGGGTGGGCACGGGTCCCAGCAGAAGGACAGTTTGTCTCCGTGAGCAGACAGGCGCTCCTGGCGGCTGAGGCCAGTCCGTCCTGAACCACAGCACTGGCCTCCAGCTGCTGTGCGCGCCTCGCCCGGGGCTGCTCGCCATTTCTCACCAGCAAGAGCGACGGGGCTGGGCCTTTGAGAGTCCGGGAGCCCACGCGCCGTGTGAATAGGAGTCTGCGGGCGCTGCCTTCACCCCGGCCCGGGCTCTGCTCCTGTCTCCTTGGAAAGCCAGGGTCCATCCTCCTGTGTGAAGCATCTCTACTCTGCTTCAAGTTTAAAAACCACACCGCTGTAGTGTGGTTTTCCTGTTAAATGGGGGAAGGTTAATTTTGCAGGAGAATAGGAATTGAAATCGACATTGAAGACGTCATTCTGTTGAAGGCAACATTCTGTGGCTGATTTCCTCCCATTTTGCTTTTGCTTGTTTTCTTTGTTCACTAGCCACCCGCGTAAACAGTTTCTTCTCAGCTCTGGTAAGTCATTTTGAGGGACAGCAGCAGCGGTGGTGGTTGCCGTGATTCTGACGATGCTAACGCGTGGTTGGTAAGAGCCCTAATAGCAGGGCTCACTGCGCCCCGCACTCTCTGAGCCCCTTAGAGGCATTGGCTGGGCCCGTCCTCACGGCTCCCGGGCTACAGACCCATCTTCTCTGAACAGCGTGGTGTGGACTGTAAACTCGCTACCCAGAGTTGAGTTGAGTTTTCATCATTAAACTATCTCAAAGCTTCCTTTCATTGCTCCTCTAAGATGTCTTTCCACTCAAATAAAAAGCATAAAGGAATGCACTCCACTTTTTAGAACTAATTTTTTTTTAAAGGAAATGTCTGCTAATAACAAGGACACTGCAGGGACAGAGCGTTGAGATGCATCTGAGGTGCCAGACCCAGGTAGAGTAGGTGCTTCCCTGCAGCTGGACGAGGCGGTCTCCCCAGGTGCGAAGCAGGGGAGGTGGATGCTCTCCAGAGAGGAGTTGACCTTGGGGATGCTTTCACTTTCCTTTTGTCTTTGTCTCATCTTGTTGCAATGTTATATTTTAATCACTTTTAAAATCTCAGATTATTAAAGCTTTGGGGGATTTAGGGATTCTCCTTTCTGAATGCTCTTATCAGCAATATCTTTAAATACTTGTTGAGTGCACATTCCAAGGCTAACGTTAGAGATCCTGGTTGTTACGAAGGAAAAAACTCTTGAGAATTGAAAAGTCTAAGACTGGAGAAGCGTGTGCACCTCAAGACTGAATGTGAGCGGACATAGACCCTTCTGGTCACCAGGGGGCTTGTTGTAGGAGTGTGAGGGGCATTGACTAACTTGCCTGTGCTTTAGTCTCATGTAAAGTCCTACAGTGGCTCCCCACCGTGGACTAAAAAGACCAAACAAACACTTTAGAATGACAAGTCTTCCCCTGATCTGGCCATTGCCTGCCATTAGGATTCATGTTTGGCCGTTCCCTCCTGATGTTTTTCCAACATTTTTTTTTTAAACCATGATCTAAAAAGTATTATGTGTATTTCACATCAGAACCCTGTACATTTATGTACATATACATGGAACCAGGGTAAACATTTCAGTAAAGTACACTTATTCTCTAACATAGTCTGAGGATTTAGGGCTACCATAGGGCAACCTCCTTTAGCCATCACCAGATCAACAACGTGGATTAATTAAATGCAGAGATCTTAAGACATGTGCCGTATGAAGTAGAGGTTAAAATCTGTAAAGGTCGGTGGCAAATTCACATTCACAGTACTTCATTTGTTCCTTCTTGAGGTGGAAAACGAAGCTCGTTCCCAACGTGCAAAGCCAAGGCAGCGACCCCGGGACCTCTCCTGGAGATGGAAGCTTGTTGAACACCCAGACTGTCTCCACGGCTTGCCCAGTCGACCCCAGAGGAGAAATGACACCAACTTCACCCTGAGGTCACTGCTAGAGACGCTGATCCATAAAGACAATCACTGCCAAACCCCCTTTCATCTACTCCGAGAGCCATGTTCCACAATAAAAAGCATACAAGGTTTTTCAAAAGAAAACACATGAGAATGCTAGGCAGGCCCTGGGTCAGCTGAGCAGCTTTCCTCCCCCGTCTCCGCCGTGCACTTCCCAGAGCATCCCGCCTCCACACCTGTAGCCTCCTGGCAAGGACAGTAACTTGGCTGCTTTTGCCTGCCCCGAGCACTGGGAGCAGCCGCAGCACAGCCGTCAGCATCCCGGAGGGAACTTGTGGAAGAGTTCCCGCTTTGTTTCTGGCTTATGTTTGTTTCTCTTTTCCTCAAGCTTTTATTTAACAGTGCAAAAAGGATCGATCATGTTTGCTTCTTTTTTTTTTTTTTTTTGAACTTGAATTTTTTTAATTTACACTTTTTAGTTTTAATCTTCTTGTATATTTTGCTAGCGATGAGCTTTCTAAGTAAAATCGAAAGATCTGGAAGAGTTTGAAATAAAAACGAAGTGAAAAGAAGCCTTCTTCTTTTGAGGGATGTCTTGTCCGCTAAGGGGCTTCTCCGTGAATTACGTGTAATAGTGGCCTGTCTTTGTAAGGTGTCCGATAGAGCTAAGTAAACGTAACAGCCAGTCCACTCTGTGGGTAGCAGTTGGCAGTCCTCTTTCATTTTATTTTTCTTATGATCTGTTCTCTTTTTTTTAAATGGTAAACCTTAACAGATACTTTCAGCAGACCAGTTTGCAGTGAATTTTCATTTCTTTCCTTCTCACCCCCTTGTTGTAAAAAGCCCAGCACTTGAATTGTTATTACTTTAAATGTTCTGTATTTGTATCTGTTTTTATTAGCTGATTAGTGGAATTTTAAGCCAGTTGTTAAAATGAGCATTGATGTACCCATTTTTTTTTTTTTTTAAATAGCAAGGCACAGCCTTTGCCCAAAACTGTCATCTAACGTTTGTCATTCCAGTTTGAGTTAACGTGCTGAGCGTTTTTTTTAAAAAGCTTTGTAATAAAACATTTAAAAACAAGTCTTTTTTTTTTTTTTTTTTTTTTTTTTTTAAAGAGTGAAGTTCCTGATGACTTGCAGTTGGTAATGGTGACCTAAATCCACAGGCTGGGCCAGAGATGGTGTGTCCACATGACAGGGGTGCTGCCCGTGAGGCTGCCTCGGGGACAGGCCATCCCCCCATCTCCAGGCCATGCAGTCCGTAGGGGTCCTCCTGCAGCCTGGAACCCCACCTCCTCCTCTCCCACGGGTAGATGGAAATCAGGGCAACAGGATTCAGATGGGAATGATTCTCTCCCTTTCTGAGAACCCAGACATCCTCACGGGCTCCAGCCGGCACCTCTGCAGGTGTGCTGGTGCAGCCCGTGGTCAGAGCCCATGGCTTCTCAAAACGGGTCCCCGAATCAAGGTGGTCCCTGTGCTTTAACTCCCATTCATCTCCCCAAAGTCGACATTTTCCCAATTTTGAGTTTGCACTCCATAATTCTCCCTTAAGCATTTGTTATACTATATATAGGTTGGTATCGGATTTAGTAGAACCTCCGTATTTTAAGTTTTAAAACATCAGCATTTCATGGCCTTCCACAAAGCTTCCACAGTCCATTGAGCTAGTCTGAAAACCACCGACACCACTGATCTAACTTCAATGTCTTGCTGAAATTCTCGTTCTGTTTCCTTTTTTCAACCTTCACTACAGCTGGAGAACAGCTGGCTACCATACTTGTAATAACCCTCCACATACTGTACTTGAAGATTGCCATTAAATCACCCCTCAAATTTCTCTTCTCCAGGCTAAGTAATCCCAATCCCTTGAACCTTTCATCATTGGTCCTTTAATCATTTTCATTAGTATCCTCTGGAACCTCTCCAATTCCTCTTCATTTAGTCCTAAACTTGAAGCAGGGAAAAATGTCTATTACGTTCAGGGGACCTACTGGTTAAAGGTTTCATATTCATTTGAAACTCTCTCTCTCTCTCTCTCTGTTTTCTTAACATACATGAACCAAGAAGTTTTAACTGTATAAAGCTGCCACCGTGCTCTCTCCAGAAGTTAACTAGAAGATCCGAGGAAGTGTAGGAAAAACCTAGGGTGTTACTTTTGGGGGGAAAAAACAGGTCATAGCAACACATTGGTTCTTCCGAGTCTTAGAAAGAAACTGATTAGTGATAAAAGTCTGTCAAGTGAACAGAGCAAGGAGAGTTGTGAGACTTGAGCCTCCGCCAAAGCCTACTCAAGTCTCCTCTCCCTGGGTTCCTCCTCCTCTACGTTTATGTGACGCAAAAAATGGGTCAACAATATTGAAAGAAATGGGTTGTTTGAATCCTCCAGGCCACAACTTGGTCCCTCCTAGTTTTCTATTCATATTTCCTCCAGAATAACTTCCTAGATAACCTGGACGTCATGGCACGGTGCTCACTCCTGGCCCATTCTTCCCAAATCCTGCTTTCTGCGGGCAGCAGTTTTGGTGAAAGGAGAGTCCAGAGTCCCCGGAGAGGCACACACAGACCAAGGGACATGCTCTCCTGGGGCGACTGGGCAGACGGACTCCCTTCCGGCCACTGCTTCTGTTTGCTCTTGCAGCGGTTCGGCTTCGGCTTCCTCCCCCGCAGCGAGCTCGAGGCTGGAGCCTGTTGCAAGAGGAGGCTGGCCAGCCTCTCATCGGAGGTCACAGCTGACGCGCCGGCCCTTACCAAGCAAGGGGCGCTTTCCTTGTGGCTTTAGTTTGTTTGGTTGCTGGCAACTACCTGTTCGGCTGGGAGGAGCCTTGGAACACCTTCACAACTATGGCTGTCCTAAATACAACAATTTTTTTCCTCTATACTTTAGGAAACTATGTCTTTTCCTCTAGAAGGTTGAAACAATATGGAAACTTCTGGTCAGGGGCCCACGAGCAAGAACAAGATGTCTGCAGGGCTTTCTTTTTAAAGGAGAAAAGTCACAAGGGAGCGACGCATGGTCCCGACAGGAAGGAGAAACTTAAATTCCACACGACGCACTAGTTAGTTGTACAAGTTGCTACACCTGCCACAGGATGTTATCTTGCATACACAGAAACTTTAAGAGCTGCCCTGTGAAGCCTGACCTCCAGGGATACGTACATGTATACGCGTACAAAATCTGAACCGCTTTTTAATAGACACTGAAGAGTCTGAAGTTAAGCATCTTAATATTAATAGAAGAACGGGATTCTAAATGCCTATGTATGTATTATGGGAAAAAAATAAGATGATTGGTTTTGTTGGCTATTACTTAGTGGATACCATTTTGGCAGCTGCAAACTTCCAAAACTTCTCCAGCTCTCCAATGTGGAAAACCTACATTGTCTCACTCTGCAGCTAGGAGTGGTTTTGAGGGAGACAGGAGAATATATCGGGTATACCGAGACAGCCAGTTAAAATAAACGTCACTAGCATGAATCAACCTAAATTAGAACTTGCCTAGCTGAAGAAAACTGCTCTTGTTGCTTACCGTCGGCAGTGTTGCAGGCCAGTAAAGCGGCGTTAAACAGAACTGGCCAATGCACTCATTCAATACCTATTTACCTGCCCATGGGCTCTGCTGAAATAAACGTTTTCCACTAGGAAACGTTTCCACTAGGAAACGTTTCTGCTGTTTGTAAGCTTGTTCACCACCTGCATTTGTTATAATACACAGGCATCCTTCTCCCTGAATAGTAATTGAAACTTAAAAAATCAGTTGCTTATAACGGAAGGAGGTACACGGTGGGGAAAGCCCAGGTTTGGAGTCGCGCGGAGCCGGACAGTGTCTGCCGCGCCCGCTGTCAGGAGCTGTGCGCTTCACCCCTGTGCGCACACACCCGCGCGGGCTGAAGAAGATCTCACTGACCTCCGCGAAGGTACAGCGAGTGGAAAATGAGACGCACCCCACACATACAAAATCCACACGTACAAAATAACTAGCAAATGAAGTTCCCTTTGAATTGCTTTAGAATTTGTTATTAAACAGTTTCTGTTTTCCCCAATGTAACAAAATAATACTTTGGTTTTGTAATGCCTGTAGCCATAGAACATATGAGCATTTTTCTTCTGCCCGTGGAAGCAGTTGGTAACCAGGCCTAACCACTCCGTTTTGGACCAAAGAGCGAGGAAATGGTTACACTAAGGGGGCAAAGTCTGGATTGTATTGGGTCGTTTACACTGATGTGTTTATTAAATATTTTTCTTTATCTCATCTCTAATAGCTTGAGATGTTACCAGCTCAGTTAAATTTTGATCTCCATTAAATACATGGAGAAGAGAACACTGCCTACAGAGACTTAATCACACAACTGTTTCTCTTTGTAGTCACAATGAGATTAGCAGATTAGTCATTCTCTTCTCTGTCTGTAACTTAATTGTCTCAGAATTTGAACTCACTAGAATCACTAAATTATGTTCTACACTGTAGTAATATTTTCTCCCACCAGGAAGAAGGTGCAAAACAACCAAAGTAAAATGGAGCCCCACAAACTGGCCTGTTGTTCTTACAGGTCCTATCAACGTTGCTCAGCTGGAGAAAGGCAACCCACGGTTTCAAAATCTAGCTCGCCCTCCATGCCCGGCTCTAGCCACCATGCAGCGTACAAAGCAAGGCCTGTGCAGTGCTTGCTGGGAGCTTAAAAAGCCCAGGGGTGCCTGCTGAACCACTTCATCTGATCCCCACATGCCAGCATCTGGCATAGGCTATGCCTGCTCCGATTCCTAGGACCCAACTAGCTGGGACTCTTCTTTGCTCAGTGCCTGGTCTCAGGACTCCAACCCATCCAGGTGCCCCTTACAACAATGGGCCCATTTTCAGAAGACCTAAATAGACATTTCTCTAAAGAAGACATACAGATGGCCAAGAGGCACCTGAAAAGCTGCTCAACATCACTAATCATTAGAGAAATGCCAAGCAAAACTACAGTGAAGTATCACCTCACACCAGTCAGAATGGTCATCATCAAAAACTCTACAACATTGTAGAGACATGGATGGACGTAGAGACTGTCATACAGAGTGAAGTAAGTCAGAAAGAGAAAAACAAATATCGTATATTAATGCATATAAGTGGAACCTAGAAAAATGGTACAGATGAACTTGGCTTGTAAGGCAGAAACAGAGACACAGATGTAGAGAACAAACATATGGACACCAAGGGGGGAAAGCGGCAGGGGGGTGGGGGTGGTGGTGTGATGAATTGGGAGATTGGGATTGACATGTATACACTGATGTGTATAAAATAGATAACTAATAACAACCTGCTGTATAAAACAATTAAATTTTTTTTAAAAACTCTACAAAGAACAAATGTTAGAGAGGGTGTAGAGAAAAGGGAACCCTCCTGCACTGTTGGTGGGAATGTAAATTGGTACAGCCACTATGGAGAACGGTATGGAGGTTCCTTAAAATACTAAAACTAAAAAACAAAAAACAAAAAAACAAACTAAAAATAGAACTACCATATGACCCAGCCATCCCACTCCTGGGCATATATCCAGACAAAAGTATAATTCAAAAAGATATACACACCCCCGCTATGTTCATAGCTGCACTATTCACAATAGTCAAGACATGGAAGCAACCTAAATGTCCATCAACAGACGAATGGATAAAGAAGATGTGGTACATACATACAATGGAATATTACTCAGCCATAAAGAAGAATGAAATAATGCCATCTGCAGCAACATGGATGGACCTACAGATTATCATACTAAGTGAAGTAAGACAGAGAAAGACAAATACCACATGATATCACATGTGAAATCTAAAACATGACACAAATGAACCTGCCTACGAAACAGAAACAGAATCACGGACAGAGAACAGACTGGTGGTTGCTAAGGGGAAGGGGGCTGGGGGAGGGATGGAGTGGGAGGTTGGGATTAGCAGATGTGAGCTATTATATATGGAATGCATAAACAACAAGGTCCTACTGTATAGCCCAGAGAACTATATTCAGTATCCTACGATAAACCATCATGGAAAAGAATGCGAAAAAGGAATGCATAAATATGTATAACTGAATCATTTGCTGTACAGCAGAAATTACCACAACACTGTAAATCAAATATACTTTCATTTAAAAAAATATTGATAGAAAGAAAAAAACAACTGGCCCATTTTCATGTGCTTTCAACCTGAATGCAACACTCAATATTGTGGCCACAACTTTTATTCTGAAATGTTAGGAGCACTGTGTCTATTCTCCCCTCCAGTCCTTTCCCCTGGAGCAGCAGGGATGGGGAATTTCAAGTAGTGATGAGAGGCCCTGGAGCACAGAGTCTCCAGGAGGCTGTGACGCACAGGGATGGGGCGGGGACTGCAAACCGCAAGAAGAGCGACAGAGATGTGTTGTCCCCAGACCCCCCGGCACTGCAGGCTAGCGTGACTTTAACAAAACGACGCTCGCTAGCACAAGTCAGCCCCTAACACGTGCGAGCCTTAACCGGCAAGGGGGGACAACAGAGAAAATCAAGCCTTGAGCATTCGTGACCTCACACAGGCCTCTGACCTAAGAGCATCGAGCCAGCTACCGGCAGAATCCCCCAAGAAACCCAGTGCTGAAAGGGCAGCAGCCTCTCTAAACATTGCCACGCGCACGCGGCTGCTTCCCAGCCGAGGAGGTGTGTGCGTTCGCTTAAGTTCTGCCAGCCGCGCAGCGTGGGGGCGGGGAGGGAAGGCAGCTCGGTACCGCTTCCCTCCCTCACGCATCACCTCTGCATCTGATGCCAGTTAAGCAGGTGTCACCTGCGGGCCTCAGGGCGGACAGCCTCTCCTCTGGACTCAGAGGGCCGAGCACGGCCCCCGGCCCAGCCAGGGCACTCCCGCTCTGCCCGCCTGGCCCCGCCACGAATGCATGCTGGGTGGGGGGCTGCCCTGCAGCTGTAACACTGAGGTGGAAGAGCTCTGGAAATCCCCTCCCCAGGGGTAGGTGGCAAAACCTCCACGCGGCTCCAGAGTGAGGCTTTCAAGGTTCGGTCCTTCAGACGCCTCAACCAGAAAACTTCGCGGAAACGCGCCTTCCTCCCCAGGCCTGTTTGGGTGGTTTCTCAGTTTCCTGTTTTCTAAACCCAGGATTTCCAAACGTGGTGGAGTCAAGTGACCGTTTACGGGGAGTTCTCAGTCTTAAGTTTTCCCTTATAACATGTGCTCGGCCGCCTGAGGACAGGCTACCTGTTTGTGGCGGACTCGAGGCCCGCAGGCCGGCAGCGGCCGCAGCCCTTGCGCCTGAAGGCCTGTCTCCTGGCTCGGCCTTGCCAAACCCACTAGGAGAGCACGAAGTTCGCCGCTGCTTCTGTCCCTACACCGCCCCCTTCCCCGACTTCTGCACGTGTTTGGCGAGTCTTGGGGCCCTCTCCTACGCACTTGCTTTCCTTCTGGGGTCCTGAATCTTCCACAGTCTACTGCCCACACATAAAACGTTAACTCACCTGGGTGACGGCCACCTCGCTCGCTCGCTGGTTCTTGCGTGCTTCTTCCTCCGGATCAGCCCTGACACAGGCCCTTCCGAGCCTTGGGAGACCCTTCTGGAGGAGCTGCGGGGTGGAGTATGGAGCGCCCGCACTTTTCTCCCAGTTGTCCCCGCAGCTTCACCTCTAAGGCTCCCTTTCACGCAGCTCCCTCCCGCAAGCATAAAAGGCTCTGTAAGCCTGCAGGTTCTGGGGAACCGTGGCTTCCATCCAGTGGGGCACAGAGGAGGGAGGCAGTCACGATCAGCCTACTGATCGAGGCAATGAGCTCAACACCGGATGTCCATCATCTCATGTGGTCCTCAGAAAGCCTGTGGGGTAGGCCCCGCCCCATCACCGTGCCCATTCTGCTAGATTTCTCCAGAAGATAAGTAACTGCCCGCCCCCACCCCCAGGTTAGGCTACGTAAGTAAAGAGAGTACAGCTGAGTGAGTGCTAGAACCCAAGTGTGTTTAATTCCAAAGCCCATGGTATTAATCACTTATACCGATTAATTCTGGAACAGCTACATTTGGTCATTTAAAATAAAACATTGAATAGAATTAGTATCAATGATGGGATTTTTCTGTCTTTCAGGAGTTAAAATTTGTTCTCCCATAGAAATAAAAACTGATTATGAAATCGAGTGATCTTAAAAATAGCATTTACACAATCAAGTTGGGTTGAAAATGCAGCAATGCTTCCATTGTTCAAAGCATTTTTTGATTACTATTTATGTACCATCAATGCCTGTTTACAGGAAAATTAGTTCCACAAAATTACAGCCACACCTTGTATTTCTGCTAAGACTTAATCAATTAGTTACTTAGATTGAAATGTTAAAGGGATTAAAATCAAGACAAAAGCTTGTTTCAAATGTGTGACAACTATAACTTGAAAACTATGAAAGTGTAATTTGTGTATGTTGTATAAGCGGTGACTAACACATTAGTTTTACCTCTTCCAACAATTAATGGCTGGGTCTCAAATGAGCTTTTAAAAGCTGACACGTTAAAGAGTCAGAAAACTTACCATAGAACAGAACCCAGTGGGGAATCATTTTGTACCGCCAGAGTTTATACTGTAGTTTCAAGATCTGTTCCTGCCTTTCCCCCATGCTGCATTAGTTAAGTCCCCAAACTGGAAACAGACCTTACAACTGATGCCAAGAGAAGTTAGCCAGGACTTCCCTGGTGGCACAGTGGTTAAGAATCTGCCTGCTAACGCAGGGGACACGGGTTCGAGCCCAGGGCCGGGAAGATCCCACGTGCCGCGGAGCAACTAAGCCCGTGCGCCACAACTACTGAAGCCCGCGCGCCTAGAACCCATGCTCCGCAACAAGAGAAGCCACCACAATGAGAAGCCCGCGCACCGCAGCGAAGAGTAGCCCCCACTCACCACAACTAGAGAAAGCATGCACGCAGCAACGAAGACCCAATGCAGCCATAAATTAATTAATTATTTTTTTAAAAAGAGAATTAGCCAACCATTGCTCCCTGAGAAACTAACAGTGAAGCTTATGGACATTAAAGGGCCACAATTTTTACTTTACAAAGACATCTTCGGAAGCGCTAAAACTACCCTTCAGAGAACGCCATCTGGCTAAACATAATTGAAGTCTGGGTGATGGCTATGCTCAGAGGCTCACTTAGTCTTTTCCGACAAACTATTTCATCCATCGTACAGCTTTCTTTTTAATCTCAAATTTTCATTTTTCTATTATAGGAATACAAATATTACTAATAAGGGAGTACAGGAGAGAAGGGGGGAGAGTATGCTCTTGATCTAAAAATCTAGTAATTACGTTCAAGATGTGACCAAACACCCCTGGCCGCTGACTGGAGGAGAGTTCAGGGAAGAGAGGAGGAACGGCATTGGGGAAGCCAGGCCCACAGCCCCGCCTGGACTTGCCCTCCCTCCTGAACAAGTGCAGCCAAACACAGTGGAGGCCAACCCAAGCCCCTACGGTTCCTGCTGAGGCCGTTTCCAACACATACCGCAGCAAACAGCAGCAGCCGTCCTGATTTGAAAGCACAGGACCTGACTGACCACGGAGACCCTTGTCCCCACGGAGCCCTCGGCGGGCAGCAGCTGGCCTCACCCGAGAATGCAGAGACGGGGCTGAGAAAGCCGCTCTCTGCTCCTGTGTGTAAGATGTTCAAAATCCCTTCCCGGACTCAAACGTGGCACGTGGAACAGGATTTTTGAACATGATAAAGAAAATCTTCAGAGGCCAGGTGTTCTGACTTTCTGGCAGGCTGAGTGAGCTGAAAACCCTCAGGCAGAGAAAGGTGGCTGTGACCTCCACCCTCACCGCAGCAGGCTGACAGTCACACCACTGAGTTCTCTCTTTCCTGGAATTCAGCGGTCCAGCAAGAGCCCTGCCATTTCCAAAACAAGGGCCCACAGCCTGCGGGCACTCCAGTCAGAGAACAGAAAGAAAGAAAGGCCCCTCCTAAGCCCGGGGCTCCTGTCAAACAAAGGTCAGGAGCCAGCCTGAGAGTGAGCCAGGGGGCTGTCTGACCACAGGGTAACCTTAAGGAATGGAAATGGTGATGGTGTCACAGGTGCTTCCTTTTATCGTTAGGAAATGTTCTATAAGAATAACCTACACGTTTCCTAAACCAGGTTCTATGTGTGGTAGAAATGTATGTACATATTAATTTTTCCACTATGCTATAGTTAGATTCAAGTAAAAAAAAATGAATAAGCTCCCCTTTATCCACTATGAAATGGAGGGCGGGGGGGAAATCTCTCAACCGCTGACACTGTGGCCCAGGATACCAAACAAGGATGCCCCTTTGGGGGACAGTCCTGTTTGAAAGGATTTGAAATTTTCAAATTTGCTATTTTGTATTTTTTTTTTTTTTTTTTTTTTAATCATTGAAACCTAGTTCTAATCCTGGCTCCGCCACAGAATTTCTGGTGTCCTTGGGTACATCCTTTCAGCTCTCTGTTAATGAGGCCACTGGACCTCAGGGTTTCTGATTTCTTTCCAGCTTCAAAATTCTATCTTGGAAGTCACTTTCTCAAGCCAATGATTAAAAGAAGCTTATGTTACACTGTTTCTTTTTGTTGGCAAAGAAGAAACAGATGTTCCTTAAAAAGTGTTTTCTGCGCCCTTATTACTGCTCTCCGGGTACGCAATCTGGAGTGACGGCTGCAGGCAGGTTGCACAGGAACACCTTCTCCTGCCACTCCTTCCCCTCCATTACCACGCAAAACAGTGACTACAGGCCAAAGAAGACGGCACAGCTTCTGCCTAAATTACCAACCTTTACTTTTATAACCATTTAAGCGTATTATGATTTTAAATTATACGTTTATTTTAATTCAAATTTTCACAGAATAAAAGACTGCATTTCATTCGAGTCAATCTGCAGCAATTATTTCTCATGAAAAAAAAAAAAAGACAATAATCACTCAGATTTCAGAGGTGAATGAAACCTCTTCCTGCAAAAACAAAACACATGGAGGTGTTCCCACCAATCCAGAAGCAGCATCTCGAAGATGAGCTGAATCAAGACATGACACCTGACATCATGCCCAAAGTAGGGTAAGGCTTGAGGCTGCAGGCAGCAAATGTTCCGGTAAAGGCGAGAGGCAGGTGCTGCTCGCGCAGCCCTCCAGAGACACACCAGACGAGTCAACGGCTCGCCGCTCTCCCGTGTGGCAACGGACGGACACAGGGTGCTCTCGTTACAAGTGAATGAGTTCAGGTTCAGGACACTCTTTACAAAAACGACAAGGTTCAAAATAAATGTTTACTCCAAGGCACCTAAGGTGTAAAGCTTTTTAGAAAATACACAGAAATGAACAAACTAAAAAAGGGAATTAGTTCTCAACGGAGGAATCGGCTATTACTGTAACTACTGTAAATAATTCGTTCCGATAGATTACAATCAAAACGCACATGGAACAGACTGTGCTGTGTGAGGGAACGTCTGAGCGAAGAGCATCCCCTGGGCACTGGGGGAGCTGTTGGCATGTGCTTACGGGGCTTCTTCCCAGAGCCAGAGAAGCTGCGCATCACTTGTATTTGTAATATCCTTCTCCAGTCTTCTTGCCAAGCTTATTCTCTGCTACCAGCTTATTCATGGATGGGCTGGACTGAAACAAGGGGTTCTTTGTATCCATTTCATGCCATCCTATTGAGAGGAGGGAAAAGAGCTTCGGATGAAGTGCTGGGTTTAAGTCTCGGCGTTCCAGGGCCAAGTCTGGAGGCAGAGCGCGGGGAGAGGGGTCCCTACTCTGATGTGGGAGAATCCCACGGGCCTGGTGCCACTCGGGCCAAAACGGCAGAGGCAGAAGGAAGGCTGAGCATGAGCCCTAAAGCGGGTGTGCTGCCACCAGGCCGCGCCGTTCGAGGCCCAGCTCTACCAATGGCCGTCCTGTTCATCCGACCCCTTCCTGGGAATCGCGAATGCCAAAGGTCCAGGGTCACAAACAGAACCCATTCACCTGGTGGTTAGACCCCTCAGTGACACAGTGAAATGACTTTTCAGCAAATCCGAATTTGCTGCCACTGGTATTTTGTACCCTCATAAAATTCAAAAGCTCATGCTTAAACCAGAGCCCTCCTTGCTCTTCCCGTACGTATTCTTTGTGCAACTTGGTATTATGAGGTACATTCAACTTCGGTAGCCCAATTTTGGTTACTAGTTTAAACCTGTCTTCAGAGCCACTACAGTAAAATGAATCCACTTTTTAAAATGGTTGTGCGTCTTGAATGCAGTGGTTACACACATCAGCATATGTGATAGAATGACTGTGTACCAATGTTAATGTCCTGGCTTTGATACTGTACTGTGGTTACGATATAAGATGGAACCACAGGGAAACTATATAAAGGGGTACACAGGCCCTGTCTGTGCTGTATTTGAGACTTCTTGTGAATCTATAATTATTTCAAAATGGAAAGTTAAAAAAAAAAGTTGCCTCATGAGGAGAATAGGCAATCACATTTTTCCTTCTGCCATTTCACTTAACCTTTAAGCTGGTGGGGCAGGACTTTGGAAGGTCTACTAAGACTCGTTATCTGTTTAAATAGGCATTATACTTCAATTCACAGTTGAGAGAGACTACCTCAACTAAATTAAAGACAGACAACAGAGAATTCCAATTCTTACCGTCCATGATGAACTTGGTAGTATCCAGCCCAACATAATCGAGAAGTTCGAATGGGCCCATGGGGTACCCAGCGCCCAGCTTCATAGCAGTATCGATGTCTTCCTTGGACGCGTCACCTACACAGAAGAGGGCAGTGCTGAGTCACCACCATCCTTCCCACAATCCTCCTGGTCACGTGCTGAGTCCCTGAATTACTAGTATTTTACATATTTGCACATTCAAAAAACATCTGGAGTCAGGAACTCTGGCTGAGGTAAGATTTTTCTTAGAGGTAAATGCCAAATAAATAGGTCACAAGATTTTCAAAGCTACTCCACGAAGTTACTCTGTGAGGTGAATTCTAGAGCACTGCAACCTTGTTCATGGAGAGAGAAGGCCCCAGTGGCTTGGAAAAATTAGCTACTTTCTAATGGATTGGGAATCACCTTCTCTGGAATAACTTACTAAAATATCCTTTAAAGCGAGGACATGTTTTTGATTGATAAATGGCCTTTTTGTTTTTCTATGTATTGTATGTATATTTTTCTTTTCCAGCTTTCCTGGTTTTATAAGTAATGAGCATCCCTCTGGAATCACATGCACACAAACTCTTTAGTCACGATAATGTTTAAAGGAAAGCCCAAACCCGATTCAGCAACGCCATGCAAGTGTGCTGAGGAGTCAAGGGCCAAGTGCTTTTTTTCTTGGAATTTTTATCCTTCACATAATGTCCTTGGGTCACAGAGGTCTTTACAGAGAACAACCTGGTCCCTTTCTCCAAAATCAGGACTAGCCTATAACAAGTGTCTATCTAGAATTTTGTTCCAAAGCATAAAGAAATGGTCAATTATACTAAAGCTAAATAAAATTTAAAAGTTATAAAATACTTGAGAGATTTCACAACCTAAATATTTCAGATTTTTAGGCATGAGGAACCAGAACTACTTAAACATGCATAAAGGCTCTGTTTTTAAAAGCATATGGGGGGGCTTCCCTGGTGGCGCAGTGGTTGAGAGTCCACCTGCCGATGCAGGGGACACGGGTTCGTGCCCTGGTCCGGGAAGATCCCACGTGCCGCGGAGCGACTGAGCCCGTGAGCCATGGCCACTGAGCCTGTGCGTCCGGAGCCCGTGCTCCGCAACGAGAGAGGCCACAGCGGTGAGAGGCCCGCATACCGCAAAAAAAAAAAAAAAAAAAAAGCATATGAAGTACTAAGGTAATGCCAAAGGATTTCAAGGCAGTTCAAGATGATTAAAATACCAACCAATTACTTCTTATGGGAGACATTATCAGGACTCCACTGATTAGTCAACCAGAGGATCCTGAGAACCATGATTTGAGCTTCAGGCCGTAAGAGAGCAAAAATGATCACATACACATTAGCCTTATCAGGCAGCCTCACTCCTTCATTCAACTTTTTTCTATATCTGTTATGGATCAGACAAGCACTCCAGTGTTCACAGTACAACGGGAGGATTTAGATGTGTAAAGTACAAATTTCATCATGACAAGTGCTGAGGACCCATGAAGACTCACACGGCAGCGTGGGCAAACACGGAGAGATTTACTCATCCTGCCACGACTTCACCGCAACGGCCACCCAGGCCCGGGTCCTGGCGGTCCTGAAGAGAATCCCAGGGAGGGGCAGGGAAGGGCATTCCAGGGAGCAGGAACAGCACGTGCAAAGGCAGGAGTGAGAAAGAACACGGCAGCTGATGAGTGCATCATGCGGAGAGGATTTCATTAGACTTCGAGGGTTCTGGGGTGTCAGGGCCAGAACGCTGGAACGGCAGCCCAGGATGCTCCTCTGGCTCAGCTCCTGCTGCGCCCTGTACTGGTACCCTGTCCTCAATATCCGCAGACCTCTGCTCAGGTGTCACCACATCAGGGCCTCCCCCTCCTCCCTGCATATAAACTAGCAACCGTCAGGACTCCAGGCTAGGACTCTGGCCATCCCCTAGACTTTATCTTTCTCGGGGATTACTGGTCACAACCTAACATGTTATCTATTGGTTCATTTGCTACAGGCAGTCTCCCCTCATTAGAATATAGGCTCCCTGGGGATAGAAATCTCATAGCATAATGGTTCCAACTTACCTAAAGCCATTTAATCAAATCAATATTCAAGACAGACAATAAACCCTAGAGTCAAAACTGTAATTCTAGATTCAGAGACTCACTTGACTAAAATAATATGAAGACACAGCACATCATGGAAAAAAAATCTAAAAAGCTTTACAAAGTCAGTATAATTCTAAAAATTCTGTTCTGAGTAACACAGGGTGAGGCAAAAAGAAAAGAGAGAGAAATAAAATACAGACCGGTGTGCCAAGTGGGAGTTAACAACACATGGTATAGACCAGTAAGTTTTACCAGTAATAATTTTTACCAATAATAATTTTAGACCAATAATTCCTACTCTTTAGAATCAAGCATTTCACTCGGAACCTGACACCTGCTCCAAAGAAAATGCACACAGACAACAAAATTCTGCATCAAACTTAGGAGGCTCATGGGACCCATCCCCACCCCCAGCTAAGAGCCCCCAACTCTGAACAACAAAGAAGGGCATCCTCAGTGAACTCTCAGCTCTTCTGCAGGCCTGAGAACCTGGGATCTGCCCCAACAGGCTTCTTCTGCCGGCTCATCAGCACCACCTACCGACCATTCTTGGCATTAACAACAAACCAAAGTCACAGCAAAAAAATCAGAACCGCAGTGCAGCCACCATTCCTTTATTCATCAACAGCTACCTAAAGCCTGTCCTACACAAGCACTTTGCGGGGTATGAGGATGGGGACCCAAATACTGCCGCAGAAAACAAGAGTATAGTAGGAGAAGAGACACACATGCCGTGCGGCAGGGAAGAGAGTAGTAGCACATGCCCCGAAGGAGAAGCAAAGTGTACACACAGAGAGTTACGACAACACAGATCACATCCAGCCTGGAGCGCTGGGGACAGTCCAGTGGGGCCTTGTGAGAAGGTGGGAGTTAGGTGTGGAGTGATGACAGGAAGGCACAGGGTGAGGAGAAAGAAGGCCCCCTGGCGAGGGCACGGTTTTTGGCAGGCTACAATGGAACCGCTGAACACGTCTTGGGCGGGAGAGGGACAGTGTGAGCAGGATGTCACCCAGTGCCTGGGGAACAGGCTCACGACACTGCCGGGGTGTCACCCGAGAAGAGCTCACCATGCAGCCCCCACCACGCTGCCAGAGCGGACCCTGACCTGTCACAGTGGCATCTGACGGGGGCAGCTGTCTGCTACAGGCACCAGCAGGCTCAAAGGTCTGCAGAGAGAGCCCAGACCCTCAGGGGCGAGGGTGACCGAGCCCACCAATCAGGCCTCGGTTACAGTGGGAATGATGAGAGCAACGGAAGGAGAGAGGACAGGAGCTGCAGGGCACTGGGCAAGAAGGCACGACACAGAAGCAAGGAGGCTCACAGCCCCAGAGAGCAGTGATGGGGGCGGTGAAGCGCTGCTAGACTCCACAGGGAGTTGAAGGAAGTGCTGCTGGGGGCCCGTGCACTCTGAAGGCTGCTCAGCTGCCCGGGAGGCCCGAGTGGACAGCGACGGAGCTGATTCTCTGTTCTAATGCCCCACACATCCTTCTGATGAACCTCCACCGCTCAAAGCAGCATTCTGACAACCTGAGCGGCACACTTACTCGGGAATACCAAGTGTTCGCAATGGACCCAAAATTCATGTTGAAATACTACCCCCCAATGCGATGGTATAAGGAGGTGGGGTCTTGTAGGAATTAGGATTAGAAGAGTCACAAGGGTGGAGCTCCACTCTTCTCAGAGTCCTAAGAGAGCCTGTTTCCTCTCTCTGCTCTCTGCCACGGGAGGCAGTCTACAACCAGAAGAGGGCTCGCACCAGACACCCAATCATGCTGGCACCCAAAATTTGGACTTTAGCCTCCAGAACTGTGAGAATTAAATTTCTGTCATTTATATGCCACCCAATCTCTATTGCTGTATTTTTTACAGCAGCCCAAGCTGACCAAGACAGTGTCATCCAGAGAAATTCTCCACAATGAGTTCTGAAAAGGCTGGGCCGAACTGCCTTCACGGCTTGACCCTGCTGCCCGGGGGGCAGTACCGCATGCACTGTCTCCTCACCCTCCTGGACAACACAATGCTTCAGGAGCCCGGTTGTGAAGACACGAGGTAACAGGAAATCCTTTGCTGCCTGGGGGAGCCTCACTAAAGGCCGGCTGACCGGGGAGGAATCCCAAGCGACACAGCAGCGGGAGAGGATAATCCAAATGCCTTCAGCTCTCAGAGAAGAACGGATGCAGTTCCGCCAGCCACTCAGCACAGGCTAACAGAGGCGGGGTGGCAGGCATGCATGTGAGCGCCCCCTGCGCTGGCTGAATGAGGGCAGAACACTGAGGTGGCAGAAGGGACATGGTAAGAAGCCTGAGGTGTGAGGAGTCCAGACCATAGTGTGGCTTCCTGGGAAACAGCACCCAGACATGACCCCCAGCACCTCCAGGGTACTGAGGGCACCGCCAAGGGCAAAGTAAGAGTACTTCCCCTGTGGGGTCAGATTCCCCTCCGAATTTCACCTCCCAGGTGGCTAGTGATGGTGAAGGTTAAAGGGACTCCATCTGTTTAGAAAAGGACCACTGCTGGTTAAGAGGAGAGCAGAAGATAAGAAAATGACTTCCAACTTACAACCAGATACACGGTTCAGTTGAAAATATATCAAAGTGAGGACTGCCCTGGTGGCGCAGTGGTCGAGAGTCTGCCTGCCGATGCAGGGGACGCGGGTTCGTGTCCCGGTCCGGGAGGATCCCACATGCCGCGGAGCGGCTGGGCCCGTGAGCCGTGGCCGCTGAGCCTGCGCGTCCGGAGCCTGTGCTCCGCAACGGGAGAGGCCACAACAGTGAGAGGCCCGCATACCGCAAAAAAAAAAAAGAAAAAGAAAAAAGAAAAGAAAATATATCAAAGCGACAGCATGTTTCAGTGAGAAAGACAGCATGTTTCAGTGAGAAAGACAGCATTACGAGGTGGATCACCCACATGCTATATTCTAAAACATAACATTACAAAAAAAACTCTGCCTTTCAAAGTAGGGCAAAATGCTTCATGCTGTCTTTGAGGTGTAATTAGGCATATTTGTTGATAGATAAACACAGAAGTGTTGGTTTGATCTTGGAGCAAAAGTGAGGCAAATGCCTCCATAAAACACAGAGAAAAGTTTTAATATTTAAAGCAGATTTTGAGGAAGAAAATATGCTTTCATCTCTCTGGAAGAGCTAGTATAAATGTTTTGTTTCAAAAATGACATTCTCAGGAGCAAGCATTTGTAAATGAAGTAATTGAAAACAATTACACTTGCTTTTCATCCAGTCCTATTAAGGCCTGTTTGCCTTTGAAGCAGACATGATAGTTACCTTTCCAGAAATGCGGTAGGTAAGGTAGGCAGGAGGGTACATGACATTTTATAACCTTGGACCATGTCCCAAGTCTACTGCTGCAACAGGGAAAATCATTCTTCGTCAATCAACAAAGTATTGAGAAAAAAACCATTTCAGACCATTCTTAAGGTTAAAAAAAATGCATCAAAACATCACTCAGTAAGGATGGACAAGGCTGTTAGAAACATTCCTTGTCACACAACAGCCTTGTTACTCATTTCCCTTCTCCTGTCACAATTTTAGAACCTTAGGGAATTTTAAATGTTTCCTAGCCCTGTGATTTTTATATCTACATCATCATCATGATGATGATTATTATTTTAAGCAATAAGCCCTTTAACCAGAGATCCAGGATATAAATCCATGTTGGCCAAAGATTGCTCTGGCTGGTCCTGTAGTAGGGGGGCTGTCCCAGGGCCACCTCAGAGGGAATCCAGGGCGGCCTGGGAACACAGTGACAGAGGCACGGGGGCCCAAGGTCAGGCTGATCCACAGAGCCAGAAAACAGAAGCTCCTCCCCTACTCCTCATGGCCCATCTCTTCCCACAGACCCTGCGGGAGAACTCCCAGACTCGCTGCACCCAGCCTGGGTCGGGACAGCTACCTCGTTCATACAGCCTGACTGCTTCCATGAGGTATGGCACCAGGAGACGGTTCACAATAAACCCAGGAGTATCCTGTCAGAGGAGAGAGAAAAACAGTAGACAAATGAATTTTCCGTGAACTTTACCTTTTGTAAAGTCACCAGATCACTCCTTCTCACCCTGGACTGTTACCCACATTTATCAAGCTATACATTTTCAAAATGTTTTAAGGTACCAAGACAGTCTCACTTCTACCTCACATGACAATTTATCCAACAATTATAGTACCCCAGAAGCCCCTACTGCACGGACCCTGAAATAAAGGCAGATAAGGCAGAGGGGTCACCAGAAAGAGCATGGCTTTGGGGGCAGGCAGATCTGGGCTCGAATTCTAATATTCTCCGACCTTGCATCATTCTGAACCTCAGTTTCATCATCTGTGAAATGGGAATAGTAACTTCCACCTCACAGGTTGTGAAGATAAATCAGAACACATAAAATGCTGTGCACAGAGCCCTCCCCTCAAGCGGTAGTCCTTTTACTCCTCTCCTCTCCCACATCCCTTTCAGGAGTCTAGAAAAAGTAACACTCCATCTTAAACACTCCTCGTAGGAGCACGACCTCCCGGCTGCTCAGGATTTTCTCAGGCTCCAGCGCACAGCACAGGATGGTGGAGCTGGGGACTGGTGCCAGGGCAAACACGCAGATGCTAACAGATCGATGGCCTTTCACAGCTCACTACCGAAGACTCTCTACCCTGATGACTCCTTGCACTGCACATCCTTTCTTCATTTCCCCCCTCATTAAAATGCTTAACCATCTCTCCTGAAGGCCTAGTATGGGGTCTGGATTCTACCTACTGATCTCTTTTAGAAGCTTATGGGGCAGGCTGGGTTGGTTAACTTTTTGGTGGTATTTATGTGAAGTTGATTTCCACTAAGTAAATGGAGCCCATTCTTTTAACAAAAGGCTGTGATCCTCCTGCAGGAAGAAATCTGCACCCTGGCCCCAGGCCTTGTGTCCCGTTTCAAGCACACACTGGACACTCCATAAACATCTGAATTAAAGACGCCCAGCCTCCTGCATTACTCTTCCAACTCACCGGACTGCACACCGTAGCCACAGGATTTGTAGCTCCTTTCACTCTGGACAAGCTGAAACCATGCCTACCCCATCTCCCAGGAATACGGAGATGCACAAAAGAGCTTTAACAGTTTAACCAAGACTATATTAATATAACCATGTTGATTTAATAACTAGGGCATGGAAGCAACTTAAATGTCCATCGACGGATGAATGGATAAAGAAGATGTGATACATACATACAATGGGATATTACTCAGCCAGAAAAAAAGAAAGGAATAATGCCATTTGCAGCACCATGGATGGACTTAGAGAATCTTATACCGAGTGAAATAAGTCAGACAGAGAAAGACAAATATCATGATATCGCTTATATGTGAAATCTAAAAAAGTGGTACAAATGAAATTATTTACGAAACAGAAATAGAGTCACAAGTGTAGAAAACAAACTTATGGTTACCGGGGGAAAGTTGGGGGGGGTGATAAATTGGGAGACCGGGATTAATAAATACACACTACTGTATATAAAATAGGTAATTAATAAGGACCTACTGTATAGTACAGGGAACTCTTCTCAATACTCTGTAATGACCTACATGGGAAAAGAATCTAAAAAAGTGGATATAGGCATAACTGATACACTTTGCTGTACAGCGGAAACTAATGCAACATTGTAAAGCAACTATACTCTAATAAAAAAATTTTTTAAAAATAACTAGGGCAAAAATGCTTTTCAACTTCAAAAAGTTTATTGTAGAATTTCAGAAGGGGTAGGGTACCTGAATACATAAAGCACACCATATACAAGGTTAGAAATCAGAAAGCAGCCTGGGAAAAATATTTTCTCCATATATAATATATGGAGTTTTAAAATCATTTACATAAAGAGCTCATAGAACTCAATAAGGAAAACATGCTAAAGCTCACAAAATATTTAAAGAAATATTCATTACAACAAAACAGCATGTTGCCAGTCAGATTATTGGCAAGAGGTTTTTTTCCCCATTATAATATTCAATGCTGTTGAGGATGCAGAGTGATACTCTCATAATACTGGTAGAATGTAAAGAGACACAGTCCTTTAATTAAGCAATTTAATTTTATGTAATCATACACCTTACATTTTTCATACACATATATTTATTAAATATACTTTACTGTATTTATTATATACCAGGTACTGTTTGTTCTAAGTACTTTACAAATATTAATTCATTTATTCCTCATAATAATCCTATGAGACAAGTACTATTATTACCGCTACATGAGACAGAGGTAGAGGATACTGAGGCACAGAGAGGTTAAGTAACTTGCCCAAGGTTACACATCTAATAAGTGCCAAAGCCAGGATGTGAACCCAGGCAGCCTGGCTCCAGAGTCCATTGCCTTACGCTTTTCACACCACACTTTCCCTGTGAAGTGTTACTAGGAAGAAAGACACATTTCAGGCACATTCATGCCAGTCTTCTTCTGTGTTGGGTATTGGTAAGTTACAGTCCTGCAGGCCAAATCCAGTTGTAAATAAAGTTTTAGTGGAACACAGCCACACTTCTCTGCTGGTATGGTCCATGCAGCAGAATCAAGTAGCTGCAACAGAGACCATAAGCCCTACAATATTACTATCTGGCCCTTGACAGGAAAGTTTGCTGACCCTTGTTCTACGTGATTGCCTTCTGTCGTCTGGGTGCCTCAGCAAGAGCTTGAATAACTGACCCTGAAAGACTCCCCAAAAGCCCTAAGGTATCACCTAAAAAGAGGGTTCTGCAATAATGTAACAAGGGCAATTTTATGAGGCCAGAGTTCCCAGGCCTGTATCTGCCATGGCCAGTCTGATGGGAGAACGAATCATCACTCTCCATGAATTAATGACCGTGCTGCTGAAGACCATCCCTGGCTTCTTCCCGCACCTCCATTTTCATGCCTGGCTTTTGATCTGCTGCAGGCTGATGCCCCTTCTAACACTATGACTACTGTCTGCCACAAACAAAGCATCAACTGGTAAGAAGAAGTGCAACCATACCCTCTGGTTATTAATGTGATTTTTTTTTTAATCCAAAATATTTAAAACCATAAAACTAAACCAAAACAATGAGTGTTAAAAAATGAGATTCCCTAATATAACACTACAGACTTCCACTGGGGGGACTGGCGTGTGGAAGACTATTGGGGTCCACGTCGACAGGTGACTGACTCAGATGACTCATGCACAACTTGAGTTTTCATGGGTTAATACAATACTGTGAGTTCAAACTTGAGACTATTTTAGAAAGCGAAACTATGGTATGAGAAGAACCACAATGGTATTTAAAAGATTACGGTCAACCAGCGATTCCACTCCTGGATATATATCCGAAAAAACAAAAACACTAATTCGAAAAGATACATGCACCCCAATATTCAGAGCAGCACTATTTACAATAACCATGACAAGGAAACAACCCAAGTGCCCATCAACAGACAAACTGGCTTAAGCAGACATGATATATATATATATAATGCAATACTGCTCAGCCATAAGAAAGAATGAGATTTTGCCATTTGGAGCAACATAGATGGACTTGGAGGGCATTATGCTACGTGAAGTCAGACAGAGAAAGACAAATACTGTATGATATCACTTCTATGTGGAAACTAAAAAATACAACAAACTAGTAAATAGAACAAAAAAGAAGCAGACTCACAGGAATAGAGAACAAACTAGTGGTTACCATGGGGTGGGGACAGGGAAATACAGGGGTGGGAGAATGGGAGATACAATCTACTGGGTATCAGGTAGGCTCAGGATGTATTGTACAATACAGGGAATATAGCCAATATTTTGTAGTAACTGTAAATGGAAAGTAACTTTTTAAAATTGTTTTTAAAAAAATTTTTTAAATAAAAAAGACTGTGGTCAAAAAAGTAGAAAACATATTTATAAAAATTTATAATGGAATTCTGTGACACAACTGTCCTTTCAGAAAAACGGCCAAGTCATGAAGAAGTGCAGTCCCTAAGTGTGCGGGGAACTAAAGAGGAACTACAGCAAATGGAGAGACTGCAGGTAATCAAAACAAAGTAGGTGACAGCACCTGGGGATAATTTTACATATAATACCAGGTATCTCAAGGAAGGGGAAAAAGGCCGGAGGCAAGCTTTCCACCCACCACACTTCTTACTGAAAAACAAAACAACACTAACAAAATCATAAGCAACATTCCACTGAGAAACAGCTTTGTTTTTTGCTATGGGCTCTACCTCTCTCACACCATTTCCCTCATCACCTGCAGTGCTCTTTCCAAAAGGGAAGCCCTAGTTTTCTGTTCGGGATTCATGTGCCACCAGGCTGTGCCTGACTGACACACAGGGTTCTGGTTCCTCAGGGCCCAGAAGAAGCTGAAGCTGATGGGGTAACAAAAACCACCGATGGAAACACAACCACTCACCAAGAGACAAAAGTCAAGACCCAGAGAGAAATCCGAGTTTTCAATTTAGCTGAAGCCGTGGCTCCATCTGGATCGCAGACTATCTACCTGATGGCCTCGAGCATGGCTTAGGAGTAGCCGGTTTCCCTGCTAGATGCAACTTGCTCTTTACAGCCTGAGGACAGGCCTGCAGCAAAAGTGGCCCATGTCCCACATCATCCTACTGCGGAAGAATCCTACCTGGAATAAGTCAGGTTCTGAGAAAAATCACCCCCATACCAAGCTATCCATACTCTACCTTGCAAGCAACAGGATGCTTTCCCAGCGTTTTGCTGAAGTCCACCAGAGATTCAAAGGTCTTTTGGCTGGTCATTGGTGTTTTAATGACCTGGAAATGCAAAGCAGAGAAGAGTTATAACCAGAAAGTCAGAAAACAATCTCAACACAACAGTTCAAGGAAACACTGATCAAATATTGCCACACAGGTGGCAAAAATAACTTTAGTTTCAGATTAGAAGGATTTCAAGCCAGAAACAAAACGTCCACTTTAAGAGGGCGGACTACTGCAGAACACACAAAATCAAGGCTTAAAATATAAATGTGGGGACTTCCCTGGTGGTGCAGTGGTTAAGAATCGCCTGCCAATGCAGGGGACACGGGTTCGAGCCCTGGTCTGGGAAGATACCACATGCCGCAGGGCAATTAAGCCCATGTGCCACAACTACTGAGCCTGCACCCTAGAGCCCGTGAGCCACAACGACAGAGCCCGCGTGCTGCAACTGCTGAAGCCCACGGGCCTAGGGCCCATGCTCCGCAACAAGAGAAGCCACCACAATGAGAAGCCCGCACACCGCAACAAAGAGTAGACCCTGCTCGCCGCAACTAGAGAAAGCCCGCGCACAGCAATGAAGACCCAACGCAGCCAAAAAATAATACATAAATAAATAAAAATAAATTTTACAAAAACATATGTGTGTGTGTGTGTGTGTGTGTGTGTGTGTGTGCGTGCGCGCACACGGAGAGTTCTCCAGGTTTTGTCACTGAGACAGACCTGGGTTCAAATATCAATCACACCACTTACTGGCTCTGTGACCCTGGGAATGTTTCTTGAAATTGAAATGACACTGAAATCACTCTACCTACCTCAAGGAGTTAAGGTGAGAATGGAATTAGATTAGGAAGCAAAGCATTAAGGGCAGCTCCTACAAGGGCTGAAGTGCTCAGTAAATGCTGGCTTTTATTAGGGTTTTACTCGCTACTGTTAATTATTTCAGGGAGGTATCTGGAAGTCTACTAGAGTGCAACAACTGCCCTCAAAGTACTCTGCATGAAGTTACACCTTCTCTTAGCGTACAGGTGAGAAGGAGCCTCAGGAAAACAGAGGGGCACTCAGGTCACCCAGGTCCTGTGGACTCTGAGATGAGTCATCCCCTCATTACTCTGCCCTCTCCCACACAGATGCCCCAAAGCCCAACAGCTCCCTTTGCCTCAGAACAGGCTCATCCCAGAGGAAGGCTTTCATAACCAGCAAACACCAGCCAATGGCTGTGGCCTGCCACCTGCCAGGCGCCTCAGGAAGGCTCCTGGCCGTGCTCCTGACCTTCTCTATAAGGTGCACTGCCAGAGTATGACTGCTACCCTGCTCACAGTGGGCAGCTGGGCTCCACGGAAGTCAGCACCAAGGGCCATACCTGGCGGTCAACTCTCAGGTGTTGTCAGCAGTTAAGATTTCAGCAAATGGAGAGAGACCCAGATGAATTTAAACTTTAAAAAATATATAACTTAAATGCCAGTTAAGGGATTTCAACCAGAGTCAAAGCAAACAGGCTTGGCTGCTACATCAGACCCTTTATCTGAGCCTAGGCAAGTCAAATCAGCCCTCTGTGCCTCACCTTTCTTATATGAACCTGGGATGATGATATTTGACATATCCTCCCTCTTTTAAAAGGGCTATATGGTGTAATGAGCTAGTGTCTGAGCAGGATGAAAAGCTCTATATAAATGACGAGAATCATTATCATTCACGTTTTAATGTGATCACAGCTTGGGGTGTGGGGCTATGTTATGGCACTAAGGGAAGTAAATGAGTGGAAACAGAAAAAAGCACCATGAAGATGGGGTTGAGGAATGGGATGAGATGGGCCAGAAACTGCTCTGCAGGTATCACAAATCAAACAGCAGTAGAAGAATTATTCAAGAGGAGGTATAAAACCACCTCCATCAGAACCGTATAGATTGAGCTAGGACAAGGGCTGCCAATTATGGAGTTTTAAAAAATAATATGTTGGCTTAAAGGAATCAATACTATAGGTTTTTGGGTTTTTTTTTTTAACAGGAGGGATGCATATTTACTCATTTGTTCAACAAATAGCAATGAGCTACATATATTCTATTCCAACACAGGGTCTGAAAAAATATACATATACACATATAACTTGAGCCCAGCCCCAAGTAAAGGAGAGCCACTCAACTTATGGTTCATTGTGGTGCTTACCACCAGCAACACACACATGAATGCTCAAGTTAAAGAATAAAAGTTGCACAAACAAGAGCACTTTTGGAAAACACTTTCTAGAAAATGTTAACACTTGCCAAGCATTAACTGTTAACAATCAAGGTGCCATATTTCCAAAGACACAGATGGACATTATCAGATAAATGCAGCTGAAAACAGTATTAGAGTTTGAAGTAAATCTACAAAATGTGTCTGTAACTTCGAAACACATTACGTGCATGATATGGTAACAAAAAAAGTACTTAGTCCCTAAGTACTGAAATGCTGACAATCCCATCCCGCGTCCTTGCCCTTTTCTGCATAAGGAGAAAAGCGGTTTCTTCTATTCCTTGGGCCCCTCCCTTTTACTCCTTAACTTCTTCAAAAACAGCCTTAGGGGTTGGCAGTAAATTGGAAGAAACTAAGAAGCAATGTTAGTGGAACAGATCATTCCTATTGCAAGATGGGTCAGAGTTGTCCTTGAAAGAGAACTGTAAGAAAACATAGTCGCTCTTAACCTAGATGCTAATGCTTATGTTGTGGGGGGAGGGGACACGGGAGGGGAAGGGGCCGGAGGAGAAGGCAGCAGTGGAGAAAAAGACCCTGACGCATGCCCAGGGAGCACGCGTCTACAGAGGCCTGCCTGGATCCACAGCCCCACGCTTCGCGCGTGGCAGTTAACGCCTCAGCCTCAGCACGAACGCTACTTTAATAGCAGCTGCTCCTCAGACCCTGTAATGAGCCCCCCTATTAAAGGCAAGTTGCCACATTTCAGGTGCAAATTCGACAGTGACTCCATCTCCCTGGTACCTAAGACTCCAAACAAGCAAGCAGAAGCAGCCCAAACAGGATCGCTGGCAGCCCTCCCTGGCCACTTTCCTCCACCTCCCAGGTTTGAGGTCGGGAGGTTCAAGCCTACTGGAAGCTGCTTTTTTATTTTTTTTCAACATCTTTCTTAGAGTATAATTGCCTTACAATGGTGTGTCAGTTTCTGCTTTACAACGAAGTGAATCAGCTGAACATATACATATATCCCCATATCCCCTCCCTCTGGCGTCTCCCTCCCACCCTCCCTATCCCACCCCTCTAGGTGGTCACAAAACAGGAGCTGATCTCCCTGTGCTATGCGGCCGCTTCCCACTAGCTGCTTTAATAGCTCTGATCACAACACACGGGAGCTGTGCCTCCCCTGGTGACAATATCAAGGCCCTGTTACCTGGGGCTGAATTCAGCCCGGGAACAGTGGTCAGGGCATTATTACAGCAGCTCCTGTGGGAAACCAGGCTTCTAATAGAATTCCACATCCAGCCTAGACCAACTGACCTGGACAAGACCATATGAACACGGGTGGCTCTCCCCTCCGTGGTCTCATCAAGCTAGTGGTCTTTAGTGCTGCCTTCCCTGTCTGATGTCTCTCTCTACACTGCCCATCAGCTATGGCACAAACAAGTGACATTCCACAAAGTTAACAGAGCTCCTGGACATCACTGTTCAGAACACAGGGCTGCAAAGAAACAAAGCACAGTGGCCTTCCTAGATATTAGGTGCTCTTTCTTCCTTTGGCTCTGAAAGGAGAGGCTGGCCAGAGAAATCCAAGCACAAGGACAACCCCCCACCCTGCCACTAAAATCTATCCAGTGCCATCCCCAGGGGCAGGGAGGGTGCGACTCACAGAAGCAGGGCTGAGGGCTGGCAGAGCAAAAGCACACACGCACAGCAGACACCCACTGACCTCCACAAGTTTCATCAGGGGCACTGGGTTGAAGAAATGGAGCCCGGCAAATCGGTCCTGTCTGGTGGTGGCATTGGCTATGCTTGTGATCTGCAAAGAGGAAGTGTTGCTGGCAAAGATTGTGTGTCTGTGGAGAGAAAGACAGTGGAGTATTGGAATTAGTCCCGTCTTTGTAAACAGTCAGGACTCCTCTCAGGTGCAACACACAAGGTGACTGCTTACTGCCCAGATCCTATCCTTTCCTGACCCTAGAGGAAGTCAGGGAAAAGACACAGCTTCACACAAGAGGCTGAAATCAAGTGACCTGTTTCATTTAAATTTTGAAATTTTAAATTCAAAAGTTACCTGTTCCAAAAGCCTACGTAGTCTTTACCAATCCTTCCTTAATTTTAGGGAGCAAAATTTCTCCTGGCTACTTGCATTATTTAATTCACACAGTATGTGAGAAACAAAAGGAGGCAACAACGTCAGTCACAAGATGAAACTCCAAGTGAACAAAGACAGGAAAAACAGGATGCATCACAGACACTCAAAATAAGCAAAAAACTGTGAAGAAACACCTGAATCCTAAGGAACAAGAAACATCTGACATAAACATGAACTACAATCTTTTCCCCTCAAGTGAAAAGTTTTACTTTTCCAATGACTGAGAATTAAAATGAAAACAGAAAAAAACCAACATGGTCCAAAAGAAGTTTTAAGGTTACACTAGTAGACTTGGGGAAAGAAGTATACATATATACACATGATAAATGTAGTTCAAGGCGTTCTTATTATTATAAAATCTCCTTAAAAAAGCAGTACCATCTTCTTTTGAGTATATAAAATATTAAATTATTAATTTAAAAAATCCATACTGACTCAAACCCAATTTAAGTTTTTAAGACCTCAGTAAAGTGGGGTGCCAAAGGCATGACAGGCAAATATTTAAAGAGACAGGCAAGACTTAGCGGCTTTCCTACAGCACCACCTCGTGGATAAACGTACACAAAATGGCCTAATGCTAACTACAACCACAAGGGCCTGGTCACAGCGCAGGAAGGGGAATGGTTCCTTAAGACCAGATTGGGGGGTTCATTCTGTAGTGAGGTGGATGGACCTGGAGTCTGTCATACAGAGTGAAGTAAGTCAAAAGGAGAAAAAAACAAATACCATACGCTAACACATATATATGGAATCTAAGAAAAAAAAATGTCATGAAGAGACTAGGGGTAGGACGGGAATAAAACACAGACCTACTAGAGCATGGACTTGAGGATATGGGGAGGGGGAAGGGTAAGCGGTGACGAAGTGAGAGAGTGGCATGGACATATATACACCACCAAACGTAGGGCGGATAGCTAGTGGGAAGCAGCCGCATGGCACAGGGAGATCAGCTCGGTGGTTTGTGACCACCTAGAGGGGTGGGATCGGGAGGATGGGAGGGAGGGAGACGCAAGAGGGAAGAGATGTGGGAACATATGTATATGTATAACTGATTCACTTTGTTGTAAAGCAGAAACTAACACATCATTGTAAAGCAATTATACTCCAATAAAGATGTTTAAAAAAAAAAACAGGCAATACTACAATCTGCCTGAAATCAGAGGCAAGTGGGAAAGAGAAGGGAAGGGAGAAGAAACTAGTAATTTGGGAAGAGGAGAGAAGAGTGAGGTGAAAGCAGCTGGTGTGCTGGGTGGCAGCTACCAGAGGCTGAAGGAAGACCCTTAGTGTGCTCAGTCCAGGAAAGCACTTCACTATTTTTTAAACATTTTTGTTGGGGTAGAGCTGATTTACAACGTTGTGTTAGTTTCAGGTGCGCAGCAAAGTAAATCAGTCATATATATATATATATATATATATATATATATATATATATATATATATATATATGTATACCCACTCTTTTTTAGATTCTTTTCCCATATAGGCCATTACAGAGTATTGAGTAGAATTCCCAGTGCTACACAGTAGGTCCTTATTAGTTATCTATTTTATATATAGCAGTGTGTATGTGTCAGTCCCAGTCTTCCAATTTATCCCTCCCTGCCCCTCACTTCCCCACCCCATAACCATAAGTGTATTTTCTACATCTGTAACTATTTGTTTTGTAGGTAAGTTCATTTGTAGTCTTTTTTTAGATTCCACATATAAGTGATATCATATTTGTCTTTCTCTGTCTGACTTCACTCGGTATGACAATCTCTAGGTCCATCCATGTTGTTGCAAATGGCATTACTTCATCCTTTTTTATGGCTGAGTAATATTCCATTGTATATATGTACCACATCTTCTTTATCCATTCCTCTGTTGATGGGCATTCAGGTTGCTTCCATGTGCTGGCTATTGTGAATAGTGCTGCAATGAACACTGGAGTGCATGTATCTTTTTGAATTAAGGTTTTCTCTGGATATATGGCCAGGAGTGGGATTGCTGGATCATATGGTAGCTCTATTTTTAGTTTTTTAAGGAACCTCCATACTGTTCTCCATAGTGGCTGTACCAGTGTACATTCCCACCAACAATGTAGGAGGGTTCCCTTTTCCCCACACCCTCTTGAGCATTTATCGTTTGTGGATTTTTTTGATGATGGTCATTCTGACCCGTGTGAGGTGATACCTCATTGCAGTTTTGATTTGCATTTCTCTAATAATTAGTGATGTTGAGCAGCTTTTCATGTGCTTTTTAACCATCTGTATGTCTTCTTTGGAGAAATGTCTACTTAGATCTTCCACCCATTTTTTGACTGAGTTGGGGTTTTTTTTGATATTGAGCTGCATGAGCTGTTTGTATATTTTGGAGATGAATCCCTTGTCAGTTGCTTCATTTGCAAATATTTTTTCCCATTCTGAGGGTTGTCTTTTTGTTTTGTTTACAGTTTCCTTTGCTGTGTGAAAGCTTTTAAGCTTAATCAGGTCCCATTGGTTTATTTTCTTTTTTATTTTCATTACTCTAGTAGGTGGATTGAAAAAGATCTTGCTGTGATTTATAGATCAATGGAACAGGATAGAAAGTCCAGAGATAAACTCATGTATCTGTGGTCACGTAATCTATGACAAAGGATGCAAGAATATACAATGGAGAAAAGACAGTCTCTTTAATAAGTGGTGCTGGGAAAACTGGACAGCTACATGTAAAAGAATGATACTAAACCACACCCCAGCAATCCCACTACTGGGCATATATATACCCAGAGGAAACCATAATTCAAAAAGACACATGCACCCCAATGTTCACTGCAGCACTATTTATAATAGCCAAGTCAAGGAAGCAACCTAAATGCCCACTGACAGACAAATGGATAAAGAAGATGTGACATACAATGGAATATTACTCAGCCGTAAAAAGGAATGAAACTGGGTCATCTGTAGAGACGTGGATGGACCTAGAGACCGTCATACAGAGTGAAGTAAGTCAGAAAGAGAAAAACAAATATCGTGTATTAACACATATATGTGGAATCTAGAAAAATGGTACAGATGAACTGGTTTGCAAGGCAGAAATAGAGACACAGATGTAGAGAACAAACGTATGGACACCAAGGGGGGAAAGTGGCAGGGGGGTGGGGGTGGTGGTGTGATGAATTGGGAGATTGGGATTGACATGTATACACTAATGTGTATAAAATGGATGACTAATAAGAACCTGCTGTATAAAAATAAATAAAATTTAAAAAAAAGAAAATTTTAAAGAAAATCAATATAAAGCAAGATGCTATTAAAAAAAATAGATAACTAATAAGAACCTGCTGTATAAAAAAAAAAAAACCACACACACAAAAAGCAGATTCTCAATCTAGTCCATTAAAAAAATACAATAGGGCTTCCCTGGTGGCGCAGTGGTTGAGAATCCGCCTGCCGATGCAGGAGACACGGGTTCGTGCCCTGGTCCGGGAAGATCCCACATGCCGCGGAGCAACTAAGCCCGTGAGCCATGGCCGCTGGGCCTGTGCGTCCGGAGCCTGTGCTCCGCAACGGGAGAGGCCACAACAGTGAGAGGCCCGCATACCGCAAAAAAAAAAAAAAAAAAAAAAATACAATAAAAACAATGAAATTAGAAGACACCCTAACACCATACACAAAAATAAACTCAAAATGGATTAAAGACCTAAATGTAAGACTGGACACTATAAAACTCTTAGAGGAAAGCATAGGCAGAACACTCTCTGACATAAAGGGCATTTCACTTTTACGGCACAAGAACACTGACCCTCCTCAAACAACTTCTAAGTTGGCCAACTTAAAGGCCAGCTAGAGGGGCTTGTCCTTTAAAAAAAAAAAAGACTTTTTTTAAGGTTTAAAATTCTAGTTTTCAAAGTTTCTTGCTTTTTGATCTGGGGAAAATAATATAAATTATCCTGTCACATAATATAAACCCTCCCCCACACAGAAGGCAAGGAGACCCTCTGCAGTAACAAGGAGTGGCTGACATGCCCTGAAGCACAGCAGCAGGGTCTCCACAACGCAAGGCTGTGCTAGCAGGGGTTCCACGCCCCCCTTAAGAAAAGAAAGGGCTAGGGCTTCCCTGGTGGCGCAGTGGTTGAGAGTCCGCCTGCCGATGCAGGGAACACGGGTTCGTGCCCTGGTCCGGGAGGATCCCACATGCCACGGAGCGGCTGGGCCCGTGAGCCATGGCTGCTGAGCCTGCGTGCCTGGAGTCTGTGCTCTGCAACGGGAGAGGCCACAACAGTGAGAGGCCCGCGTACCACAAAAAAAAAAAAAAAAAAAAAGAAAGGGCTATCTCAAAGGTGAGGGTTACACACTCATCAAAGATGAGTGTGGCATCTTTTTACAGGACATTTGAAGGGCAACTCATCTGCAAAAAGGGGAAACAAAGGCACACTGACTGGAGAGCACGTTTCGTCAAACAATGAAGTTACAGTCGGCCCTCAGGATCCTCAGGTTCCACCAGCCCAGATCGAAAATATTCCAAAAAAAAATTCCAGAAAGTTCCAAAAAGCAAAACTTGGACTTGCTGTGTGATTTACATAGCATTTACATTGATGTGAACCATTTTTTAAAAAGTCTTGACTGAATTGATGACAATACTGCTTCTGTTGTTCATGTTTTTTTGGTTTGTTTTTGGTCTGCGAGGCATGTGGGATCTTAGCTCCCCGACCAGGGATTGAACCTGCACCCCCTGCACTGGAAGGCAAAGTCTTAACCACTGGACTGCCAGGGAAGTCTACATAGCATTTACATTGTATCAGATATTATAAGTAATCTAGAGATGATTTAAAGTATATGGGCGATTGCGTAGATTACATGCAAATACTACACCACTTTATGTAAGGGACTCGAGCATCGTCAGATTTTGGTATTCACAGGGGTTCCTGGTCCCAACCCCGACAGATTCAGAAGGAAGACTGTACATCAGGGCCCAGTGCCGAGTGTCTCCAACCCAGGACACTCCCAAGCACACATATTACCAGAAGGAGAAAGATGTCTCCTGCCGACAGACCTCCACCGCCACCTCTCCCAATCGGCCAGGCTGGCTCTGCTACTAACAGTGTCTCAAACTGCCTTCCTTCAACACAAACACGATGTATGTACACATTATCTTCCACAAAAAAGCACACTCTCACAGTTTCCTTGAAACACTTGACTCTCTAGGACCATTTTTGTTTTTCCCTTTCTGATATTCACGTACCAAAGAACTTTCCTCTTAAACGCACTAACAGAAAATCAACAGCACAAGCATGATGGTCACTGGAAACACCCCCAGGTGTGAAGAAGACTAGAGGGGTGGTGGGCTGTGGTGGAGGAGAGCCCATGCTTTGTCAAAAGGGGGAGCCAGGATGCAGCTGGGGTGGGCCAGGGGCCTTAGGGAAGCTTTTCATCTGCACGTCTTATACTGCAGCTAGGGAATTTGTGCTCTCTTCCAGGATGCAACTGTTTTATCAGGGCTTCCAAGTGGAACTTTATCACTAGAATATATTTTCGTCTCCCATTATAGGATCTAACTGCAAAACTAAGCAGTAAAGTATCTCAATCAAGCTGTTTTATCAATTAAAAAACACAACAACAACAATTCAGCAAACATTCAATAAAGGTGGGGTTCTAAAATGAAAATGAGAGTGTGGAGAAGGATGGCTGGGGCCAGAAGCAAAGTCACATCTATGACGTGCCTACTATGGGTCCTGTCACGTGTCACATCTGTTTTATGACATAAACTTAGGTGAAAGAGGCTAGTATAGTGTCTGACATACAGTAGCTCTCTGGAAATGTGAGCTGAGTTACGTGAGTCTCCCAAACAACCCTGTGTAATAGGTACCACTACCCCTATTTCACTGACAGGGCAACTAGTCTTAGAGTTAGAACTGGGAAGGTCTTGGAAATTATTTACCCCTAACTCCTGAACTCAAATTACAGATGATAAAACTGAGGGCCAGAGGGGGTTCATGACTGTCCAAGGTCAGAGAGGGAAGTGGGGGGGGCCTGGCACCAGGCCTCAGGCCACCTGACTTTCCCCTAACTGTCCTTCCCTACTCGACGCTGACAAAAGAGGGCAGTCAGACCCATCACTGTCACGAGGGAATGACCAACATTCCAATAAAGACCAAACTGCTTGACAATACTCCCTTTTCTGGGGGTGGGTGTTTTACTGACTCAGAGGGCTCCCAGCTGACTTGGGAGTCAACACCCCTACCAAGACAGCCTTCTGTTTCTGTAGATGGTGCTGCAGCCCCTAAACGCCCATGTAAAGCACATGAGCATGCTGGTCAGCAGAGTGACACACAGGTGACAGAAAGACAGGCCTCTTCTCTTTGTCAGGGCAAGGCCTCTCCGGCCACCAGACCATAGAGCTCTAAGGGCTGACAACCCAGCAGGCTGGTATGTAAGTGTTTCTCTTTAGCCAGTGCTCACTGGCAGCTGCCTAAGAATTACTGTTGTCACAGAATCTTATTTGACTATGAGTCCCAACCAAGAAGGGTGAAGCGTGGCCAGGCAAACCACAAGAAGAGCATGAATGAATACATCAGGTGTCAGTATCACCAAGAGCCACGTGCAGAACTAGAGCTGCACATGTGCACAGCTTGCTGACACTGCACAGACAGTCCTGAGCCCGGCGGCCCTGTGCCTGACCTGCATGAGGACGGCTCTCCTCTCCCCCCTTTGCCAGGAAGCTGGGTAAGAACTCAGTGCTCCTTAAAGGCTCCCAAGAGCATTGTGATTTAACCCACAGAAAGCTCAAAGAAGGAGGGTCCTAGAAAACTGTGTAGACAGAGGAGCATTCCCTTCAATGACATCATTCTGTTGGTTCCGCCCAAAAGAGGGGACACACCAAACTGCTCTGAGGTTGCTCAGCAGACATTTAAGGACACGTCCGAGTGCCTCCATCCTCTGGCCTGGGAAGGCCCAGGACAAAGCCTGTCCCTGGATGGACCCTCCATTTCACATGGGAAATTCCACCCTCATTTGGGGACAAGGATCAGATCAGGGCAGCCCAAGCCTCGGGAAGCAAATTGGGGGTGGAGGATGGAGAACAAAGGAAACAGTGTCAGCTCTTCTGGAAACAGCTGTAGGGTAATAAAAAGTCTTAGTGTCAGAAGACTCCTTCCCAGAAGAAAAGCCCAAGAGCCCAGGAGGAAGCCCCCCAGACCCAATAAGATCTCCAAGAGACCACGTACTCGGCAGCAAACTTGTCCAGCCTCTTGAAGAGCTCGCTCTTCACCTTCAGATTCTCTACGATGGCCTCCACCACCAGGTCTGTGCTGTGGACCACAGATGCTGCGTCCACGCTGGTCAATATGCTGCTCAGGGTCTTCTCCACGAACTCATCGCCAGCCTAATGCGGTGGAGTAAGAAGAGAACGGTCACTGGGCTCACTCGAAAATGGTGTGTGATTTGCTGCTAAGGCGAGAGGAAAGAGGAGGGCGAGGATAGCCCAGACACAACTTGAATGTGTCCTGAAATTCTGAGAAATAAAACTCCCTACGTTGCTTCTTAGCGCAGAAAGCATCTCAATATACTTCTGGACACCAGGGCAAGAATCAGCCTGTGAACAATCCCAACTGCCGATCAGCACGCTGTCGTGTGTCAGTCATAATCTTTCAAGCTCTTAGTCAGCTCTGCTCCAGTTACTAAACTGTTTGTTCACAGCGCCTGTGTTGGCCTGTTCTATCTGTTCCGAGTGAACAGCCAGCCAGCCATGTACTGTTCCATGACGGGCTTCTTGGAAGCCTGTAATTTGTCTTCCAGAAAAGGGTAAAGGCTGAGCTCAGCCCCATCCATGAGTCTGAGAGGTGGTGCTGACTAGTTCCCTCTAGTAGGAGGCAGGGAAGAGCTGAGTAAGGGCAGGAGCGAAGAGTAAGAAAGCTGAACTCAGCAGTCGCTCGTCAAATAATGATCACCCAACATGTGCCAGCAACGGGTGGTTCAAAAGCACGCCAGACACAGTCTCTGCTCTAAAAGAGCTCATAGTCCTGTCTTTTCCTCATTTGTGCCTCCAGGTTTCCACAGAGAGACCTCAGTTAGGGCAGAAACAGACCGTGCCCCTATCAGCTGCCATTTTACTTCAAAATGTAATTTGCCCATGAGGATCCAAAATGGTCACCATCAGCTAAAGGCATCCAAAGTCGTCAAGAAATAAACAACTACCAGAGCTGTTCAACAGAAATATAATGCAAGACGATAGGTGATTTAAAATTTCTACTGGTTGCATTTTAACAAGCAAAAAGAAACAGGTAAAATTAATTTTATTTAACCCCAATATTTCTCATGGAATATTTAGTGATTATGTTATTATATTGGCCTAAAGTTTCAATTCAAACAAACTGAAAAAGCAAGCAAAGGCCAGAACCCCCTCACAAATGTGAAGTGGTCAGAGGACTGGTCTTGAGGACAGTGATGACAAGAAATTACCTTGGGGTTTTCTGCAAACTTCTTCTTGGCCACTTTCTGAAGGCTTTCCTCAATTCCCTTTCTAGATTTTGCCAGGATGTCCTCTGTTTGGTCCACCAACACTACTGTGTGGCCAGTTGCTGCAGCAACCTGGGGCAAAAAAAAAAAAAAGCAAGAAAACATAAAAGTTAAAAAAAAATAACAGTAGATGGGAATTCCCCGGTGGTCCAGTGGTTAGGACTCGGCACTTTCACCACTGGGGTGCAGGTTCAATCCCTGGTTGGGGAACTAATATCCTGCAAGCCGTGTGGCGTGGCTCAAAACAAAAACATAGAAACAGTAAAGTTTCATATTCTACATGAACTCTAACACCATTCTACTCAAAATACCGAATAAACCTAATAAGCCAACAGTAATTAAACACACACTTCTTCTCAGGCACTGCTCTAAACCCTTAACACGATGACAATTCTCAAACCAACCTTACAAGGTTAACAAATGTGCCCACGGTCACACAATAGGTAGGCCGCAGAGCTGGGATCTGAATCAAGGTTCTGAAGGCCACACTGTAACCACTACTCCGGGCTGCGCTGTCCAGCACAGAAGCCACTAGCCACACAGGACTAGTTCAATTGACTGAAATTAAGTAAAATTAAAAACTCAGCTCCTCAGTTGCATCAGTCCTATCCCAAGTGTTCAACAGCCCATTCACAGAGCACCTACTCCCTCCCCAACCACCTTTCCTCCTCAGAGCTGGCCCAGCTTGAGCAGACTGCCCGAGGCTCATCTCCACTGCAGTCCTTAAGTCAGCAATGGGTAAGACTTTAACAATGGTGGCAAAAAGGCTCATGTCCCCGAGGGCTAATCAGTGACAAGACTCCCATGAAAGTAGGTCTTGTCATCAACCAATTGAAAAGGACAATTCCCCTCCCGTCCCCTTGCCCACCTTGGCTAAATCCTGAGGGTACCGTTTAGTGAAGCTGCCCCAAGTTCGCATGCAGCCAGCCTAGTTTAGCCACAATCGATGACAAGTCAAGCCCTACCTACTTACTTCATCACAGTCTGCCAATAGCTTTGGCAAAAACTGTGGAAAAGGTAGATAAATTTTTTATTTCATATTACAGGTAGGTGTTATACTCAGTTCAAGCCATAAGTAATAGGACACAAATGGCCTAAAGCAAACATCAATGATGCAAGATAACAGCAGAACTGAGATGCCTCTCAGGGTCTGGAGAGACCCCACACAACCACTGGCTTTGGAACGTCTGTGGACCAGTGGTACGTACAAGAGGGGCAGGTTAGCAGAAACAAACCTGCCCAGAGATGACAGTAAAGAGTAGTTCTAAACCACCGTCATGATGTGATTTTGGAAACCAGGCAACTGAAAACTCAAAGTTGAAAACCAAAGAGGAAAAGAAACAAACAGAAGAGCAAAACGCAAAGGAAAAAAGGTTCATATCCCAAAGAAAGATTTCCAAGGAACACGTCTAAAAACGATAAGACAGGTTTTAGATGGAAGTTAATTAACAACAGCATCTCCCCGAGAACGCTGCACTTAGGACTGCAAGTCTGAGCCTGTGGGGCCTGTAGGCCGCATAAGCACCGCCAACGCCCCAAGACTGGAACCGAGAAAAGGAAACACTGCCAGGACCGGAAGGTCTGACAAACCACAGCAGGGCAATGGGGGTAACAGAATGAGTTATCTTGAAAAAAAAACAAGAGGAAAGAAGTAAACTTGCCCTGTCAGCAAAAACACAGGCTGCAGGCAGCAGGCCAAAGTAAAATAACACCCCAAAAGCTAAACACGCATCAGTCCAGACCAGGTTTCCCCCTAAGTAACAACAGACCAAGGCCCATCTTGCCAACACCTCAAATCACTGGACACAAATCTGAACCTCCAATTCAATAAATTCAAAGTAAAAAAGCAAAAGCAAATTTAGAAACTGTGCAGAAAAGACCACACTGTGAGACTGTTATCTTTACAAAGGCTCTTGGCTGGTGTCTGGAAACGTACATTTGGAGAGGGTTCCTGCTCACAGTATCTAAACTGTGCAATATGGTTTACACTCACAACTGCTTTCCTTCTGAGAGTCTGAAATTTTGGTGCTTGCCAGGAAGAGGGTGCCTATGTGACCAGCCCCAATAAAAATCCTGGGCTCTGGGTCTCTAATGAGCGTCCCTCGTAGACAACATTTCACATGTACTGTCACAACTTGCTGCTAGAGGAGCTAAGTGTGTCCTGTGTGACTTCACTGCGAGGACTTGAGAAGCTGGCACCTGATTTCCTCTAGACTTTGCCCCACACGCCTTCTCCCTTTGCCGATTCTGTTCTATATCCTTTTGCTGTAATAAGTTATAGCCATGATGATGACTCTATGCTGGTCCTGTAAGTAAATCACCAAACCTGGAGAAGTGGGGGGAATTTGGTGAGGAACCCTGACACAGAAAACTAAGAAAATAAATCTCAAATTCCAGATGCAGCTGCTGCTGAAACTGAACTGCTCTGAGGCAGGCAGCAGTGGGGAGCAGCAGCTGAAGGGAGGTGTGATGGCCACTGGTTGGGCACCTCGTCTGCAAGGTGGGGCAAGCAGAGGTGCTGGCCTGGGGACCTTCCCTTTTTGTCTTGGCTCCTATGTCTGACAGTCCCTCTGGAATAACACAAGTGGTTTTCACCTTGTTCCTCTTAACCTCTGACCTAGGTCATCCTTTCAATAGGCCAGACAGGATTCCTCAGGTTCCCCCTTTTGCCCAGGTCCCAATCCACTCTCCCACACTTCACCTCCAGCATCACTCAGGCTTTTTTGTTCCTCAAGGGGTTGGGGAGGAAAATTCAAGGACATTTGGAACAAGACAGTGCCAAAGCTGAAGGGAATAGAGACAAAGAAAGACAGCAAGGGACTTCCCTAGTGGTTCACTGGTTAGGATTCCACGCTTTCACTGCAGGGGACACTGGTTTGATCCCTGGCCGGGGAACTAACATCCTGGAAGCTGCAGCTGGTGGCCCAAAAAAAAAAAAAAAAGACAGCAAAGGCAGTGTCTTTCTGCTTCAAAACTTTATAATCCCACTGAGAAAACAGGAAGGAAAATAAAAACACTCAACAATACAAAGCTCCATACGTGGGATGTCAAAGAAAATAAAAACCACAAGGTGAAGAATTCTGTCAGGCAACAAATCTCAGAAAGCTGGGTAAGAAGAGTACACCTGGAATTAGCCATCTTCCCAAGGAACAAGGTCTTAACCTTAAAGAGGTAGAGTAGAATAAGTGAAGGAGGTGGTATCATGCCATCTCTCTAGAAAGCCCCTTTCAGAGCTATTATAATTGTGTTTGTGACAGTCACAGCACATTTTTGGTTATGTGGCAGATAAGCCATAATGCTATCCTTATGATTACTTTTTTTAAATTGCAAGCAGAACCAAACCTAGAGAGGAAGCAACCGTCAAAAATTCAAGTGAACCAAGAGAGACTTACAAAAACACTAAAATTCAACTGGGAAAAACGCTGGCCAAAAAGCATTTTCAGCCTAAATGCTGACTTTCCACTCCCATCCAAAGTCCTCTCTGATAAACACCGCCAGCTGCCCACCCACACTCCCCCCGCCCCATCACCCGCCCCAGCCATAAGGAGACACCGGGCAATTCAGTCACTGCCTTGCTCATCTTGGCGTCTAAATGAGCACACTAGAGATGATACAGTATGTAGACACCAGCCAAAACCAGCTATTAAATCAAGGCTCTCTAGGCAATGTTCTAGAAGAGCAAAGTGCACGTGTCAAATGACCCATGTCAAAGTTACTGAGGGTGTAAAACTTCTGTTTACTTTCTCATCTCAACCGGAAGATACAAGATGTGCAAGGAGGGGCCGAACCTCAGAGAGAAAGCAGACAGATCTTCCCAGTGTCACGGATCACATGCTCACTCTGCAAAGCTTCCCTCAGCCCCACAGTGCCTCAATGGTCTGAAAGAGGCTGCTCTTGTAGAAACTTAGCTCAATTTTTTTCCCTCCCTCAACTGACTGGAGAAAAATGCCTTAAACTGGTTATTTCTGGTGTAGTAAGAAAGCAACAATTGTATACTCTAAATGGTTATCCCTTTAAACAATTTCTACTTCAGCTTTTCTTACCTTGGTTAACTCATAAAGCTTCAAGAAAATATGAAGGAAATCTTATGGTAGAGTCATTCCACAAATATAGTTAGAGGAGGACATTCTGGTTTAAACCCAAAGTGGATATGGTTACTGGGGAGTTCCCTGGCAGTCCAGTGGTTAGGACCTGACACTTTCACTGCCGTAGCCTGGGTTCAATCCCTGGTCAGGAAACTAAGATCCCGCGAGCTGTGCGGCACAGCCAAAAAAAAAAAAACCAAAACAAACAAACAAAAAAAAAACAACCCAAAGTGGATTCGGTTAGGACTGCGTAGAGAAAATACGAGTGAAAAAGAGAAATTTATATTCTTGAAATATTTTCCATCTCATGGTGAAGCTCTTGGTTGCATAGCAGTAACTACCGTTACAGCACAACTTCAAGTGATTTCAAAGAAAGCAGTTATTTTCATCCTACCCACTTGCAGAGAGTAACCCAACCTAACGCTCAAGTTCCTTGCAATCATTTCTTGCAGACATACCCAAGAGACACAAGGTTGGCAGTACCTTGAGGGCAACTTCCTGTCCTATTTATCTTTGCAAACCCCAGTGCCTGGTCCATGGTGGACATTCAATGTATATTTGCTGAATAAGTAAATGATCAAACTACATCTAGCCCACTGCCTGGTATGTATTAGATGCCTGATAACATTTCCACAGGATGAGTCTAATGTTCTTTGATTCTATTCATCTACTCCAGGTGGGGTTGATATTCCTCTCCTACTGCTGTGTGTCTAAATGGGCTACCACCGGGATAGAGTCAGGATGCAGACAGCCTGTCCCTTGCCCCCCTGCAATCCATGTCCAACCTGAAAGCTGCATGACTCTCATCCCAGACTGGCTCAATAAGCTGATGCAACCTTAAGCATGGCCAGCAGTCAGATCTTCATTCACGGCTTCAGCTACACGTGGGTTTGAAGGCAAAGGCCAGAAAAAATAGAACACGAAGTGCTGTGTTTTTCTTGGAAGCCAAGTAACTGTACCGGGGTATACAAACAATCTGGACAGCGGGGAAGCTGTCAAATAGTTTGGATGAAAAAAATGCAGATTATTAGGAAATGCTTTCCACCAAATGACCAGAGGTCACAGACGAGAACTCTGGCCTCTCCGAGGAGAGCACTTTTGCTCCCCCGCGCCAACACCCGCGCTCTCCTGGGGTGGAGGGCAAGCACCACTCAGAGCCCCGTGCTAGGCACGGCTCTACGTGCGTTCCCTTTACTACTACTGCCTCCTCGTGGCTCAACACCGTGTCGCGGCTGCTCCAGGCCCTGGGACAAGGTGAGGAACAAAACAAATCCCCTGCTCTCAGAGAGCTTTCACTGCTCATAAATTACCCTGTTTGGTCTGCACAACAGCCTTTGGGGGAGGCAGTGGAACAGTAGGCAAAGTCTGGATGTGATGGGGCTTTGACACTAGGGCCGCCTGTATCCAGAGCTCATGTGCTGGCTGTTCCTGACCCTGAAAGGCATGGCTGGGTCTGAGGGGAACAGTCTGAGACAGCTCTGAGCTGGGCAAGGGCCAGACTCTGGAGCCCATCTGCCAACTGTGAGACAGAAAAATTCCTTAACCCCCCTGAGGCTGTCTCCTCACCCACAAAAATGGGCAGCAGAGCTGTTGAGAGGATTAAAAGAGTTAATATACACTAGGCACTGTGCCTAGCATATCACAACAGCTTAACAATTTTACTCTAGGCAGGCCCCTTCCTCCTTCTCCAAGGGTCCAAGGCCTAATGCTGGATCCAGGTACAGACTCCAAAGGTAAATTACTTTATTTTGCTTTTAAAATTACATCTTCTGATCTCACAACTTGTTCCTTTTTTGGTTTTCATTTTCAGGTTTTCTCTTCTGTGTCCTTCCATTTTTACAAACAGGCTAGAATCTCTCTTCATTTAAAAAGCATGTTTAGAGACTTCCCTGGTGGCGCAGTGGTTAGGAATCCGCCTGCCAATGCAGGGGACACGGGTTCGATCCCTGGTCCGGGAAGATCCCACATGCCGCAGAGCAACTAAGCCCGTGTGCCACAACTACTGAGCCTGCACTCTAGAGCCCGCGAGCCACAACTACTGAAGCCCGCGTGCCTAAAACCTGAGCTCCGCAACAAGAGAAACCACTGCAATGAGAAACCTCAGCACTGCAACGAAGAGTAGCCCCCGCTCAATGCAACTAGAGAAAGCCCGCATGCAGCAATGAAGACCCAACACAACCAAATTAATTAATTTATTTATTCATGAATTTAAAAAATAAAAAGAATGTTTAAAAAGCAGGGGGGACACCCACAAGCTTCCTTAGCCACCTGAAGCTGGCCTTCGCTTCACCACAGAAGTCTTTCAATTACTGGGGGTGCACAGTGGTATGTGGGGCACGAGTTCCAGAACTGGACTTCCTAGGTTTCAATCCTGGCTTAGCCACTTACTGCATAACTTTGGACAAGTTATACAGCCTCTTTACCTAGGATTTCCTGATCTGTGATAAGGAAAACAACAGTGCCCATTTCATAAGACTGTTGTGAAAGTTAAAGAAGTTAAAGCGTTTGAAGTGTATAGACCAATGCCAAGCACAAAGAAGGTGCACAATGCTTGTCAGATGTCACTCTCGTCACTACACTTTGCACTCTCACTTTCCCCCTGAGCCATGCAATTCCTAAACCCTGGCGATGAGGCTTCTTCCACCACTGTGGTATGAATGTACAGATAACTTATCAATGGTCTTCTAAGTGTTAAAGCCAATGCCTGCTCTTTGGCTCCATATTCTACTTTTCCACAGACCTACACACTGCCAGCCAAACCATCCTTTTTGAAACTCTCCAATTTCTTATCTCTATTTCTTATCTGTTCGTTTTGGCCATATTAATTCTCTCCATCTTCTCAGCCTTTAAACAAAGGTATCCTTCAAGGTTCTGCTGTCAGTATTCTTTTTCTCTGTCTTTATAGCCTTTCTTTCTGGAATCTTAATCATTCACATAATTCCAGCTATGTATGAAACCAGCATATTCTGTCCTAAGCTACAGTCAACACCTTGAACCTAAAAAATAATTCTCCTTGACCTTCATTAATACCACCACTATCCTGAGGGTCACAATTTGCTGAACAACACTTTTTTCTTCACCTCAACCCTTAATTACATCCAAAGAAATTATATCCACTATTCAAGGCCCATTTCAAAAGCTACCCTCTCGGGCTTCCCTGCTGGCGCAGTGGTTGAGAATCCGCCTGCCGATGCAGGGGACGTGGGTTCGTGCCCCGGTCCGGGAAGATCCCACATGCCGCGGAGCGGCTGGGCCCGTGAGCCATGGCCGCTGAGCCTGCGCGTCCGGAGCCTGTGCTCCGCAACAGGAGAGGCCACAACAGTGAGGCCCGCATACCACACACACACACACACACACAAAAAAGCTACCCTCTCCATGAAGCCTTTTTCCAAATCAATGTCTTCTTTCCTCTGTTTTGAAACCTTAGACCTAGACTTTTACTGCTGTTATTATGCTACTTCACACCAAAGTCAGCTGTGTCATGTGGATCTTTGTCTAACATCTCTGCTCTTAGATCTGAATCCCTTGATAGCAGACTCTGATCTGGTCCCTGTGTCCCCTAGCATTCATCATTTGCACACGGTGGTTGTCCAATAAATAACTGCTCAATACCAGGTGCCTAGAGCGCAGTGACCTGAGCCCGTGCTCTCCTCCAGCCATACGCTTCTCCCTCACGCTGCGTCACGGCTCCATGACCCTGCCCTTAGGTTCCCTCCACCAGAAAGCACCTCTCCCTCACTGTTGCCTGGGGGACTCCAACTCATCCTTCATGATCCAAGAGAGGCCCTCTCTCCTTTAGTGAAAGCTCTCCCAACCTCTAGCAGAGGTGGTCACTCCTTTGTGCCTCTACTGATTTACAGACACAGCAGGTCTTTCCTGCAGGACTCCAAATACAGAAAGAAAATAGAGTGCGGAGCTGGTGAGAGCCACCAGCTACCAATGGCCACTCAGTTATGTAACGGTAGCCAGAACCCCAGGATGTGAATACAACAGAGAAATCAAAAACAAACGGTCATAAACGATTTCATGTTGTAAAAATCTCACAAAGTTCAGAATAAAGGTCATAAACCAATGAGTATGTAGGAGAAATTCCAGATGTGAAAGATAAATTAGACATGAAAAAGCTGACCAACACCAACTCTTGATGATGACTCAGAATAATACCTAGAGACCTTTTCAAAAGAGCTGCCATAACATCCACTTCTTCAGAGTCTGAAGTAGCTGTTACCACAAATCCCAACAAAGGGTAGTTCTGGCACACTCCTAACTGCAATCCAACCAAAATTTCCAGTAAATATAAATTTCATATACATATATGTGGTGCAATGTATACATATGCCTTTTTTTAACATGTACTTTTTTAATGTTCCTTTTCCCTCACCCTAAGAAGATATATCTTTTTTTTTTTTTTTTTTTTGCGGTATGCGGGCCTCTCACTGTTGTGGCCTCTCCCGTTGCGGAGCACAGGCTCCGGACGCACAGGCCTAGCGGCCAGGGCTCACGGGCTTAGTTTGCTCCGCAGCATGTGGGATCTTCCCGGACCAGGGCACGAACCCATGTCTCCTGCATCTGTAGGCGGATTCTCAACCACTGCGCCACCAGGGAAGCCCAAGAAGATATATCTTATATGTAATGTCATATCTTGTGTGTCTAAAAGCCATATCTTAAGGTATTTAAACCACTAAAACTTTCATCTGTATCAGGTGACATCCCAGATATGATAAGCAGGCGATCTGTGCCTTTATGATAATTAATTGTTCATACTTGTACTTCTTCCTCTGGACAGTGAGCAATTCAAGAGCAGCAACCACATGTTACCTTCAACCGCCCCAGCGCCTCGCACAAAGGGACACAATATGCATGAAAAGAAGGCATGAATAATGGCTCTATTTTTTAAAAGCGTCAATTTGTAAATTATCTTAGGAATAAGTTCTCAAGAAATCATGACTGGTCTTGCTACCAGAAACTCTTTATAACAAATTTTACAAACCAAGGTTTTTTTTTTTTTTTTTTTTTTTTTTTTTTTTTTTGCGGTATGTGGGCCTCTCACTGTTGTGGCCTCTGTTGTGGCCTCTCCCGTTGCGGAGCACAGGCTCCGGACGCGCAGGCCTAGCAGCCATGGCTCACGGGCTTAGTTGCTCCGCGGCATGTGGGATCTTCCCGGACCAGGGCACGAACCCGTGTCTCCTGCATCGGCAGGCGGATTCTCAACCACTGCACCACCAGGGAAGCCCCAAGTTATTTTAGAATTATGAAAAATCACACTCTTAGTTTGAAAAGGATAGGAAGGAAAAAAAAGAGTAATTAACTGGAGCCTTTAGTCAATTACCAAGTGAAAAAACTGCCACAAGAATGCCTGTTATTTTGTGAGCAGTCCAACCGTTTTCTGGCACTGGTGGAGATGCCAGGCTAAGGGGGAACTGGAGGGCAACTGCAGTGTAATATGACCACCTCCGTAATTTCAACACTGGATTTATGCTTAATTTCCTCCAGCATGTCAATGTGTCCTGTACCATTTATCAAAGGGGCTGTGGGCAAAGACACACACAGCCCCTTTGACGGACAGGATGTGTACATCCATCCTGTGAGGGACATATGCGTGAGGCAGGCCAAGGATGACCACAGACATGTGACATAGGTTCCTCTTCAGGTTTCTCTTCAACGTATGTTTCTTCTCTATCATAGTAGGGAGAAAGTGAGGCACCTTAATTTCTCAACTACTGCAAGGTCAGAGATTAGCAAAAGTATTTACTGTTCAGCTTTATTAGCTACAGATGATCAAGATCATCTATTTTTAGAGCAGGAAGATCAGTGTGGTGGCTTTCACACTTTTTAGCCATGAAATCCTTCCTCATAAGAATGTATACAGAAGAACAATACATAAAGCATGGTTCAGGGAAGAGGGGTTTGGGAACCACCAAGGAGATTCACTGAACTCCTAACCCTAAAGCCTATCAGAGCATAGTGTAAAAACCTCTGATCTATCCACATGTTAGGATGGCTATTATTAAAAAAAACAATAACAAAAACAAACCATAAAATAAGCGTTAGCAAGGATATGGAGAAATTGGAACCCTTGCACACTGCTGACGGGTAAAACAGTACAGCCACTATAGAATATGGTATGGCAGTTCCTCAAAAAATTAAAAATAATTACCATATTATCCAGCAATTCCACTTCTGGGTATATACCCAAAAGAACTGAAGCAAGGCTAACAGTTACAGCTGTAACACAGTTGTAGACCATGTTCACAGCAGCATTATTCACAATAACCAAAAGGTGGAAGCAGCCCAAGTGTCCATCAATGGATGAGTGGAAAAACAAAAGGTAGTGTGGACATGTAATGGAATATGATGCCATTAAAAATATTCCACTGCAATATTATTCCTTAAAAAGGAAAGAAATTCTGACACATGCTACAACACAAACGAACCTTTAAGATTTTTAGGTGAAATAAGGCAGTCACAAAAGGACAAATACTGCAGGATTCCTCCTATAGGTAGTATCTAGAACAGTCAAGTTCAGAGACCGAAAGTAAAGCAATGGCTGCCGGGGGCTGGGGGAAGGGGAATATGGGGAGTTATTACTTAACAGGCATGCATTTAAATGCCACTGAACTGTACATTTTTAAATGGTCAAAATGATGTCTTACTTTATGTATTTTTTACCACACACACACAAAACCTTTAATCCAACACACCACCTTCATTTTACTGTGAAAAGAAACATTAACCAAAGCAAAAAAATTATTCACCTAAGATCACATACAGGCACTAAAGTGTTCTATCCAAAACATAATTCTGTAAAAGGCACTTCTGTCTACATTACTAACTCCATTAAACTTTTCAGTGGTTCCCATGACCACAGAATAAAAGTTCTTACACATGGCACGCAAGGCCCTCCAGGAGAGGGACCCACCTCCTCTCCAGACATGCTGTTCACCGTCGCCTGAGACTCTAACACCACACAAGGCTCGTAGTTGCCCACATCTGCTACTGCCTCTCACCTCCAGGACTGTGTGCTGTCCATGCCTTCTCCCCAGCTTCCCCGCATTAAATAAGCCTGAGCATCACTTCCAGATACTAAGCATCCCCACCCCAAGATCCTCTCCGCCCCAGGCAAGGCATCTTGTGTTCCAGTAATACCCCTGCATACCCTTACCATTCCACCCACCACGTTGTGTGATGATCATCTGTTTAAGTGCTGTCTCCTCTACTCCTGGATTCTGACTAAACGTCATTCTATCTTTGTCGGCTGAATAGACCCTGCCTGGCTGGGGTGGGACCTCAGGAAATGTTGCTGAACAAATACATCTGGTGGGAAAAGCCAAGATGAGATTAAGTCTCCTGAAGGTCCAAGGCTCTCTTCATAGGGTTGCTGAGGGCCTCCCCTGATAATGTGAAAATAACTACACTGGAGTTCAAGACAGTACAGTAGGAAGATCCTGAACTCACGTCCTCCCATAGACACACTGAGTCTACAGCTACATATGGAACAATTTCCTCTTTAAAAAAACCTAAAGAGGGGCTGAGTGAAGACTACACATCAGGCAAAAGAGAAGGAAACCACAAGGTGGGTAGGAGAGGCTGGGATACAATCTCATCATAAACCCCATGCAGGGAGGGACCTTGGAACCTGGAGCTTCTCCCTGAAGAGCAAGGGGCTTGCACCCACATCAGGCATCTCAACTTCTGGGTCATACACTTGAGATGACCCTCCAAAACTTCTGGTTTTGAAAACCAACAAGGCTCATGTCCCAGGACCCACAACACTCTAGCAATCTGAGAAGCCACTCTTAAAGGGCTCACATGTTCAGGTTCACACACCCCAGGGCCCAGCTCAGAGGCAGCTGATCACACCAGACTTAAAATAAAGGCAGCTGACCTGCTTACACTCAAGTGTCAGCCTGAGGGCAGGCGTCTAGTTCCCCCCACACACCTCGAAGCCGGCTGTAACACTCTCGAGGTGTGGGGACCGGCAGGCGCACCTCTGCACTCCCCCGTGCCATTCTCCCGAGCACCAGTGTCTCCTGGTGGGAAGCTTTTGCACATGTCTGGTGCCCCAATTTTTGTGGCTGCTGCTAAGCAGTGCCTCTTGATTGCCTGCCTCTGGAGGCTGGGGGAGTTTGCATTCCTGGCCCCATAGGACTGTAATAATTGGTGTCACCCAGAAAGGAGCTCATACCCGTCTGGCACCCCGATTTTTGCTACTGCTGCCAGGGGACACCTCTACATCGCCTGGCTCTGGTGGTCAGTGGGGTTTATGTCTGTGGTTCCCACAGGACTGTAACCAACAGAGAAAGAGTTCTTAAAGGGCTACCAGAAAAGAGCTTATACACTCATCTAGTGCCCTAATTTCTGTGGCTGCCACTCGGGGAACACTTCCAGATCACCTGGCTCTGGTGGCCAGAGGGGCTTATGCCTAAGGTTCCACAGCACTGTATGTATCTAATTACTTTTTTTTTTTTTTTTTTTTTTTCCAGTACGCGGGCCTCTCACTGTTGTAGCCTCTCCCGTTAAGGAACACAGGCTCCGGATGCGCAGGGTCAGCGGCCATGGCTCACGGGCCCAGCCGCTCCGCGGTATGTGGGATCTTTCCGGACCGGGGCACGAACCCGTGTCCCCCGCATCGACAGGCGGACTCTCAACCACTGCGCCACCAGGGAAGCCCTCTAATTACTTTTAAAAGCTGATGCCTGAGGGCCTGGCTTCCAGGTGGCCTGAATCTAGATGCTGAGTTCCTCCCCTTTGGGACACTTACAGGACTTGGCACATCCTCAACTACTAAGAGCTGTTAAAAACATAACAGGGTACTTGGATAAGCACAGAGGTTTGGGACAACCAGGAGCTGAGGCAAAAGGATGAACAACAGGGCTCACCTTCTACATGAGGCCACTCCTTCAGGGCTGGGAGAGGTGACTGTTCCATCTACTGTTTAGAGTCAAGCAAACTGAAGAAACAGAGGAACATGTTCCAAATGAACGAACAAGATATAACCTCAGGAAAAAACCACAACAAAGCAGAGATAAGGAATGTACCTGATAGAGTTCAGAGTAGTGGTCATAAAGATGTTCACCAAATTGAGTAGGAGAACAGATGAACACAGGGAGAACTTCAACAAAGACATGGAAAATAAAGAAAGTACCAAACAGAAGTCACAGAGCTAAAGAATACAATAACTGAACTGGAAAAAAAAAAGCTATAGAGGTTAAACAGCAGACTAGATAAAGCAGAAGTAAGAATCAGTCAACTAGAAGACAAAGCACAAAACTCAACCAATCAGAGCAGCAAAAAGAAAAAAGAATGGGGCTTCCCTGGTGGCGCGGTGGTTGAGAATCCGCCTGCCGATGCAGGAGACACGGGTTCGTGCCCTGGTCCGGGAAGATCCCACATGCCGCGGAGCAACTAAGCCCGTGAGCCATGGCCGCTGGGCCTGCGCGTCCGGAGCCTGTGCTCCGCAACGGGAGAGGCCACAACAGTGAGAGGCCCGCATACCGCAAAAAAAAAAAAAGAAAAAAGAATGAAAAAAAGTGAAGATAGCTTAAGAGACTTACTGTACAACATCAAGTATACTAACATTCACGTTGCTGTGTCCTAGAAGGAAAAGAGAGGGAGAAAGGAGAAAACTTATTTGAACAAATAATGGCAGAAAAATTCCCTAACCTGGGGAAAGAAACAGACATCCAGATCCAGTAAGCCCAAAGAGTTTCAAATAAGAAGAACCCAAGAGACCCACACCAAGACACATGAGAATTAAAATGTCAAAAGTGAAAGACAAGGAGAGCTGCCCTGCAGATGCCCGACTTGCCGGCACCACGGGTGTGGCTGCCCTGCTGCACCTGTGACGCTGGGGCAGAGAGGAAGCGGCTACTTGTACGCTTGGTGCTCAGAACAGTGGGCGCTTAGGATGGTTTGTAGCCGGACATCACCAAAAGCTGCCTGAGGAAGCACCTCGTTTCCACGTGCACTTGCAGTGGGAGCTGTGCGCAGGCCCTCGAACACTTTGATATTCTTTTTCTTTGTAAGGCTCATTGCGAGAATTAAATGATATATGTGCACAACCACATGGCAAGCTTTGGGCACAATGGGATTGACCAGGAGAGGGTCTCCTTACTGGAAATGATTGTTCTGTTGGTCTGTCTGGCGAGGACTTTTTAGGAATCCTTGGGCAAGTGTGACATGCATCCCTGGCTGAGGGCCGCTGAGCTGGTATCAAGGCCCTACCTCCAGGCTCTGTTCAGAGCAGGGTCCTAGGTGGGGACGAGGGGGGCCCAGAGCCACCTGGTCCACAAGCACTCGTGCTCTGAGGACCTTGAGACGTGTCACTCTGGAAGGAAGGCCAGAGGTTCGCTCCTGGCATTTGTCCTGTTGATGAGGCAGAAGTCGGGCCCCTGTGTGGAGCCCCTTGATGGGCCAAATGTAACCCTATAAAATGATCATCCAAACCAGGGGCGTCCTGGTCTCCTTGCAGGTGGAGAGTGCATTTTGCTATTTCCCGAAATGTTGAAGTTGGAGGGCTGAACAACAGCTGTAGCTCAGTGGCTCTCGACTAGGGGCAGTTTGTCCCCCTCCCAGGGCATGTGGCAATGTGCAGGGCAGGAAAGGGGTAGCGGTGCTGCTGGCATCTAGCTGGTGGGGGCCAGGGTTGTGGCTACATGTCCTGTGGTGCCCAGGACGGCTCCACAGTAAAGCTACAGGGTCCCAAATGCTGATAGGGCCAAGGCTGACAAATCCTGCTATAGAAAATATGGTTTGGGGGGGATTCATGGATTGGATTCCATTTCTCAGGTCCGTGGGCCCAGCTCGGTCCTGTGCGGCTGGTCAGTGGAATAGACCTGCAGGTGTGGCTCTTGTCACTCTAGGACTGGCTTCAGGACAGATCCTGCTGATGAACCCAGGGCACCATCCTCAGTTCTGCAGGACAGTGCACCGGAGTGGAGCCGGGGCGGGGCTGTGCCTGACTCACAGCACGGCGGCCACGCATATCCAGTCTGCCGCCAAGGGCAGTGGAGAGCCGGGGAAGTCATGGCCTTGGGAATGTCCTCTGATGAAAAAGAACCTGCAAGCTTATCAAATAACTTTTGTGTGGAACGTTGGTTGTTGAAAAGCAGTTCTGTGTGCTTTTACCCCTCGGTGTGGATCAGCAGTGCTGAGGCAGCAGGCGTGATACAGAAGTGTGAGCAGAGTCTGGAATCCCCAAACTCCAGGGAAACTAAAGGTGGCAGCAAGCCAGTGAAGAGGACAGGAGTTGGGGCCAGTGGTGGTGGCGGCAGTCCAGCAGGCACCCCTCGTCTCAGGGTCCTAATCCTGGCTCCAGCTGGGTGGTCAGGGGAGCTGCAAGGTCTTCTGGGCGAGCAGAGCCTACAGTCCTGAGCTGTTCTTCGCTGTGTTTGGGTCATCTCCCCCCAACCAAGGGGGAGAAATCTAGATGAGGTTTAAGAATTAATGCTTTAAGAATGTGGATCTCATAGTTAAAACCTTGGAACACGTGTTTTCAGCACAAGGTGCTAAAGTGAACAGAGGATTTAACACCTTTTCAAGGAGGGTGTCCCCATGTGGGCAGAACTAGAGAATAAATGGGTGTTGAATAAAAAAAAAAAAAAAAGACAAGGAGAAAATAATAAAAGCATCAAGAGAAAAACAACTTGCTATACACAAGGGAACCCCCAGTAAGACCAATAGCAGAAACTCTGTAGGTCAGAAGGGAGTGACACAATACGTTTAGAGTGCTGAAAGAAAACAACTTCCAACCAAGAATACTCTACCTGGCAAAGTTATTGCTCAGAGTGAAAGAGTTCATCACTACTAAATCAGCCTTACAAGAAATGTTAAAGGAACTTTAAGCTGAAAAGAAAGGGTGCTAATTAGTAACGAGAACACATATGAAAGAATAAATCTCACTGGAAAGGTAAATATATAGTAAAGGTAGATGAATCATTTATAAAGCTAGCATGAATATTAAAAGAAAAAAGTAAAAATAACTATGATTGTAATAATTAGTTAAGGCATATACAAGATTAAAAGGTGTAAAATGTGACATGAAAACCATTAAATGGCGGGGAGGGTATTAATGTTGAGCTTTAGAATGGGATCAAACTTAAGTCGTATTCAATTAAAATAGACTGTACAAATTGCTGTATGTAAGCCTCATGGTAACCACAAAGAAAATTAAAAGTCAATGCAGGGAACTGAAGATATGTGAAATATGAATATAAGAATTCATAATCAGAATCTATAAACATTTCCTACAAATCCATTAGGGAAAAAAAGGACAACATGAGAGCTAAACAGGAATGAAATTTAACAGCATATTACACAAGAATATATCTATATGGCCAATAAACATGTGAAAAGGGGTTCACCTCACTAGTACTGTAAGCAGGGAAATTCTAATAAAAATACAATGAAATGTCACTACACCCACCACAATGACTAAACTTTAAAGGAACAACGATATAGAGCAAAGAGAATCTTCATACCCTGAAGGCAGAACTGTAAAGCGGTACAACCACTTTGGAAAAATGTTTGGCATTATCTACTGAAGTCGAACATATCCATATCTCGTAATCCAGCAAGATTGTAACTGAAATTGAAATTGCAATTTCACCCAAGAGATATGTGCACACATGTATGTCAAAAGACAGGACCATGACTCTTCACAGCAACAGTGCTGTGACGGTTAATTCCAGCAGGTCTAGAATTAGCCTGAGTTGCTTTGCTAAAGTTCCTGCATCACAATGACCCCCGGTCAAGGCATGAAACCTACTGATTTATAGTGTTGCTTTGTAAACTTAAGTCTAAAGTTTAGGGGTGGTTTGTACCAGCTTATCAGCATTGTTTGTTGATAAGAGTGATACTGATGATTCACACCTGAGTTGATTTTTTAAATTACGTTATTGAATTTTCTCTCACTTAGAAAAGAATTTCATGTGTCTTGGATGCAAGGAAATCAATCACACTCATTCTTCTCAAATTATTCAGTGATAAATTATCCCCAGCTTTCTGAGGAGATGGTAGTGGAAGAGTGGATCACAAAAATAAAGAGGTCTTTTTCCCTCCTCCCATAGACATGTTATTTTTTCAATAAATAAGGAGGACTCTCCCTGGCACTTTAATCTGAGTGCCAATAATCTGAATCAACCCCCAGAGAGCTCCTGTTTTATGTGATAGTGACCTACACTGGAAGACCTTGAGGACAAGCAGTCTGCAATGGAAAAAAATTTATTTGAAGGCTATGTCCTCAGCTCTATGACTTCTCTAGCCTTGGTGGAAAGCAGGCTTAGCCAGAGAGAAATATTTTTGGACAAGGGTGCTCAGAGCTATAAAAATAGGTCCAGTGAACAGCACACTTGTCAAGGCCCCTGAGTACTCCAGCCACAGGGCCAAGGAAACGTGCCAAGCAGAAGCTTGCTGGATTTCTCTATTTCTGCAAACATACCACCAGATTTGAAGCCCCTTCCCTGAAGTATCATTTGAGTGCAGAATTTGTGAGAATTACATCAACTGGTCCAGTGAGATGTTCCATGTGCCCCTACACTACAGGAGGGCTGCATTTCATCAACATTACATTCTCTCTGAAAAACAGCAAAGTTGTATGTACCATCTGCCAAAGGCAAATTCTGACTTCTCGATCCCCAGAGTAAGTGTCTGGCCCAGAATAAGTACACGGAGTCGCTGCTGCCCATGAGGCTGCTGTGCCCTTGCATCTAGGCCTGCCCTTGGGTTCTCGTAATTTGATCCAGGGAGGAAAAAAGTCATAAATCACTTGCATCTCTCAGAGCTGGCAAGTCGGGGTTTATGACTGTCTCTGGTTGTGCAATGCCGTGAACTCTGCCATCGACACAAGCTGTCTTCACAAACTTCAACAATCAGAAAAAGGCATTCCATTGAGGCTTTCGACCACCACCACAGATAGCTGGTTTGTACTTAAAACAGTTAAGTTCATTGGCTGGCCTCTTTTCTTAACTCAGATTTTTATATTTTAAATAGCATTTCTAAAAAGCCAAGGAAATGGGCCTCGATTTTTAAGTGAGCCTGTTAAATACACATTTTTTTTTTTTTTTAATTCAGTAAGCATCCAAGTTTGGTAATGTAGAGAAAATAAATTCTCTCCCTGGACCCTCCTCTCCCATCTCCCACAAATTCTGGAAACGAGATGGGATAACTGGACATGTCAGTGGCATCAACCAACTCTTAGTTACATTTAAGAATCTCTGAAAGATGCTGCCAGGATGCACACTTTCTGAGTAGAGGAGAGAGCTGCAGTTCCAAACTGCTCGCTCGGAAGATTACTATGGCAATGGTTATTAGGATAAGTGTTTCTTTCCTAGTAGATTCTGCTGAAAGCAACCAATTAAGATGTTTCCTCAACAATTCCGGTATCAATGCCTGGTCTAGGAATTACAAAGGAAGGGACAGGGGAAAGAGCTCTCCTCGGAGGAGAGCCTCAGAGCCTTCTGCTGTTGATCTGCTAGAAGATCAACAATGGCAATCACAGAGGGAGGAAACTGGGAAAGCTGGAGAGAACAAAGAAGTCTTGCCAGGTGAATCTGAGTCTATTATGGGCAGAAAGAGAGTAGCAGAGGATGGAGATGACCAGCAGGCGACTCCAACTTTGAATCTAGAGCTGAAGAGAGGTCCAGCTGGTAATGGCTGATCCCAGATACCCACAAAAACATCCCCTTGCCCGTGGAAGCCTCACTTCTCCCCACAAGACAGCAGAGGCCAAAGGTGCAGGTAGCACTGTGGTCACTGCAGCCATAGGGATCTCCAGCAAGCAGAAGAGTAGTTGAGAGACCTGAGTTCCAGCCCCTGCTCTGCCTCTGACCCTTGACCCCAAGTGCTATCTCTGCAGAGAGGAATATCATAATGGTCACATGAAATGACAGAGACATTAAAGTGCCTGGAACAGAAAAAAGTGTCACATCTGTAGAGTGTTTTTTAAGTGCCAGGCTCTGTTGCAAATGCTTTATGACTATGAACTTACTGTAATACCCAAATACAAGTGAACAAAGCACTAAGATTATCTCTCTCAACAGCCCACACAATTAGTCTTAAAATCTTTAGAACTGTTTGAACTCTCCATAGCTCCCTATCATATCTTCAAAGACAGTTAAGAGAATCTAAAATAAGAGAAGTCATCACCAGATTACAGCTGACGGATCTACATAAAGGCGGCTAACATTTACTGAATAGTTACCACTGAAAACACTAGTACAGTCTAAGCACTTAGCTCATAGAACTCTCAGAACACTGAGACAAGTATCATTATTCGCAGATAAGGGAAGAAGCAGAGAGGGGTTAAGAGACGCGCCCAAGATTCCCATAGCCAAGAGAGGAAGGGCTGGGATCCAAACTCCAGCAGGCACCTTACAGCCTGCTCACTTCCAGGCATTAGACCACCACTGAGCGGAAACTATCACACAGTCAGCATAACCTAGAGGGAGAAATAGAACAGAAAGCAGCAGCATTATCTTCCTGTGGTCCCAGGAGAGCTAGGCAGTGAGGTATGTGCCTAAGGCAGATATGGGGAGAAGAGAGGAGGAGGAAAGGAAATGAGAAACTCAAGAAGGGGGCAAATAACAGCGAGGTGGATCCAGGACACGGCAGAGAAAACCCAAAACCTGACTGAGGTACCATTTCTGCTCTACAATATCCAAACATATTCTACGGCATTCATTTTTCTGCCTGTCAGCCCTACCTCTTCTACAGTATCTCCAGCCACACCCCAAGTCCAAAGACTAATATGCTGATAGAAGCTGATTTTACTGTCCCAGTACATCATGGATCTCAGAGAACAGCCCAATAAAGAAATGACCAACAACACAGTAAATGAGGGAAGAATTTCATGACAAACACACACTCCATACCCTTGAGGACCAAGTTAACATCTGGGAATAAAACTATTCCCTCCATGGGGCTTCCCTGGTGGCGCAGTGGTTAAGAATCCGCCTGCCAATGCAGGGGACACGGGTTCAAGCCCTGGTCCGTGAAGATGCCACATTCTGTGGAGCAGCTAAGCCCGTGCACCATAACTACTGAGCCTGAGCTCTAGAGCCCGCAAGCCACAACTACTAAGCCCACATGCTTAGAGCCTGTGTTCGTCAACAAGAGAAGCCCCCGCTCGCCGCAACTAGAGAAAGCCTGCGTGCAGCAATGAAGACCCAACGCAGCCAAAAATAAAAGAAACAAAACAAAACAAAACACAACTATTCCCTCCATAAAGAACTTTGAGTCAAAATGAGAGCTTACAGCCAGGTGACTGTGCCAGCCTCCTGTGCTCCTAAAACTTCTCCTAGGCCACTGCACTGTTCTCAAACAAGCTTCCACAGAGGCATACTCACTGTAGCGAGAGAAAAGAATAAAGCTATACAACACAGAGCAACTCTGATCATTCTTCTACTCAGCATCAGAGAGTTCAGAGTTGGGGGCAGGAAAAAGGAGATGGGCAAACAAATGCAGAGGCTGGGAAGAAGACTTCCCAATCCACCTGAGTCCTCATCAAGCATCGCAGAGTACTACAAATGTAAGGGAAACGTGTACTTGTAGTTTAGAATACCCCTCCCCTTGTTTTAATAGCCTAAGGAGCTCTCCCCAGAAAAAATGTGCACTTTTGCTCTTTAAGAGGAACAAATAAAAAAGCTTTGAGTGTGAACTCAGCTCCAACCTCCTTCAAGATGCAAACTCTCACTTCCTCAAAGAAGTGTAGTGTACTACAAGGAAGTTTGTACCAGAGAGCCAAGAAATCCAGCCCCTAAAATGCCATTCCTAGAAAGCCCACTGGCTTCTCACTAGTAAATTAACAAAAGCTATAAGCTCTCTGGGCTCCTCATGTGAAAAAAGGCAATGCAAGAAGCAAAGCTTTGACTAATTCTATAAATTGAAGAGATGCACAGCTAATAACTTTCTTCCTTTTTTCCCCTTCTTTACAAAGCAAAAACCAACCTGTCCCCCACTCAAGGGTCAATTACTGCTGGAAGCTTTTTTTGCTGGCCTAAGTATCCAGATGAAGATAAACTGGCAACCAGACCCAAGTCAGAATAATGGGCAAACACACAAAACAAGTTAACCTTACTTAAATATTAACCCACAGTTTTTGTTTTTGTTTTTTAATTTAAAACAAGCAAAAGTAATGACAGGCAAAGTAGATACTCTTAGAGAATACAAATACACAAATGGCCTGTGCTCTGATCAACTACGTATAATTAAACACAGACCTCACTCGTCTTAAATTGCTTAATCGCTTGAGAAATGTGTCAGGCTACCACAAAATCTACTCATTATTTTTTATCCTACTCAGCATGAACTGGAACATATGGCAAAAATGATAAATTGTTTTAAAAAATTAAAAATGTAAACAGAACTACACCTTGATTAAAATTAAAACTACTTCATGGGACTTGCCTGGTGGTGCAATGGTTAAGAATCCGCCTTCCAATGCAGGGGACATGGGTTTGATCCCTGGTCAGGGAACTAGATCCCACATGCATGCCACAACTAAGGAGCCTGTGAGCCGCAACTAAGGAACCTGCTGGCTGCAACTCAGGAGCACATGTACCACAACTAAGGAGCCCGCGAGCCATAACTAAGGAGCCCGCCTGCCACAACTAAGACCTGGTGCCACCAAAATTTTTTTTTTTTAATTAAAAAAAAAACTACTTCAGGGCTTCCCTGGTGGCGCAGTGGTTGAGAGTCCGCCTGCCGATGCAGGAGACACGGGTTCGTGCCCTGGTCCGGGAGGATCCCACATGACGCGGAGCAACTGAGCCCTTGAGCCATGGCTGCTGGGCCTGCGCGTCCGGAGCCTGTGCTCCGCAACGGGAGAGGCCACAGCAGTGAGAGGCCCGCATACCGAAAAAAAAAAAAAAAAAACTACTTCAGAAACAGTTCTGGAGAGTGAAGCTAAGTGTGAATTAGTAGCATAAACTTATACGTTAGTTTGTGCTTGTGTTTTTAAGGCTTTACTGAGGAGGATAAAAAGTGCCTTCCCTCTTTTCAGAGGTCCCTGAACAAACTGCAGTCAACAACTGGCATTTGCCTTCAAGATTAAGCAAGATGGAACAGAATCACAACCAGTGCTCTCCATCTTAACATTACAGGCCTACCATAGCAGCAAGGATCAGAGATGGGCGTGGCATGAGGGGACAATGACAAAAGGACAAGGATAACACCATGATGGTAATAACCCTGAAGGCAGCTAACATTCTGTGAGCTCTTACTAGATGCCACTGTGCTAAGTGCTTGACGTGTGCTACTTTATTCGATCCTCTCCATACTCCTAGAAGGCTAGTCCTACCTCAGAGATTAGTAAGGCACAGAAGTAACTTTTCCATGTTAGCACAGATCCAGCATAGACCATCCCAATTCCCCACAGTGAACTGGATCCAATCTACAGTCAAACCACACCAACTAATAGCTGTGGCACTAAATAAGCAAATGATTTACCCTGTGACAAAAGCTGTAGGTCAAGCAGCATGAAGAATGAGGCAATACTGCCTCGAACAGCATGCTGCAGGATAGAGTGCAAAAATGGATCAGCTTGGGCTTCCCTGGTGGCGCAGTGGTTGGGAGTCCGCCTGCCAATGCAGGGGACGTGGGTTCGTGCCCCGGTCCTGGAGGATCCCACGTGCCGCGGAGCGGCTGGGCCCGTGAGCCATGGCCGCTGAGCCTGTACGTCCGGAGCCTGTGCTACGCAACGGGAGAGGCCACAGCAGTGAGAGGCCCGCGTACCGCAAAAAAAAAAAAAAAAAAAAAAATGGATCAGCTAAACGGCCGAAACCAACCAACTGGCTGAAAGTGGCACACAGAGATATAATGCAGGAAAGTGCGGTTCCCCTCCACAGGATTAAAGCTGTCACCTACAGTGGCTGAGGCTCTTTTAAACCTTGTTATGTAAGGACAGAACTACTGCTCCCTGGGATCATCCACTATTTAAATCTTTGGTCCTTATCAACTTCTTGAATGACAATTCCATTATATCTCCAATGTGTGGGGTAAATAGCTTTCTTTTTTACCCCTTAGGTTTCAAAAGGCAAGCCGCCCCGGTCCAACTACTCAAGGATTTGATCCACAAGTCTGAATGCCCAACACTGTCAAGCTCCTCTCTCCTTTCTCAGATGAAAGCTCCAACACCATACCCGTAATTTTAGGTGTTACATGTGTGCCTTTTTGTGCAACATAACACTTTTTTGGCCAGTAGTGCATACAGTAGTCCAAGAACTGAGCAACCTGAATTTGTACAAAAGCTGAAGTGATGCTTTCCACTTAGTTTCTAATCCTCTTCCACGGATGTCTTCAAGGGACCATCAACAATAGTTTCTGGACCCATTTCCTATATTGTTATTGGGGGCTTAAGGCCCTAATATCTTGTCACTAAGATGTTGTTTAGATGTTTTTAAACAAATACATTATTTTATACCTGCCCACAACAAATCTCACTCTCACAGCATAAGGAGATTTGGGTGGAGCAGGGAGATACACATGCACTCAACCTAAACTTTCTTTTAAGTATCAAGTAGTATAATAAACTTTCATGTTAAAGGGACCTACTCCTCCCATCTCACGTATAATAAAGATTATGGGGACACCATAACCCAGCAGCCAGGGCGTGTACACAATAAAAAGGGCAATATATGTCCAAAAACATGATCTGAGAAGAAATGGGAATCAGAAGGATAAAACATTAATGAAATACAGACTTTAGAAGAAAATGCAATCAAATTAATATGTTGCAAAAAACTTGCAGTCTGGGAAGTATTAAGATATATAATAAGAAGAAAAGATTTTTCTACAAAGCAAGCATAAAAGCATGGACTTGGCTGGAAACAGACACTACAAAAATTAAACTCCTTCATAATCATAGCAACTGAACTTGAGTTCTCCCCTAAGAAAAATGAGATAAATGCCTCCCCCGCCCAACAGTACAAGTAACAAAGGGCCGACGTGCTAAGCATATAATCAGCTAGGCTATGAAAATCACGGTTCCCCAATACGAGCTGGAATATAACCGCTAAAACTCAATCAGTAAAAACACAAGGATCACAGTACCTAGGTAAGAGCTGCACAACTGATCACAGCTTAGTTGGAACCGGGCAGAGTCCTGAAGATGCACACTGAAATTAGCGACTCCTTCAGAGCCCTCAACCGCTCTGCCTCCCCCTCCCACTCTACCCAGCGCCAGAGGGCACTAGGTCAAAGACTTCTTGCGCAGCACTTGGTGGAGTCCCAGGGCCTCACAAACGCCGATTAGGTAAGGTTACCAAATGCTACAAAAGTGCTGACCACTATTATTCTTTGTAACTCAGCAAGCAAACACTGGGAGAGGAGAAAAGACCATTCAGAGAGCAGAAAACTGCTCTGACAACGGCTGCAGAACTATAAAAAACTAATAAAATTAAAACTGATCGCAGTGCGGGTCTCTAGAAACCAACCTCCGGAAACTGAGGCTCGGCCCAAGAACACTAGATCTTTGGGCGACTGCAGACTAACAGGCCCAGACATTTCAAATACACGGGGGAGGGTCGGGGTGGAAATTCCCTGGGGCTCGCGTGAACGCTGGCCGGACAACTCCCGCCGGGTCGCGGCCCGCCAGCGCTTTCCTGTCGGGGGGGGGGGAGCAAAGTGAGCGGGGAGCGGTGCCCGAGGGCTGCCCACCTGGGCGACGCCGGCGCCCATCAGCCCGCCGCCGATGACCGTCACGTGCTTGACGAGGATTTTCTTCGCTGAGGCCGCGGCGGCGGACGAGGAGGACACGGAGCGCACGAACTGCCTGGTTACGAAAGCCATGGTGCAGATGGAGAAGGCGGCGACAGCGACAAGACCCGGCGGAGAAGACACCCGCACGCGACACCGACCAGCGAGCAGAACTCTGGGGGCGGAAGCCCAGGAGTCCCGCCACCCGCGCGCCCTGGGCGACGCCGTGACGTGTTCGACGGCGGGGGCGGAGCCTCGAGGCCCGCTTTCCCCATTGGTGGAGGCCGAAGGGACAGCGTTCGAACGTCCGAGCGCGGCGTCCAAGCCCACGTGGACTGGGGCGGGCCGCAGCGCTCCTCTGCAGAGCAGGTCTACCTAGGCTCAATGCAGCTGGTCGTGTGCTCTTGAGTGGTTAGCGCTCCGGTACCGGACCCAGTGCAAGCCTTTCCTCGCAAAAGCCACGGGCCCCTTGTAAGGCGAAGTCCGTAGTGTTGCCTTGTTAACTCCTCGCCTTTGATCCTTGTACATAACTCGGCGCCGAATAAATACGTGTTATTTGGCTGTGGTGATGAGGGAGCCCAAAATGAGCACCTTCTGTTTGTGTCACCAAAAACCAAGTCTAGGGATTATTTTAAGCCGGTGCATATTGTTCCTGGTAAAAACGGAAGGAAACAAACTGCTCACACCCAAAGCAAATGTCAGTGACCCATGAGTTCTAATGCAAAAATCAGGCCCACTAAGGGAAAGAAAGATTTAACCTTTAATTGCCCATTTCGACTTTACATGTTTATTAATGCAGGGAACATGTGGACAGTTTAAAGTCAAAGAGGAACCTTTGTGGAGTAACCGGTAATAATAGAAAGGCCAATCTTCTCCTTCGTGTAAATAACTTCTAGTTACTGTAACTTAGTAATATAGAATTTTTATTTATTTTTAAATATGTAATAAGGACCCACAAACTCACCATCCAAAGTCCGCCTCCTCCTATTGCAAGTAACTTACATAGTGAATCCCGTGTTCACCGTTGCTTTGCTTAGATCTCATTTTTATTTCTAATTCTGTAAGTGTGGGAGAAGTGCTGGTGTTGAGCACTCCTTAAAGCTTGGGACGTTTTTAAGGAGATCGTTACTGGCTGAAGACACTGTCACATCCAAATAATTAAAGTCCATTAAGTGCTAGAATGTACCAAATGCAAAAACCAATAGGACTAGAATTGGAATAGGAAGATTACACGGAGAACCTAGTAACTTGAACAAATGTGTCAAGTTATGAAGAAAAGAGGCTTCTAGGCACAGAAAGCAGCACATGCAAAGGTAGAAACGTAAAAAAATATTGCCACAGGAAAAGAGTGAGGAATTAGGTATTGTTAGAGATGAAGCTAGGATAGTAGATTAGGAAGATGCACAGATGATTCTTTTGGTGGATTTTAACTTTTCATTCTCATTTAAAAGTTGTGTTTAATGCAAGGCCAAACATATTCTGATTATAGTGTCGTCACAATATGTATTTTTTTAATGTGTGTAAATGTAAAACATAATGCCTGAGTATTTGGTATGTTTTCAGATCTCTGATTTGTTTTCCTCAGAACAGAAAGAATAACCACTGCAGTATGTTTTAGCAGTTCTCAGATCTGAGGCCATCTGTATTATGTAAAGGTGTGATGTGAAGAAAGGATCACTGAAGTGAGTCAGGAGTCCTGTCCCAGACAACCTCCCTGGGCTGCAGGGTCCTTGTCTTTCAATAGAAAGGGCTGGGAAGGCGAAGCTGGGACGAAGTGAGAGAGCGGCATGGACATATATATGCTACCAAACGTAAAACAGACAGCTAGTGGCAAGCAGCCGCATAGCACAGGGAGATCAGCTCCCTGCTTTGTGTCCACCTAGAGGGGTGGGATAGGGAGGGTGGGAGGGAGACGCAAGAGGGAGGACATATGGGGATATATGTATAGCTGATTCACTTTGTGATACAGCAGAAACTAACACACCATTGTAAAGCAATTACACTCCAATAAAGATGTTTTAAAAAAAAGAAAAGGGCTGGACAGGTACCTTTCCAGCTGTTTCATACTGAGAGTCTAACCCTCATTTACACTCTTATGAACCAGGAAGGCCACCCTGGCCTTATTCCTGCCCAGTCCTGATCAGATGACAGTTACAATAGAATCATTCTTCTTTTGCCAGAACTGCAAGTCTTTTCCCAAGTGTGGCCTTGAACTTTCAGGCACCCACTAACAATTTCTGTGGTCCCCGACTTGCACCTTCACCCTGTTCTTGGGGAAGTGCTTCGTTTCTCTCTGCAGAAGGAGTGGTGCACTGGGAAGCAAGTCACTGGTCGCTGACCAACTCAAAAACAGCAAAGGAAAGGGTACCCCTTTTTTACAGGTAAGGAAACAGGCCCAGAGAAGTTCAGAAACTTAGCCAAGGTCACACAGCTAATGAATAGCACAGGCAGAATTCAAACTCAGGACAGTCTGTTTTCAGGGCTCATGTTCTTGGTCACTATGCTGTTTTGCCTCTCTTTATAGCAACCCTAAGGTTACCACTGCTATCTTCCTCTAAAGGTGAAGAAACTGAGGCTCTGAGCGATTAAGTCATTTATTAAATGTAACTCAGCCAATAACTGACCAAGCTCAGATTTGAATCCATTCTGACCTCAAGGCTCCCATTCCTTTCGTAATTTCATACTCTTTAGAATGTGCTGCTGTTGCTAGAGGGGAAAAAAGATTGGGGAGTGGTCTCCAGTAAACATACATGTCTAGATTTGGAGCTTTAACTGTCCTATTAAGGTTATCATTAAGGTTAAGCAGATTAATGTATTTAGACATTCCTACCAATAAGCCCCAAAACTGTTAAGCTTCACACAGTTGAGTCCCAATATTTACACCTGAAGACTTTATAGAACCATGTGTTTTATTCCTTCCTGATTTCTAGCATGTGGACTCATGCTTCTCAAACACAAACATTCATTTATAATTGTCTACTGATCACCTCTATTTGGCAATCTCTCAGCTACTTCAAATGTAACTTATCAAAATTTGAACCTATTATTTCTCACTTCCCACAATACCTTTCACCTCCTCCTGCATTCATTGTCAGTTCACGATGACACACAACCAAGGGCGTTTTCCTTCCCCCTCACCACCATATCCCCATTCAGTGGGTCAGATGTCATTGATGCCACCTTAAGAGCATACAGGCTTCCACCGTCATTTCCCTCTTATCTCTATCCCTATTTATCAGCATTTTATCCAAGCCCTTGTCTCCTGTGCAGAGACTGAGCCTATTCCTGAAGTGCCTTACTGTAACTAATGTCTCTTTGACCCAGTTCATACTTCACATTCTTCTCAGACTGATTTCTCAAGTTATAAACTGGGTCACTGCACTCTCCTTTTAAACATTTTATTCCCAGGATAAAGACCAAACTTCTAAGTCCTGGTGACAACACTTTAAACTCACCTATTTCCTTCTACTCCTTCTCAAGTACCTTAAATCCTAGCCACAAAGAACCAAGTTGATTTCTTAACGTAAATTAGAAATCATCTTTTATAAAGATCCTAGTATTTATAAATTAGTTGAAGGCTAAAATATATTTTGACTAACTGTAATTCTCAGACATTTTCAGAGCCAGGTATTGATTTATTATTTTTTTATTGAAGTATAGTTGATTTACAGTGTTGTGTTAATTACTGCTATACAGTGAAGTGATTCAGTTATACATATATATATACACACACACACACATTCTTTTTTAAAAATATTCTTGTCCATGATGGTTTATCATAGATTATTAAATATAGTTCTCTGGGCTATACAGTAGGACCTTGTTGTTTATGCATTCGATATATAATAGCTCACATCTGCTAACCCCAAACTCCCACTCCATCCCTCCCCCAACCCCCTCCCCCTTGGCAACCACCAGTCTGTTCTCTATGTCCCTGGTTCTGTTTCTGTTTCATAGATAGGTTCATTTGTGCCATATTTTAGATTCCACACATAAGTGATATCATAGGTATTTGTCTTTCTCTTTCTGACTTACTTCACTTAGTATGATAATCTCTAGTTGCATCCATGTTGCTGCAAATGACATTATTTCGTTCTTTTTATGGCTGAGTAGTATTCCTCTGTATATAGGTACCACATCTTCTTTATCCATTCATCTGTCAATGGACATTTAGGTTGTCTCCATGTCTTACAGAGCCAGGTATTTAAAGAAAGCTGATAGTGATTCCTTGTTTCAGTTTTCAAAGTAAAATCACTGATTTTGGAAATAGCAAGTTCTTCATTGCTCTATGTGAGCCAGAAACATCACTCTAGATGCTGGAAAAATCAGGGGTGACTAGAATTTAGTCTTTGCCGTTCAAGGGCTCATAAAGTAGTGGGAGAAATAAATATGGAACAAAATGTTGTGCTTTCCAGAAGGGAATGCAAGGGGCTGTGGGAGGTGGGTAGTGAGGGGGGCGGGGGAGGCTAGGGGAAGACTAGCATTTAATGAATGCTTAATTTGCCAGGCTCTGTGCCAAGCATGTAATACGTAACTTCTCATCCACTCCCATCAGTCTGATGTCACTATTTTTATTCTCTTTTTGCATATGGGAAAACTGGAAGCTTAGAGAGGAAAATAACTTGCCTGAGGTGTGATAGGCAGGAAGAATAGAGGCAGGTCTTGAGCCCCAGTCTACCCGAGTGCAACGTTGTTGCTCATAACCAGTGTCCTAACCTACTTCATCATGATGGATATATTACAGCAGAGTAGTGAGGATGATTAGAAGGTTTTCGGGCAGAGAAAATGTTTTGAGGACATTCCAGACAGAGAGAAAAATGTATATGTAGTCTGTGAAGGAACCGAGATTAGAGAGTGGTCTGGAAATACATGAACATAGGATAACAAAAGCACAGGGTACTTTTGGGTGAATGAAGATGAGACTGCAAAGGTAGGCAGGGGCCAGATGAGGGTGGACCTTTTTATGAGAATCATGATCTCAATCATATGTAATTTTTCTCAATTTATTTAGAATTGCACATAGAAAAACTGTAAAAATAGTACAAAGGAACCCATATATCTCTTAGCCATATTTACCTATTGCTAACATTTTATCACATTTGCTTTATCTTATCAATTGCCTAGATCTACTTATCTATAATAGATAAGACAGATATTATATACATTATGCGTAATCTCTGAACCATCTGAGATAAGTTACACACATCACGGTCCTTTATAATATTTCAATGCATATTTCCTAGGAATAGGGTGATTCTCTGACGTAACGATAGTAATCAACTTTAGTAAATTTAACATTGATACATTTCTATCCAACTGATCTCCTGTATTCCAATTTAGTTAATTGACCTAATAATGTCCTTTATAGTTTTTTTTTCCTTCTAGTACTAAATCCAGTCTAGAGTCAAGTATGGCATTTAGTTGCCATCTCTCTCTGTCTCTCTCCCTCCCTTTTTAAAAATAACAGCTTTACTGAGGTTTTAGTTAATTTGTTTTAATTTTTATCTTTAGGCACCAGCTTTTTCATGAACATTAGTTTGTGTACAAGGAAACCATATAAAGGACTTAAATATCCTTGGAAGGTATCTTTCAAAACTACAATAACTGACAATTCACTACATGCCTTTGCATACCAGGTGGGAAGAAGGTTGCTAAACAAGCTCAGATTGAAAAAAATAATACACTGAGGACAAATGCTGCCGAGCAGAGTATGATGGGAGAAAAGAGTTTTCACTGGTGTAATCTCCCTCTTTAGTGTCATGTTTTAGAATTAGAAATGCCAAATTGGTAGATTCCTTGTGGAAAATTTTCCTTTAAATAAGGCACAACCTAAAGAAAGAAAACTCTTGAGTTGTAAACCTGACTAAGAAGGAACTATAAGATATAGGTCATTCAGTAGCATTCTTATCAGTTGTTGTTCCATTAGTAATTTAATTGTAAACATGTTTGAGAAAAATAGCTTAACCATGTTCTTCTGGTCTGTTTGATTTGACATTCTGAAATATTTTCTTAGGCTATTTTGTCAATAGATTTGTACCCCTTGTCAATAGTTCTTTGAAATGTAACTACGACTAGAGATTAGCCATCCTTGCAAGTCATATTCTATGTTATGAATATGTTCGTGCGATATGTCTAATATTTGCTTCACAATAAATCAGTGCAGAATGGGGCTAGAGGCAAGTGGGATAATGCAGATGAGGCAAGATTTGCCGATAACTTCTGTATGTTTCAAAATGTCCATAACTGTTTCATGCTTAGAATATATCAAATATTTCAGAGACACATACAGATGTATTCTTTTTACTTTTTAGACCTTTGGGGATTAACTTGGATTATTTTGGGAAATTCATCCTTTGGGGATTAACTTGGAAAAATAAGTTAATTGGAGAAAAGATGTTACTTTAGTTTTCTAAGTAATTAACCAACTGTCCTAGCATTTTTTGAAATACATTATTCCTGTTCTTTCATAATGTGATGCCACTTTTATACACTAGAGGATATGCTCTCTATTTTGTTTCACTGATTCGTCTGAATATCCCAGTGTTACTACAAAACTGTTTAGTGATACATTACTTTAAAAGATAGTATCCACCCAGAAATAAATCCTCATATATATGGTCAAACAATTTTTGACAAGAGTACCAAGACCATTCAATGGGAAAAAGACAGTCTTTTCAACAAATAGTGTTGGAAAAATAGTTATCCATATGCATAGAAGTAAAGTTAGACCCTTACCTTACACCATATACAAAAATTAATTCAAAATGGATCAGAGACCTACACATAAAAGCTAAGACTATAAAACTCTTAGAAGAAAACAGGCAAAAACCTTCATGACATTGGATTTGGCAATGATTTCTTGGATATGACACCAAAGACACAGGCAACAACAAAAAAAATAAACAAATTGGACTTCATCAAAATTGAAAACTTGTGCAACAAAGGGCACCTCTGGCCAGAGGTTAAAAAAATGGTGGAAACTGAGGATTTAAATAAACAGGGTAACTGTAAATAGTGAGGAGGGAGGGCTCTGAAGGAAATAAGCTGGGTGATGAATCAGGGAATATTTTAGTCCATTTAGGCTGTTATAACAAAAATACCATAGACTGAGTATCTTACAAATAACAGAAGTTTACTTCTCACAGGTCTGGAGACTAGAAGTCCAGAATCAAGGCATCCGCAGATTCAGTGTCTGGTGAGAGCCTGCTTCCTGGTTCATGGATGGCTGTCTTTGCACTGCAGTCTCATATGGCAGGGGGGGACAGGGAGCTCTCTGGGCTCTTGTAAGGATCCTAATCCCATGCATGAGGCCTCCACTCTCATGACACAATCACGTCCCAAAGGTCCCACCTCCAAATACAATCACACTGGGATCAGGTTTCAATTAATGAATTCTTGGGGCACACAAACTTTCAGTCTATAGCAGGGTGTTCTCAGGAAAGGCCACTTTAGATAGGGCTTTAGCGGAAGCCGTCCCTCAGGAGGTGACCTCTGCACTGTGACCTGCAGGAGGAAGACTGGGCTGTGGAAAAAGCCGGCAGTGGGCTCATCTATAGGAAAAATCCATAGGTTCGGGTATTTTAGAAAACTCTTCTTCCTGAGCTAAGGAGTGTAATAGAGACAAGCACTCGATATTTTGCCACAGTGGGCTTATGTAGATTCATCCCTCTCTCAAATAATGCTGGACTTTGACATGGGAAATAAGAAGCCTGGGCTGTGCTACAATCCTGAGAGTAACTGTGCTCTGAGAGGATATTTTAAAAGAATTATCCTCCTGTCTAGAGATCATGCTTACATTACATGTGGCCATCTCCCTCTTTTTGGAAGTCTATTCCCTCTTCCTTTTCTTAACTTGACATCTGGTAAAAGAGAATTTCGTTTAGCAATTTAAAGAAAACAAAACCCCCCAAACCAGACATGACACTATTTCAGTTACAATTAAAAGTTTAATATAAGCATCAAAAATCATGCTAATGATGAGGACTAAAAAGTAGGTATTAGGCAAACTTATAAAACAAAGTACTAATATTTTTACACTTCAAATAAATCATAAAGTAAAAAATCATAAAATATCAACATGTGCAAGGAAGCATTAACAGTCCTTTCAGTGATTTGCCATAAACAGATGTTTTAAAAGTGCTACAGTTTAAGGCATTATATTTTAAAGTTTCATAACATCTGATTTCAACATAATCTCACAGAAGAGTTTTTTTTCTCAAGTTAGCTACAAACTGTTTGGTTAGAGGGTACTGAAAATGCATGTATAAATCAAAGAGTAGTAAACTTGCTAATGCAAAGTTATTAGTGAAATTCCACAGCATATGAAATTCCAGGTCAGAACAAACTGCCCTGCTCACGGTACAGGGTAATCCACACATGCATCATCCATCTAAAGTCTCTCTCTAGAGGCTTCCCTGGTGGCACCGTGGTTAAGAATCTGCCTGCCAATGCAGGGGACACGGGTTCAAGCCCTGGTCCAGGAAGATCCCACATGCCACGGAGCAACTATGCTGTGCACCACTACTGAGCCTGCGCTCTAGAGCCCGTGAGCCAGAACTACTGAGCCCACATGCCACAACTACTGAAGCCCACGCTCCGCAACAAGAGAAGCCACCGCAATGAGAAGCCCACGCACTGCAGTGAGGAGTAGCCCCCGCTCGCAGCAACTAGAGTAAGCCTGCACGCAGCAACGAAGACCCAGTGCAACCAAAAATAAAAATTATTTATTTTTTAATTAATTAATTAATTAAAGTCTCTATAACAACCTCTCCATTCACTCAGTGCCTATGCATTTCGTTTCTTAGTTTTTCTTTTTTAATTAACAAAAATCCTCAAGGCACCTAAAGATTGGCCTGTATTTCATTTATCCATATTGAAAATGCAGAGAGGCAGACTGGTACGAGATCAATGCAGAGGGGCAGTATAAAGAAGTGGTACAGGAAGAACTCTCCAGTTACAAAGACTGGTAGGTTTGAAATGCACAGTGGTACTTTTTAATTGCATGTAGGCCATAACTTCTCTAAGCCTGAGCTTCATCAGCTACAGAATAGCATCCTCTTACTAAACATTCTTTAAGAATTATGTAAGCATACAAGTAAAGCATAAAGTATGGTGCCAGCATGAGGAAAGGCTCAAAAGTACCGTTGCTTACATTATTACCACGATTCTTTCTATATAAGGAGTATAATGGGAGAATAAAGGAAAGGGCTAGCCACTTTTGGAGCATGTTCTCTTTGGGCAGTTCAGTGCTTCATTGTCTAGGACTGCTCAGACATTTAGCATCCTGGCCTCATGGCAACAAAAAAGCCATTAGCACCTCCATCACTGTGATAACTGAAAACACACCCACATATTTCCAAATATCCCCTGAAAGAAGTCATTACCTTTTTTGAGAACTGTTCTTTTAGAGGGAGTTTATTTATTAAGAAACAATTTAGTTATCTTAAAAAGAATAAGAATGCCTTCCTGTCTTTGCAAGTCTTCAAGGATGAGACACATTAGGCCTGGTGGCAGGAAGAACAGTTAAGGAATGTCCAGTACAGTCTGAATCCTTTTCTGATAAATCCCAGTATTAAAATTCCAGAGCTCACTATTCAGGGCTCAAGTCAAAAGCTAGAGCTACATCCTGTGAGTAAACACAGCAGAAAGGAATTCTGCCATGAAGCCACTTCTTCAGCTAGGCTCACTGTTCATGTATTGAAATAGAAGGCAGACGTACACATTCAGACAATAACCTTTCCTCAATGTACTAAACAAGGGGCCACTTCATCCCATGTCTACAAAAAGTAAAAACTAAAATCATAAACAAAAAGATAATAACAAAACAAGTCCTCCAAAACCGACATAAAATCTGTGTCAAGAAAAGCTCTAGGGCTTCCCTGGTGGTGGCACAGTGATTAAGAATCCGCCTGCCAACGCAGGGGACGCAGGTTCAAGCCCTGGTCCAGGAAGATCCCACATGCTGTGGAGCAACTAAGCCCATGCGCCACAACTACTGAGCCTGAACTCTAGAGCCCATGAGCCACAACTACTGAGCTCACGTGCCACAACTACTGAAGCCTGCGCACCTAAAGCCCATGCTCTGCAACAAGAGAAGCCACCGCAGCGAGAAGGCTGTGCACCGCAACAAAGAGTAGCCCCCGGTCACCGCAACTAGAGAAAGCCCGCGTGCAGCAACAAAGACCCAACGCAGCCAAAAATAAAGGAATTTAAAAAATTTTAGGGCTTCCCTGGTGGCGCAGTGGTTGAGAGTCCGCTTGCCGATGCAGGGGACATGGGTTCGTGCCCCGGTCCGGGAAGATCCCACATACCGCGGAGTGGCTAGGCCCGTGAGCCATGGCCGCTGAGCCTGCGCGTCCGGAGCCTGTGCTCCGCAACGGGACAGGCCACAGCAATGAGAGGCCCGCGTACCAAAAAATAATAATAATAAAATAAAATAAAATTAAATTAATAAAATTAAATTTTAAAAAAAAACAATCTGCCTGCCAATGCAGGGGACATGGGTTCGAGCCCTGGTCCAGGAAGATCCCACATGTTGCAGAGCAACTAAGCCCGTGCGCCACAACTACCGAGCCCACGTGTGCCCTAGAGCCTGTGCCCCGCGACAAGAGAAGTCACTGCAATGAGAGCACACGCACGGCAATGAAGAGTAGCCCCTGCTCACCGCAACTAGAGGAAGCCCACGCAGCGACAAAGATCCAACGCAGCCGAAAAGAAATTAAGTTAAAAAAAACACAAAAAAACAAAAAGAAAAGCTCTAATTCATTGTCCCCTAAACCCACGTCCTTCTCTGATGAAGTACGCAAGTCTGAACACCACTTTCATGTTGTCCTGGGTCTTAAACAGGTAGGTCTTCCTTCTCCTCCTGAATTTGTTCTCCAGAGCTTAACAGTGCTTTGGTGATGTCAGAAAAGATGGAGCATTTGACCATCATTCATGCCAAGATAGAGAGAGAAGTCAAATTTTGTTACCGTCATTCTCCACGTGGAATGACTGAGGCACTGAGGGATGAGAAGAAATGCTCATTGGTGGAGGCGGCTGGGAATAAAATCTGGATCCCCTGCTTCCGCATTCAGTACTTCCGTCGCCATCCCCCAAGTCACGTGCCTTACTAAAACGGCTGAAGTTTCCTCCTGAGGAACCCTCCAAGGTGAAAGGTCCCACGTGCTCTACCCTCTTTCCAATCTCTCTCTAATCCACGCCTAACCTAGACCTGCAGAGTTGCTGGATCCGCTGTCGATTACAGAAGGAAGAATCTGTTTAGAAGGACGTGTATTTACATTCTCTGCACCGTGTCTTCATGGAGATGTTATTTATCTCTTTGAAATGATTATATTAAACGGATGTGGGGCCAAAGTGAGACCGTATTTCCCAGTCAGGATCGGCTTCGAGTCCTTAGGCAAAGCAAACGTGAAACTCTGCATTAGGCTCACGAACATCAGGAATAACTCCATCTTTGCCAGCTGCTCTCCCATACATACCCGCTTCCCTAAAAATGAGACCAGGAAAAAAGGTAAGGATTATAATACCAGCCCTTTCCTACCTCAAAAGGGATAAATTTATGCAATTTCTAAATTGTTTTAAAGGCAGACATAGAGAGTTTTGAAATAAAATTGCCACATATACCCTATGGCTTCCCACAGTCTATGCTGATCAGAATTTTTGCATACCAAGTTCACATTTTAACTCCTACTCATAAAAACCTATTCCACATCCTAGATAGGAACTAGAGACGGAGCCAATGGGGCGGGCTACCTTGTCTCCTCCATACTTACTTATCTCTTTCCTTGCTCTTACCTGGAAGATTAAGGAGAAAAGACATCAAATAAGAATCTCTGGAGCATTCCTTTTCTATAGGAAAAAAGCCTACATGCCCTAATCTAGGAACCTAAAAGAGGGACTGGTGAGATTAGAGAGCCAACCCTCTCACCCACCATTCAGGCAGGTCAAAAGCTACTCTTAACGCCAACAGTTCCCTGGGACTCAAACAACCACCTGGACAACTCAAAGGGGAAGATTTCTAGTCATATTTAAGGATTTAAAACCAATTGCTTTCACTCTGTTTTTAAAATCTGAAATAAACATAGTGGAGATGCATTGTCTAAATTATTTCTCTCTTATATTAGCTTGCCAAGAAAGAAACAGTTTTAAAAGAGTATCATGAAATAATAAAAGATTCTTTTGGCTCTATTTCTTTTTAAAATTATGCCATTAAGAAAATGAAAGTTTAACTGACCTATCCCAAAAGGAATAAATGTTTCCTTTTTAATAAGCTGTCCTTGATCATCCAGAAATCGATTAGGGTAGAAATCATTTGGTTTCTCCCAAATGGCTGGGTCTCTGTGTACTGACCACAAGTTGGGTAATATTATCGTGCCTTTAGGAATGGTATACCCTTGGAGCACTAAAACAAAACAAAACAAAACCACAGTATCATTCAACATGCTTTTACTAATAACTCTTGGTAAATATCACTGTCTAAACAAACAAACAAAAACTAGTTACATATCTAGCTTCTTAACTTGCTGAGAGTAAACTTTGAGGTACTTGAGGGCAGAGGCAAAACCGTATCAACTGGCATCCTCTCCATACCCTCCCAGGACACAGCCTGAGACAGGGCACAGGAGTTGCTCTGATGGATGCTGAGTTAATCAATTAAATCAAATGATAAAAATATTACAATTAAGAGAAAACTTTAAAACAGAAATCACAGAGCATTTCAGGTGAACTTTCCCAAAGAATTACAAATTCCTAATACTTGTATACAATTTTACAGTTCCCAGTCTTTCATGTCACACAATACAACGAAGAAGGTAAACTAAGGTAAAGGGATGTACAGGGAAGTCAATGCCGGTTCAGACCAGCTGACAAGTTCATATGCACTTTAAACAACGCCCCAAGGATACTGCACACACCTAATTTACACCAAAGAAACTGTTAAGTGATCCAATGTCATTTATAAGTGATTGCCTCCTACAACTGTCTTGTAACTAGATTTAAGCCCATTTCATCATGGGCTATCTCCAGAGGACGAAAACTCCTCGTTATGAGGGAGGCTTACAGTGAGTCTGAGTGCCTAAATGTCAAGGACACTGTAGGCGAAAGGCTGAAACATGTGCCTTCAGAATCAGATGGGCTCTTCTAATTCTTTAGTACTTGTGCTTCAGTTGCAGAACCGTAAAAAATGAAGTAGAATAATTCCCAGTTAAACTCCTTAATTTCATAATTAGGCTAGCTCTTCGGACCTCCAAGAACAGGAGGACTGAGAGGGGCCTTTGTTAATTCTGGAGTTTTTTTCTGCCAGTACAGCCGCCTTAAACGGCAGCATAATTTGACCAGCGTTAAGTGTGCACGCTCTGAAGCCTAGAGAGCTATTTACCAAACAGGCGGGGCTGGAACGCCAGCCGGTACAGCAAATAAGGGACAGCTGAGGCGGAAGCATCCTCTGGTCATTTGATTACCCGTGACAACAAACCCTTGCCACAACCTCACCTCAAGTCCTCCGGATGAAGGGGACGGGCTTCCCTTGAGGGCGTTCCAAGGAGGAAGGCCCTGACTTGCCTGTTTCCTCTGAGGTCATGTGAGGGATGGAGAGTGGTACCACCACGCTCAGCCTCTGCACCTCCATGATGGTGGCTTCTGTGTAGGGCATCCGGGCCTTGTCAGTGAGGGAAGGGGCACGGTCACCACCAATGACCCTTTCAATTTCTTCATGAACCTTTTCTATACAGAAAAAAAAGGAAAGCATAATCCAAAAGATAAGCCAGGAGAGACTGCCCTCCCATTCACTCTCCCCATCAGCATATCCACACAGCTGGTAAGTCGGCAGCACAGGCCTGACTTGGCCTCAGTGAAGTGAAGCACTGGTCAGATATTCCAGTGGAGGTAGCTGGTCCCAGGGACCCTGTACCAGCCTGGGACTCTGAAGGAGGATGGCAGAACAGACAGAGTGGCAAAGGGGGAAGCACTCTGGATTCAGGAGGACTCTGGATTATTCTCTCCTATCAACATCTGATTGACTCTAAGCTTCTACCTGTGACAACGTGTGGTAGCCCAACATGACCCCCAGTGACCACCACCCCCCCCCACTTCTTGGTGTTCACAACTTCGTGCCATCCCCTCCCACTTTGTTCCAAATTGGTCTATGTGACCAGCCGAATAAAGGAGAAGCAATAGCATGACCATTCTGAGCTTAGGTTATAAAAGACACTATGGCTTTTGTACTGGTCACTTACTCTCTAGGGTCATTCACTCTGGGGGAAGGCAGCTGCCAGTAAAGCAGCCCTATGCAAAGTTCCAAGTGGCAAGGCCTGCAGCCGGCCGCCCTGTGGATGAGTCATCTTGCAAGTGGATCCTTCAGTCCCAGTCAAGTCTATAGATGTTTGTAGCCCCAGGCCAACATCTTGATTACAACTTCATGAGAAATCCTAAGCCAGACCATCCAGGCTAAGCTGCTTCTAGATTCCTGATCCTCAGAAACTATGTGAGATAATAAATGGTTGTTGTTTTAAGATGCTAAATTTTGGGATAATTTGTTACTCATCAATAGTTAATGAATAAAGGTAGGCACAGTCCCGTCTACAGTAGGCAGGAAATGGTCCCTCAAAGATGTCCATGCCATAATCCCCTGGAACCTGTGAATATGCTACCTTATATGGTAAAAAGGGACTCTGCAGATGTGAATAAATTAAGGACCTTGTGACGGGGAGATTATGCTGGATTTTCTGGGTGTGTCCAGCCTAATTACATGAGTTTTAAAATTGGAGAACTGGGACTTCCCTGGTGGCACAGTGGTTAAGAATCCACCTACCAATGCAGGGGACATGGGTTAGAGCCCTGGTCCACAAAGATTCCATATGCTGCAGAGCAACTAAGCCCGTGCACCACAAGTACTGAGCCTACACTCTGAAGCCCACGTGCCTTAGAGCCCGTGCGCAGCAACTGCTGAGCCCGCGTGCTGCAACTACTGAAGCCCGTGCGCCTAGAGCCTGTGCTCCGCAACAAGAGAAGCCACTGCAATGAGAAGCCCGCACACCACAACGAAGGGTAGCCCCCGCTCACCGCACCTAAAGAAAGCCCGCGCACAGCAACGAAGACCCGAAACAGCCAAAAAAATTGGAAACTTTTCCCAGTTGAGTTTAGAGTCAGAGGGAGCTATGACTATGAAAGAATGGTCAGAGAGATGCAACATTGCTGGCTTCAAAGATGGAGCAAGGGGGCCACGAGCCAAGGAAGCTGCAAATGGCAAGGAGATGGATTCTCCTCCAGAGCCTCCAGAAAAGAACGCAGCCCTGCCAACATCTTGATTTTGGCTCACTGAGACATGTGTCAGACTTCTAATGTATAAAATTGTAACATAACAAATTTGTGTTGTCACTAACTGTGTGGTTATTTGTTGTAGGAGCAACGGAAAACGAATACACTATCCTCCCCTGTATCCTTCCACTGAAATTCACTACCTATTGGTATTGATGTGGCGGAACTAGCTCTGTGACCTTGTGAAAATCACAGAACTTCTCTGGGCCTCTGGTCTCATCTTCAAAAAAGATGAATGGGTTCAGATGATCACTATGATTCTCTTCAACTCTAAAACAGTCTTCTCTAAAGTTCTTTCTTCATCATAGATTTCACACAGGATCAGACCTGTAGAGATTTAAAGCAGACTCAAACAAGCTGTGATCTTAGTGTCACTGTCTAGAAACTTGGAGTTTCGTTGTTAACACCTTACCAATTCCCTATGAGATGCAAGTATTTCCATTTTGTTTTCCAGGCTGAAGACATTGCTTACTGACAGGAGCCACAGGATCACGAAGGTTGCTGATTTAAATGGAAATGAAAAAATATATATCCTGGTTTTGCCATGCGTAAAGGAAACATCTGTTTATTACCTTGTATGTCGGGGTTCAGTGACATATACAGGAGGCACCAAAGCAAAGAGTTAGTTGTGGTATCAGTGCCAGCAATGAAGAGATCGCCAATGATATAAAATAAGTAATCTTCATCAAAACTACTATTGCTATTATTTTTCCTCTCCTCCTCCACATGGAGAAGATACATGTCTATGAAGTCCTGAGGGTTCTCTACATCCAGAGACTCTCGATGGTCTTCGATGATTTTTTTAAGGAAAATAGTTAAATCCTTTTCAATCTGTCTTAATTCCTTAAATGGTCCAAAGGGAAGGTAATAAAGCCAGGAGCATATGTTGACCAAGAGGAGCTGGGTGTTCAGACAGATTTCTAATGCTCGTGACATAAAATTAAGCATTTTCTTAAACTCACTATTGGTGTAATCAAAGCGCTGGCCAAAGCACAAAGAGCAAATTATGTTAGAGATAGCGTTGTTGACAATGGGGAAAGGATTGAAGAGGACTTCTCCATTCTTTTGCATTTCCTCTTTCACATATTTGAACTCCTCAATAATCTTGGGCTCCAAGCTAAGCTTTCCCAAGCCAAAATGACGGAGAGTTGAATGAGAGAACTTCCTCTGTTGTCTCCAGACTGGACCATAATGTGCGAATACAATCCCTGCAAAAGGACACCAAGGAAAGAAGGTAAGAAAGAGCAATGCTTGATAATTAATACTGAACAGGACCAACCATGAAGGGTATTTGTATTTCTCAAGTCACTTGTGCAAAGTTCATATACGAACAGATAAAGATCACCAGTCAAGAAGCATGACTAGCAAAATATAGTTATCAAGATAGTGTATGTTTATAATAACAAGTCATATCCAATTTGATTAGGAAAATTTTCTATAAAGCTTATTATTATATATACTAACTCCTGGTGAAATGAAACGAGTTTCAATTTCTAGAGTTAGTGTAAATTTCAAAATCTTATTTCCATAAGAGTGAATACAGACTAAGAAAATATTTCAGGCTAGATAAATGTGAACAGAAGGATAAGCATGGTTAACAGATTGCACATGAGGGCAGGGACAGTATCTGATTTTGCTCATCATTAAAATCCAAACTTCTGGCATAGTGCTGTGTACAAAGGAGGAGACTGTTAAATATGAGCTGAATAAATCAACAGCCCATTGACCATCAAAGTTTGGATCAAATAACTGGCAGGTAATCTAAAATGTCTGTAGTTGCAAACAGCCCTAATTTAAAAACATCTGAACTCAAGGGCATTCACAACTACATCTTATTTGATTCTCACTTGTGTTATACATCTTCCACCATCAAACCCAAAAGAACTGCTCTCAGATGTTGGATCAGATTGTTCTCAAATTTTCCTTGTTTCCTGTCACTTACTTCATTCTCTTTTCCATGGTGTGCTTTATTGTTTCAGCCAGCTCTCCTCCTTCCAGTTTCCATCCACTTCATTCCTGCTACCTTCAAGGCCATGCTTCATTCATTTAACAAATATTTCTGAATGCCTACTATGTGCTAGACACTGGGATGCTATGAATACAGCTGAGAATGAAATAAAGACCTCTCTCAGTGGTTATGTCTTCTCACAATCTTTGATACCTATATAAAATGATTCTCAATAGAAATATCCACATGGTCAAATGTATTGGATGACTTCTCACTTCCATTTTCCTGCCTGGAATATTCCACACATCTGCTCAAATCTGATGTTGCTTTCTAGGCCTTCTGTTCAGGTGTTTTGTGACTTCCATTTGACATCATTTAGAAAATTTTTTTGACCCTCCTGTGTGGAACTCATTTCCTGGATTCTATGTCTTTACTTTATTTCACTCCTGTATTTTGCTGAAGCCCATCCTCTAATAGCTTCCTGGGAAAGGACGCATCAGAGGCAAATTTCTAAACATTTTCAGAAAATGTATTTATTGTACCTTTCCCCCTCCATCAGAATTTTGAAGACATTGCTAAGCGTGCATTGATGCATCATAAAATATGTTCACCTTTAATGTGACTAGACATTATCAAATTCTTCTCCAAAGTGGAGAGTACACCAGAAGTAAATGAATGATCTCTTGTCAAATAGTTACCATCACTTTGTAATCATCAACATTTTATTTTTGCCAATCAGAGGGCTGAAATGCATCTCATCTGATTTTTATTTGCATTTCCCTGATTGTTACAGTGGGTTGGAGCAGCTTCTCATATGGTTATTGGCCACGTTTCCTATTCTGTGATTTGTACTTAATAACTGTGCAATTTTCTTCTCCTTATATATTCCACATGCATAGCACATTGTCTCCCATCATGTGAATTGCTTTTTCATGTTTTAATGCTATTACTTGATAAACATGTTTTAAAGGTAGTTCCATTTCTCAATCTTTTTCTTAGTGATTTGTGCTGCATGTCTTATTTTAGAAATCTTTTCCTACCACAGGTTTATAAATACATTCTCTACTTTCTTGTAAAGTTTTAAAATTTTGCTTTTTCACATTTAAGTCTCTATAATCTACCTGGAATTTATATTTATGTTAGGTATTCCTACTTATTGTGAAGAAGGAATCCACTTTTCCCCCTATTTTGATAACCTATTGTTCAAGCACCATTTATGAAACAGCCTCTCCTTTTCCCTACCGATCTACAACATTTGCTGTACACAGGCAGCTCAGTTTATAGGTTTTCTAGTCTGCTATATTGTATATTGGTCTATTTATTTATGACTTGCTTAAAGCACACTGTCTTAACTATTGTTACTCTATAAGATCTAAATAGACTTTATAAGTCTTAATATCTAATAGGGAAGTCCCCACCACCACCACCTTGTTCTTTTTCAGAATTGTTTTTTGATTACTCTTGGCTCTTTACTCATATTTATCAAACTTTAATCAGCTTGTCAAGTTCTATTTTTAAAAAAAACACCTTTGAGATTTTGATGGGAATTGCATTTAACTTAACAGATTTGTAAATTGCCTTCTTTATGATAATTGCACTTACCTGCAATCCAAGAATAAATCCAACTTTGGTTATGATATTTTTATGCTTTTTTAAAGATATTGTTGGATTTGGTTTCCTAATACGTTAAGTTTTTAAAAATTCATATTCATACATGAAAATGGACTATAAATTTCCTTTCTCATAATGTATTTGTCTGGATATACTCACCTCCTAAAATGAGCCATGGTGTATTCTTTCTCTCTGGAAGAATTTGTCTATAATTATAATGGCATGTTCTTCTTTTTTCCTTACGCTTATTCTTTTGTTCTTTTTCAGATATACAAAATTAGCTATCTAACTAATTTTCAGACCTTTATCCTAATGAAGGATAGTTAAGGCTGAACAATTGCCTTTGGGTACCACTTTAGCTGCAGTCCACCAGTATTGTGTGCATGTCTTTTCAATGCATTTTAAGTATAAAAATTTGGGTACTTCCCTGGTGGTCCAGTGGTAAAGAATCCGCCTTACAATGCAGGGGACACTGGTTCGATTCCTGGTTAGGGAACTAAGATCCCACATGCTGTGGGGCAACTAAGCACGCAGCACGCGCGCCACAACTACTGAGCTCACGCGTCTCAGAGAGCCTGCGTGCTGCAAACTACAGAGCCCACATGCTCTGGAACCCTCGCGCCACAACTTCAGAGTCCATGTGCCCTGGAGCCTGTGCATCACAACTAGAGAGAGAAAACCAGCACGCCATGACTAGAGGGAAGCCCACACGCTGCAACGAAGAGCCCACATGCCACAACTAAGAACCGACACGGCCAAAAATAAATAAGTAAAAAATAAAATAAATCTTTTTTAAAAAAGTATAAACATTTTTTTCTATTATGATTCTCTTTTGCCACCTAGATTAATTTGGCTTATGATGATTTTTGACATTGATGAGGCTTTTTAGTCTAGTATGTGATCAATTTTAATAAAATTTCCAAATAAAATTGAGAAGAATTTTTATACAAGCAATTGTTGGGTATAGGGTCCTCTTTCCAACAGAGAAAGCTACATAACTGTCAGAATCAAACCTTCTTTATCCCTGCCAAAGTTTTATCTGCCTGATCTATCAACTATTCAAATATTTACGTTAAAATAATTTGCACTAATGGTGCATTTGTCAATTCTTTTTTTCAGTTCTGTAAGTTTTTGTTACTTGTAGATATATATCATGGCTATATAGATATTTATATATAATATAGAAAATATTTTAAAATTAAGGTATATAAATATATAAGATTAAAATGTATTAAAAACTGTATATATCTACGTTGTTAGGTACATATGTATGATAGACAACATTATTAGGTACACTCAAATTTAGAAACAAATGCCCTCTTTCTATTAGTTTTTCCAATATTTATTTACAGTCCCCCTACATGCCAGATACTAAGGGCATACAGATTTAAACGACAGTCTTTGTTCTCAAGATGCTTCCAGTTTTGTGAGGAACTGGATAAACCAACAACTCAACTACACTGTTGTATGTTAGACTGTATTGAAGTTGCACATTGTATTGAATGTTGTACGGTGGATTGCACTAAAGTTGCACAGTTGGAATGCATGGTATTGAATGCTGCATTGTTGGACTGTAGAGTATTGAATGTTGTATGCTGGATTGCACTGAAGTTGCACTGTTGGGATGTACAGTATCAAATGTTGTTATGTTGGACTATACTGAATGTTACATTGTTGGAATGCATTGTATTAAATGTTGTATGCTGGAGGTGTATTGAAGTTGCAATGTAGACAAAGGAAAAAGCACCATGTCAGCTGAGGGAAAGCAGTACTTCTCAGAGAGGACATCTGAGTGATACTTCATTTGTAAATAAGGATGTGTATGAAGGCACATTTTAGAAAAATAAAGAACTTGGGGGAAGTTAAAGACGGTACAGTATTTCAAGAGGGCTGAATTATCTTCAGGGAAAAATTCAGGTTTAGATAAGGCAAGGAAATGGAGGGAACCTTCTCGAGACTAATATCTGGGCATTAGGTATTTGACAACAATCTGACAGGTATGAAGTACAAGGTAAGAGGTGACCAAGGAGACAGTGCCTGAGAATGCCAGGAATGAGAGGCAGGGACAGAATTAATGGCCTCAGGGTTTCAAACGTTACAAAATACCCATGTCATGAAGCCAGACTGACTTAAAGCAGGGGTCCCCAACCCCCCGGCCCCTGTTAGGAAGCGGGCCGCACAGCAGGAGGTGAGTGGTAGGTAAGTGAGCAAAGCTTCATCTGTATTTACAACCACTCCCCATCGCTCGCATTACCACCTGAGCTCTGCCTCCTGGTGAGTTGTATAATTATTTCATTATATATTACAATGTAATAATAATAGAAATAAAGTGCACAATAAATGTAATGCGCTTGAATCATCCTGAAACCATATCCACCCCCTAATCTGTGGAAAAATTGTCTTCCACAAAACTGGTCCCTGGTGCCAAAAAGGTTGGGGACCGCTGGCTTAGAGTCTTAAGAGTGTTTGGAAGAGGTTCAGGCATACCCTGTAGTTGCTGACATTTCCATTCTTAGCCCTGAATGTATACAATGGATGTATACAAAGACTTCATCTCAAGGAGGATAATAACACTGAAAAATAAACATGGCTCCAAAGCAAAAACCAGGACTATTGTTTGGGAATGACAAAAAAAATACCCTCAAGCTAGTCTGGCAAAAACGGCCAGTTAGGCTGTGGATGGAACCAAAAAGCAGGAAGAGCTGGGTGTTACCACCTTGGAGAAGACTAAATGCCACAGAACTCCTCTCTGCACCTATTTTTCACTTCTTTCTTCCTGACTGACTTCATTCTTTCCTACTGTGAACCAGCTTTTCCAAGAACTGTGAGCTATCTTGAGATGCCCACTCTCCCATTTTCACCACTGGAGAGAAAAGCCCTCTAAAGCCCTCTATTCTCTAGTTCTAACCTGAAAAATGCTGGGGAAGGACTCAGATGTTTCAGTCAGGTATTCCACGGTGATACCAATTTGGAATACTTTACATTTATTATTTGGCTTGAGGTTTCCAAACTATGCCACAAGTATCAATTCTTACCCCAAAACTATGTGTGGATCGATCTGTAGCTATGAACTTCTGAGTTGTGTCCAGCCCACAGACTCACTACCATCACAAAGAGGTGAGATATTCTGACCAAATCACCTTTGATCAGGGGTCTATCCCCTGACTAATCACTGCGGCCAGAAAGGGGGATTCATGTAAAGATATGGCATCTCCTGTTCCAACCACAGTTAATGGATACAAAAGGGTGGTGGAGCCAGAGTCACTCAGAAGAAAGGGGTGCTCTTGTCAGAGGACTAGGTGCTAGACGGCTGAAACAAAAATCTACCTCAAACCAAACAAAGGATAGGCTAAACTGACTACGATACATTCTCACAAAGGAATATTGTACAGTCCTTAAGAACTTTGTAGAAAATTCAATAATATGGAAAAATATTCATAATACTTTAAGTGATAAAAATAATTTTAAAGAGTGTGAAGAATATGTTTCCATTTCAAGGAAGCAAATATATTTTTAAAAATACCTGTACATACAGAAAAAAAATACTAGAAGGCTGCCACAGATTGAATGTGTCCCTTCAGAATTCATATGTTAAATCCTAATGCCCAGTGTGATGGTATTTGAAAGTAATCTTTGGGATGTGATTAGGTCATGAGGATGGAGCCCTCATGAATGGGATTAGTGCCTTTTTATAAAAGAGGCCCCAGATGGCTTCCCTGGTGGCGCAGTGGTTGAGAATCTGCCTGCCGATGCAGGGGACACGGATTCATGCCCCGGTCTGGGAAGATCCCACATGCCACGGAGCGGCTGGGCCCGTGAGCCATGGCCGCTGAGCCAGCGCATCCGGAGCCTGCGCTCCACAACGGGAGAGGTCACAACAGTAAGAGGCCCGCGTATCGCAAAAAAAAAAAAAAAAGTAGTTAAAATACATTAAATTTGATGCAATTCTACATTAATCACACATACGTTTTCTTTCTCTTGAAGCAGAGAAAGTGTTATCCACTGATTATATTTGCCCTTCCCTTCCATAGGGTCATATAAGTGTCCCTCTTAGTAGGAATTCACGCCTTCTTGAAATGAGCACGTAACTATTTAAACTATGTACTTGGGCTTCCCTGGTGGCACAGTGGTTGAGAGCCCGCCTGCCGATGCAGGGGACACCTGTGCTCCGCAACGGGAGAGACCGCAGCAGTGAGATGCCCGCGTACCGCAAAAAATAAAAAAAATAAAATAAAATATGTACTTTACTGCATTTACTGCAAGATTCAGTTATCTTGTTTTCCTCATTTATGTTCAAATTGCTCAAATGAACTTTCACTTTCTATCTTTATTTCCTAATTTCATTTTGTATCTTGTACCCCTTTGAGGTAGTCAATCCTGATTGGTCTATCCTGTACTTCTAAAGTTCTTCAAAATTTCCTTTTGCCTCCCATTTTCATGTCTTTGCAATTTCCTTTGACTCTTGCTCCAAGTCTCTAGAAATCTCTCAGAATTAGAAGTAATCTAATTTCTATCAACAGGGAAATAGATAAATTACAAAAGCTAGAGGTAAAAAGATACTTTATAAATATGTGACATATGTAAGGTTTTAAAAAACATACCAAATAAAGCTATGCACTGTTTATGAATCTGAAGCAAATATGAACAGTGATGAATGAGTTTATGTTACTCTCTGAACTTCATATTTGAAATATTTTATGATAAAAATGTGATGTGCATAAACCTTTGAGAAGAAACAGACCACACTTAAAAGTACTCTTTTGGTAGCCTTGGCTCTGACTTTGTAAGTTTTTTTTATTGAAGTATAGTTAATTTACAATATTATATTAGTTTCAGGCATATAAGACAGTGTTTCAAAATTTTTAGATTATACTCCATTTAACGTTATTATAAAACATTGGCTATATTCCTTGTGATGTACAACATACCCTTGTAGCTTATTTATTTTATACATAGTAGTTTGTACCTCTTAATCTGACTTTGTAACTTTATTAACTATTCCTGCTCAGGAACAGAGTCAGATGGATGAATAAGTATGATGGGCAGACCTGATGTAGAACATCTTTCTGGCCTATCTCCCTTACTATAATTTTCATGCTTAAAAAGAACATCAACTTGTCTATGCACGATAATTTGAAAAACTCATATATAATAAATAACCTCCCTACATTCTAGAACTTGCTGACAATGTGTTAAGTGAACTATTTCCAGCACATCACTGTTCATGAAATATTCCTTCTCTTCCAGTCTCATCAACTTTATTTTTTATTTTTTTTTTATTTTTTTTTTGTGGTACGTGGGCCTCTCACTGTTGTGGCCTCTCCCGTTGCGGAGCACAGGCTCCGGACGCACAGGCTCAGCGGCCATGGCTCACGGGCCCAGCCGCTCCGTGGCATGTGGGATCCTCCCGGACCGGGGCACGAACCCGTGTCCCCTGCATCGGCAGGCGGACTCGCAACCACTGCACCACCAGGGAAGCCCAGTCTCATCAACTTTGGCAGCAAAACTCTTTTTCAAATACCTTATAAAAATATAAACATTTAATAACGTTATTGGCCTCTAATTCTTAATATCACTTTTCTTTCTCTTAGAGTCTATGCATCCTGCCTCTGGACAACTTCACATTTTACAATCTTGCCACTGGAAACAGCATTGAAGGTGGCTCGGGCACTCCTCAAATCTTGCTAAGCTGAGCCTCTCAGCCTTTCACTCCTGTGGCTTATCTTCTTCAGGATGACCATGCCATCCAATTCTTGATCTATGACCGCTACCCAGAACACACCTGCTTCTTCATCCTTAGATGGGCATCTTGAAATAAACTCGCATTCTCCCCTTTTATTTTTCACTCTTGAAACAATTCCATTAAAAGATTCCTTGACTATCTACATTTTCCTATTCGGATGGCCCGTTCTTTATTCCAAGTTAAATCGACAAGCATTTTCCTTGTGATATATGGTTCCTGCTTTACTTTCTCCTGTCAATCACTTTCCCCAGCAACATAAATTTCTTACAGCACATTCGCCCAACACATATCCACCAGAATACAAGAGCAGCATCACCTAAAAAGTCCTGTCTCTTGGAGGAATTAGTGCTTTAGTTGAGATGCTGAAGCACCAAATTACCCCAGGTTCCCAGGACTTTCCAAAATAAGGAGGGATCCAATAATAAGCTGTGATCCAACTAATACTTAGAAACTGCCTTATAGATTCTTAACCAAACTATACACCCACCAAGAAGGACCTCGAAGAAAAAAATCTAATTCCTACCTTTAAAAATCAGGAGGAAAAGACAGATGAACAACAAAAGTGACAATATAATGTGGTAAGTGCATCAATAGATGTTAGATGTATGTATGTATCAATAGATGTATGCATGCATTCATTCATTTCTTGATTACCTGCTCCGTGCCGATTAGCAGGCATACAGTGGTTAACAAGATGAGCCAGATCTTTGCCCTCACAGAATTCACATTCCAATGGTAGGTGGGGTTGGTAATAGGCTAAATGCTTTCAAAGTTTTTAATGAATGAGGTTAGTGAAATATAAATGAGATAAAATAAGTTGTGATATTGGGCAGTGTCTAAAATAGTAGTGAAAGGTGACAACTGGCCTGAGAGATGATAAGGAATAAACCGAGTAAAAAGTTATCCCAGGGGACTTCCCTGGTGGTGCAGTGGATAGGACTCCGAGCTCCCAATGCAGGGGGCCCGGGTTCGACCCCTGGTCAGGGAACTAGATCCTACATGCGTGCCACAACTAAGGAGTCCGCCTGCCGCAACTAAGACCCAGTGCAACCAAATAAATAAATAAACATTTAAAAAAATTTTTTTAAGTTATCCCAGGCCTAAGGATGACAAAACCCAGTGTAGCCTGAGGCAGTCACCAACTTTCCAGGAATCAGCTTAGTGTGTCCAGAGCAGACACTGTACTTGAAATGTACAATAAAGGGAGAGTGGAAAGAGATAAAGTGAGAAAGGCAGGCAGAGGCCAGATCCTTTGGGGCACAGTAGGTCTAGTAGGTCTAGTATGGAGTCGGAAACAACTGGTTTCATTGGGGGAAGCAACATGATTTGTTCTGATTCACATTTTTTTTTTTTAAAGAAATCCCCTTGGCTGCTGTATGGATAAAAGATCAGAGCAGAAGCAGGCTAGTTAAGAGGCTCCTGGAGTAAGAAATGAAAAATGATGGTAGCTTGGATGAGATGGAGATGGAGAGAAGCGAATGGATACAGAACATGGATATATCTGCAGTAGGTTGACAAGACTTATTGACTGGTAGGGAATGGGGTGAGGGGTTAAATGAAAACAGTGGTATCACAGAGAAAAGAGTAGCTCACCTCTAACTGGGAGGATAGAGAAATATGTCACAGAACACATTCTCTGAGAGGTGACATTTAAGCAGGTATGAAAATATACAACACAAGTGTTGGTGAGGATGTGGAGAAACTGAAACATTGGTTGCTGCTAGTAGGGATGTAAAATGGTGCAGCTGCTATGGAAAATGGTATGGCAGTTACTCAAAAATATTAAACATATAATTATCAGAGGATCAAGCAATTCCACTTCTGAATTTACACCCAAAAGAACTGAAAGCAAGGTCTTAAACAGATATTTGTAGACATACCATGTTCACAGCAGCATTTTTCACAATAGTCTAAAGATGGAAGCATGCAAGTATCCATCAGGGGACGAATGGATAAACGAAATGTGGTACATACATTCGATGGAACAGCATTCGGTCTTAAAAAGGAAAGCAATTCTCACACATGCTACAATATGGATGAACCTTAAAACATTATACTAAATGAAATACGTCAGTCACAAAGGGATAAATATTGTATGATTCCACTTGTATAAAGCACCTAGGATAGTCAAATTCACAGAGACAGAAAACAGAATGGTGGTTGCCAGGGGTTAGAGAGTTTTTAAATGTTTAATGGGTTTTTAGTGTTTGTTTAATGGGTATAAAGTTTCAGTTCTGCAAGATGAAAACAGTGCTGGAGACAGTGGTGATGGTTTCACAACAATGTGAATGACTTAATGCCATTAAACTGTACACCTAAAAATGGTTAAGAGGGTAAATTTTATGTTATCTGTATTTCACCACAATTTTTTTTAAAAGAGAGAGGAAAAGAAAAGCAGGTGGGAGTTCTCCAGGCAGCCATGAGAACTGAAGAGAATTCCAGGTAGAAGAAGCAGCATATGTGAAGACATGGAGAGGGTGAGGTATGAACTCTGACATGTATGATTTGTTTTTCAGTGGGACATTTAGAATATTAAGATCATCATTACTATTCATTTAAAATCCTGATGCAAAATTCTGGCTTAATCAGATTCTGAAAAGCCTGGATCTCTTTATACCACATGCCAGGCAGAGGAAGCAGTAGTTCATTTACTTAATAAATAGTTATTGACTCCTATATGTGCCAGGCAGAACAAGGAATAACTGTCTTCCTAGATGTCAGTCTAGTGGTGAAGACACATTCAGGCCAAGGTTACAAAATTATGAAACCTCAGTATTGATAAGTGCAGTGAAGGAAAAGTACTTGTGCAATGAAACTGGTTCTAACAAAAGAGACTAACTTACCTGGAACGGAAGTGAGGAAAAAAAACTCCCTGAGGGAAAGACATTTAAATTAACACCTGACCGAAGGGTAGGATTGACACAGACGGAAAAACAGTCTGGGACCCGTGCCGGCCAATAAGACAAAGGGGAACACTGATAAACAAAAAGGCAAATGTGATATTCTATTGCAGCGGATAACATGTTGACCAACGCTCAAAACTGCCCAACTTAGACTTCCATAAACAGGAATCACAGAAACTATAAACCTATTGTATATTAGGTTTGCCAATTGGCTCTTATCGTGTTTTCTGGACTTTCTACCTCATGGGGAAATAATCTTCTTAAACTCTTCCACCCGAAACGCAAAAGGTGGAAATATCCCTCTCTCTTTCTAACACGGCCGAAGTTTCTCGTCGGGAACACAGCCTGAAGACTGAGGCCTTGTTCTGAGAAGGAGCGAATACTCCTGGAAAGATGGAACCTATCACAGCTGCGGGGGATCTCAAAGGCACCGGGAGTGGGAGGCAGCGCCGCTCTCCCCCTCCGGCGCTGGGTGCAGGTGTGAGGCAGGCTGGGTGCGCGCGGCCGCAGGGGGCACAGAACCCCCAGCCCCGGCGCACCTGCAGCCCCATCCGCGCGCTCACACGGCCCGTGACCCCCAAAGCTCCCGCGGCCGCGGCCCAGCTCACCCTTCCCCTTGGTCAGAATGTAGTTGAGCGGCATCCGCGGGCGGTCGCTGAAGACCTCGGCCTGCTGCACCAGCGCCTCGCGCACGCTCTGGAAGTCGTTGAGGACCACCACCAGGTAGTGGCCGATGAAGAAGCTGTAGATATTGCCGTACACACGGGCCAGGTCTGCCAGGAGCAACTGCACGCCCAGGCCCGAGGTATTCAATTCTCCGGTCCTTGCCCGCCGGTACGGCCAGCTCTTCCGTCGGAGGAAAGACGGCAGCAGCACGAAGCCGAAGTTGCCCACCACGGGCCAGGGCGTGGGCCCGGGGGGGATGCCCCGCTTCGGGCGCCGCCACAGCCAGCTCCAGCCCAGCAGCGCGGCGAGAACGAGAAGCAGCAGCGCGCCGCCCGTGGGGTCCAGCCGCAGCAGCCGCGGGGGGGCGTGCAGGAGGCGCAGAGGCCAGGGGGAGTCCTCGGCGGGGGCCTGGGGCAGCCCGGCGGAGGCCATGGCCCTAGGCTCCTGCCGCTAACCTCAGAAGAGCACACGCAGATACCGGCGCTCGGCCCCAAAGCCAACTCCCCCGGAAGCCCGGGGGCGGGAAGGAGAGCGGCGGAGGCCGCTCCGGATTGGCTGCTCCCACCACTTCCTCCCCAGCCCCTCCAATCAGCGACGTCCGAGAAGAAACAGAGACGCGCTCGCAACCAGGCTGTGATGGTCCGCGGACCAGGCTGGGCAAGCTTGTCTGGAAGTTGGCCGCTCATTACGGGTCGCGCCCCTCCGCTGGGTCGGACTTGGCTGTGACCGCCCCTGAAAAAAAAGATGCTCGCACCACATCCTTACGCTCTGATTGGTTACCGTATTTCCTGTGTTGTCAGTTGAGTGCTTAAACAGTGCCAGGTCAACAGGCCCCTCATATGATTCAGGGTCAACATCAGCGCTTCTACCCTGAGCTGGGCGAGGGGGGTCCCCGCCCAATCTCCTGGTAGCAAAAAGACAGGGTTACTGCTTTATCCAAATCGCGATTCGGAGGAAGAAATGACCCTTTCCTCCACCCACTGACAGCAGGATGATGGAAATGCAATGTGTAGAATTTGTAGATGTAGCCAACGCTCCGGAGAAAGGATGGGTGGGGAATAGTGTGTGGCGGGGGGGGGTGATGGAGTAAAGCTCTTATAACTTGCCATACACGGGAATATCCCTTTTATGTGGAGAGTGAAAGTTCAGCGTCTGTTTCAGCGTGTGGCCTGGGTAAAGCCGAAGACCTAATCCAGAAATTTGCTTGGAGGATTTAAGTAGCTAATAATATAAAAAGAAAATCAATCGGGTGAGGAGTGGGTCACAATATCATTATAACTATGCTGAGGTTGACATTTTAAGTGAGAATTGTGTAATGCTTTAAATACAAAGTCCTTTTAATTTTCCATAATTATGGCTCGTAGGCACTTCCCTTTTCTGTCTTCTACAGGCTAAATCCTCTGGTTTCTCTTATGTTAGGTTGACACATAGAATTGTCAATATTAGACCATTTTCTGTCTGCTAAAAGGCCAGTCTCGTATAAATCAACTTAACTGATGATAATGAACAAATGTTTTCTGTTTTCTGATCCTTTTTATTCTTTATTTCACATCTACTCTAATCTCATACGATTTTTGCCATGCTCTTCATAAATTATTTTAAGCTTCTCCAAAAAACACTCCTCTTATCTTCTATAAGTAACCGCTGTTAGATTACTTTTCTCATTTTCTTTCAATTTAGAGAATTTTTAAAATTTTATCACTTGTTTGCACAGATGATCTTCAATATGTCATCTGATTCTCTTCATAGCTTGTTCTCCAAAATAGTAGCCACTAACATCTTTCCTTACAAGCAACTTAAATTCAAAAATGATTTTAAAATAGTTGACCATGTGACTAATTTAACGACCTTAACAGACACCCTCTTATACAGAATATAATTACATTCACATTGTTTTCCTAAGTAATTCTCTTATTTAGGCTAACAGCTCTGTGATGCAGATAGGAAGTAGTATGGGCTGAGTTGTGTTTCCCCAAAATTCGTATGTTTAAGTCCTAACCCCCAGTACCTCAGAATGAGACTGTTTGGAGATAAGGTCTTTAAAGAAGTAAAGAAAAAATGAGGTCTTATATATAAGTGGACTGTAATCCAGTATCACTGGTGTCTTTTTAAGAAGAAGAGATTAGGACATGGACAGACACAGAGGGAAGCCAACACGAAAACACAGGTAGAAGATGGCCATCTACAAGACAGGTACAGAATCCTCAGAAGAGATTGGCCCTACCAACACCTTGATCTTAAGAGTTCTAGCCTCCAGAACTGTGAGGAAATAAGTCTGCAGTACTTTGTTATGGCAGCCCTTGCAAACTAATAGAGGAAGCTACATTGTTCATAATACATACTATGGATAAACTATTTTAAACATGAAACCACATAGGTCATCCAGTGCTTCTTAGGGATGAATTTCCCCAAATGATATTCAGGGCTTTCTTGCCAGAAAAAGGAATACTTTCTGCTCCATCCTTCCTATTTTAAATAGATGAATAATATAATCATCAGTAGCAGTAAAGGAAGAGAATACTAAAAGATCTTTGGGCTGGGGAGAGAGGGAAAGGAAGACAAGAAGGGCATTAAGGAAAATATTTTAAAATTGAATCCCCAAAGATAATTTTAAACCACTCCCTTTCTCACTGTAATCCTTCTTGCTACATGGATTTCAGCCAGAATTGTTGGTAACAGTATATCCAAAATACTGTACTATTATTTTGTTATCAAGAGTGGTGTTGGGCTTCCCTGGTGGCGCAGTGGTTAAGAATCCGCCTGCCGATGCAGAGAATGCGGGTTCCAGCCCTGGTCCAGGAAGATCCCACATGCCGTGGAGCAACTAAATCTGTGAGCCATAACTAATGAACCCGCATGCCACAACTACAGAAGCCCGCATGCCTAGAGCCCATGCTCCGCAATAAGAGAAGCCACCACAATGAGAAGCCTGCTCACCGCAATGAAGAGTAGCCCCCGCTTGCCGCAACTAGAGAAAGCCCACGCGCAGCAGCAAAGACCCAACACAGCCCCCCAAAAATACATTAAAAATTAAAAAAAAAGAGTGGTGTTAAAAGAGAGAGGTGTTAAATTACTCTGTAAAACTACAATTGTCCAGATGGCTGGTAATTCCCTGGAAGGTGAATGCTACACAATATACCCTTCCAGAGACTGTGAGCATGAACAGAGAGAGCTTATGGCTTAAGAAGCGTTTGCAAAATGCTAATGAGAAGAGAAAGTTGAAATGCTAATTATTTATTTAGTGGCACAACTCCACTAGCCATTTAAAAATTAATCCCTTCATTTCCTTTAAATTCCTATGATTTGCTTCATATATACTCCTTTGAGTGTCTTCTACATATAGTGTTAGGTACTTCCTTATGTACTCTCTGAGCGTCCATGTACCCTACATTTAATTGGGGTAACAAATGTGCCTACATCAAGCGTCAAGATTGGATGGAGTAATTAGCACAATGTCTAGCATTTAGCTCAGGCTCCATAAGTACAAGCTGTAATTGTAATAATTACCTTTGGGCCCTGACAATGCTTTTAACTCTATGGGTTGGCTGTATTGTCTCACTTTTTCACCCCTTGCAGCTTTACCTGCCCTTTCCAAAATTAGATTGTGAGACTGGCCAGGATATTAACTTGTTTTCTATATTCAGCCTTTAGGACTTGTATGATGAACAAATAAACTTGCCCATCTTCAATATTACCCATATCATTCTTCTCCAGTTGAATGTATTATGATTTTCCTGGAGAGGAGATGAAGGGAGGAAGGTCCCTGAAACATATTGGTAGAAGGCAGAATCTCCAAAGTAACAAAATCCAATTCTCAAAACTTTTTATTTGGACAAAGAGGTTCCAGGATCAGAAGACATTTTTTGTTTAATGCCCAAACTGAAAACTATCCAGGTGTCCTTCAACAAAAGAGGAGGAGGGAGGAAACTGTGATATATTTGTAAAATAGACGACTGGTCAGCAATGAAAAGGAATAAGTTATCATACACCCCACAGCATGATGATTCTCAAAAAAACATTATGCTGAGTAAAAAAGCCAGACCCAAAAGACTACATAGTGAAGAACTGCATTTATAAGAAGTTCTAGAAAGGCACAACTAACTCATGGTGATATAAATCAGGACAGAGGGGAGGATTGACTGGGAAGGGACATGAGACATTTTTCCCAGGCGGTGGGAATATTTTATGTCTTGATTGGGGTGTTAGTTACTTGAGCATAGGCATTTGTCAAAACTGAACTGTGCATTTCACTCAAGGTAAATTTTATCTCAGTAGAACAAATTAAAAAAATAAAATCCAATATCTTAGAAGGAAAAGACATGGTGAAGCAAGAAGACTTAGCTACCTATTTTGAAATGTATGCCCACAGTAACAGTTATGTGATATATTGTTATTATAACAACAGTGACTAGTAGTTTAGTATGTAAATAAAGAGGGATAGAAGGGAAAATGGATAGAGTAACATACCTCTAAAAAAATAAACATATACTTACTTTAATTAGCGTGGCCATAATGGTTACGGACTCCAGACTTTGATTTTTACGTAAGCCGAAGCATTGCTGGAATCCATGTTCCTTTCTTCTCCCTCATTTACTTTCATTTATTTTGCAGAACTCAGCATGGAAACCAAACGGGAGTCTGCCCAGATCTAACAGGGGCAAGTTGTTAACCTTTCTGACTTTTTCTTCACAGTAAAATGAGGGAGCTTAACACAAGGATTCTAAAATACCTCCAGTCCCTAAGATTCACCTTCTTAAGTAGATTGTCAGGAGCTTGAACTTGGACCCTGATTAATAACATACTTAGTCAATACAATCTGAAAAAATAAAGTGCATTTACAGGGTAAAGTATAAGCTGTTTGCCTCAGCAAAGCATAGTGTTTTTACTTCCTGGTGGCAGTAAGCATGCTTGGCCCTTTGCCTAATAATGAAGTCTCATTTCCAAGTCTCACGAAGAATCACGTTTTAGGAAAGACTTTGAAAGATGACCTACTCTTTCCTTTAGGAAAGCAAACCAGATATTTGAAAGTTGATTTTTTAGTCTGATTCAAAAAATAGCAATACATAGTTTTTGTAGAAAATTTGAAAATACAAGAAACTGTAAAAGAGGAAATAATAATCACCTTTTTATTTTTTTCCACTCGGAAGTAATTTATAACATTTCTGTATGTATCCTTCCAGCCTTTTTATACATATATCTATGGTATCTTTAATCTTTATAGTTTAATTTATAACCATGGATATGTATATGATGTATAATTAACATTTTCCATGTTTTTCTCCCACAAATCATTTTTAATTACTATATTCTAGTCCAAGGATTCAGCAATTTTTTTCCTGAAAAGGGCCAAATAGTAAATATTTTAGGTTTTGCCAGCAATTTGGTCTCTGTCACAACAGAACAGTTGAGCCACGGGAGCAGGAAAGTAGCCATAGACGGTACGTAAATAAATGGTCATGGCCATATTTCAGTAAAACTTTATTTATAAAATAAAAAAAGGGCTTCCCTGGTGGCGCAGTGGTTGAGAGTCCGCCTGCCAATGCAGGGGACACAGGTTTGTGCCCTGGTCCGGGAAGATCCCACATGCCGCGGAGCGGCTGGGCCCGTGAGCCATGGCTGCTGAGCCTACGCGTCCCGAGCCTGTGCTCCGCAACGGGAGAGGCCACAGCAGTGAGAGGCCCAAAAAGGAGCCTGGAGTCCTGAGGACATTGTGGAGATATTTGCCACTCCAGCCCTGGGTTGCCTACCTCTAGACTTTAAAAAAAAAAAAAAAAAAAAGACAACAGCTGGACTTATTCTGCAGGCCATTATTTGCTGACTTCTGGACTTTTAAAAGTCTAGTTCATTGTTTAGGAATATTTCAAAATTTATCTGACAGATATCCTATTGTCAACACAGGCTATTTTCAATTTTTTTGCTATTATGAACAATAATGTGATATATAAATTTTTTATAATTTCAGTAAGATAAATACCAAGAAACAGAACTGGTACTAAGGCTGTTGCTACATAGAACAAAGTACACACAACACATACACACACACACACACACACACACACACACACACACACACACACACACATGCACTTTGTCTTTCTACCACCTGGAGATAACGTCTGTTAAAAGTGTGATATATCTCCTCTGAGATTTCTTTTATGCTTATATAGATTTCCCCCGCCGCCCCATAAATAGCATCGTATTATGCATCTAGTTCACTAACCTGCTCCTCTCATTTAACGCTGATGTTTTAATAGAATCATTTTGGCTGCTCTGTAAAGGGGCAGAGGTGAAAGCAAGACTATTAAGAAATCCATACAGGTATGTCACAATGTTAGCCCAATCCTCTGTTAACAAATATCTAGGTTATTTCCAATTTCTATTAAAATTATGCTGGAATAAATATGGAGGGGCTTGTTTTTATTTATTGTGGTAAAATTTACATAACATAAAATTTACCATTTTAACCATTTTTAGTTTACAATTCGGTGGCACTAAGGACATTCACAATGATGTATAACTACCATCACTATCTATTTCCAGAACTTTTTCATAATCCCAAACAGAAACTCTGTACCCATTAAACAATAACTCCCTATCTCCCCCAGCCCCTGGTAACTTCTATTCTACTTTCTGTCTCTCTGAAGTGCCTATTCTAGATACCTCATATAAGTGGAATCATACAATATTTGTTCTTTTGTGTCTGGCTTATTTTGCTTAGCATAATTTTTTTTTTTTTTTTTTTTTGGTGGTACGCGGGCCTCTCACTGCTGTGGCCTCTCCCGTTGCGGAGCACAGGCTCCAGACGCGCAGGCTCAGCGGCCATGGCTCAAGGGCCTAGCCGCTCCGCGGCACGTGGGATCTTCCCGGACCGGGGCACGAACCCGTGTCCCCTGCATCGGCAGGCGGACTCTCAACCACTGCGCCACCAAGGAAGCCCTTAGCATAATGTTTTAAAGATTCATCCATGTTGTAGCACATCTCAGAATTACATTCCTTTTTATGGCTGAATAATATTCCATTGTACAGATCTTCCTCTCCTGATGATGGGATTACATCTTGATAAACTATAAACCCATCCTAAGTTGAAAACACTGTTAAGTCGAAAGTGCATTTAATGCACTTAACCTACCAAACATCATAACTTAGCCTAACCTACACTGAACATGCTCAGAACACTTGCATTGGCCTACAGTTGGGCAAAATCATGTAATTTTTTGACTACCGTACTGAAAGTGAAAAGCAGAAAGGTTGCCTGATACTGAATGGTTGTACATGGATGGGTTGCTTACCCCTGCGATTGCGTGGCTGCCTGAGAGCTGCAGCTGCTTGCTGCCGCCCAGTGTCCCCAGAGAGTACTATAACATGTCGCTGGCCCAGGAGAGGATCAAAATTCAAAATTCAGTGTATGGTTTCTGCTGAAGGCATATCACTTTCACACCATTGTAAAGTCAAAAAAATCTGAAACTGAACCATCACAAGTTAGGGGCCATCTGTATGCACATACTACCTTTTGTTTATCCATTCATCCATCGATGGACATTTGGGTTGTTTCCACTTTTGGCTCTTGTGAATCATGCTGTGATGAACACTGGTATACGAATATCTGATTGAGCCCCTGCTTTCAGTTCTTTCAGGTATCTAGGGATGGAATTGCTGAATCATATAGTAACCCCATGTTCAACTTTTTGAGGAATCACCAAACTTTTTCTACAGTAGCTGTACCAGTTTTAACTTTCCTACCAGCAATGATGAGGGCTCCAATTTCTCTATATCCTTACCAACACTCGTTATTTTGTTGTTCTTTTTATTTTTTCATAATAGCCATCCTAATGAGTATGAAGTGGTAACCCATTGTGGCTTTGATTTACATTTTTCTAATGACTAATGATGCTGAGATTCCTTTCATGTGCTTTCTTTGTCTATATTTATGTGCCATTTGTATATATTCTTTAAAGAAATGTCTATTCAAATCCTTTGCCTATTTTTGAATTGGGGTGTTTTGTTGTTTTTGAGTTGTAGGAGTTCTTTATACATTCTGGATGCTTATCCCTTGTCAGATATGATTTGCAAATACTTTCTCCCATTTTGTGATTGTCTTTTCACTCTCTTGACATTGTTCTTCGATGCACAAAGGTTTTAAATTTTGATCAAGTCCAATTTATGTAATTTTTTTTCTTTTATTGCCTGTGCTTTTGGTGTCATGCTTAAGAAAACACAGTCTAATCCAAGGTCCTGAAGATTTTCACTTAGAACTGTTTTGTTCTAAGAGTTTTATAGTTTTAGCTCTTAAATTTAGGTCTTGATTCACTTTTCAAGTTAATTTTTGTGTGTGGTATATGCTAAAGGTCCAGCTTCATTCTTCATGTGGATATCCAGTTTTTCTATGACTATTAACACTTGTCTTTTCCCCCACTGAATGGTCTTGGAACCTCTGCCAAAAATTGACCAGAAATGCAAGGGTTTATTTTTGGGCTCTCCATTCTGTTCCATTGGTCTGTATGTTCATCAGTACCAGTGTTTTGACTATTGTACTTTATAGTAAGTTTTTAAATTAGAAAATTTGAGGTTTCCAACTATTTCTCCTTTCAGGATTGTTTTGGCTATTCTGGCAAATTTGGCTATATGGACAAACAATTTGGCTACAGTTTTGCTATTGTTTTGGTCCCTTGGGACTTCATATGACCCTATGGATGGGCTTTTCTTTTTCTGTAAAAAACACCATTGAAATTTTAATAAAGATTGAATTGACTCTGTAGACTGCTTTGTGTAGTATTATCATATTAATATTAAGTCTTGCAATCCATGAGCATGGAATGTCTTCCCATTTATTTAGGTCTTCTTTAATTTCTTTCAGTAATGTTTTATACTTTTTAGTATACAAATCTTTCACCTCCTTGGATAAATTTATTCCTATTTTTTCTTTTTGATGCTATTGTAAATCAAATTGTTTTCTAAATTTCCTTTTTAGATTGTTCATTGTTAGTATTTAGAAGTGTGACTGATTTTTGTCTTTTGACTTTATATCCTGCAACTTTGCTGAAGTCATTTATTTGAGCTAAATATAGTTTGTGTGTGGAATCTTTGGGGTTTTCTACATATAAGATCATATCATCTTTGAACAGAGTTAATTTTACTTCTTCCTTTTCAATTTGGATGCTCTTTCTTTCTTTTTCTTGCCTTATTATTCTGGCTAGAACTTCCAATACTATGCTGAAGTGATGAAAGCAGGCATCCTTGTCTTTTACCTGATCTTAGAGGAAAAGCATTGTGTGATGTTAGCAGTGGGTTTTTCATATATACCATTTATTATGTTGAAGTAGTTTCCTTTTATTCCTAGTTTATTGAGGTTTTCTTTTTTTTTTATCATGAAAGGGTGTTAAATTTTGTCAAATGCTTTTTCCGTATCAATTGAAATGATCATGTTATTTTTTCCCCTTCATTCTGTTAAAGTAGTGTATTATATTGATTGATTTTCGTGTATTGAATCATCCTTGCATTCTAGGAATTAATCCCACTTGGTCATGGTGTGTAATCCTTCTAATATGCTGATGAATTTGGTTTTGCTAATATTTTGTTTCTTTTTGTGTCAATATTCATAAGGGATATTGGTGTGGAGTTTTCTTTTCTCATAGTGCTTTCGTTTGGCTTTGGTGTCAGGGTAATTCTGGCCTCACAGAATGAGTTAGGAAGTATTCTCTTCAATTTTCTGGAAGAGACTGAGAAAGACTGGTGTTGCTTCTTTAAATATTTGGTAGAATTCACCAGTGTAGCCATCTGGTCCAGGGCTATTCTTTGTTGGGAGATTGTTGATTACTAATTCAATTAGCATTATTAAAGGTTCATTTAGATTTTCTGCTTCTTCATGATTCAGTACTGGCTGGCTTTGTGCTTCTAGAAATTTGTCCATTTCATCTAAGTTATCCAATCTGTCTGCTTACAATTATTCATAGTCTTTTACAAATGTTTTATTTCTATAAAATCAAGTAGTAATGTCCCCACTTCCATTCTGACTTTAGTAATTTGAGCCTTCTTTCTCATTTTTCTTAGTCAATCTAGCTAAATGTTTGTCAATTCTGTTGGTCTTTTCAAAGAAGCAACTTTTGGCTTCACTGATTTCTCTGTTGTTTTTCTATTCTCTATATCTACTTTAACTTTTATTTCTTTCCATCTGCTAACTTTGGGTGTAGTTTGCTTCTCTTTCTCCAGTTCCTTAAGAACTACAGGTAGGTTATTGATTTGAAATCTTTCTTTGTAATGTATGTATTTATAATTATAAATTTCCCTCTCAGCACCACTTTCACTGCATCCCATACATTTTGGTGGGTTTTTTTTTCATTGTCATTTGTCTCAAAGTATTTTCAAATCTCCCTTGTGACTTCTTCCTTGACCCGTTAGTTAAGAGTGTATTGGTTGGGCTTCCCTGGTGGCGCAGTGGTTGAGAGACCGCCTGCTGATGTAGGGGACACCGGTTCGTGCCCCGGTCCGGGAAGATCCCACATGCCGCGGAGCAGCTGGGCCCGTGAGCCATGGCCGCTGAGCCTGCGCGTCCGGAGCCTGTGTTCCGCAACGGGAGAGGCCACAACGGTGAGAGGCCCGCATACCACAAACAAACAAACAAAAAAAGAGTGTATTGGTTGGGCTTCCCTGGTGGTGCAGTGGTTAAGAATTGCCTGCCAATGCAGGGGACACGGGTTCGAGCCCTGGTCTGGGAAGATCCCACATGCCGTGGAGCAGCAAAGCCTGTGCGCCACAATTACTGAGCCTCCGCTCTAGAGCCTGCGTGCCACAGCTACTGAAGCCCAAGCGACTAGAGGCCGTACTCCACAACAAGAGAAGCCACCATGATGAGAAGCCCGCGTACCGCAACGAAGAGTAGCCCCCGTTCGCCACAACTAGAGAAAGCCCACGCAGCAACGAAGACCCAATGCAGCCATAAATAAATTAATTAAATAATTTTTTTAAAGAGTATATTGGCTAATTCTCATATTTTTGTGAATTTTTCTGTTTGGACAATTCATTTTAAATAGCTCCAGCAGCAGATTTCTCAACACTTCTCTTGGAAAGGCTGTCTATAGCAAAACAGCCTTTAACAACTTTTTCTGCTTTTGAGCTTAACTCTCTTTCATCTTAAGACCTTTTGGCACTTGCCCAAACTCTGGTGTTTCCCCAGTATATAGGCAGGTCATTCAAAAGTCAGCTCACTAGATTAGTTTCTGGTGAAATCTAGTAACTTTGTTGGTAGTTCAACATTGCACCAGACATATAACCCCATTGTGATGGACCAGCTGTATCTACTTATGACCGGGATAATCACCCTTAATTCCATGGTCAAGGGCAAGCCGCAGTTTACCTTTGAATGAATTGTCCTTTTGCATTAGAAAAAACGGTTTCCACACTAGCAATTCATCACTCATTTTTCTGGATGCTTCTGGAGAGATACAGCAAAACAATTCATGCATCTGATTCGTGTACAACATGTGGGGAAGAGGCAGAGTGGAGGCTTTGGAAACATAAACTTAAACACCTGACATTGTTCTCAACTGAAACCCAAAAGCTTGTACAGTGTGACAAACATATGTATCTTGAATTAAGTAGAAAATTCTAAATCCTTGCAATTTAAAAATTCTAAAATTCCTTCCAATAAAATGTAAAAGTTTTTAAATCCCATGAATTTATTTTCTGATTAGACTCATATTAATGAGTCAGGTAGTATCAAGTGCTTTACTAAACATTATCTCCAATCCTCACCATGACATTGGGAGGTAGGTTTCTTCACTCTCATTTTACAGAAGGGACGGACATGATGATTCAGAAAGGTAAAGTAACTTGCTTAGGAAGTAAACCTAGGGGCTGAATCCAAAGTCTTTGGATTTTCCACTTCAGCCTTTATTTTTGGCTAAAACCTCACAAAACACATATAATATGATGGCTACTGAAACATTTAAGTTATAAACATCTGCTGATTTGATAAGTGCTTCAATTATTTTAAAGCAAATTATTTAGAGGCGTGATGGGCAATTTCCTTTTCATCGAAGCCTCATAAATTCTGTTAATATTCCAAACACAAAAGATGATATTTAAAAAAACTCATTCAACAAATATTTGCTGTATGTGATAAGAACTTTATTAGACACTGGAATGAATACTAAGACAATTCCTTCTCTTAAGGAAATTTGGTGTGTTAACAGGACATATTTTTAAAAATCTTCTATCAGTGGGTGTATCTCACATTTTGACAATTAGTTTGTATGTATCCTTTAGGGAGGAACTCAGATTCAGAGAAGTAAGGTAAAGTTTTCAGGAGATGAGACTTCAGCTGAACTTTCAGGACAAGCAAGATCTGGATATATTGATACGTGAATAATTGCAGAGCTAGAACTATGGTACCTAAAAGGTTTAACTGAATTTGGCTAACGCTTAACCGAATGTGTATCTTATAACAACATCTTTAGTCTTCCCAACAATTCTGTGAGATATGGACTATTATTATTTCCATCCCACGGATAAAGAAACCGAGGCACAGAGGTTAGGCCACTTGTTTGACGTCTTTCACATCCAGCCAGCACTGGAAGAACCGAGATTCAGACCCAGAGAGCACAGGGCCACCATGTCACACTGTCTTCCTGGGTAACACAGGTGACAGTCTGGTTGGGGAAAGCACCTCACGTGGTTGGACTGGGCGCTGCAGCACAGAGGACCAGGATGAGAGCAGCCTGACCGGACAGAGGGCACTGTTCATTGAAGCAGTTGGAAAGTGCCTTGCAGAAGACAGGCTCACAGATTACCAAAAGCCACGGGACCCAAAGAGCTTAAGATCTGGCACAAAAAAGTACACTTTGCTTTCGAAATATGTATTTGTATAAAATCAAGCAACCCAGGAGTTGTGGACTACATGATGTTTGTGTCCCCGTGAAAATCCATTACATTGAAACCCTAATGCGGAAGTTGTCTTTGGGAGGTAATTGGGTTTAAAGGAGGTCAGGAGGGTGACGAGATTAGTGTCCTTAGAAGAAGAGAAAGACACTAGAGCTCTCACTCCTCCACGGGTCCCACAGGGGAGGAAACCAGGAAGAGGGCCCTCACCAGAACCCGACCATGCTGGCACCCTGGCCTCGGACTTCCCGAACTGTGAGAAATTAAACGTTTTCGTTTAAGCCACCCAGTTTATGGTATTTTGTTAAAATGGCTTAAACCCACGCAGACATCAGGGAAATGTCTTTCCCCTGGTCAAATGTAAACATTCCCTTCAACCCATGGACTGGGAAACTGACCAGATGTAATACAAAATATGTTCAAAAGTATCACTTCCTCCCTGCAAAACCCTGTGTGCTTGGGCACCTGGGGTGTGTGCTCTGGGGGGGGCTCAGTCTCCTAGCAGACGCAGAGCCCCTGCCATTGGCCAGAGGCAGGTGTGTGATGACAGGGGAGAAATGACGGGGCAACTGGATTTTGCTCTTCATCACACATCAGTAATAGGGCATGAGGATATAAAGAGGAAAGAGCATATTTATAGATGAAAGGGCTAGAGTTAAGGTGGAGACAGGAAATCTGCTGAATGTGGGTCAAAGAATTTTACAGGGCTCGAGCTCAAGCCCTCCATAACTTTGCTCTCAACAGCACAAAACTTGGTTGTCAAAAGATTTCTGGAAGAGGCAATTCTTCCTCTCCTGCATTCCTCCCGCGGCAGGTGATTCTTCCATCCCATTAATATGATGGGAAAATTATGGGCTTTGGGCAGTTGTGTGCCAATCAGCCAGCGGGGCTCCTTGTACTATATTTAGCTCTCTGAGTCTGGAGTTCCCTCAAGTGTAAAAAAGAGCATAATGAGATTCACCTGGCTTTAAACAAGAGGAAACCAACGAGCAGTGCCTGATCCATGGTAGCTTCCCAAAAGTAGTGGCTTCCTTTCTCTTTCTCCAAATAAACACATGATTTAAGGAACTTAGGAAGAAAAAGAGATAACTTCTTGGATATAAGAACTGAAGTAAAGCGTGCCCAGAAACTTGATCAGAAGCAAGGGCACAGGTTGGACAGATTTTTAGCACAGAGAACTCACCAGTTCACACCAGGACCAAACAATCCTATAGCTTCACTTTGGTCTCTTGGGGAGCCCAGAATCAATCCAGACTACAGTGTGTCGCGAGACTCAGTTCCATTTCCTCAGAACTTTGCTATCCTTTGAAAACAGGTCTTTGTATCTCTCCTGCCTTTTGACATTCCCTTGGGAATAATCCCTGAGTCACATTTAAAGATAAAACCTTATGCACTTTGGTTCTCCCGGCCCCAACTTGTGTAAGGCTAAGGTACATGATTACCTACTATCCTATAAGTGATACCTGCAACGAGTTAGCTTTATTCTAACAAATTTGAAAGCTCAAACACTTGGGGATTCTTTTGCTTTCAAGGCCATTTTGCACTAGAAGAATTGACTTTTCTCCCCTCTGAAATGTAGTAAATTCCAACTACAGGAAAAATCGGTAGCATTTGACAAAGAACCTGTTCCAAGGACCAGCTGCCCTCTGAACAAACTAACTGGCTGATAAGGGAATAAACTCCCCTAAAAAACAACAACAGGGACAACATCAAAACCTCTGAACAGGGGCTTCCCTGGTGGCGCAGTGGTTGAGAGTCTGCCTGCCGATGCAGGGGACACGGGTTCGTGCCCCGGTCCGGGAAGATCCCACGTGCCGCGGAGCGGCTAGGCCAGTGAGCCATGGCCGCTGAGCCTGCGCGTCCGGAACCTGTGCTCCGCAACGGGAGAGGCCACAACAGTAAGAGGCCCACGTACGGCAAAAAAAAAAAACAAAACAAAACAAAACAAACAAAAAAAAAACCTCTGAACAGTGATGGTGACCACAGTAATTATCACAGGAAGGTAGCAAAACAGAGAAAACAAAATTCAGGTTCCAGCCCTAATACTTCTGAGTTCTTTCATCTCACAAAATGGGGTCACCAACTCTTTCCTTGCCTACCTCGTGGGGTCTTGTGAAGATTCCAGAATGTATGTCAAGCATAAAAACAGTAAAATGCGATGCCTCGTTACAACCTGCCACGTATGAATTGAATACGCATTGTATAGACACACAGTAGTACATAATCCACTATTGTTCTAACATGTCAGTGAGTAATCTAGTTTATGCTTCTGATATTCTTACATATTTTATTAGAAGAAATGAAATGTTAGGTGTCAAGGTTGGTGAGGCATCACATTAGTTCCTTGTATAATGATGCATTGGAGATAATAAGGGCAGTTTTTGAGGCTCTGGCCAGAAAAATCAGCAAGCCATTGTTTCCAACAGGAGGATGGGACAAGCTTTTCATCCAAGACCTGGGTGGAGGTGGCAGAAAGACTATTGTGATTTATCCTCTATCATTTCCAGATAATCCAAAGAAACTTGGATTATCCAACAACTTGATTTTTTTTTTTTTTTTTCCCTGTAGTACGCGGGCCTCTCACTGTTGTGGCCTCTCCTGCTGCGGAGCACAGGCTCCGGACGCGCAGGCCCAGCAGCAGCCATGGCTCACGGGCCCAGTCGCTCCGCGGCATGTGGGATCCCCCCGGATCGGGGCACGCCCTGCATCGGCAGGCGGACTCTCAACCACTGCACCACCAGGGAAGCCCCAACAACTTGATCTTTGAACCATAGTATCTTATCCTTGTCCTCTCACCCTACTGAGTTTCTTTTACTAAATTTGTCTTTGAGGGTCATGCTTTCATTTTTTCTCAGGGGCTCCAAAACCAACTGATAGCGATCTACTGCCGCAATGACTACTAAAGTCTGGTTGAGGACATACCCTGGTGCCCCTTTGTGAAGGAAGAGGAGGACATTTCTTTCACAATTGAGTGACAGAGAGAATGCCTTCCTTGAAGAATTAATGATATTTGCCCCTCTGTGAACAATGAGAATGAGAATCATGGAACTTGTAACTGACTTTATCCTTCTCCATGAATGACCTTATATTGTTGTGAATTATTTCTCACCTTAAGTCCAAGGGTGGGTAAAATAACACACTCCGGTTTATTTAGTGTGCCATTAATTGAAGGTTATCAGCTTATTTAAAAAACAGTGCTTGAAAAAAATAACCCTCTTGTGGTTTTAATAACTACTTAAAACTAAATATTTTTTACAAATCTTTAAAGAAAACAATTTTATTAATTAAAAAAACAGTAATACTAATTTTGAAAAGACTGTTGATGTCATGGTGGTTTATTGGGTAAATACAAAGTATAGGCCCTTGCTCTTTAATTTTTTTAAGCAAAGCCAAAGAGATTAGAAACCAAGTAGACATATTCTCTTTAGAATAGAAACATAAATTAGTTTTAACTAACAATTAGGCACTTAAAAATGTAAATGTAAAATGGCATTTTGAAGTACAAACTATAGTTACACTCTTAAATTCCTCCTGAAATGTTTTTATAAACACAAATGCACAAGCATGGAAAACATATTTCTAAACTAAGATAATTTCCCCTTTTTAAAAAAAGAACCTGAATTCAAATACCATATGATAGACCAATTATTAAGGTACTGGTGGGTAGGGGAAAAGAGCTTCTGAAATTTACATATTTAATTAAAATTTAAGCATTTACTAAAACTATTACAATAATATACAGTATATATGATAATGAAAAATATATGTCAGGAAAATAATGAATTCTAGACTTAAAATTTTACTTTACAACAAGGCACTTAACACACTGAAACAGTACAGTAAATTTCCAAAAGATGCAATTGGCTACCTCTCAAACCTTGTAATAATATTTCTTTTGTGAATATACCCTAACATAACCATACACTTTGCAGCATTAATCATTGCATAGGAGGTAAATAATGAATTCCAACTTGGCAACTAGATTAACTTATATGTTTATAGTTTCTTCTTTGTCTTTTAAAGGACAGTTTTAAATAATTCTGCAATAAAGAACTATTCTCATTCACAATTCATTCAGAACACAACATATTTAGATTAATGAATCATAAAATAAATCACAACTTATAAGGTGTGTATCTGTATAAAAACTTATCTTTGGGTACCTTTTGACATGATTTTCAGTGTTTAGGTATTGAAGTCAAGAGCATTTCTTAATAGAAGAAATATTTTTAGCAAGTAAGTCAAAGGAGTTAAATTATTGCAACACAATGACATTTAAAAAAAGGACTCTTTATACATACAAATAGAAAAGCCTTTAACACAGGGCATATTAACTATAATATGCTTGATTTAACCATGTAAACTCAGTTATTAAGGAACTCCTTCTCATACTTCCTTACACTACAGAAGTGAGTGTGTTAAGACCAGCTTAAACTTTTAATCAGTTTTACAGTGCAAAACAAAAAAAATTTATAAAAGAATTTTAAAAGAAATGTTCAAAATATTCAAGGAACAAGATGTGAACTCTCAACTGAAAAACTGCATGAGTTCTAGCATGTAAAAACAACAAAAAAAAAACCACATAAGAAAGACAGCCAACCTGGTGTTTCAAAGTAAACAAAGTATAGGCAGTTATAAAGGGAGACATTAATGATTGTGATGGTGAGAGGTAAAAACGGTTCGCAAGTTTTCTTTGATCAAACGTATAACAGATTAGAATTGCAACCCCCGTGATCTAAGCACATTTTCCCTTTGGGAAAGGTTTTAAATGCCTTTAAAATAATTATCCTTTTGCATGATGCTTTCAGATTATTGACAAAAATTATTTTTAAAATGCCTTTCAAAACTCGAAAACACACTTTAAAAAGTGGCATTTGTGTTCCAAGTCATATACGGTATTTCCACAAGGGGGCACTGCTATACAGCAAAGAACCTTTGCAATGTCATCCATCAACCAAGACTAGAAACTCCCAACCACCTTCCTTCCACAGCAAAACTTGTTTCCCAAGATGCCAGTAAATTAAATAACAAATTCTAAATTACTTTGGGTGGAACCGAGTAGGTAAGAAGGCTTTATTTTCAGAGCTAGTGGAGCAGATCAAAAAAATAGAATCTGAAAGGAATTTATTTTCATTTGAAAGAATTTAGAAAAAAAAATGTGGCATAATTTACAGAAATTATCTATTATAGAAATACTGCACCGAGGACTTAATCACAGAAAAAGCTTCAAACAGGAGCACTGGCTTACAAAAACAAGGATAACAGATAAGATCTTATAGATTGATTAGCAAGGAAAAGGAGTTCCAAAAATTTATTGTTTCAAAAGGCAAGCTCATAATTATGATTTTTTTAATCAAGGTATAACTGACATATATTAATTTTAGGTATACAACATAATGATTTAATTGTATATATTGTGAAATGATCACCACAGTAAGTCTAGTAACTGTTTATGTTTTATATCCCAAGGGGGCATGTTGGGTTGAAACTGAAGTTTGCTTTCCTAAATGTAAATGGGTTTTGTTATTTCTCTTATTTTCCCATCTTGAAACTTTGATATTCCCCACCCCCCCTTATTTTCATAGCACATGCTTCCACAGCATTTATTAGAGAGCTATGACATATACAGTAAAGAACACGAGAGCAGTAGTGTCCACAAATGGGGTCATAGATGTTTTTAAAGTTCTTTAAAAGGTGATGGTATTATGTGGGAAAAAAAAAACAGGATTATTTGACTAAAATGCAAGGTTTATTTATACTGTTTTCAAGGACCTCCAACAATCAAGGATCTCCATGATTTTTAAACACCTTTCCTTTACTTAATTTGAAGAAGAGTGGGTTATCTAAGATGCAGCTGAATAAGGCTCTAAGGTATATCAGGGTTGTTTTATTTGAATTCGAGGCTCAAGGAATATACCAATGTTAGGAGAGCAAAACCCAGGCTTCCGTATCAGATACTTTTCCTCACAATTAGACAGCAGAAATTTAAAATCAGTGTTTTCAAGTAGAACACATTGTCTTATCGCAGATGTCAATATTTAACAAATGAAAATAAGTGAAAATTATGTAGAATTATAGCTAAACACAGCAGGTAAGCTACACATATGTTTCTTACTGACTTACTTAATAATAAATACCAGAAAAACTTCTTGCATTTCAAAGCCTGCCAAGGATGTTTAGGGTTTCAATTCTTGTTGTAAATAACCAGATTAGTCTGTCTTTCTGCCTTTGAATTCAACCTTTAGTGTTTCTTTTTTACACAGAGAAAGAGCCATCCTGAAAACATATACAGAATTTTAGCACCAAAGGATGATGACCCTTCTGAACAGATCTGTATCGTGCTTCTCTCCAACAATTTAAAGGTCAATTTTGTGTACCGAATCAAGGCCAACTTGTTTACAATGACAAATTTAGGGATGTTTTTCATTCTAAGTGGGGAGAAGTTTTCACCTTCAGTATAAATGTAACTGCCTCCTACCAGCCCCCCTGGCCTCTCCACTCTGACTAGTTGATGACTTTGTGACCTTAAATGTTTTCCTACGGTTACTAGAAGTCTAAAGAAATTAAGCCAAGAATTATCCAAAAGATTCAACATCATTAAATAATGCACTACATCTGGTCAGATTTTTAAAAATCCATCTTTTCTTTTTTTTTTTTTTTTTTTTGCATCACCTGAAAGAACTTTAGAAACTATTATCCCTCTTTACTGAGTAGCTGTAACCAACTAACACACCAATTCCAACCATAGATTAGAGTGCAGCACCGTGGCATAATTTTAGGGTCAAAGTAAAATTACTCAATTGTGGTATGTGTCCTTAGGACCAGTACATAAGAAATGGAGTCTCTTGCTAAAAGGCAAGGATGCATTAAACTTTTGGATTCCATCTTGGTTTTTCCATAAAGCACAATGTCATTAGGAAGAAATGGTTTTCAGTGAAATGTGACCAACTGTATTTCTGAGTTCCAATTTGCAGCTCTAAAACAGATCTCACACAGGGCATGACCTGGGAGAGAAACATAGGCTTGTTCCCCACAAGGGCATGAACATCAGTTCATACAGCTACGTGTGTTCAGCCTGTGCTACACTGTTGACTGCTCTGGGGGTATAGGTGCAAAGTTACCAGGTAGACAGCGGAAGGACCCCTCGTTAGCATAAATAGCCCCATGGCTCCTGTATGTCTGTCATAGAGATCTTAAAATGAAATATTTACACACAAGTCAAATCTGTGGGGTGTGTCAAATACTTTTATATTTACTTAGTTCATCTTTTAAGTTATAAAATCATCAGGTTTTTTAAAAAGTGAAAGTGATATAGTACATTGGGTGGTAGCAGCAGTGCATATTCCCAGACCTGACCCTGACCTTCCCCTTGACAGAGCAGAAACAAAGTTCACCCAAAGTTCACTCACAACCCATGGATCTCCCCCTCGCTGATAAACCTAATGCTAAAAATCACTCTCAACGTTAGGTGATTCTATTTACACAGTGGCCATATATATCAGACTTTTATTTAAAACATTAACAAGTTCTTTTGACCTTGGCGGGAAAAAGATTCCTGAAAACATCACTCTGAAGTAGAGAGCTTTAGTGGAGAAAGAATGAGGGAAGGAGTAGTATGTTCTCTGGCACCTCTTTAACAAGCTCATTAGTAAAATCCCAGTTTGCGGGCTTGTGACCAATGAATGAAGAGCTGCAGGAGAATATAACTTTCTCAGGATGAATAAAAAACCAGTCAAAGGGTAATACTTCGTTCATCTTTCTAATCATTTGCACAAAATTTGGTCTGCTTCATTTAGCAATCAGTTCTCCTAAAATAAAAACAAAAACAAAACTATACCTTTGGTTACAGCGATAACTCTTTTGGTCTAAGAGCTGATGCCTTTGTTTTGCTCCTCAGGTAGATTTTTCATTATCTTCACCACTCTTCTGAACCCGGGAATACTTCTTGCAAGACGATTTAAAGCAGCCAGGAGGCCAGGACAGTGGCCAGGAGAAGCAGCAAGGAATTGAGCCTTGTACGTTTTTCTCAAAAAAATAAAAGATGGGGAACCACCATGCTCGAGACAAGAAATTAGTCTGTGAAGAGACCTTCAAGTTCTGTAAAAGGTAGAAAAAAAGTAAAATGAGACATATTTTTCACAATTTCCATCCTAATTTGTTTCTTAATTAAACTGTCATTTGCTGTAACTGAACAGGGAAAGCAGCAGAATCCGGATCGCAAGGCGATGCTTGTCTTTGCTCCTTTCCCCTAACTCTGACAGGACTCTGGCCACACTTCCAACCCCCTCCACTCTTTCCCTCTCTGTGGCTCAGGCGAATCTTTTTTTTTAACTTTTTGGCCGTGCCCTGTGGCATGTGCGATCTTAGTTCCCCAACCAGAGATCGAGCCTGCACCCCCTGCATTGAAAGTGCAGAGTCGGGCTTCCCTGGTGGCGCAGTGGTTGAGAATCCGCCTGCCGATGCAGGGGACACGGGTTCGTGCCCCGGTCAGGGAAGATCCCACATGCTGCGGAGCGGCTGGGCCCCGTGAGCCACGGCCACTGAGCCTGCGCGTCCGGAGCCTGTGCTCCGCAATGGGAGAGGCCACAGCAATGAGAGGCCCGCGTACCACAAAAAAAAAAAAAAAAAGAAAAAAAAAAAAAAAAGAAAGTGCAGAGTCTTAACCACTGGACCACCAGAGAAGTTCTCAGGCAAATCTTCTGCCTGCAATTCCAGTAAGACTGGAGACTCAAGAATGGGTGGGAGAGCTCTCCAGGAGGAAAATTTTTCAGGATATGTCACTGGTCAGATCTGTGGGTCAAGGAAGATGGAAGAGTGAAAGGAGAGCTCATAAGGTTGAGCATATTTAAGAGGAAAAAATGAAGATTTGGGTTCATTGGTGTCAGGAGACATCTAGATGGACGTGGAAGAAGGAAGATGGAAATAGGAGATGACAAAATAGGAAACAGAGCCACAGAGACAAGTAAAGTAATCCATAGGAGGGGCATTTATTAGTGGACACCACTAACTGAGAAATGGATTTAGATCCTTGGGGAACTACATATTTCAGTTGCTCACAAATTCTCCCAACATTATATGCATCGGACAACATGGCAGAACTATCCCAAGATAAGTGAGTCATGGCACGCAGACTAACTCTATTAACACCAAGGATACACACTAAGGCTAGGAAGACACAGAGAAGGGATCATTCCATCTTGGGACCAGAGGCAGAGAGAGCAGAAGTTAGGAAAGGCTTCTCAGAAGAGATGGCATCTGAGCCAGCTCTTTCAGAATGAATGGGAGAAGAAAAAAAGAGTCATCTAGGAACAGGAGGCTGCAGAAACAAATACGGAAGGATAAGAAGGGAAGCCAGAGAGCACAGTATCACCAAAAGATGTACAAAGTCCAGTTCTTCATTAGTTACTCCTTTTGCCTGACTTTTAAGATAGTTGCTATCTTTTCCTCAAAAGGGCAGGGCGTGTTTCACCTGGCTGCACAACAATGCTTCCACAGAGAAGGTTCCTAAACTTTTACTCAATTTTATTTCTCCTATAAATTAGCTGAAATTAGTAAAACACCATGCTTTATAATTATACAGCATTTTTACCCTTAAACATCATTTATATTTGTGACATTCTTTATTTTAAGAGACAGTCATTACTATAAGTTTAAGTGAACTGACCTAAACCACACATTTAGGCGGTAACAGCAGTTATTCCCATTAAGCTACTGGAAACTCCGCTGTGTGAAAAGGGGTCCACTGCATTTTTTTTTTTTTTTTTTGCGGTTCGCGGGCCTCTCACTGTTGTGGCCTCTCCCGTTGCAGAGCACAGGCTCCGGACGCGCAGGCTCAGCGGCCATGGCTCACGGGCCCAGCCCCTCCGCGGCATGTGGGATCTTCCCGGACCGGGGCACGAACCCGTGTCCCCTGCATCGGCAGGCGGATTCTCAACCACTGCGCCACCAGGGAAGCCCGGGTCCACTGCATTTAAAGAAAAGAAATTATCCAAGGATAATTTCACTGCTCTCACCTTTTCATTGGCCATGGAATGGTACCACCAAAAGAGCCGTGTTGTGATATAATAAGCAACGATCACATCGACAGTATAGTGTTCGTGTGCTACAAGAATGCAGATGATTCCAGCAGCACTCAGCAGCCAGCAGATTAAATGATACCACCAGAAGTGACGAGGCGAATCTGGACAGCAGAAAAATTAATAGTTAATAGGATTCCCAGAGGTGGACTGAATGATGACAGTCTTTCCTAATGACCTGAGGAAAGTCTAAGGCCAGGAAGTCACTGAAGGGGAAAATGGATAACCCAAAATGAGTCCCTGTGGACTGGCCAGGATTTGCTCTGGTTGCCGGGCGGAGACGGGGTGCTGTTGGTAACAGGTCTAATAGTAATTCCCTGGGGCGGCTGGTCACACTAGATACTCTAGGTCTTACCCACAGTGTTGAATAATTAGGAAGAGAACAGAAATATTTCACATTAGGTTGGCACTGGCTCATACCGGCTCCTGTAGGGACCCGACTGGAAAGAGAAACAGTAGAGTGAAAAGAAAGGATAGTTGCCGGGAACTCCCTGATGGTCCAGTGGTTAGGCCTCAGCACTTGCACTGCCGTGACTGGGTTTAATCCCTGGTCAGGGAACTCAGATCCCATGAGCCTTGCTGTGTGGCCAAAAAAAGAAAAAGGAAGGGTCGTTGTCTATGAAAAAGGGGCGGTGGGGTGGAGGAGGGAATGAGAAAGCAAGAGTGATTTTAGGTCTTATATATAAACTTACTTTGATTTCTGCAGGGGGAGAAAAATGGTATTTGTGGCTAGCAATATTTTGATTCTCCGCAATTTTATACTGTTATTGCCAACAGCAACTGTATGACACTCCCTATGTAAAGCTTGGGATTCTTGCCTATTCACTTATGGGTTTGAGCCTTACCTAGAGAGGGCACTAAGTTCATGACACTGATCAGCTATAACAGAGAACTAAAGCGCTCCGCAGGTTAAATACGATCGCACGCGCACCAGCCTTCCCACACAGGTGGTAATGACACAGGTGTAACTGGAACCAGTGCCCATCTCTAATAACTTTTCTTTTCTTTGAATAACTGTTTCCTTTTTTCTATTTTAAAGCTTTATTGGCTCACAAAGATAATCGAATAAACTAAAATTTATTTCATATTTAACTGTGTTTATATTTATAGTGATATTTACTTTCAAGTGTGGAAGAATGGTAGAATAGCAAAAAGATCCATCTCCAGAACTTTACATGACACATCAAATCAAACATCGTTCAAATAAAAATTAAATAGCTGTTGCTCTTTTAGCCCTACGTGGAACAGTAAGATGATAAACCTGTATTTGCATTTGAAAGTCTGATTTCCTTCTTCTGAATGTGCAGCTCATTATTTCCAACTCTTGCTTGGTTCATTCTGCCACGAGGTTCTGGCAGATAACTCAGGAAATCTGAGAATTTTATACCTAGGAGAGGCCTTACTTCTGTAGCCTGGGGGGCCAGATCCAGTCCCCATAACTGTTCTGTTAGGACCTGAATGTTAAAAATTGAAGTAGCTTTCAGAAATCTGGAGATTTCACTAAATATGCATTCTCCAGCACCACAGACCTCACCCCTCCCTGAAGCCTCACATCAGCCCTGCTTCCCTTCCTAACAGGTCATCTGGTATTTACCTTAAAAGTCCAAAATGTCTGAGCAAAGCAGAACTATTTTGTATTTGTTTATCCACAAGAAGCAAAGCTGAAGTAGGTAGGGAGTAAAGAGGTGGCCCATTTTACTACTCGTGGAATTGAAAATGAGGTTTCAGGAAAGGCTAGATGCCCTAGCACTGCTCTCCTAGCACATAAAAATGTATTCTCTATGAGCGACCACACTGGGATCACTGCTCATTAATTGAGAACACTGGCTGGCCCAAAGAAAATATTTAACATAAACTGTTTTGAAACAGAAATGGCAAAATGGTAATCCTCTCTGTTCTCTCATTCTACCCACAGGTATAACCTTGAGCTGAGAGATGACGACACAATTATTAATGAACTTCACTGTCTGTGTGGGATCCTAGCCCTAGTTGTCAATGAATAATAAATAGACAATAGACTTTGTGTAGTAGCAAGGTAAAAAAAAAAAAAAAAAAGTAGTTTTCTCGAATAGCAAGACATTTGGTTCTAAGAGCTACATTGATTTCTCCAGGCTAATTTTATAAGGAACCTAAGTCCCAAAGATAATATTTGCACACCTGTGTAAGACCCTCTCTTGCTAATCCACAAAATGATTCTGGTCTCACGTTTTCAACTACTCTCATGACTAAATTCAAATCTGCTCATAACAACAGAGTAAACAGGGAGAGTCCAAAATGATCAAAAGGCAGGAAAGCAAAAAATATACAAATGATGCATCTAATTCTAGAAGCAGAATGTTCAAAGAAACCACTGGAACCAGTGCTTACTCAGAACAACAACACATGGTATAATTTAGAAGGTAAGTGTTTTTCCTAATTGCATAGGAAACGGGCGTAAACATGGAAAGCCCAGTTTATGTACAGAACTGATTCTAAAGTTGGGTTTGTATCAAGCATTACAGATTTGCCCTTTTGTTTATCACCAAAACTTGGAGAAAGTGAGAGTAGCATCGACATATATACACTACCAAATGTAAATTAGATAGCTAGTGGGAAGCAGCCGCATAGCACAGGGAGATCAGCTCGGTGCTTTGTGACCACCTAGAGGGGTGGGTGGGAGACGCAAGAGGGACGGGATATGGGGACATATGTATGCATATGGCTGATTCACTTTGTTGTACAACAGAAACTAACACAGTATTGTGAAGCAATTATACTCCAATAAAGATCTATTTTTTAAAAAATAAAAAGGAAAAAGCAGAATGTAATTCTTTCCTTGCTGTATGTAGACTTATACAATTTAAACAACCTCAAGCTCAAATCATACGTGGGGAAGAAAATGTCTCTACATACTGCATCAGCCTTTATTAAAGCATAGAAATAAACACAAAGTTGCCCTGCTATTGCTCTGAGGTGAAAGTACAACAATGAGTAATACATCCAGGCTATTTCTTAGCAATTCTCTAAGATCAGACAGCTTGGGTTTCCAAAAATTCTAAACAGAGCCAAGAAATTGGCAGTGTACCCTCTGAAGTCAGCCTGCTTCACTTTGAATACCCCATCCTCCAATTACTAACTGTGGACTGTGGCTTAATTCATTCACTTTCTTGCTGCTTAAGTTTCCTCTGAAAAATGGGGAAAAACAGTGTTTCCCTCATGAGGTAGCTACGAGGATTAAACGAGTTCATTTGCATCAAGGCCTTGGAATAGTGCCTGGCACAGAAAAAACAGTACTAGGTCTATTTGCTGTTATTGGGAATATCACTTGGTCTTCAATTATTTTATAAAACTGACTCTCAGTTTCCGGGGATGTTTTCTCTTCATTACCTTATGTTTTCCACCCACAGTAGCTTCACTCTAACATGTAAACTTCTCCCGGCCCTCATCCTCCTCTTCTATAAGCTTTTATGACCTGCAGATTAGAGAGAAGATCCTACAACCCAAATGAACCTCTGGACCGGAAACTGAATGATCCTACACAGATCAATTTTTGCTGAACTTTCCACAGCAAAAGTTAGAGTGAGCGCTATAAACACCACCAATCGCTCAGCCCACCACCCAGAACCTGTAACTAGATATTAGAAATTAGAAATTTCAGAAGACTGAAATTTCAGGGGGAGTTTTTGGCGCACAGACAGAGCTAGGTTCCTCCCCTCCACCACCCCTCTCCAACAGTGTAAGGACAGTGCTATGGGGCAAGGTGCAGAAGGCCTTCTGCCTTCAAGTCAGACAGTATGACAAAGGCTGAACATTAACATGCTGCTCTCCTAACTCAAAGCTTGTGTGTAGCATTTAGAAAGAAAACAATTCAGAAGATATACAATTGTCACCCCCCCACACCCTCCCCAAAAAGACTTCATCTACTACAGAGACTCTCCTCTCTTTGTCATATTTCCCTCAAAGCAGAATTAAAACCTATAACCCCGGGCAGTCTACAGGGCAAGGATTCACTTCTGCACCACTGGAAGATAAACCTTGATGGGTCTAAACCTGTTTGGATTGATGACAGACTAAGAGAAGAAGGGAGAGAAGGGGACTAACCAAGGAGGACAGAGGGGAAGGGCCTCCTTCCCCTGGTCTCTGCCCAAAGACCTCCAGGATATGCTCTGCAAGTGAAGAGAACTGAGATAAGCCTCTAGAAGAACAATGGCATGGGGATAGGGTATCTTGGAACTAAAGATGAAGGTTAATATCGACCAGCTTGGTAAAAATGGAGGGAGAAGCATCACTACTTCATCAAAAGGATTTTGAGACAATGGGCCCAAATATACAAAGCCTCAGAAATCTGCTAGGCAGCTAAAACCAAATCCAACCTCCCTCACAATGAACAAGACGTTATTCCAGCCAAAAAAAAGAAAAAAAGCCACTGGAATACACAAGAATTCTGTATAATGGGAATTAAATATAAAAATATGGGAAGATATTTCCCATTCTCACTTCCATGTTGCTTTCTAAGAAGAAAACAGTTAGTATTGGCAAAGTGTTTCATGAAGATGCATATTAAAGCACAGAGAGCTACTGGAAGTGACGAAATTAGCATAAAGTGGGATAAGGAAACGTTAAAAAAAGGGGAAAATATTAACCAAAGTATTTGGGATGATGGAATGGATGTTCCATACAATGGAAATTTCATTCAAAAGTCCTTTCCATTTGGCTCTGGAGCACACTGATTCTTTTTTGCAGTAACCTTAACAATGATTCTTCTTTGTTTCAACATTAAAATAGCTTTTCAGGGCTTCCCTGGTGGCGCAGTGGTTGAGAGTCCGCCTGCCGATGCAGGGGACACGGGTTCGTGCCCCGGTCCAGGAGGATCCCACATGCCGCGGAGCGGCTGGGCCCGTGAGCCATGGCCGCTGAGCCTGCGCGTCCGGAGCCCGGGCTCCGCAACGGGAGAGGCCACAGCAGTGAGAGGCCCGCGTACCGCAAAAAAAAAAAAAAAGCTTTTCATACCTCAAGAAGTACTAACCAAGGAGGGAGACATTTTGGAGGCATGCTAAATGTTAGCAAGAAGCCAGGGCCAAGCTTTAAGCCTTCCTTCAGTGTTCAAATCACATACGACTGGTTGAAATGATTTAAACACACACACACACACACATACACACCCCTCTTTCCATAGCTATTGATTCCAACAGAATAAGGACTCATCAGTTTCAGGGCTTAGGGATCCTGCCCACGACAACAATCAATAAAGCAGGAATGAGTTATTACTTACATTCTTTGATGAACAAATAAGTAAGTGTCAGCACAACTGTGTGACCGCTGAAGAGGAAGTCTCCACACAGGATGTGCGACCCAGTTATGGACAATCCGCCACCAGAAATCAACCGTAGAATCCGTTGTACTTTTGCCTGAGAGTCTCCGTTGAGCTGAATGACACAAGATCAGGAAAAAAAATTTATAAGCTGATAAAATCATGTTTTAGCCTAATTTATGTGATATTTAGAAAGGCCACCAGGTTGTGATTTTTTTTCTTTTTAACTTCAGTCAAAAAGAATCCAAGGGGAAAGCTCCTCAACTGGATTTTATTCATTGTATTGGCCAGTTTTAGTGATCCGTTTTAAATTATTCAGTATGTTACTAATAATACATTTTAGTGGTGTTGTGTCCTTGGGCAAAGCTTTTAAAAATACTAATAACCAATGACTTCACCACAATTATGGACTAAAAAGATCAAAGCTCCTTTCTTTCCTCTTTGCAGGGGGAGGCTGGGGTTTCAGATGGCTAATACTTGATTCGGCTGCACTCCACATTACTAATATTCTCCAGTGTATTCATACCTTGTGTTAGGTGGGCAACCTAAAGTGTGCATATAGCTGTATTAACATCTGATCAAAACATTTACAGTTAAAAAGGGCTGCGATAGGGCTTCTCCCTGGTGGCGCAGCGGTTGAGAGTCCGCCTGCCGATGCAGGGGACGCGGGTTCGTGCCCCGGTCCGGGAAGATCCCACATGCCGCGGAGCGGCTGGGCCCGTGAGCCATGGCCGCTGAGCCTGCGCGTCCGGAGCCTGTGCTCCGCAACGGGAGAGGCCACAACAGTGAGAGAGGCCCGCGTACCGCAAAAAAAAAAAAAAAAAAAAAAAAAGGGCTGCGATACATTAACTAATTTAAACGGGCTTGAAAATGACGGATTAGGGATGTACTGGCAGCTTTCAAATGAGTAGCTCGATCAGGAAAAACATCCTCCCAAGCAATAACCTGTGTGCTGTGGCAGGAGGTCAGGAGAGAGCTCCCTGGGCAAGGGTGGAGAAGCCCCGAGAAGCTGTCGTGATGACATGGGGAACAATGGTGGGTTAGGGCAGGAGTTTGAGGCAAACCATCAAAGGTTCATATCCCGTGAAAACTTAAGCATACAGGTATCGCTTACATGTGGAATCTGAAAAATACGACAAACTAGTAAAATAACAAAAAAGGAAGCTGACTCACAGATACAGGGAACAAACTAGTGGTTACCCGTGGGGAGGGAAGGGAGAGGGGTAATATAGGGGTGAGGGAGTGGGAGGTACAAACTCCTGGGTGTAAGATGGGCTCAAGGATGCATTGTACAACACGGGGAATAGAGCCAATAATTTGGTAATAACTGTAAATGGAGTGTAACCTTAAAAAATTGTATTAAAAAACCACCCCCCAAAACCCAGATCTTAAGCATACAGGAAGGAGTAGTGGACTGAGATAGAATATACGGGGAAAATGGAATACTGAAACACTGTAGGGCCAGATGGAGGGTTTCCAATCAGTCTAATATCAAGGGAATAGGTTTAGAAAATCAAAGAATGACACTCAAAAATAAAATGGAATCAAAGTATACACAAGAAGAGAAATACAGAAAGACCATTAATGACTATTTTCACTTGGGACCGGAGGCACAGTTGTAAGAGACAGTGCTTTTCATACTCAGCGATGATCCTTCTGAGCAACTGGCCCCTGAAGCATGGACAGGCCAGTCATGATGGTGGCAAAGTGTTTGGTGGTGTACACAGGTAGTGTCTAGTCCAAGTAGACGTGTAGTGGTGAAGGAGGGTAAGATGTGTACAGATGGAGGAGAAGACAGTCTAGGAGTAGAGAAATTGAGTCTCCAAAGCAGGTGGGAAACCATCCTATATGGTAAAATGGAAATTAGGGCAGGATTCCTTGCCTAAAACTTTCCTGATTCAAAATATCTTATGGATCTGGAAAGCTTTCTGGTATTCAGGTGACCCTTGTAAAAAGGCCGACACACCGTGATCGGGTAGTAGCTGAGAATAAGGCTCTGCAGCAGAAAATGACATGAAACAGGATTAGAGGGCAGCGTGAGAAACCGGAGGTTTCAAAGAAACTCAACTTTCTTCAAGAGTTTGCTCAGGCCGAGCCCAGCTGGCGAAACCAAGAGAACATGTGCATTTTATCAAGAATTGCCAGTCCTTAGACCAAACGTGCCAAGGAACAGGTGACCCTGCCTTGAAAAGACAGGGTCTAGAAGGCAGGAAAGGATCCATACCCGGAGAAGATAAGGACTGTTGACAGAGTTGCAGGACTCACTTCAGGAGCCCCTCAGGAAAGGCGTACTGCAAACCACATAAAATGATGTGAAAGCCCTTGATGTGGAGGATAGAATCTAGCATGAGCTTTATCAGATCAGCCACAGACCTTCAGGAATTTCTGGTTGTGCGGTTGGTACAAACACTGTCAACAATGAGATCAAATAGAAAGGTACAGACACTCCGCCTGACCATTGTGTTTCCAGTTTAAAGAACACATTATTCATTTCAAAACTAGAATAATATTTTTTTATCCACTGACCCACCCCAACTCAATACTCGAATTTTCTAAGGGCAGAAACACTTAAATTTCTTTACTAGAAAGAAATGTAGATGGATCAACAGGCATAATTAAACCAGGAGCTAAAATACTGCCACACATTCTCTTCTCCCCCCTTTCTTTCAGCAGTGTCGGTATATTGAGATTTCCGATAGCATCTGATTCCATATGCCTTCACAGAACAGAGGAAGGGCTCCCTTCTTGCTTTTTCTGTACTGTCTCAGTTCTTAATTCCTCAGTCCTGTCACTGCCCTCTTAAGATGTCAGATCATGCTCAGCGTAAATGTTAAACAGAACTTCAAGAAAGGAAATTTTAAAAGAAGGCTGAAAGAAAACTGGGAAGGGAAAGGGTAATCGTGTGAGTTGGCATTAACAGATTATTTTCTAGTTGTGTTCTATGTCACTGAGGCCCTCTATCACACACGACTAAAGACTCTAGTTCCTCTTAATTTCCTCATTTTTCAGACCCATTCTATGCCATTCCTGGATATGAAACTGAAGATGTAGAAAACCAGGAAGAGGAGCATTGATCATAACAGTCAAAACAGACAAGACAGAGAGCTCAGTGTTCTCCAGGGTTCCTCAAACTATGACCTCCACACAACATTTCCCACAAAAATAAATGAGGTACAAGAGAGCCCAACTTGGCTGCTGCCAAACCAGAAACCTTACCATCCACACCATCCCTTCAATTTAGAAGAGAAGTCCTTTGGACCTCTATGGCCAGGATGAGAGGGAAGCTTTCTCAGGAAAAGGACTGTAGCTGTGCCAGCCCAACATTCCTGTGGCAAAAGGGGTTTGAGAAGCTAAATCATTTCATGTGAGTTCTAATAACTAGGTCAATTATCTATTTAAGCACAGTTTTCAGAACTCAAATTTTGCAACTGCAAACTAAAACTTGGGTGTGGGGAATGAAGCAAATCTTTAAGCCAAGGACTTAAAGTAAAGCATAGGATAGAGAAGGGGGAAGGCAACTGGAAAACTGTGAGAGCCAAGGATTTCACTCAGGGCCTATCACTGTGATGGCTTCTGTGATCACATCCACTAAGTAACAAGTGATGTGAGGCATCAGTGACTAGTCAGATAACCTTCCATAGCAAGTGGCTTCGGTATACACAGTTCTGTCATTGCTCTCTGTCACTAACGGCATTCTATAGAGTCAGCAACAAAGGAGACAGGTAGATTATCTAATAGTCTTGTAACCACAAAAATCTAAGGAGCACTCAAAGCCAGCGGCTGAACCACATTTAGAATGCAATTCTGCCTCCTGTTCTATAAGACCACATCACCTCTACGGAAACAAATTGATTTGTGTTTGTTTTACTGAACCACGATCCAGGCACCAATAGCCTGCTGATGCTTCAGGAAAAGGTCTTAGGTCTTGACATGTGAACACAGGGGCTGTTCCCAGAGCTTCCACTGTGAACATTTGTAGCTTGGTTATCCAGCAGTACTTGTGTTCTTGTGGCTTCTGAAAATTGTAACTTTTCGACAGAAGATAATGTTTACATGCTTTCTGTAATCACAGCAATTCATCTCTGCAAACCTCACCCGTTACTAGGATGGGCTTGCCTTCTTTCCTGTGGCCATTTCTTCATTTAACCCATTGCAAAAACCCCTTAGAAGTGTTTATTATGCTTCTGAACTTCTCCCATGACTTAAATTAGTTTCACTAAAAATCAGTCAATGTTTAAATTCAATATGTACACTGTTTTAATTACAGGCAGTTTCTGCTTTGATGGCTTTGGAAAATTATAGCTTCTCCAAACCACACCTATATTTGGTGAGGGAGACTGTTGACTTCTTCAGAACAACTCTATTTTTCCTTCCACCTTGGACATCTGCTTAGTGTTCAGTTAGGTATGATAGACTTCATTCCCTTTCCCAGAAAGCACATGATTTGTAAGTTTCCTTTTTAAACCAGGGCACACTGGGGTCTAAGATGATTAACAACTCTCTTGAGAAATGACTCTACCTGGAGAAACTATAAATCCTGCTTACAACAGTTTCAGTATCCATTCTCACACTCTTATCTCAGTGAAAGGCCACTCGATCCTTCCAGTTACTAAAAACTCTGAGGTCATCCTTGACTTCTTTCTCTTAAACCCATATCCAACTTATTAGCACATCCTGTTGGCTCTACCTTCAAAATATATCCCAAGTCAAACGGCTTCTCCTCATTTCCACCGCCACCACCAAGGTTCAAGTTCCTACAATGGGCACAGAGGCCCTGTGAGATCTGTGGCTGCATCATCTCAACTCTTCATAACTCTATGCAGCCACACGTGTCTCCCTGCTCTTCCCTGAATGCACTATGATTAAGTTATTTCCTTGTCCCGGAGTTCTCACCCCATTCACACCGCTTACTCCTTCATCTTGGCTGCCCCAAAGCTTTCTTACTGAAGAAGTTTTTCCCGACCACTCTGTACATTAATACCTACTCTCATCGTCCCTTTCCCCCTTACTCAGCTTCCCTGTTCTCCATCTGCTAGCCGCCTGACTTACCACCATGTAACAAGTTATGACTTCACTTAACTGTCGCCACCCTTCAATAAGAATATACGTTCTCAAAGGAGGAGAACTTTGTTTTGGTCACTGCTGTTTACACAGTGCCTGGTACATAACAGGAACTTAATACTTTCCAAATGAATTCATGAATGAGTAAATGAGAAGGCAAAAATGCAGAGTCAAAGGCCCAAAGGTAACTTCCAGTTGGCAGAAAATGAATTTTTTATGCACAAACATATAAATTTTATGAACACATTTTAATGTTTCCCCCCAAAATCTAAAGCAAAACAAAATGTGCTAGGGCTTCCCTGGTGGCGCAGTGGTTGGGAGCCCGCCTGCCGATGCAGGGGACGCGGGTTCGTGCCCCGGTCCGGGAGGATCCCGCGTGCCGTGGAGCGGCTGGGCCCGTGAGCCATGGCCGCTGGGCCTGTGCGTCCGGTGCCTGTGCTCCGCGGGGGGAGAGGCCACAGCAGTGAGAGGCCCGCGTACCGCAAAAAAAAAAAAAAAAAAAAAATGTGCTAGATTTCAATTAACATATATGAACGTGTCTAGGAGAATGTATAACAGAGTGCAGGTGTTCAATCACTGTTTGCTTAATGTCCTCTAAATGGTAATTCAGAGGGGCTTACCTTTGGAGCACACTGGAAATGCATTCCAGGCACAGGGAGAGTAGTAACGTACATCGTGATACAGCGATACAGGTACAAAGTTCCAATGATAAAAAAGAATCTGCGCCCTACTATTGACCTAAAGGAAAAACAGGGATGGGGGAAAATAGGTTTACTGGGGTTTTTTGCTCCTAAGGCAACATAAAATAATGTTTAACAGAATAAAGAATAATTGCAGTTTTCAGAACTGAAGATTCACATACTGCAATTAATCTAGGTGGGTTGGGCCCCAAAGGAATGAGTCTCTGGGGAGAGGGGGTGTTAAAGTAGATTAAGGGTTTTACACAGCTACCACTCCTAAAAAAGGCCCTCTTTGCCAGAGAATTCAATGAACCTCTCTACGTTGTCAGTGAACTCACTGCATTAATAAACCCTCTCTTGAGAACACAGCAGAGGTATAAGCGAGCCACGGTCACAGAGGAATTAACTAATGAGCTATGGTAATACAACATAATTAGGCACATAGGGAAATGGGACAACTCTTTTAACCTAAGTTATATAAGCAAGGTTTATTTGGGGACTATCCAAAAATATTCTGACAACTTAGGCATGAACTATTTTGTCTATGACTATAGAGAGTTTCAGAGAATTATATTTTGAAGATGTTCAAAGTGTCCTCGTGCATTTAAGGACATTTAAGAGTGAAGCTGTCAACTAATTAGTTTACCCTGATTTTATGCAATCTTGATCAAAAGAGGCAAAAAAAAAAAAAGAATCCCACAAGTCCTTTTTCACTTTATATGTTTTGGTGAAGACAGTTGTCTTGACTAACATTAGTCCCTGTCCTTCACCCCCTAAGTCGTCAGTCTAAGGCAGTGGTTCCCAGAAGCTTGCTTTGAGCACACTGTCCTCCAAAGGGAAGGGTTCTGCCCATCTGTACCACTGTCTCTTGGGTACCTGAATGGGCATCAAGAATTCTGAAGATGGGCTTCCCTGGTGGCGCAGTGGTTGAGAGTCCGCCTGCCGATGCAGGAGACACGGGTTCGTCCCCCGGTCCGGGAGGATCCCACGTGCCGCGGAGCGGCTGGGCCCGTGAGCCATGGCCGCTGAGCCTGCGCGTCCGGAGCCTGTGCTCCGCAACGGGAGAGGCCACGGCATTGAGAGGCCCGCGTACCGCAAAAACAAACAAACAAAAAGAATTCTGAAGATGACTGTGTTTGTGTAGTTAGAGGTGGACCTATAAACTCTGGGATCTATAAAGATGGCTGGGATCCACAAAGCCCCTAGAATTACTTGTTGTAACTTCCCTAGTACATAAAATATGTTACTCCAGGTCTCCCATTTTCAGAGCTCTCAAACTTCCAAAACCAGTGATCAAAAACCTCTGGAAAAACAGGCAATTTTAGGCATGTGGAATATTTTAAGTTTTCTCCAAGACTGTGGTCTGCCATGGATCAAGGTCTAATTCAGGTAACTGTTGGGACTTCTAAAGAATCATGTACAAATATAATTTTAGCTGCCTGTCTCCAAGAGCTATTTTAAGGAGATTCCAGGGTTTCTGGGGTCAAAAAATAGAGAGAAACACCTTGACTAGTTGATGAAAGTACCTATTTCTTGCAAGCCATTTCTTTCAAAGGCTTGCTATTCTAGCCCTGCCTTTTCTAGTGCTGAAAAGGAACAGGTAATGAACATTGCTGAGTGCTTCCATTTGGTTAAGTGAAAAGCTATTCTCCCTTGATTCAAACCCAGGTTCAAAAAGAGTGCTGAATTGTGCTCCATGCTGTTAGACAAGGTGAAGTAATGAGAAGGAATTATTATGGGTCAATTTTATTCATTCCAGTATTCAGGGTTCAGCTGTACTCAGAACAGAAAATTAACTTAGAGGTGAAACATGCACTCCGCAGCCTTATTTAAAGAACTACTGCCAGTGATTTTTTTTCCCCCATAGCTTTAAAGGTGTTTTAAGTGAGAGAGTGAGAGTGAAGGAGAGAGAACAACTAGAATTTCTTATTCAGCTGGAATGTTCAAAATGGATTATAAAAATTACTCTACCAGTTACTAAAATATAAGATCCAATTCTATATGAAAAGTAAAAAGGAAAATTAGTGTGATTTCCCCAAGTTTTTGCTGGTGGATTGTGACCCAAACACTGGCTATCATTAAAACATGCGGCTGGCCTGTGTGAAAACAAGTTTTGACACGGTAAAACCGAAGTTGGCACTGGAGAGACAGGTAACAACTGTCCTCTACGTGAAGATCCAAATACACCGAAACTGTACTGCAGGCTGGAAGCCAGCTACTTACCTGGCCCTGGGAAATTTCTCTTTCACACACATATACAAATAAAACTTGGCTCTAAAACAAAGGAGAGAGCAAATATCTTTGGCCTGAGCAGTCTCTCTTACATTCAGTGTCAATTCCAGACACTAAAAAGGAAAACGCTAAAGTTCAGCAGCTACACTGTTTGCTTTTAGCATAAAGCAGGTTATAACTAACAACTTTAGCGTAAAGTTCCCCTACTAAGTAAAAGACAATTGACAGCTATGTCTTTTACTTATACATTATTAAGAGAAATATTTTAAAGAAAATGCTTAGGAATGACTTCAGTTTGTGGAATAAGTTTTCAAAACTGCACACCTGCATGTGGGGAACTCTTTAACAAAGATAGACTGAACTCCTCAAATCTCAAAGCAACAACCAGTTGAAAGAACAATATAGAGTAAATTCTTTCTTCAAAAAATGATCTGCGGGGGCTTTCCTGGTGGCGCAGTGGTTGAGAGTCCGCCTGCCGATGCGGGAGACACGGGTTCGTGCCCCGGTCCGGGAAGATCCCACATGCCGCGGAGCGGCTTGCCCCGTGAGCCATGGCCACTGAGCCTGCGCATCCGGAGCCTGTGCTCTGCAACTGGAGAGGCCACAGCAGTGAGAGGCCCGCGTACCGCAAAAAAAAAAAAAAAAAAAAAAAAAAAAAAAAAAAAAAAAGATCTTGTGGCATTACTACTAAAACCCTATTTGACTCTGAAGTGTATTGACTATATCAGCATGTATTATATTTTCAAAAGCCTCCATTTATGGGAAATGTTTTAATTAAACTTTAATTATTAGAATTTAATTTAATTATTAGAATCTTAGGAGAGAAAAAACATCTGAATGATGGCTGAGGAGAAAAGGGGAATTGAGGGGCCTTTTTTCTTAATGGACTAGCAGTCAGAATTCAACAGGGAAGCAGAAATAACCACCTCAGAGCTGTGTCCTATTTTTAAAGCAAAAGTACCTGGCTTACTACACTTCTTGACTCCTGCTATACTAAAATGGGAAGGCTGAAACCAATGAACTAAATGCTCCTTTGTGACGGCTCGAGGAAACCAGAAGGCACGTCTACTTTAGAAATCTAAAACCCAAACCGCATGGACTCAGTTCTAAATGCAGTTTATTAAACAAACTCTTGTGACTGGATTGCCAAAAGGCAAAAGGAAAAGGCATGTAAAATTCGAGAACTCTTGAAGAGAGGCAAACTTCAAAGCCTGCCATTGACTATAGACCAATACAGTCATCAAATTATGAGTAACAGAGAAAAAGGCTTCCCAGCCTACAACTTTCCCCACCTGTCAAGAGCCTGGAATAACATAAGCAGATGAAGTGAATGTTATTCCTTTCCAAGGCTCTTAATGTATCATGCAAATACCATAGTGCCAAGTTGCTTGAAATTAGAACTGCACCTTAAATTTACAAAGTCTGAATCATCTACCACAGTACTTCTGCACCTTCACACACAGTTGCCACTTTCATACAGCTGCTCAATAAATGTTTATGGAATGATGATTGGATTTACTCAAGGTTGTAGATCTTTCTATTGATTCTTTTCATTAAGTGCCTGAATAAGACTGAATTTATCAGACAAAACCAAGAAAGATCATTTCAATTTACACACCGGCTCACTAAAACATAAACTCATGGCAAATCCCCAAAACATGTTAGACCTTACTTACTTGTATCTCAGAAATAGCCACTGGGTGATCCATAATCCAACTAATATAATTCCATTTATTTCTGATACAGAAAATGCCCATTTCACCCGATCTATGTAATCAAAAAACTTGTCTGGGAGTGGAGGGCTGAGCTCCTTGGGAGGGACCCTCTCATGCACAACCGTGATCATGACGGTTGTCAGGACAAGGTTGAAAAGAGCGTACACGAAGGCAATGCCCGTTTTCCACCACTCTAGGGGAAATTTGTTCCTCGATTCCGTGGGCATAGCAATTTGGATATAGTCCGGGTACTTTTTGGTGCCCTTTCGCAACCCATTGGATAAACTCTTAGGTTTACCATTGCCATTTTTGTTCTCTTCTTCAACAGGTTCAGCAGGTCTTGTGTAAGTGTTTGCAGGATCGTTGGTTTGGTTTTCCATATGTTCCTCAAGTTTTGCTGTCTCTATGATATCCATTGTCCTCCGGTCTTCAGATCAAAAAGGAGATGGTAAAGTTCTTGTTCTTTGTGGAAACTCAACTTTTTTTAATCATTCTACTGCCAAGATCAACATGGACTCTTACAACTGATTCTGTTTCCTAGTACAAAACATAGAGGGTCTCCATCGGACTACTATTCCTGCTGGGCAACCATCTGCTGTACATTCACCGCTTTCAGGAAAGGAAGCCAATTTTCTTTCCCCCAAAGATGTTACTATCCCACCTGTAAAAACAAAACAGAACTATGTTCAGAAACTGTGCTTGTCCAGCTGTCAAGCATCCAAAACAAAAACATTATCAAAATAAGGAAACAAATACCAAAGCCATTTGCTTTATAAATGTATCGTCAGAACATAGTTACAGCTGCTAAGATGGAGTTTATTTATAAAACATTGAGGGGCTTCCCAGGTGGCGCAGTGGTTAAGAATCCACCCGCCAATGTAGAAGACACGGGTTCGAGCCCTGGTCTGGGAAGATCCCACATGCCGCGGAGCAACTAAGTCCATGTGCCACAACTACTCAGCCTTTTCTCTAGAGCCCGTGAGCCACAACTACTGAGCCCACGTGCCACAACTACTGAAGCCTGTGTGCCTAGAGCCCATGCTCTGCAACGAGAGAAGCCACCACAATGAGAAGCCCGCGCACCACCATAAAGAGTAGCCCCCGCTCGCCGCAACTAGAGAAAGTCCACACACAGCAACAAAGACCCAACACAGGCTAAAATAAATACATAAAAATAGGACACTGAATTGTTTCACCTTGGAATTCTTCTCTTTTTGAGCCGATGTCAGGTATAAATAGGAAAATTTTAATAAACAATTCCTTTTAAATTTCTATAAATAAAAGTCAGGACCCAGCATTGCAAACACTTCATCAGACACTATCACTTGTTGCAAACCATGAAGTCATAATAAGCTAGAACCCACCCAAAGATCACATCATTCCTTCCTAAGACTGCATCTTTTCTATGAACCTTAAAGGATAAAAAACTGCGATGAATTGCTTACATGCATCGAATAATTGTTATTCTCTGCATTTGTCAAAATGGCCAACTTTCTACTTTCATATTAAAAACTGGAATCTTTTAAAGTGACTACTTTTCAGAACATATTCAAGATACTTTAAATGGCACTACCTCTGTTTATCCTTTTATATTCGGAGATGCACACCATACAGAAGGAAAGCTAACAGCCTTCAAAATAACACAGTGAAAAGACACACAAAGCCTTATTAGCTATGCCCATTTAGGGAGAAATTCTACTCGTTACTGGAAGGATAAAATAATCCACTACAACTAACATGGTAAATTAGTAACTGACAACATTTCGATACAGTCACCACAATTTCTACCAAACACCAGAAACGCGGGGCCCAGAGGACCAGCTCGGGGCACTTACCCACCAAGACACCAGTGATGAGAGGTGCCCTCTGCTTAAAGCTCCACAGGCTCCAAAGAGTGAAGATTTCTCCACAGCACAGAGCGCCAGCACCACCTCTTTTATATGTGCCAGCAACAGGGCCCCAGCTGTTGTCAATTTAGGAAAGCAGTATTTTCATCCCGATCCAGAACCCAGCCGCCTGAAGAAGTTTTCAAACCTGGTAATTAGTCCCCACCCAGAGTACACTGCACAACTTAAGCACAATCCTTTGCATTTTAAAGACCTCCCCCCTTCAGGGTAACTTCAGAGGAGAAAAATAGGGAGGAGGAAAAACTCAAAGTGGTGACAGCTAAGCCTTTGTTTAACGAAAGAAAAAGGGGGAAAAAAAAGTTAAAATGGCGCAGTCAGTATGGACAGGCAATATTTCTTGACAGTTGTGAACGGCAAATAGATGATCAACCACAAATGTTTATTGTACCCCTAAATGTCCCAGCACTGAGGAATATGTGGGTGCCATTAAAAGGAGTTTCAAGAAAAAAAAACAAAACACTGACCTGGAACATTCACCCAAAGAGCTTGAAGTCTAGCTGAAGAGACGGAAGTAAAATAGCAAAACTTTGGAGAAGACTGACTGGTATATTGTTAAGACAAGGAAGGATGAGGTGGATCGCTAGATCAAAATGTATCCTTAGCTGTATCCCTAAAGAAGTGTCCACAGAAAGTCACTGTCCATTTCCGAGGAAGCAAAAGCAAGAGGAAAGTTAGCCTGGCAGGGAAACAGAGGATCACTAAGAGATGGAGAATGGCGAAGAGGTAGTACCCAAAATTTTGGACCTCTCACCTTTCTACTGGTCTGCCCCTGTGAAAAGCCCCCAGATACTAATGCCTCAGAGGAGGATGAGAAAGGACCAGGGCCCCTCTCTGTAAAAGAAGACTGACAGATTCTCTACAGTGCCCTAGCTCAGTGTTGTACGACAAGTATAATGAAGAGATGCCCGAGTAAGGCATTTTCAAAAACAAACCTTCAACACCATGGACAACTACTTCTAATGGAGGTAACAAAGCACTAACTCAGCCATTGCCTGTCTCTCGTTACCAACTTCAGGCTACAGCACTCACAGCATCTTGCCAAACTATTATCCAAATTCCGTGCAACTTCACTACTACACATCTGCTCCGAGCCTGGTGTCTATAGGGGAAAGAAGCTTGTTGATTTTGAAACCGAAGTCCACCAGCAGACATACAGATGGTCTTTAAAAAGGTAGCTAGGGGCTCCCCTGGTGGCGCAGTGGTTGGGAGTCCGCCTGCCGATGCAGGGGACGCGGGTTTGTGCCCCGGTCCGGGCGGATCCCATGTGCCGCGGAGCGGCTGGACCCGTGAGCCACGGACGCTGAGCCTGTGCTCCGCGACGGGAGAGGCCGCAACAGTGAGAGGCCCGTGTACCGCAAAAAAAAATAATAAAAAGGTAGCTACCTAGTTACTTTTTTTTTTTTTTTTTTTTTTTTTTTTTTTTTTTTTTTTTAGAGGAAGCGTTCAGGGCTTCCCTGGTGGCGCAGTGGTTGAGAATCCGCCTACCGATGCAGGGGACACAGGTTCGTGCCCCAGTCCGGGAGGATCCCACATGCCGCGGAGCGGCTGGGCCCGTGAGCCATGGCCGCTGAGCCTGCACGTCCGGAGCCTGTGCTCCGCAACGGGAGAGGCCACAGCAGTGAGAAGCCCACGTACCACAAAAAAAAAAAAAAAAAAAAGAGAGAGAGAGAGGAAGCGTCCAGCCATCTACCTCCTGGGACAACTGTGAGAATGACTGAAATAATTAATCCTGAAGAGCTCTGTGCTCCTGGGAACAACAGCACTCTGTGAGTACAAAGCCCATTTATCAACATTAGTGGCGGGATTGATATTTTCCTTGGGGTTTCATCAAGAGGATTAAGTATACAAAGCACACTCATCATGTGTCAGCCAATCTTGAGATGCAATGTTTATCATCAAGATGATGATTACAACATACTCATTCTTATGGTGAGACTTTCCTACCAGTAAGGATCTGGAAAGTGACAAAAGCCACAATAGTTCCTCTTAAAGGATGGCAATCCCGTTAGGTCAGTTGTTTAGGGTACTCTGTCAGAGCACAAAGCAGATGAAAAGATTTCCAAGTTCTCTTACATTGCAATATACTGGAAGTTAGTCTAGATAATATTTTAAAAGATCTCTATAGGTTAATCTTTCTTTTGAAGGCAGTTGTGAAACTCTGAAACTTTTAGTACAGTTGATACTGTTTTACTAGGTTTTGTTTTTGCTTTTAAGAACTAAGTATGGTTTACTCCAGAAATACAAGGAAGGTTTCAAATTAGGAAATGACTAATTTGTACTTTATTAAATACAAAAAAGAAATGTAAACAGAAAAGATATGATCATCTTTTTTTTTTTTTTTTTTTGCGGTACTCCGGCCTCTCACTGCTGTGGCCTCTCCCGTTGTGGAGCACAGGCTCCGGACGCGCAGGCTCAGCGGCCATGGCTCACGGGCCCAGCCGCTCCGCGGCATGTGGGATCTTCCTGGACCGGGGCACGAACCCGCGTCCCCTGCATCGGCAGGCGGACTCTCAACCACTGCGCCACCAGGGAAGCCCCGATATGATCATCTTGAGTGAAGTTAAAATAGGCAGTTGATAAAATTCAGTATCCACTTGACTTGGGGGAGAGAAAGTACTCAATAGTAGGAACAGAAGTATGTACATAGCTGTGCTTTTTCAATGCCAATATCACTATTTTGGCTGTGTAATATGTGTTCTAATATCTAGTGGAAAAAAATCCTCCACTTTTCACCCCTAAGGGAACTTCAGGATCTTTCTGTCAAATTACAAGAAAATACATCATTTTGCTTCTATGTTTTATTTCACCTCTATTATACCATAAAGGGTTTGATCTTACCATATTAGTATACAACATTAGTCATTTTCTCTTAATAATCCCAATACTATTTTTCCTGTAATTTGATAAAAAATGATTCTAAGGTTCATCAGGGAGTGAAAATGGAGGCAGCAGCAGAAGGTTTGTACCAGTAGATATTAGACTACATTATACAACCAATATTGGGGTAATGGTACCCAGTTATTCTATTTTGGGAATTTATCCCAAGGAAATAAGGGTGTACACAAAATGTTTCTACAAATATGCTTTCAACACAATTTATAAGAGCAAATTGGAAACAGCCTAATATCCAACAACAGGGGATTAAATAAATTATAGCCATCTTAATACTGTATTTTGATATAGTAACTACAGAATTGTGAGACAAGTATATTAATACTATAAGAAGGATGCAGTATCCAATTAAGTACAAACTTAGATCTGAATAGGAGGTGTAGGACCTCAGTAATTCGTAACAGAGGTTATAGTTTACCAAAAAATAGGAAAGGGGCCACGTGACAGAGGTTCAAGGCTCCAAGAAAAGGTGCAAGTGTGAGACTCGTGACTCATTCCCAGTTCTGATCTGAAGCTCACGGACAGCATCCCACAGAAGAGGTTAAATGCAGACATGAGCTCCAGCTGACGGGCTTAGAAATGCTTTGCTTGTTAAATTTGTTTGTTGGCCTCCTTGTACATTTGCAGTGGTTAAGAAGATAAGATGTATTAAACATGTAAATGTAGTTTAAAAATTAAGGAAACTTATCTAAGTTTATATGTGGGTTTCAATGTTTAAAAAGATGTAATCTGTTAAAGACAGAGGTTAAACATTGACCAAAGACAATGTGGTGCTAGCATTTATAAATTGCAATTCTGAATGAAAGAGATTTAGGCCTTTGTTTAAAGGCTTAAGAAAAACAAGGTCCTGAAACAGAGTTGAAGATCAATGGAAACAAAAGAGCTGATGAGTTTCTTAACAGCCATTAAGCTTTCTCAGCCCTTAAAATAGAAAACCCAGTGGTCACCATGAAGCCATTAAAAAGTCAAGTTGTAGAATAAAATGGCCACAATATAATAGTCCTTAGCAAACGTTACTATGTGCCAGGTACTGTGCTTTGTGTAATATCTAATTATTCCTCATAACAATGCTAGGAAATATTTTAAAGAAAAGAAATTGAGATAAGTGAGATGCTCAAGGTCAGACAGGTAGGAAGTGGCAGAGCTCAGATTTGAACCAGGAATCCAATCTCAGGAGTCCCTGTTCTTAATACCACATCACTACCTCTAGTGCCATTACGTATTATAGGTCAACAATATAGTCAGTGAAAAAGATTAGGACTTCCCTGGTGGCACAGTGGTTAAGAATCCACCTGCCAACACAGGGGACACGGGTTCGAGCCCTGGTCTGGGAAGTTCCCACATGCTGCGGAACAACTAAGCCCACGTGCCACACTACTGAACCTGCGCTCTAGAGCCTGTGAACCACAACTACTGAGCCCGCATGCCACAACTACTGAAGCCTGCGCGCCTAGAGCCCGTGCTCCGCAACAAGAGAAGCCACCGCAATGAGGAGCCCGCGCACCGCAACAAAGAGTGGCCCCCACTCACCGCAACTAGACAAAGCCCACGCAGAGCATCGAAGACCCAACACAGCCATAAATAAATAAATAAATTTATTTTTAAAAAAAGATTGAGACAATCAATGACAAGCTTTTTTAAAACAGAGAGATAACATAAAATACATAGGAAAGTCTCCAGATAACATTACAGGCATTTTTAAATCTTCATAATTTTGCAAAAATTAATATAAACTTAGAAAAAAATTTAATATATAAATCACCTCTCTTGGGCGGGAGAGGGAAGGAGCCTGTTAAGTATTTCCCTGTTACCCATACTTGCCATTTAATTATAATTACTGTAACTAACAAACCACTATATTACATTTATAATATAGGTATATTGCTATGTTAACAGGATCCGGTTTAGCTAAGAAGTTTTATGCCTATAAAAGTTTTTGCAGAGACCAAGACATCTCAGCCTTTCCTTATTAACATTCTTAGAGCTTAATCTACCTGTAAAAATCCTCCTGCCTAAAATGGATAGGCATTAATATGCTTACAGAAACAAGGGTCCCTTGTGAGTCATGGCATTCTAATTTCAGAAACACCCATAAAATTTGTTAAATATTTTTACTAACAAGTTATTGAAAACTGAAAAGAAGATCCACTGTTTATTCAAAAATTATTGCATATATTTGTGAAATACTTTCCCAACAAAAGGAACATGGAAAAGAGTCCTTGTCATACCATTATAGGTCCCACATCTATACAAGTATGATAGATTTAAATTAGGGAAACGGACAGGTGCGTAAGGTGGCTTGTGACACTATTCTGAGAATGGACTGGGGGAAAAAACTCTTTTTTTTTTAATTTAAAAGATAGAATTGAAAAAGCAGCTACCCATGACTGTAATTCTGAACTCTGGAAGACATATGCTCGGGTAGAGAACAGACGTTTTGATTTTCGGTACTAATTTACTATCTCACGCTAAGGTAGACTGGACAACTATAGTTCTGTAACCAGTTGCTATAAAAGAATGACTCAGGGCTTCCCTGGTGGCACAGTGGTTGGGGGTCCGCCTACCAATGCAGAGGACACGGGTTCGTGCCCCGGAGCGGCTGGGCTCGTGGGCCATGGCCGCTGAGCCTGCGCGTCCGGAGCCTGTGCTCCTCAACGGGAGAGGCCACAACAGTGAGAGGCCCGTGTACTACAAAAAAAAAAAAAGAAAGTAAAGAATGACTCAGACTATCAGTAGGGGTTGCTGGTGGAAATGAGAGTGACAGCAAACAGGCTGGAAGTTTCTTTGGGGAAATGATGGGATTGTTCTAAAATTAGATCGTGACAATGGTTGCACAATTCTGTAAATTTACTAAAAATCATTTAATTGTATCCTTAAAACACATGAAGTTTCTAGGATGAAAGTTATAACTCAATTAAGCTTTTTTTTAAAGCTATAGCCCATGGAGATATATGATTTCTAAAGAATTAGAAACCAGGGACTAACCCATGTTCTGTTATTATATTCCAGGCTCGCTTATCCCTTTAAAGTGCTGTACTTACCAGCTAAGCACTTCTTTAGCAGTGACTTGGAAATAACACACATTTTAAAGTTTTCTACAGACAGGATCAAGAACAAGCCAATAAAATGCAAACTGTTTTACAAAATTTGTGTAAACTGCTCCAAAAATAAACTTGTCACTAAATAATATGAAGTGACCAAAACCAGAAGGATTTTCTAACAGAATTCATCAAAATTTACTATGAGTTGGATCCCAAGGAAAAAGAGATGATCTGGTTTCTTTCTCACCAAAAAAAAAAAAAAAAAAAAAAAATTGATCACTTTAACTGGCGAGGTAGACCATTTAATACTTGTTGAAATGCATACTACTTATTTACACAGAGCAAATATTAGCTGTGCAAATTTGAAAACAAATTGTGGGACTGGGAGTATTTCATAGGAAGGGATCATCTGCAGTCCACAGCGCAGCCTGAGAGGGCAGTACAGCACTCGGCCTGGAGCAACTGTTTCTGACATCACTAAGTTTGATAGAATAAAGTACCTTCACTAAAATCTGACATGCAAAATGTTTCATAGGATGTTTTAAATTTTGGCTTCTATTTCCTGTTCATCTTTTTATTTGTGGCTGGAGAATTGTGAAGATCAGATCTGATTCCAGGAGAGGAATCTTAGAGAGGTGGAGACCCAGGGAAAGACAATTTAACAATCCCTGGTACAATGTGGAACACGTGGTAAGAAGAATGAACGAACAAATGCATAAATAAAGGAATGAGCAGGTAGATGAACAGATTAGAGTAGATAAGTAAACACACAGACAGACAGGACCCTGAAGAGAGAAGAGGGCTGTAAAACAAGATGAAAGACTAGGGAATATTTTAAATAATCCTTTGTATTTCTTTGGGAAATACCCTAAATCAGAGGTTTTGAGAGTTAAGGGGTAGAGTGGGGGAACATCACACATTTTCCCCTAATACTGGATTATGCTTGCCCCAAACCCCTTTCCCCACCTCCACTCCTGATACATCTAGGAGCTTAGAGAACTTCTGTTGGGTGGGGGGCGGATGGGCTTTCCAGGTGGTTTCTTCCTCCTTTGCCTGGGTGTTTTCGGTGTTGAGAAAAAAGAACAAGGCAGGCATTTTTTACTTCCCACCCCTTTATGAATTTATGATAACCTTATGAACCCGGAGAATAAGTAAGGTGGGTTGAAGGTTTGTGTTTGTGGTAAAATGCTTATAACTACTTTAGCAGGTAAGCAAAAGAAGTCCCCAATAATTTAAACAAAGACATTTGTACTTTTAACAACCTGAACTGTGATTCTGTCAATTCCCGGGCAACCCTGCCAGAGAGATGTTTGGTCAGAGAATCATTCTGTGCTAACTGGCACCACCAGCTCCATGTTTAATGGTCAGACAAAAGCTTCTGGCACTGGTTCAGTAGAAACACCCTGGGGGCTTTAGCGCGAAGGTGAAATCTAACAGCCTAACTGAACAACAGTGGTAATTATGTTTCTCCACTCCTAGCTTTCCTTATATACCCCAAAGGTTTATATACCTAGAAACTGATTCTCATACTTATTACTCTGTAATAGGAGTCTGCACAGATTACCTACTGAAGTGCGAGGTTTCTGAAAACCATTAAAAAACTACTCCATTTAATATTTTTAAATGACAGTGGAGCTTACATGTTCTCCTAACAAAAGTGGCTGGTTTGAGAAACAGAGAAACGCGGAAGCTAGGTCTAAGAGCTTAACACTATACTCCCAAACCACACAACATTTTCTAAACTATATTAGAGATCTCATGCTAAATAAATAAATAGATCACAAAGTCAACAGTATATTTCTTTGTCAACAACAACAACACATTTTCTAGATTTGTTGGAAGCATAGTATCTTAAATATTATAGGAAAACCATGAGAAGAAAAAACAAAAGGATAGTTCCTTAAAAATAATTTCATAGTGCTTCCCTGGTGGCGCAGTGGTTGAGAATCCGCCTGCCGATGCAGGGGACACGGGTTCGTGCCCCGGTCTGGGAGGATCCCACATGCCGCAGAGCAGCTGGGCCCGTGAGCCATGGCCGCTGAGCCTGCGCGTCCGCAGCCTGTGCTCCGCAACGGGAGAGGCCACAACAGTGAGAGGCCCGCAAGAAAAAAATAAAAATAAAAAAATTTTAAAAATTAAAAAAAATAATTTCATAATTCTTTCCTTTAATAAAGCTCCTTTACTACATGCCTTTCAGATTATTATAAAATACACCTATTGATTTCTCCCTCTACCACGTGGTGACCAAACTTTGTGTATATTTTATACAATTTCAAAAGTTTGCATAAAATAATATTAACAGGCTATTTAAATGAGTAGTCAAAAAAATGACATCTTGAAACTTTGCTTGCTATTCACTAGTACATTAGAAGACGATATTAACACTTTGTTTTGAGATTTGAGTGCAATCACCTTTAAGCAAGAATCCATAGAAAGGAGTTAAATAATCCTGCTCTAGTGTGGAGGCCAAGGCGAGCCTTCAGCAGAAACATTTAACCCTGGAGCTTGCAGTTAGTACAGTTAGTACATTTCGTAGTTGTAAACAGAGGCAGATGCCTAAGAACAGGAAGCTAACTCAATTCCCAGTGCTGCTTCAGAAACTGCACCTCGGTACACTTTAACACAATTTCCTTGTAGAGGTCTAAAGTCTAGAATTAGAACAGTTCAGTATGTATTTAAAATACAATGGGTTACTTGTTATTATATTTCTGCTTAGTGCTCTGTACCAACGAAACAAGTGCAAAAAATCACTTAATACAGCCTAAGACATTAAGGGGAACACTTCCTGTTAGCAAGAATTAAACGCTGAAAAATTAAGGAAAAGGAAGCTTCTAGAATCTGCACCTTCAGCAGGTTAGTCCCATCTGCTTGCTGCAGTTTAGGTGTGGTGTTCCACAGGCTTTGGTAGAGGGCAAAGGCAAGTGGGGAGCAGGAAGGCTAGACAACTGTCTGGGTTTAAAGTCCTGTGCTGCAGCCCATCTGGTATCCTCAAGGCAGAGCACGGTTTCATATAAGGAAAGGACAAAGTAGGAAAAGAAAGCAATCATGGAAGACCCAGAAAGGTCTGTATAAAGCCCTCATTTCTCATTCTCTTATGCCAACCACAAAAAGTTATTTTGCAATGACTGGCCGAATAAGCCATTGCTTTCAAATGGTATGAGGCTATAAAAAGCCATACCTTCGGGGCTTCCCTGGTGGCGCAGTGGTTGAGGGTCTGCCTGCCGATGCGGGGGACACGGGTTCGAGCCCTGGTCTGGGAAGATCCCACATGCCGCGGAGCAACTAGGCCCGTGAGCCACAACTACTGAGCCTGCGCGTCCGGAGCCTGTGCTCCGCAACAAGGGAGGCCGCGATGGTGAGAGGCCCGCGCACCGCGATGAAGAGTGGCCCCCGCTTGCCGCAACTGGAGAAAGCCCTCGCACAGAAACGAAGACCCAACACAGCCATAAATAAATAATAAATTAATTAATTTTTTAAAAAAGCACATTGTAAATACAAATTGCAGCCTCGTGACAAATTATAGAAACAAAGACACAGCAGCCATACATATTAAAAAAAAAAAAAAGCCATACCTTCTCCAAAGCCATTAAGGTCACACTATATTTGGCTTCCAGAACTTAAAACTACTATGTTGTGTTTAAATAAATTATTTCTTTCTCAAAAGCACTTATTTGACCAACGCTTCCAACCCAGGCTTTGGTTTCTGCATGTAACTCCAACATAAGGAATGGCACAGGTGGGGAAGAGGCAGCAAAAGAGTAACTAAAAAGATTAAAATTCTGAGTCTAACAATGCCATTTTAACAATTTTAAGGAATACAAGTGACTGTTATATTGGGACTTGAAATAGATCTATAAAATATTTATCAAATTTTAACTTATCTTAATAAATTAAGGAAAAGAAGAAACTCACAAAGTGCCCCTTTTTATAATTTTCACCAGAAAGTTTGCATATTAAAAAAATTTCATTTGAAGGAAATAAAGAAATTTGGTTTATACACCATAGTATTTAAATATTGTTTTGTGAAATATTAGTGAATATCTGGATATTCAGAATAACTGTCAACAGACATGGTCTGCTAGGGAAAATGAGGCTGTTCAGAAGTAAATCTCAATGTCTTTAGCAAGAGCAAGTGATCCAGGAACCTTCAGCTGTGTCAAAACGTTTTGAGGCATTTCTCTCTCAAAGCAGGGAGAACAGCTCACTCAAGAGTTTTATTTCCTTTTGTGACCAACTGTGCTGGTTCACAAAGACGCAAAGTTTAATAAACAAATGTATCTTTTGTTGCCAACTCTACGAAATGTCCCCTGTATGAAGCTTGAGCACCCCACCGCAAAGCATAGGTGGCTGTTGGTATAATAAAGACCATAGAATGAGTTTTTGCACACCACTGGTTTCCTAGTGACCCTTAGCCAACTGCCCGTTTCTCTTAAACAAACTCTAGAACAGGATACACAGTTCTTATTTTGTATTTCTTTTAGGAATACCATAATATGAGGAATTTCGTTCCAATACACCCAAGCTGTCCCTCCAGGAGATAATTAGAAAAAGAGGGAAGAAAGTTTGGAAAGAAAAGGGATAACAGTACAAGAGTCAGAGTTTTTACAAGGAAGCCTTAAAAGAGAAAGACAATATGGAAAAGTACAGACATCAGAGCTGCATTTAAATGGCTCCTAGTAAGACATGTTCCATAAAAGGGCACTTACAGCGTGGGGAGTCCAGAGGGGCACTGGAGGTGAGCATTAATCCTTGTCATCAAAACCAGGAGAGCTGGGGCTTCCCTGGTGGCGCAGTGGTTGAGGGCCCGCCTGCTGATGCGGGGGACACGGGTTTGTGTCCCGGTCCAGGAGGATCCCATCCCACATGCCACGGAGCGGCTGGGCCCGTGAGCCATGGCCACTGGGCCTGCGCGTCCGGGGCCTGTGCTCCACAACGGGAGAGGCCACAACGGTGAGAGGCCCGCGTACCGCAAAAAAAAACAAAAAACAAAAAAAAACAAAAAAAAAACCAGGAGAGCCCAGAGGATTTGTCTAGAAAACCAAAAAACTGGTAGGGATTGGGGGATGGCACTGTTACACACCAACATAGTTTTGAAAGTCTGGGGACCACCTTTACTGAAACATTTCTACCCAAGCAATAGTACACACAACCACAATAAAATTAATTCAGCATATGAAAAAGTCATATATTCTATTTAGCAGAAATGGTTAGGTATTATATGTAAATAAATAAATATATAATTATAACATATAGATAGGTTCTATACAAGTAACATGTAAAATCCTTTAAGTATGATGATTTATTTAATCAAGGCTTTCACATGGGCCTTGGCTCTCCTCCCATTGTGGAGCACAGGCTCCAGACGTGCAGGCTCAGCGGCCATGGCTCACGGGCCCAGCCGCTCCGCGGCATGTGGGATCTTCCCGGACTGGGGCACGAACCCGTGTCCCCTGCATCGGCAGGCGGACTCTCAACCACTGCGCCACCAGGGACGCCCTGGCTCTCATCTTTATTTGCATATTAAGTCAGCTTTTCATTCTCACAATCTTTGCAGTAAGGGCAGGTGATTTCATGAACCCAAGCCCTGAAGTCCACCCTCAAAAGCCACTGGGAGAACATGGAAAGAGACAAAAGGAACAGAGAATGATTTTTGCTGGTTTATCCATGCGGTGAGTAAAGAATGGTCAGGAAGGGAAACAGAAGTAAAGGATAAAATTGCCAGAGTTCACTGCCTTACTTTCTACAGCTCCTCTGACAAATCCTAAGAAAAGAATTTCTGTGACTAAATGTCTCCCAATTTCTAAAAACAAAAACTTCCTACAGAATGTCTTGTTGACAGATTAAATACGCAAGCTTCTACCCTATTGTAATAACCCATGGATAAGAATACTGGTAAGTTATCTTGAAACAAAGCCCATTAAAATGTAGTTTAAGCTGTAATCAGAAAGAAGCATACAAAATACGAGTTTCTGGTAGGATCATAAATAGGTACAATTTTTTTGAAAATCTCTCTTTTTAAACACATGATGAGTTTAAAAAATGCTTATACTTCTTGACATATTATAATAACTATTACTGACAATTTATTTTGGAACAAGTTTTAAATACAGAAAAAACATTATCCAAAAATACATTCAGTGAAACATTAAAACAGTCTAAATGTCTACAGTAGACATTTTGAAGGATCCATGAAATGCATTAAACTTAGGTTTAAAAAACAGCACCATATTCTTATTTTCTTAAAATGTAAACGTATGACATTTTTAAAAACAAGTTAATAATAAATACACCAAAACAAAGGTAAGGTGTTAATGCTGGTCATGAGATTTACCAATTATGTTTGTTTTATTTGGTACTTTCCTCTTTTCTCCAAATTTTCTGTGATAAAAGTATTCACCCATATATCCAGATACAACTGTATTCTCAAATAATTTATTAAAATTATGTTTAAGATTTTAATGATGAGGAAATTACAGTATGATTTCAGCAATGTATAGATGTTACATATATATTTTTAAAAGTCTGAAGAAAATATACCAAATATTAATACTGCTTGATGAATTTATGGGTGATTTTAATTTTTTTCTTTATTGTGGATTGTATTTTCTAATTTTCCACATTAATCATTCTTATAATCAGGCAAATGCTAATGGCTATTTTAACTATCGAAGTATTGACAGTTAATTTTGGTTCATACAATTTCAAATATGTAAAAAATGCACGTACAGAAAAGTCAGTGCACAAGTACACTAAAATATTAAGAATGGTTGTCCAAGTGGCAGGAGTATGAGACTTTTTTTCCTTCCTACATTTGTGTAGAGGCCACATTTAAAAACATTTTCATTACCAATGTGTCATTTTATAGCTAAAAGTATTGGAAACCACATATAGTTGTTGCTTCCCAGCCTGCTGCAGGCTGGGAAGATCCCATATGACGCAGAGCAACTAGGTCTGTGAGCCACGACTACTGAGCCTGCACTCTAGAGCCCGTGAGCCACAACTACGGAGCCTGCGAGCCACAACTACAGAAGCCGGAGCACCTAGAGCCTGCGCTCCACAACAAAAGAAGCCACCACAATGAGAAGCCCGTGCACCGCAACGAAGAGTAGCCCCCACTAGTCGCCAACTAGAGAAAGCCTGCATACAGCAATGAAGACCCAAGACAGCCAAAATAAATAAATAAATTTATTTTAAAAAATATAGTGCTATGGAGAAAAATAAAACAGGAGGGTTATTCAAAGTTAGATCACCAGGTTTATGAGGCAACACTCAATTTAAAATTTTTAAATGAATACTCATTATCAGAAAAAAAAAAATCAGTACACCATCAAGTCAAAAGAACATCTATGTTCCAACCTGCTGAGACCCAATTACAATAAATAGCTTCTAGAAACCTACACAAATATAACTTAAAAAAAAATATTTATTAATTTATTTGGCTGATCCCGGTCTTAGTTACGGCACGTGGGACCTTTTAGTTGCAGCATGCGAACTCTTAGTTGTGACATGTGGGATCTAGATCCCTCGTCAGGGATCGAACCCAGGCCCCCTGCATTGGGAGGGTGAAGTCTAGCCACTGGACCACCAGGGAAGTCCCACGAATATAACTTTTTAAAACTAAAAAGGAATTCCACCGAAAATGTTCCCATACTCAGTTGTGGATTTTTGCTTTTGAGTCCTTTCCATTTCTAATAGATTGAAATAATGTATGAATGTTTACAGTATTCTAATTCTATTCTATTTTTTAGAAGTCATAATGGACTTTAAAAATAATTGATCACCCCAGTGCATCTTCTAAGAAATGTTTAACCCACATGAGGATTTAAGAAAAGGTTAAAGGTGCAATATTACTATATAAACACAGGAAGAATAAAAACAAAGATATTATGTGGGGACAGAAGAGCTGAAGCTATCAAAAATCTAATAAGGATTCAGAACTCAATTTGACTTTCAATGCAGAAATTTTATTTTATCTTAAATAGGTAGGATAGAAACTACAGATATAGAAAACTTAAAAAGCTGTTTAATGAAACAGAGGGACCAAACTCAAGATAAGCAATACTCAAAGGTTAAATATATAACAAATGTTGCCACACTGCTGAAAGCCTGGAAGGTGAGGCAAATGAATGGCCTACCAACCAGAAGAGAGAACTATTTCTGGCCTTCCGTTCTGTGTGCAATTCAGCTCTAAGTGCTCAGGAAGGTAGCAGAAGAGAAAGCTGGCTCCTATCCTCAAGAGGTTTTTGATTAAGTAACTCCCACCCTCCCCCTTCCACCCAGAAGTCACTTAAAAAGACCAATGAGCAAAAAAAACCAACTTTTACAAATTAGAGAAGAGCCTGAAATAACATTTGGAGTTTAGTAAAACCATGTGCCTGATAGAAGTAAAAGTAAAAAGAAAATTCAAATAATGAACATAAAAGGGGAAGGTGGGGAGGGAAACATATATATATATATATATATATGTCTTAGAAACTTTAAAAGTCTAGGGTATATAGATGAAAACTGAAAACAAAAATTTAAAAACTAGAATAGTCTTTTTTTTAAAAAAACAGCTTTTAAAAATGCCAAGTTCCACTAATCAGTAATGAATAGAAAATCATTCTATTAGGTTTAGCACTGGTCTATCCTTGGGAGTAAACTATGGTCAGTCTGTTTTCTACAGAGTGAAGCAAGCTTAGAAAAACACAGGATGATTAAAAGCACTGTCTCTAAACCTGAACCTCATGCCAAGAGGTAGTCAGGAAACGCTATAAACTCAATGCTCAATTAGTATCAGGAAGCTAAAAGATGCAATTCCATATTTAATCTTATTTCCATTAAATGTAATTTTCATTGATGACTCTACATAAATAAAAGTATTTGACTATAAATACTCACTTGAAATTGTTTTTTTTAAAAGAGGTTATCAAAATCCTATATTTAAAATAAATTGAAACAAAGTAACAGCCTAGAAGTTTTTCATTTTCTGGTTTTTTGTTTTCGTTTTTTTCTTCTGTAGCTTAATCCGCAGCAATAAAGATATTAGAAGATTGCGAGCCCGTTTCCAAGGCTTGTTCTGAACAAGACCAAAAATGACATTCTGGTTAATATGTTTATATACTTTAGAGGTACTTCTTCAGAATGTCAAAAAAGATGATGAGTTGATGGGGGTATCTTTAAAGGAAATGAAGGAATTCCATTGGGGGTTGTTGTAGGGTAAATAAAACCTGACTTATCATCTGGGCTTCAAACTCCCTCCTCTGCCCCCCTGCCAGTCACCCCAGGTCCTGTCCATTTTAATCTTCCATCTATCCACCTAACTCTGCTCTCCCTAGCTTACTTCAGCTCACAAACACCCTTCCTTACAGAGGGCGTGAATTAGTCCAAACATATCAATAGCTACAACAAATTTTTAATGGATTGAATCCATCCACCAAAAAGATACATTAAAAAAATTTTTAATAAAAAGAAAGCTGATGTAGTACTAGGAATATTGGGTACTACTAGTATTTTGGACTACTGAATACAAAGTGAAAGTATTAAGAAGTGGATAATAGAGAACAGGTCACTAAGAAGACCTGAAGTTACAAATCTTGCACAAGGAGAAACTGAAGCGCCACAGTCACTGTGGGAAAAGGACTGAGCAAGGACTTAATGCAGCACTCCCTCCCCCTCTCTGGTGTTGTTCCCAGTCCATTTCCTGCTTTCCTGGCTTCCTTAAAGCCCTTAAATGGCTCCCTATGCCCAAAAGTCCATTGCTTATTTTGACTTAAACAACAACAACAAACAAACAAACAAAACACCTTATAATAGAAAATTTCAAATGTTGTATTGAAAGTAGAGAGAATAGTACAGCAAACCTCATCAGCTACAATGATCACCACGGGAAATCTATTTCATCTATCCTCTACCCTGGGTTTTTTTGGAAACAATCCCAAACATCATTTCACTTGTAAATATTTCAGTATGCCTCTTTAAGGCTCTCCTTAAAAAAACAAAAGCAAAAACAACAAAACACTAATGCCGCTATAGGTAAACAAAATAAACTTTCTTTCCTTAATGACAAATATCTGGTCAGATCACCTTTTCCCCAATTATCTTTTTTCCCCAGACTGCTTCTCAGATGCTGGTGTGTCCTTCTGACGGGTGACACTGCTTACAAGGACCTTCATAATCTGGCCTCCGCCCTCCTTTTCAGGCTCAGTTTGTGAGTCGTGTTTTTTTTTTTTTTCCTTTCCCTAAATCCTGTGTTTCCAGACATAACTGCTTAACTTCTTGTTCCCTTCACATGCAATGTCTCCTCTTACCAGGCCTTTCCATACAATTTTTCAGCAGCCCAAACCTCCTCTCGCCCCTACCCTCTCGCTTGCCCACCTGTCTCTCATGCTTCAGGTTCCAGCTTAGATGTCACTTCCTCCAAACAACCTTTCTTGCTACAACTCCTGGACTCAGAAATGAATTGTCAAACACAGTGCTCACTGCCCAGAGAGGTTACAAAACCTAGTGTCCCTGTTGAAAGACAAATGCCAATTTATAACTTCCAGATTATTAGACAGAAACCAACCTTCCCCTCTGGAGTGCTTTGTGTCTGACATTTCCATGGTACGGTCACCATTCGTTACTTTGCCTTTTGACTATATATTCGTGCACAACTATTATACAAACCTCTTATAAATGGTGTTCTAGAGGGGCAAATCAGACATCAGTGAAAGACTTCAGTAGTAAGAAAATCCACAGAATTACTTAAACATTATATTTAATAATCATGAAGCTTTCAAATGTGAATTGGATATTTGGCAAATATCTGGGTGTGGTTAGCAACAGGGACAAAAGAGCTAGTGGCAAAAGAAGACCCTAACTCTAAAAAAAGCTCAGAATCCTATTGTTACTGGAGCAGATAATTGCTTCATTTTATTCTAAAAGTGGCACCAACTCTAAAAACAAAAATGCACTCATCAAGGACATTAATGTACTTCAACAGATAACTGGCTAAATAAACAGACTTTCTCTGCATAGATTTTCACCAAAGTGCAACCAGAAACCTATATTTGAAGATCAACTGTCAGAAAGTTTTCTTGGAAATGCTGGTTGACCACTTTGGTAGCTTTCCTTATCTACAAAAATAAGGCCATGCATAATAACTAGGTAGAAGAGAAAATTTCTTTGGGGCTTTAACAAATCTAATTCACATTGTGAAGTCAATTGATTATTGTATTTTTGGTGATTCCACCAAAGACGGTTAAAGAAAGCAAACAAAAATCTCATTTCTCACAGAAAGAAAAGAAGTAGGGTAAGGTACCTTACTGATAAAGAGTGTACTAACCATCAGAGGGTCTAGGTATTTCCTCTTAGTGCTCAGAACACCACGACATTGGTCCTTTGGGTAAGAAATCGATCCTCTCAAAGGTTTAAAATTTTTTGGCATTTTAATTAGCTTGATGCAGGTAATTTATGGGTAACAGGTCCATATGAGTTTATTAAAACAATGAACAACAAAAGTTCACTCAATAACCATGGCCCCTAAAACATGCCCTTGCTGATACCAGAAAAAAAATAAATACAGGTCAACCGTACATGGTAACATCTTAGAATCCTAAGATCTGGGTTCTAACCCTGACTCTACTTGATGAGAATTAAAGCAATCCCCTTGGTCCTCAGTTTCTTCTGCCTTACCTGTCTCACATTCTCAAACAGGGGACTATGTTAAATGATTGGCCATTGGCATATTACAATTTAAAAATGGTTAGCTTATGTCTTTATTTCTCAATGTCAGAAGTCATCCTGTCAGAAAAGACCACATGAAAAGGGAAATAAATTCATGGAAGAATCACCCATTAGGTTCCATCCACTATTTGGGCATCTATATGGAATAAGAAGACATTTGCGGGGGGCCTGATGCTGAACCCCTTTCCTACCATGATTGAAGCCAATTAAATAAGATTTTAACAAAGAGCTTCTGACCTCATGTTAATTAAATAGAGAAGAAATAAGACATTAAAACTGAAGAAAACAATTTCATAAGGTTGAAGTGAAAGGTCCCATAGAATAAGAGGTTGTTAATTAGATGCAAGGTAAATAGAAAGTTAGAGTCAGCTCAGGACCAACACCAAAGGATATAAAAGAATCAAGTATAATTCTTTATTATACCAACTGACCACTATGTGGATACAGATTCAAAATTAGGAAATAATACAAATTAGTATAAACTATATTTTAAAAGGCCTTCTATGAAATATTAAAAATTAAGAAGTAAAAATATTCCAAGTAACTGGAAATTGTATATCTTGATTTGAAGAGTTAAACTACCTATTCTACTAGCATTAATGTTTAAAGGCAGACAAAATTTACGGAGTCAAATAAGACTAGATTTCTCTGGTAATTAGGATTAGCAATCCTAGATTGATTTTTATTTTCTGGATAGCCGACTATTCCAGTTTTAACATCACACATCTCTCTCTCTCTCTCTCTCTCACACACACACACACACACACACACACACACACACACACACACATGCAGAGGAACAAATAACTTTGGTAAAGCAGCCGATCATGTGTTAGAACTTCATTAATTAAAATAACAAATTCCTACTGCAAACATTTTTGCAACAAATAAAGTAAGTGAACTCCATCAAAGTTCATTTGAATCATTTGAGGCATTATTTATGGCTTCTTGTGTTTTTGAAAATAAGTTATGTTTGTTCAGTGAGCTTTTATGAATAATGGTTAATACAGTTTTCCATCAAGTAACATAAAGATTCCTGATGAGAGATTGAGAATCTAAATTAATGGGAGGTACAAACTATTAGCTATAAAATAAGCTACAAGGATATACTGTACTACAGAGGGACTATAGCCAATGTTTTATAATAACTATAAATGTTGCATAACCTTTAAAAATTGTGAATCACTATTGCACACTTGTAACTTATATAATATTACTGTATACCAATTATCCTTCAATAATTAATTATTGAATAATTAATTAATTAATGGGAAAACTCTAGTTTCTTTAGAAAACAAGTCAAACTTAAAAGCATTCCCTGGGAATTCCCTGGCAGTCCAGTGGTTAGGACTCCATGTTTCCAATGCAAGGGGCACGGATTCAATCCCTGGTTGGGGAACTAAGATCCCACATGCCGTGCGGCATGGCCAAAAAAAAAAAAGCATTTCCCCAAAATCAATATTGTACTCTCAGAAAGTTATTCAAGGTATAAGACTCGATATAAGACAATGCTCCCTTCAATGCTAAATTCAGTGAATGAAGCACTATACATTGCGGCTTTAGGGAAAGTGAGAAATTTTAAAGTTAAATGGATTTCTGTCGTGGCCTCTCCCGTTGCGGAGCACAGGCTCCGGACGCGCAGGCTCGGTGGCCATGGCTCATGGGCCCAGCCGCTCCGCGGCATGTGGGATCCTCCCGGACCGGGGCACGAACCCGTGTCCCCTGCATCGGCAGGCGGACTCTCAACCACTGCGCCACCAGGGAAGCCCATCTTACCTTTTATAGGGAGTTAAAAGTTAACCTTAAGTCATTTGGCTGCTAATTCGGTAATAAAGAAATCTGTATGGTTATTGAATAAAATGGTGTCAGGTACTAGTGCTGCACCAAGGACTGGTATGTTGAGCTCTTGAGACAACCCCGAGAGGCACTCCTGTAATCCCCTTCTTTCACTTGACTTTACAGTGGATCCCTTCCTGGGATGCAACCCCACCTGACAAAACCAGACTCTACAAATTCAGGAAGAAAAACGGTTCCTAATCTCACAACTCTCTCATGTCACCCCGGCACTGCTGTGCCACTAGCCCAGCCCGACGTGCAGCAACATATCCTCAATCCAATCTGCTAACGTTCTGCTTTTCCTTCAAAAAATAAATTCAAGGGAAGTGAGAACTCTGAAAAGATCAGACTGGGATTCAATGCCATGCCTTTCTCCCCTTACCCATGCTCCTCCCATTTCTTTAGTCTAGCCTACAGTTTGTATTTTGCAGCCTACACGGGGTATCTCCTCTGCTGGGTTAGAAGGTGCAAGGACAGTCCACGTCTGATTTGTGTCAATGTGGCCACCAGCCAAGGGCCTGGCATTCAGAGGCACTAGAATGGCTGTGAATGAACGTGTCAGTTCACACACTGAAAGACTCCAGCTCTATCTCACCCTTTTCCAAAATACCACCAGCACCTTTCTTTTTCTCAAGGAGTCAATAATGCATCTGCATAATTATAATTTCCATATGGGATACAAGACCCCCAAATTTCACCCAACTTAGAGTGCTTTACTTTGGGTGACTGCATTTTTCATTATAATACATCTTATATAAAGAGGGGAATAAAACATCAAGTATAAAAAATAGTAAAGCAAAAACCCATACATAGTTTCAGAATATTACTGATACCCTGGAAGCCCCCAAGCAATCTCCATGATTATATCCTCCTCCCCCTGCATAATCCTGATGGACTTTATCAATATATAAATAATTTTCAAAGTATGTAATGCTGAAAACCCTTGGAGACGTTTCTTAAAAGATGCTGTAATTTCTATAATTGCAGTTCTCAAAATCATAAAAAGAATAGATAAATCCCTGAAAAGTTCTCACCTATTTTTGGGTTTTCCTTCATTCCTACACAATTCTGCCCCCACCCCTTCCTTAGGGAGTTGCCTGGAGGATGGAGGACGTGATTACACTTCCCCAGAGCTTATGATACCAGGCACTGGAGCTTCCCCAATATCAACATGTTAATATGTACAACCACCTTACAGGGTAGGTACCATTATCACCTCCATGTGAGGCATGAGGAAGTGAAACCCAGAAATCCAGCAAGTGGTCAAAGGTGGGATTTGAACCCAGGCAATCTTAGCCACTCTGCTAGGTTTTCCGAGATCTTGGTCTATTTTAACAATCTGGAATGTGCTTCCCCCCCCACCCCCACAAGAGCAATGGATTTCCTTCCCCATGAGTCCTTCTGGGGAGAGATTTCACCTTTTGCTCCTCCATGTTTCCTTCCCCCAGTTACCATGCAGATAACAGTCTGTGTTTGCCCTGCAAGGTGACTTCCTTCCAGATAGTAGCTGGCCCTACATTTTAACACACAGCTACTAGCTCTGGGTCATCTGATGCCTTCGGTGCCTCTGTGAATGTTTATCTAGCTCCTCAGTGACTTACCAGAAGGGCATTTCCTGGAAATCTTGCAGATGGACATTTCACTGTGGTGAGATGTTTAGAGTGTCTGAATCACTCCTGTTGCCTGGTAACCTGTTTGTGTTTGGCAGGAGGAAGGTGACTCAGGCACAGGTACAGTCAGACATAGGACAGATATCTATTCCCTGCGAACTCCTCCCAGCACTAGATGGTAGATTTCATGCTTAACCTTGACACTGTTCTTTCCCATGTCACTGGGAGCAGAGGCTCCTTCAATTCTTTTCACGTCAGGGAATTCAAAGGCCACTATGCGGTGCACAGAATCTACAGATCCCTTGTAGCTAAAATACAGCCTACGTTATTTTTTCTATTGAGTTCTGAAGAAGAGCTTTAACACAAAAAGCAATTACAGGATTCTTACATATAAAGTGAATAGGAATTATATGCTGTCATGGAAGTTACTTGCCATCCCTATAAGAATTAATTGTCTCATGAATTCCTAGTTTATATATTCCTGAACAGTCCTGAGTCACTAATTCTGACCTCATAGTCAAAGAAGGAATTTTTTTCAGGCAACTTGAGGGTTGACTCATTTGGTAGGCCATATTTCAGGCCAGAAAAACTATTACACCTTTACATATACCTGTCTTTTTACCTGAAAGAATTTATACCATAATACAAGTAGCTTCGGAATTGAAGGGGTTCACCCTCAAACACACTGTGAATATAAATAAATGTCGGGGCTTCCCTGGTGGCACAGTGGTTAAAAATCTGCCTGCCAATGCAGGGGACACGGGTTCGAGCCCTGGTCCGGGAAGATTCCACATGCCGCGGAGCAGCTAAGCCCGTGCGCCACAACTATTGAGCCTACGCTCTAGAGCCCGCGAGCCACAACTACTGAAGCCTGTGCGCCTAGAGCCCGTGCTCCGCAACAAGAGGAGCCACCGCAATGAGAAGCCCGCGCACCACAATGAAGAGTAGCCCCCGCTCACCGCAACTAGAGAAAGCCTGCACGCAGCAACAAAGACCCAACACAGCCAAAAATAAGAAAATAAATAAATGTCACTGGTAGCCTAAGGTCACCTTGCTGAGCTTTGTCTTTAAACATAAAGTAGCACGCATGCCTATGTCACTCTAGAAGCCAAAAATCTAGAATAAAAACACTCTGGGTTTGCACTGTATGTAATTTCTTCCACCAGTTATTACTAGTTCCCTAATATTTTATGGATTCACCATTCTTTCTAATCATTTTTATGCATTAAATATTCAAAGGGGGAAAGTGGTTTTAAAAAAGCCACACACATGCACACATACCAGACACTATGTTGCTTTTTTGTCTGGTCCTTTTCAGCCATGCGAGCTATGGACACAGAAAGTAAGATTGTAAGGATGTGCCTAAATGTGACCTCTAATCTTAGTGGGAAAGTCCTGAATCCTAAATTTATTTAATGCCAATGGACTGAAGGGGACAAATATAATTTAGAGAGTTTTCTTCTTCCCTTCATCAAATAATATTCATCCTAACACAGGGGTTTCAGTATGCCTGATATCTTTAAGTACTATTAAAAGTATAATGAATAATAGACATTTTATTTTGTTCTTGACAAAGAGGTATATAAGTTTACTTAGCAAAGATTTTCATCTTAAATATATGTTAAAACTTTATCTTCTCCCAAATATTTTCTTTTTGAAAGGTATTTTTAGGGAAAATTTTTTTTCCATGTCTAAAAATTTCTTGAAGTCCACCAGACAAATTCCATAGCAGATTTAAGAAATGGGTACTCTCACTATCTATAACTGGATAACTGCAGGTTACAAGTACTGCTGGCAAGCAACAAGGGGAGTGAATCGCTCTCCAAAGTATTAAGTCCTTAACCATGTCGAAGCAGATTCTCCCAATTTGGGGTTCAGAGCTCATGAGTGAATCTGCTGCAGGCCTATGAAATGTTTAGGCTCATGCATATACCTGGGGATATAGAGCTTTGTTCTTCAGATTCCCAAAACGGAGTTTAGACTTGGGAAACAAAACTGCCAGCAGAAAGCTTAGTATTTAAGCTCAAGAATTTGTTGCCGACTTCCTGCTTAATGCGAGTTTCAGTAACAAAAGACTGTTCGTTCCCATGCTATAACTGAAGATTTCTGATAATTAATGGGAGTAGAGCTTCATCTGTGATACCACCACAGTTTATTGCATCTGTGTACTCCGAAAGCTAAATTGCTAATTCTTTTTTTTTTTTTTTTAATTTATTTATTTATTTATTTTTGGCTGTGCTGGGTCTGTTGCTGCGCATGGGCTTCCTCTAGTTGCGGCAAGCGGCAGCTACTCTTCGTTGCAGTGCACAGGCTTCTCATTGCGGTGGCTCCTCTTGTTGTGGAGCACGGGCTCTAGGCGCACAGGCTTCAGGAGTTGTGGTACGCGGGCTCAGTAGTTGTGGCGCACAGGCTTAGCTGCTCCACGGCATGTGGGATCTTCCCGGACCAGGGCTCGAACCTGTGTCCCCTGCATTGGCAGGTGGATTCTTAACCACTGCGCCACCAGGGAAGTCCCTAAATTGCTCATTCTGCCTCATCTTTCGGAACCTTATTTAACCTTCCTTTAGGTATTTGAATGTCTGCTATCTGAGTGCCTCTTATGACCAAGTAAATCAGACAAACCTAGTCCCTGCCCTCACACAGCTTGTGTCTAGTTGGGGAAACAAAATAACTACAACACGAGGAGATAAATGTTTGGATAGTAAAATTAAGATGCTACAGGGACACACACACCCCTCAGTTCAGGAAAGTCAGGGAAGGCTTCCTGGAAGAAGGACTTTTCAATTCAGGTCTGAAGGATGAAGAAAAGTCAGACAAGGTGCGGGTGGGGTTATTTAAGGCAGAAGGAATAGCATGTGCAAATGCCGTAAGGAGCAAAGCAGAATGTCGTTTGAGTGTATGGGAACAAAAGGAAAGTCAGCTTGGCTGAAATGCGAGAAGGTTGGCTCATGAAGAGGCTGGTAAGGCCTTGTTATGAGCGTTGGATTTTGCCCCCAGGATAATGGGATCAAGGAGCTTTTTGTGTTTTGGAAGGATCCCACTTATGATTTCTGACACTTAGAAACTGAGAAGATGAACATTTCTTATTCTCAGCAGAAAATTACCAGATCATCCCTATACCCAAGGATAAATGTATAAGGGTCTCCGCAGAACCAATTTTCTGTGGCACCAGTGAGATGCTACCATGGGACCCAGGAAAGCAGAGTAGCTAAGAGCTCAGCCTATAGAGAAAGATGACCTAAATTCAAATTCTAGTCCTACCATGTTTTGGCCAGCCAATCACTTAACTTTGGGCAAACTGCTTAAACCCTTTCTGTCTCAAACTGGAGTTAATAGCTACCTCACAAAGTTAAATGGGGTTCTATATGTAAAACACTAACAACAATGGCTGCCACAATGTCATTCAATCTTAGTTATTATCAACAAAAATACACCAGTCAAACGTAAGCATTAAGAACCACTGCTCTGGACTACATGTAATTTTTTTTTTTTTTTTTTTTTTTTTTTTTGCGGTATGCGGGCCTCTCACTGTTGTGGCCTCTCCCGTTGCGGAGCACAGGCTCCGGACGCACAGGCTCAGCGGCCATGGCTCACGGGCTTAGTTGCTCCGCGGCATGTGGGATCTTCCCGGACCAGGGCACGAACCCGTGTCTCCTGCATCGGCAGGCGGACTCTCAACCACTGCGCCACCAGGGAAGCCCATGTAATATTTTTAAACTGTACAAACACTTCTCTTCAGAAGCCATCTAATTTCTTTTTTAAAAAGCAGCTTAAAGAAATAAATCTTTATGTTTAACACTTTTATCAGTTTTCCATTTGAAAACATTTCCATTTTAAAACAGGATGCTAATATAATACAATTATGCAAAAATAAGCTTTGTTTCAATCTTTAGACCTTATGTCCTATTTGGACAAAATCTGCTATGTTAAGTGATGTTTCCAGAACTACTGTTTTGCAGTTAAGCTTCACAATCAGAGCATACTTAGAAATCAGACTGTCTAGCTAAAATTCTGTGGCTATGAATACAGAAGAATATGAATAAATTCATTTACCTAATAATCAGATTATAGAAAATTAAAGCAAGAAGTTTTTAAGCCTAAGTATAGACACTGGGAAGACCGAAGAACCAATTGAGGATTCACTACTCAACATAAAACTCTCCAATATGGGACTTTCCTGGTGGCACAGTGGTCAAGAATCTTCCTGCCAATGCAGGGGACATGGGTTCAATCCCTGGTCCAGGAAGATCCCATATGCCACGAAGCAGCTAAGCCCGTGCACCAAGACTACTGAGCCTGAGCTCTAGAGCCCACGAGCCACAACTACTGAGCCCGCATGCTCTAGGGCCCGCGTGCCACAACTGCTGAGTCCACGTGCTGCAACTACTGAAGCCCGCGTGCCTAGAGCCCGTGCTCCGCAACAAGAGACGCCACTACAATGAGAAGCCTGCGCACAGCAACAAAGATCCAACACAGCCAAAAATAAATAAATAAATTTATATTTTAAAAAAATATCTCCAATATCCAGCCGCCTTGTTGTTGCCTCCACTTGTTAGATGTTAAATCACAGTTAGAACTCTGAAGCACATTTTACAATAGAACACAGACTACAAGTCAAGATATAATGTCAAAGGTCAATTAACTGCATGCTAAAAATATCTGTGTTGCTCACCACTAATACCAATATAGACAGAGAGAATATTAAAGTGTTTGCAAGCTGACTGGGTCAGGGTCCCCAAGACCACTCCCAGTTTGATGATTTACTAGGAGGACTCATAGGACCCAGTATACAGTTGTACTCATGGCTATTTTTACAGCAGAGGGATACAAAGCAAATCAGCAAAGGAAAAAGGTACATGGGGTAAAGTCCAGAGGAGACCAGAAGCAAGCTTCCAAGAGTCCTTTCCCAGTGGAATCACACAGGTGGTGCTTAACTTCCCCACGAAGTTGTGACAACACCTGTGAAATATCGTCTCCCAGAGAAGCTCATTAGTGACGCTGTGCCTGGGGTTTTTATTAGGGCTGGTCACGTAGGAACCTTCTGCTAGGCACGTACCTAAATTCTACACTCCCGGAATGCAAGCAGGCATTCAACAGAAACCATACTGTTTGCACAAACAGTCCAGGCACAGTGAGCCATTCTTACCAGGAAATGGTGGGAACCCTCCTCAAATCTAAGTTACCAGGCACCACCAGTCAAGGGCCAACCTTGCAAGTGGGAGTTTCTAAGGAGCACAGTCTCAGACCTGCTGTGTTAACTCATTTTTGTACACTGCTCTATTTCAATTAGCTACCATACAGTACCAAACTATAGGAGAAAGGTCTTAACTCTTAGCAGGTCACCTAGGTACAACATGAGCCTAAGAAGCACTTTTACCCTGTATATTTTCAGTATTTAAAATGCAGCATTTTTGGGCTTCCCTGGTGGCACAGTGGTTGAGAATCCGCCTGCCGATGCAGGAGACACGGGTTCGTGCCCTGGTCCCGGAAGATCCCACATGCCGCGGAGCAACTAAGCCCGTGAGCCATGGCCGCTGGGCCTGTGCGTCCGGAGCCTGTGCTCCGCAACGGGAGAGGCCACAGCAGTGAGAGGCCCGCATACCGCAAAAAAAAAAAAAAAAAAATGCAGCATTTTTAACGTGGACATTGTCTTAACTTACATAGTAAAAGAGCTAAGATGGTCTTTAGTGTCCTTTTTTGCATAATAAAAAGAGCTGAATTCTAGTCTTGTTTACTTTTCTGGGCACTTTCTTTTTAAAAATGCCATTGAAAATTATGAATGAATAGTATTCCTATGCTGAAACTGTGAGAAACCATTTAACTTATCAGACTGGTGAAAAATCCAGACCCAAATGACAGCTAGTCTCTCAAGTTTCTAGCAGGGGGTGAGAATAAGATAAATCCCCTCTGGGAGGCAATTTGACAAGACAGCTATCAAAATTATACACATCCTTTATGACTGGCAATTCTACTTTGCAAATTTATACACATATAATTGTGTACATGCAGAATAACCTACACACAAAGTTATTTATGGCAGCATTGTTTTTTTTTTTTTTTTTTTTTTTTTTTTTTTTTTTTTTTTTTTTTTTTGGTGGTACGCGGGCCTCTCACTGTTGTGGCCTCTCCCATTGCGGAGCACAGGCTCCGGACGCGCAGGCTCAGCGGCCACGGCTCACGGGCCCAGCCGCTCCGCGGCATGTGGGATCTTCCCGGACCGAGGCACGAACCCGCGTCCCCTGCATCGGCAGGCGGATTCTCAACCACTGCGCCACCAGGGAAGCCCTATGGCAGCATTGTTTAAGAGCAAGGATTGGCTACAACCCAAATGTGCATCAATAGGTCACTATTTAAATTGTGGTACATCCATACAATGCACTACTCTGTGACTGTTGAGAGAAGAAAAAAAAAAAAAAAAAGAATGAGGACGCTCTCTTTGTACTGATTTGTTAAATCCTCCTACATATATCAGGAGAAAAAAATACATTGCTCAGAAGTATAGTTTGCTATCTTTTACTTTATGAAGGGGGAAAATATGAATTCATACTTGTGCACAGAGATACTCTGGAAGGCTGCATTAGGCACTGACAGCTCAGGCTGGGAGAGGGTGGTGGAGGCAGAATTTGGGCAGAATCTGTGAACCTGAAAAAAATGAAGTAAAATGGTATCCTCGAAAAGTAATCCTTCTTTTCTAAGCTTAGGTCACATCACCCTGGCACCTGTTTTTTGCTTATTGTTTTAATAAGCTTCTCTATTTTGCAGTGATTAAACTACAGCATTAAGATTGCTTTATCTTATTTTCTGAATCAGGTTCCAACTCTCTCCTTTTCATCTGTGCCTGTCTGCCATCTAGAAGGAGCTTTTCCCAGGACACCTGAGAGTGAGTCAAGTTATCTGCGCCTCCCTCTCCCATCTCTTTGCTGAGGATATTTGGGGGCTTTTCTTATTTATTTATTCATTTGTTTATTCATTTAAGGCTGTGTTGGGTCCTCGTTGCTGTGCGCGGGCTTTCTCTCGTGGCAGCGAGCAGGGGCTACTCCTCGTTGCGGTGCGCGGGCTTCTCATTGCGGTGGCTTCTCTTGCTGCGGAGCACGGGCTCTAGGCGCACGGGCTTCAGTAGTTGTGGCGCATGGGCTTAGGTACTCTGCGGCATGTGGGATCTTCCCAGACCAGGGCTCAAACCCGTATCCTCTGCATTGGCAGGCGCATTCTCAACCACTGTGTCACCAGGGAAGCCCTATTCGGGGGCTTTTTAAAAGCTCCATGAAAGCGGGAATTTTGCTTTGTTCACTGCCTCATTCGCAACACTGAAATGAGCGCCTGGCCCACAGAAATTGTTCAGTAAGTATTTGTTGAATACATGAATTCTTTTCTTTACCCAGCTTCCATGGGACAGACACTATCAGACAAAGGGAGAGATATCACTGCGGTCAAATATTCAGAAATAGTTGTCATTGCTAGTATTGGACCATATGGGCATTCTAATCCTAGCAACATTCTTAGAATTATTTTGAATTTTACAAAAGACAAACAAATACGCCTATGGAATGCTGTGCTGAACAGTGACTCTTAAATATTCCCCAAAATTTATTTTTAATTAACTTGGGATCACATGGCCCTGGGGTCCATCTTTGGGCTGAAAATTTTTTAGGCAAATACCACACTAACTAGTAATGATGAAGAAGAATGGCTATCGTAAGAGTCAACTGAACCCCAGTCCTAAGGTGCCCTAGCTATAGAGAAGAAAAAGAAAATCTTGTGCATTAAAAATGCAACTCCTATTTATATTTTCAAGAGTAAAATTATCCTAGGAACTAAATTCAAATTAGTTCAGACAGTGAATTGAGTTGCACAATGTCAATCATGAACACGAAAACTTCCTTCCTCCTCAGTGGGCAGAGAATGGGTATAACTACCACACCTCTTTGACCTTAGTTTAAAAAGTGGAAGAAATAGAGCTTCCCTGGTGGCGCAGTGGTTGAGAGTCCGCCTGCCGATGGAGGGGACACAGGATTGTGCCCCTGTCCGGGAAGATCCCACATGATGCGGAGCGGCTGGGCCCGTGAGCCATGGCCGCTGAGCCTGCGCGTCCGGAGCCTGTGCTCCGCAACGGGAGAGGCCACAACAGTGAGAGGCCCGCGTACCGCAAAAAAAAAAAAAAAAAAAAAAAAAGTGCAGAAACAGAATAACTTTGCTAGTGATCATTTCAGTAATGTTGTTGAACAGGTGCACAGCTGACCAATGTTTCTTTGAAGATTTTTAGTGCCCCTAATTGTTCTTAATGCACAGTGGAGGCAGTTACTGAGTGCCGTATTTTGGCAGTCATGCAAAGAGGTTAGGAAGTTTTGGTGTCACCTCTATTTCTCTTGCCATCAATTAAGACAACAATCCAACAAGTAAGGAGACATCCACGCACCTGAAACAGCTTGAAATCTAAGACTCCCTTGAGGATAAAATAGAAATTCTCAGAGTTAAGGCATTTTCGAAATGTCTTAACTAGAATCTTAGATAGCCGAGAAGTTGCAGGACAACTGGTAGGCAACCAACCTTCAGCAGATGCAAATCACACTTATGATCTAGCACCAGGAAACACCCAACCTACAGTTTGCAGATGGCAGCACAGCAAATCCCACCGTGGTCCCTGGTCCTCGAAGCAGTGAACACATTCAGTCTTGTAGCAGATCCTTTCTGTGAAGGGTGGGAAGGGCAGAGGATGATAGGTCTAAAAGGCAGAGAAAGTGAGAGGTTAAATAAGAATGATGCTTTGTTATGTTTTGCTGGTTTTCTGGGGGTGAGGGTGAAATGATGAGTTCTATGATACTGCCCTCCCTGGAAGAGTCATGGGAGATCATTGGCTCTAACAGGTACCAGAATTTCAGGGGGAGAAAAGCAACTTGGCCATGCATTCCACCAACATTAATTTAATACCTGACAGACCTGTTCAGAGGTGGAGCAAGGAAGGTAGGTGGATCCCATCATGATGTTCACAAGCAGATAAAAGAAGCCTGTGATAAATGCCACCGAGAGCAGTCAGTCAGAATCAGAGCGAGGCTGGCGTGGCTGATTTACAGCAAGTGGTTAGGGGGTGAGGGGATGCTATTTGAGTTAAGACTTAATGATAATGGGGGGGGTGGGACATGGAAGAAGAGCATTCCAGGTCAAAGAAGCAGCTGGTTCAAAGGCCCTGAGGCAGAAATGAGCCAAGCAGATTTAGAGAATGGAAAGGCAATGGAGCATTGAAACTCAGGAATAGAGAAGTGCAGCGGAGACCAGAGGCCAGAGGCCAGGTCACCGAGGGCTTTGCGGAGCAGGTGAGGAACTGCCAATACACAGGCAAACTCAGTGTCACCGAAACCCAGGCTGCTGTGAGGTGCATAATCTGTCATGTTCAAACAAAATGGTGGAGGATTCCCTTAGAAATACACACAACTGCTGTGATATTTTAATGGGTTTTTAAATAGACTTCATTTTTAAGAGGAGTTTTAGATTCACGGTGAAATTGAGCAGAAAGTACAGAGATTTCCCATACTTTCCCACACATGCATAGCCTCCTCCATTATCAACGTCCCCCATGAAGTGGGTGGTACATATGTTACCATCAATGAACCTACATGGACTCATCATAATCACCCAGAGTCCACAGTTTACAGCAACGTTCACCCTTGCTGGCACACATTCTATGGGTTTGGACATGGGTATAATGACATGTATCTACTATTAAAGTATCAGAGTAGTTTCGCTGCCCTAAAAATCCGCTATGCTCCTCCTATTCATCTCTCCCTCCTCTCTTTCTATGGATTTTAAGTAGCTGAAATTTTTGACTGGTGGGTGGAAGTAAAATGTATACCATTTTCCAGAAGTTTACAATTTATAGAACCACCATATGAATATCCTAAGAGTATAGACTGAGATACACACACAGACACACACATACACACACACACACACACACACACACACGATATTTGGTAGCTGATGTACATATACCTTTTAAATGCTTAACAAATTTCATTAAAATCTATGTTTAACAATTACAGGGCATATACATACATATCCACAACCAGAAACTGATTTTCAACTGAGATCCCACTTTCACCCAAAATACTCAACTGTTGGAAGAGACTCAAGAACGAATGTGTCACTCCTAGTTATATACCCAAGAAAAATGAAAGCCCTAGTCCACACAAAAACGTGTGCACAAATGTTCATTCTGCATTATTCATAACAGCCAAAAAATGGAAACAATCCAAACGTCCATCAGCTGATGCATGGATGAACAAAATGTGGTGTATCCATATCATAAAATATTATGTGGCAATAAAAAGGAATGAAGGAGTGATATATGCTAGCACATGGATGAAACTTGACAACATTAAACTAAATAAAAGAAGCCATTTACAAAAGATCACATATCACATGATTCCATTTACTTGAAATGTGCAGAAGAGGCAAATCCATACCTCTGAGAGAAGTAGGTATGGAGAAAGTAGATGAGCATTGCCTGCTAGGGGTTGGAGGCAGAAGAGAACTGGTAGTGAATATCAATGTGTATGGGGTTTCTAGTGGCGCAGTGGTTAAGAATCCACCTGCCAATGCAGGGGACATGGATTCGAGCCCTGGTCCGGGAAGATCCCACATGCCGCGGAGCAACTAAGCCCGTGTGCCACAACTACTGAGCCCGCGCTCTAGAGCCCGTGAGCCACAACTACTGAAGCCCACACACCTAGAGCCCGTGCTCTGCAACAAGAGAAGCCACCACAATGAGAAGCCCGGGCACCGCAACGAAGAGTAGCCCCCGCTCGCCGCAACTAGAGAAAGCCCGCGCGCGGCAGCGAAGACCCAATGCAGCCAAAAATAAATAAATTTTTTTAAAAAATGTGTATGGGGTTTCTTTGGGGGATGATATAAATGTTCTAAAATTAGATAGTGTGATGGTGCACAACTCTGTGAATACACTAAAAATCACTGAATTGTACTCTTCAAAAGAGAGAATTTTATGGTATGAATTACATCTCAATAAAGTTGTTACAAAAATAAAAGAACAAGGGAATTCCCTGGCAGTCCAGTGGTTAGGACTTGGTGCTTTCATTGCCGGGGCCCAGGTTCGATTGCTAGATGGGGAACTAACATCCTGCCAGCCGCTCGGCATAGCCAAAAAAAAATTAAAATTAAAAAACGTAAGTATATCTGAAATGCTGGGTAGAGATGAATAGACTTCAACTGGTCGTTCCAATAAGGCCCATAATAGGAAGCAACTTAGTTTACATTGCAGATACCATACAATACTCTCAGTGGGACATGTTCACTCCTTCGAAAAGACCGCCCCACCCTCAAAAAATGTCTTTCTCATTTCACTTGGGACCTCATTCCAGCTATTACCTCTCTCTTGACTTCACCCACCACTGCCACTAACCTGACCCTACTTCCAGCCACCACAGTGTTTCCCCTGGATTGCCTTAATCTTCTCCTGCTCTTGATTTTCTACAGGAAAGTCTGGTCTTTCTAAAAATTTACTCTCACTTGAAACCCTTCAGAGGTTCCCCATATTTAAGCCATTTCTGGAACACTGAGGTACTATTAGAAGAAATTAATGTATATTCATATTCAATCAGGTAGTACATGGGCCTCTTAATATTAAAGGTGCCTAAAAATATGGCCTCCCCAAACCATGTATCCCCAAACCAAGTATCCCCAAACCAAGTATCCCCAAACCATGCCTGTCCCTGCCTGTAGGGACACTGGTTGCACTGTTAACACCCACCAATAATCTCATGGGCTAATCTCTGCATCTGCTAACTTGAGCTACTCTATCAAAAGGATTAATTCAATTGCCTATTTATAAGGTCAAGAGTTAAGTTAGCTTAGATAAATACCTGATAAGGTAAGAACTGGGCTAACAAAGAGATTTCTCAAGAAGACACAGGGCTTCCCTGGTGGCGCAGTGGTTGAGAATCTGCCTGCCGATGCAGGAGACACACGGGTTCGTGCCCTGGTCCGGGAAGATCCCACATGCCGCGGAGCGACTGAGCCCGTGAGCCATGGCCGCTGGGCCTGTGCGTCTGGAGCCTGTGCTCCGCAACGGGAGAGGCCACAACAGTGAGAGGCCCGCATACCGCAAAAAAAAAAAAGAAGACACACATCCCGAAGGTCCAATGCTTTTCATGTACCTACACACAGCGGTATGTAGAAACAAGCCCAGAGTGTCAAGTTGGGAGAAGCTGAAATTTAAAGTAGCTCATAAAACCGGGCAACAGTTTATTTCTCAGGTAGCAGGGGTAAGTCAAATGAAAGAAGAGCAGATAGTGGTTCCTGGGCCATAACTTAAGTCTGTGGACGGTTATAATTGTTTATCACATGGTATTAATGATACTGATAACATCATCAGCTTATAGTATTTTTCATCTAGTCAAACTTAAAATGTGTGCTCTTGGTGAAAAGGAGATGGGTAAAGGGGGTGGATGTTAGACTGCAAATTCATGCTGACTGCTCCAAATACTCTGTACACATCCTGAAGTAGTTAAGAGAAGACCCATTTAAAAGAGTGTCACGGAAGTTCATTTCTTTTAATTTGAAGTATATATACCATGCATCACTTCATAAAGGAATAAAGTAAATGACACAACTTACAAAGTAAAATACTCCTGTAAAAGGAGTAACATAGGATCAGAAAGCCAGGTAAGTAGAGACCAGGGGTTCTTGACCACAAGATGCAATGCGAGGAGTGCGGGTGTGTTTCCTGTGACTGAATATTGTCTCACCCACTCCCAGTAAGGAACTGCCACACTCAGCACCTCTGGGACTCCAGACATGACACATGACCTCCCTGTGCCTCAGTTTCCTCATCTATAAATAGGGATAACAACAGCACTAACTTCATAGGGTCCTTAAGAGGGGTGAAGGGGTTAATATTTATAAAGACCTTAGCAACAGCACCTGGTATATAGTATGCATTATCCGTATTTGTTAACTAACCAAAATAGAAAGGAAAGAACAGGGGGAATTGAGTGTACTGGTTAAGTCTTACAACATGACAAAAACCGGGATACATATTTGGCTCTCAGTTCCTTTGCAGCTAGAGCAAAAAAGACAGGAGACAAAATTTTCCAAACTCAGAGTGTGAGTATCTCCATATCTGCATGTATTGGGAGGATGGGGAATGGGGAACCATGTTTTGCTCCCCAGGGGAAAAAAAGCTTTTCTTGACACTTAGCTCTAACACGCTCCCTGCAGGTCTGTACCCAAGAGGCAGTGAGCAATAGCACAGATCAGGGAGACCGTGTCACATGACAGTTTTCCATCATGACCCTCAATAAATTCCGAAGCATAGCTCTCTAGAGTTTCTTTGGTAGGAAGCCAAGGCAATGCAATACAAATAAGTAGCTCTGATGGTCTGGCTCATTTCAGGGACACAACTGCACCAGAAATCCATCCTCTACTTCCATATCCCTCAGCCATGCATCTGATAAGAGCTGAAGAGAAGACAGTTCCAGATTTGTAGAACAAATTCTCTACCATCAGGAGATGGCCAAGATACAGCCACATAAAAACACTAAGTAACCTGATGAATCGAAAGTGACTTTCCACAGAAGCCTCTGTTTTTAGGTCTAATGGACTCGAGAGTCACCATCTGGCCAAAGAACAGACATAATTATCTCAGGGGATTGAACAGCTCAAAGAATATTCCTATCTGTCATGGTCATCTCAGGCTCTACCTAACAGTTAAACGTGGAGCATTTCCAAATTACAAAAGCCATTGTGCTTGAGGCACATTTTATTGTAAGTTGGAAAAGAGATTAATTTTTATTTTAAAGACTAGTTATGAGAGAGCAAACCTTAGCTAGCATGGGACCTTTGTTCCTTCAGATATTCCCCTGCTGTACATGGAAGACATGACACATGACACATGACACATGAACTCCCACGCTATTCCACAAACCCTGTGAATTAGCTGATGTTCCAGTGATTTGTCAGCTTCTTTCATTCCATCAGGCAAAGTGTGCTGTTCTTAGGACTGATTATTTAAGACTGTTTCTTCAGATTGAAATAGTGTTCCATCATAAGGTTGTTAATCAACTATAGCAATGTATTTTCATTTTAATTCTTGGGGGGTATTACTAAAGCCACCCAAAGAAAGCAGAAATAGATTAATTCACTTGCAGTTTACAGGCACTAAACATAGCACTTGGCAAGGAAGAAGAGCAGAGGATGGCATGTATAATAAATCCCCATGCATCTCTGGACAAACATCACTTCCTTGAAAAGAAGCCTTTTCTTGATTCTTCCAGATTGGATTAGGGTCCCCTTTACCTGCTTCTACATTGCTCTATACTTTTTCTCCACCATAACTGTTTGCTAATTGTAACTATTCTAGTCAACTACTGGTAAAGATTTACTGGCTCTTTTCTGTCAGGCTGGAAACCCCATGAGGGAAGGGACCACATCTGTCAGGTTTATCTGCTGTGTTCCTGGCACATAGTTGATACTATTTGTTCACTGAGTAACCCCCGCTTTATAAGATAGCCAGCTGTGTTCCTAAAGAGTCCCATGTAAGGCCCTTGCGAGTAAGACAATGAAGTCCTTAAACTAATCTTATAAAGGGGGGAGGAAAGGAGGAAAGCATTACATATCATGAAACCCACAAGTTTGATGCCTTGAAGATTTTCGGAAGCAGAGTCCTGGGATGTACACATGGCAGGTATAAGTGAGAGAGGGAGGGAGAAACGGGGGGAGGGAGGACGGACTAATTTAGACGGGTGCTTTAAGAGTAAAACTGTATGATGAGAACTCAAACAGTGTTTTCTAATTATAGACTCAAATTTGAAATGTCTTGAAAGGTCACTCTGTACTTCCCTCTGCCTAGTACAGGCAGCATTCAAACATCCCAGAAATAGGAGCCCTTTTTTTTTTTTTAAAGCCCAGAGAGAAAAAGTTGAACAGATTAAAAAGCCCTGTGTCTCTCAGCCTCTACAGTTTTTCTGTTAGGTCTTCCATGAAGAGACAATCGTCAATCTAGTTCTTTCCTTCAGGACACAAAGTTGCTGTTACATTTGAATTCCTCAACTCTTTGGAGTAAAAGTCACAAGAAATAGTACCACATAGTATCCTAACAGTGAAACTTCAATAATTACTTAATTTTAAGAAATGCTTTCAGACCTACTGCAACCAAAGAAAACAACATTTTTATACTTTAACACTGAAAGTGAGAAGGTGTTTTAAACTTACTGGTGAGCAAAGAAACCCAAATCAAAATATTTGTGTTAAAAAAACCCCACAAAAATATCAAGCTGCTCTCTAGGACTACTGTAAAATACATTTCTTATATTTTACAAACACCCTAAGAATGTGAACAAGATGTAACTCTGAGCCTCTGACATTATTAATAACAGTGAAAAACTGGAAATAACTAAGTATCAAAAAAAACAGGGGGTTGCTTAAATAAATTGTGATGGATGAATGCAACAGAATACTGAAATACTTCTCTACCATGTTGAGTGGGGAGTGACAAGAGGTTCATGATATATCCATGAGTGCAAAATAGTGATATATGAATGACCCTATTTATCTTGTTTTTTAAAAATTGTACATGGGGGGCTTCCCTGGTGGCGCAGTGGTTGAGAATCTGCCTGCCGATGCAGGGGACACAGGTTTGTGCCCCGGTCCGGGAAGATCCCACATGCCGCGGAGCGGCTGGGCCCGTGAGCCATGGCCGCTGAGCCTGCGCGTCTGGAGCCTGTGCTCCGCAACGGGAGAGGCCACAACAGTGAGAGGCCCGCGTACAGGAAAAAAAAAAAAAAAAAAAAGTTGTACATGGGAATTCCCTGGCAGTCCAGTGGTTAGGATTCTGCGCTTCCATTGCAGGGCGCATGGGTTCGATCCCTGGTTGGGGAACTAAGATGCCACATGCCGGGCAGCGCTGCAAAAAAAAAAAAAAAAAAAAAGTTGCACACGTAAGTGTAAATGCTGGAAAGATCACGCAAAATTTTAACAGGTGATATAGATTATACATGACTTAAGTTTTCCCTTTGCGTATCAAGGTTCAAATTTTTTCTAAAATAAACATGAGTCGTTAGTATAATTTAAAAGTTAAAGAGAAAAGGTGAGTCTTAAACTCCCAAAATAAATTTCCAAATATCAGCTAAACAGTTTCTTAAAGAAGTTTAGTATTATGATAAGCACAGAGTCTGTTTAATATCACGTACGAAGGATAAAAATAATAAACCTCAGTTTTCGTTTTGGTAATTTTGTGTGGGGTAGGCAAATAAAAACATTCTGTCTCGGAAACTTAAAAAGTTTTGTTTTTAGCAAGATGCCATTTGTGGTAACATGCCACCAGGTAGCAAAGAGATCAGCCCCTCTAGTTAAATATAGCATAATTACATAGTTCATAAAATTAAAGTAAAATGTACATATTTGCTGTGATTACTACTCTTGCTCAAATAAAATGCTGTCTTTGAAAATAGAAAGGAAACTAGAAGTACAAATGAAACCAGACATGGATAAATATGAATTAAGACAGAAACAAATTGCGGGGGCCGGGGGCGGGGGGCAGTGGAAGGGGTATTATTAGAAGGAGGTGGCCAGACAGAGAGAATTCACCTCTGGACAGGGAGAAAGGACGTTTGTGGGGAGACAGAGTAACTCCTCAGGATATAGAAGCATTATAATCAAAACCGCAAGGATTCTGTAGTATAGGTACCTGAGTAGATTAACAGAATGAGCAGACTAGCTACACCTGAGTAATTCAGCCCACACTAAACTTGCGCTAGCTCTCCAGCTCTTACTTAGGAAGTCTCCTTTAGATTCCCAAGTTTCTTGTTTCTGTAATCCATCATTTCCTCTAGTTCTTATTTTTCTCTTAATCTTTTTTTTTTTTTTTTTTTTTTTTCGGTACGCGGGCCTCTCACTGTCGCGGCCTCTCCCGTTGCGGAGCACAGGCTCCGGACATGCAGGCTCAGCAGCCATGGCTCACGGGCCCAGCCGCTCCGCGGCACGTGGGATCTTCCCGGACTGGGGCACGAACCCGCGACCCCTGCATCGGCAGGCGGATTCTCAACCACTGCGCCACCAGGGAAGCCCTCTCTTAATCTTTTGTTGTCCTTGCTCTTAACGCTTTTAAGAGATTGATTACTCCAGCCTCCTCACTAGTTATCAGCAGTTTGCTTCTCTTGTTTTAGAAAATGAATAATTTGTACTTAGTTTAACTCTTATAAAGTTTACCTGGTCTACCTGTGTATCATGACCCGTCACAGACATCCTCACCCAACAGGTTTCCAACATTCCTTCTAAGCAATATCAAAGCAAAATACATACTGGCATATTTACATAATCCTCTATTTCACAAAGCAATGTCTTTCAAGATCTTCTTTTTAAGTCTTGGAGGAAGGAAGATGTTCAGAGATCAAAATGTTGAGTCAAGAAAGTAAACTCTCAGGACCACAAGGAGTTATTTGGTGTCCGAATAAAAGAACAATTAAAATACCAGGAATAACTGGAAAGGGGGAAGAAGAAAAGAAGTGAAATAAGGGGCACACTAGCAGAAGGTTTTGCAACTGAACCTTGGGCAAAATAAAGGAAAAGCAAAATAAAAAAGCAAAATAAAGCAAAAAAAAGCAAAATAAAGCAACGCATCCAAAGCCCAGGGATGATGAACCTATTTTGAGGGCAGGGGCCAGTGGTGAGAATCAAGATGTAAACCAGAGCCCCTGCTGGTAGAACCTGCTGGTAGAAACCAGGCTCTAACGGGCTGTCATAACAATGGATGGTGATGCTGACCTAGTAAATAAATCAGCTGTGTACTTTACGTTCAGCTTCTAAGTCATGCATGGTCAGAGGCTATATCTCAGAGTACATGAAGGAAAAGTCTGAGTAAACATTATGAACGTCATTATTAATGACCATCCTACCCTCTCTCTTGCTATGGAAGTCAACCCATGGGCTTTCAGTACTTTGGACACCACCTTGATTTCAGAGAAGAGAAGGATGAGATTTAGTGCGTCGAGAAAGAAACTCTGAGGTCCTCCCTAAGCTCCCTGAAGTGTCTAAAGCTTGCTATAGAGAAAGGTAAAGAATAATTCCTATTCACCCTTACAGAAAGGTTTACAGACAGTAAATAATCCCAATGTTGGATCACATTTCTAAACAAACAAACAAAAATACGTCAAGGAAACGCAAGCATGCGTATTCTCCCCACTGAGAATACACACATTCATTTTTCACTCTTTCATGGTACTTTACACTGTAATAATGTATTAGGTGGTGAATCACTCTCTAACTGAGAACAATGGGAAGCATGATGAAAACAAGAAAGTAAAGAGGCTTCCTGAGGGACAGAGCATGAGCAAAGAATACTTTATTATAGTCGGGAGACCTGGTTTTAACCTGGATTCTGATATTGCTAAGTGTGATCTTTAAAAGTCACTTTAACTGATCCGGCATACAGAAAATCAAGTTGAACTCAACAACACAATCAATCCACCGGATCTAACTGACATCTCTAGACTACTTCTTCTTGTAACAGCAGAATACACATTCTTCTCAAACTCACATGAACATTCACCAAGAGAGACCACATTCTGGGCCATAAAACACACCTTAATACATTTAAAAGAATAGAAATTATACAATGTCTCCTTTCAGATCAAAATGGAATTAAACTAGAAATCAATAATGAAAGATAGCTGGAAAATCCCAAAATACTTGGAGATTAAATAACACATTTCTAATTAACACATGAGCCAATAAAGAAATCCCAAGGGAAATTTTTAAAATATTTTGAACTAAATAAAAATGAAAATACAACATCAGAATTTATGGAGGCAGGGACTTCCCTGGTGGTCCAGTGGTTAAGACTCCATGCGTCCAATGCAGGGGGCAAGGGTTCGATCCCTGGTCAGGGAACTAAGATCCCACATGCCACGTGGCGTGGGCAAATTTAAAAAGAAATTATTTTGGACTTCCCTGGTGGTCCAGTGGTTAAGACTCTGTGCTTCCACTGCAGGGTACAGGTTCAATCCCTGGTCAGGGAAGTTCCACATGCCACGTGGTACAGCAAAAAAATAAAATTAAAAATTAAAAAAAATTATGGATGCAGCAAAAGCAGAAGGAAATTTATAGCAATGAATGCACATTTTAGAAAAGAAGATCTAAAATCAATAACCTAAGCTTATACCTTAGGAAACTAGAAAAAGAAGAGCAAATTAAACCCAAAGTAAATAGAAGAAAAGAAATAATACAAAACTAGAGTATAAATCAATGGAATTGAAAACAGGAAATCAAGAGAAAATTAATGAAACCAAAAGCTTGTTATTTGAAAAGATCAATAAAATCAACAGGTCTCTAGGCAGGCTAACTAAGAAAGAAAAAGAACACAAACTTCTAATATCAGAAATAAAAGAGAGGACTGTAGACCCCACAAACATTAAAAGGATAATAAAGGAATACTATGAATGTATCTATGCCCATAAATTTAATAACCTGGGTGAAATGGACCAATTGCTTCAAAGATGCAATCTGCCAAAACTCACAAGAAACAAGCCATCTGCATAAGCCTATATCTATTAAATAAATTGAATCAATAATTAATAACCTGGCAGTTATTGTGGGAATTCCCTGGGAATTCCCTGGCAGTCCAGTGGTTAGGCATAGCCAAAAAAAAATTAATAACCTTATAAAATACAAAGCACCAGGCCCAGATGGGTTTACTAGTGAATTCTACCAAGTATTTAAGGAAGAAATCATATCAATATCTTTCAGAAGATAGAAGCAGAGGGAATACTTCCTAATTCATTCTATGAGGCCAGCATTACCCTAATACCAAAACCAGACAAAAACAATACTAGAAAACTGTAAACCACTATCTCTCATGAACACAGATGCAAAATCCTCAACAAAATATCAAAAATTGAATCCAACTATGTAAGAAGAGAATTATACACCATGACTAAATGAGATCTATAAAAGGTATGCAAGGCTAATTAAACATCTGAAAATGAATTAATGTAATCCATCACATCAACAGGCTAAAGAAGAAAAATCACATGATCATACCAACAGATGTAGAAAAAGCATTTGACAAAATCCAGCACCCATTCATGATAAAAACTCTCAGTCAACTAGGGAGAGAGAGGAACTTTCTCAACTTGATAAAGAACATCTACAAAAAGCCTACAGCTAATATCATATTGTACTAAATGCTGAAAGCTTGAAGCTTTACCACTAAGATCAGGAACAAGGTAAGGATGTGCCTACTCACCACTGCTTTTTAACATCAAACTGGAAATCCAAGCTCATACCATTAGATAAGAAAAGGAAATAAAAAAATATAAAGATTGGGAAGGAAGAAATAAAACTATCTTTGTTTCACAGACAACATAATCGTCCATGTAGAAAATCTGAAAGAAATGACCAAAAAAACTCCTAGAACTAACAAGCAATGATAGCAAGGTTGCAGGATACAAGGTTAACATACAAAAGTCAACCACTTTCCTATATACCAGCAATGAACAACAGGAATTTGAAATTTAAAACACAACTATTTACATTAGCAGCTCTCCCACCAAAATTGAAATACTTAGGTATAAATCTAACAAAATATGTATAAGATCTACATGAGGAAAACTACAAGACTGATTAAAGATATCAAAGAAAAACTGAATAAATGGAGAGATAGTCCATGTTCATGAATAGGAAGAGTCAATGTTGTTAAGATGTCAGTTCTTCCCAAATTGAAGCACAGATTCAATGCAATCCCAATCAAAATCCCAGCAAGTTATTTTGTAGATATTGACAAACTGATTCTAAAGTTTATATGGAGGCACTGTGCCTTGGTGGCACAGTGGTTAAGAATCCACCTGCCAATGCAGGGGAGACGGGTTCAATCCCTGGTCCAGGAAGATCCCACATGCCACAGAGCAACTAAGCCCTTGCACCACAACTACTGAGCCTGCGCTCTAGAGCCCGCGGGCCACAACTACTAAGCCCACGTGCTGCAACTACTGGAGCCCATGCGCCTAGAGCCTGTGTTCCGCAACAAGAAAAGCTACTGCAATGAGAAACCCACTCACTGCAAAGAAGAGTAGCCCCAGCTTACCACAGCTAGAGAAAAAGCCCGCGCCCAGCAACAAAGACCCAGCTCTGCCAATAAATAAATAAAGTTTATATGGAGAGACAGAAGACCCAGAATAGCCAACTCAATTTTGAAGGAGAATAACACCACCTGACTTCAAGACAATTTAAAGCTAGAGTAATCAAGATAGTCTGATATTGGTGAAAGAACAGACAAAGAAGTCAATGAAATAGAATAGAGAGCCCAGAAATAGACCCACATAAATAAAGTCAACTGATCTTTGACAAAGGAGCAAAGACAATACCCTGGAGCAAAGATAGTCTTTTCAATAAATGGTACTGGAACAGCTGGTCATTCACATGCAAAAAAATGAATCTAGACACAGATCTTACACCCTTCACAAAAGTTAACTCAAAATGGATCACAGGCCTAAATGTAAAGCACAAAACTAACTCTTAGAAGATAACACAGGAGAAAACCAATTGACCTTGGATATGGAGATTACTTTTCCGATACAACAGCAAAAAGCACAATCCTTGAAAGAAATAACTGATAAGCTGGACTTCACTAAAATTAAAACCTTGTGCTTTGTAAAAGGCAATGTCAAGAGAATGAGAAGACAGGCAACAGACTGGGAGAAAATGTTTGCAAGAGAACATATGATAAAGGACTGTTCTCCAAAATATACCGAAAAATCTTAAAACTCAACAATAAGAAAACAAACAACCCAATAAATAAATGGGTCAAAGACTTGAACATACCTCATCAAAGAAGATACAGAGATGGCAAATAAGCATACGAAAAGATGCTTCACATCACATGTCACACAGGAAATGCAAATTAAAACAGCAATGAGATACCACTACACCTATCAGAATGCCCAAAATCTGGAACACTGACAAAACCAAATGATGGTGAGTACGTAGAGCAACAAGAACACTCATTAACTGATGGTTGAAATGCAAAATGGTACAACCACTTTGAAAGACAGTCTGATGGTTTCTTACAAAACTAAATACACTTTTACCGTACAGTTTAGCAATTGTGCTCCTTGGTATTTACCCAAAGGAGTTAAAAACTTATGTCCACACAAAAACCTGCAACATACAAATATTTATAGCAAGGTTATTCAGAATTGCCAAAAATTGGAAGCAAACAAGATGTCCTTCGATGGGGGGATGGATAAACTGTGACACATCATACAATGGAATATTATTCAGTGACAAAAAGTAATGAGCTATCTCAAGCTACAAAAAGACATGGAAGAATTTTAAGAGCAAATTGCTAAGTAAAAGAGCCCATCTGAAGATGCTACATACTATATGATTCCAACTACATAGCATTCTGGAAAAGGCAAAACTACAGAGACAATAAAAAGATCCATGGTTTCCAGGAGATTTTTAGGGTGGTGAAACTATTCTATATGATACTGTAAATGATGGCTATGCTCAGCTCAGTGCTCTTTGGTGACCTAAATGGGTGGGACTGGGGGCTGGAGGTCCAGGAGGGAGGGGATATATGTATACATATAGCCGATTCACTTTGTTGTACAGCAGAAACAAAACATTATAAAGCAACCATACCCCAATTTAAAAAAAACCTATAGAATGTACAAGAGTGAACCCTAATGTGAACTATGGACTTTAGTTAATAATAGTGTATCATGCTGTATTAAAAAAATAAAGAAAATAAAATTAAAAAATAATAATAGTGTACCAACACTGGCTCATCAATTGTAACAAATGTACCCCAGTAATGCAAGATGTGAATGACAGGGGAAACTGGGGAAGGAGGGGACATATATGAGAACTCGGTACTTTCTGCTCAATTTTTCTGTAAACCTAAAACTGCTCCAAAAAATACAGCTTATTAATTTCCAAAAAAGTACTTCTCAGAATTAGCTATAAACTCATTCATTTTAAAGATACTTTTAAGAGACCGATAATTTTTTCAAAAATAAAAACAAGAAATACTCCAAATATTGTGATTTAACCTGTAAAGCAACACTCGAAAATTAATGGGAAAATAGCCTCCAGTTATGTCCTTTAAGGACAATGACAATTTGCTCAAACACCAACCACTAATCTAAAACTGGCTTGTAATTCAAAAGCACTTAAGTCTTCTAAATACAGAGAACTTTCTAAATACTGCTTAATGTTGAAGCAACATTTGTGGTCAGGGCAGCGCTCTATTCAGGGCAGCGCTCCATTTCATAACTCGGCCGCCACAGGTTTTCATACTCTATGTACATATTCATTGCAACCGACATGAAGATGATGCTTTGCGTACCACATGGCAGCGCACACCTTATCCTGCTGAAATTAAAGTCTTCACTCAGGGCGCAACATAAGCACATACATATAAGGAGGGGGGGGGCTCAGCACAAATATGTAATGTGCCATTTGCAAACTTGTACCCTGATGAAACTACACCTAAGAGAAGATTCGCTTTCCTTCCAAAATGACATTTTTACCGCATCCCTTAAGAACATTCTCCTAGTCAAAGATGCACTTTAATAGAGCTCTCTAAGAGAAGAGTTCCCAAACTGCTTGCCTCAAGGAAGGAACCTTGCTACCAAGAGCCCTGCTATCAGCTAAGAAAGATGCAGGTAACGTGAGACACATCTGGCGATTAAGACAGAAAGCTGACCACAGAAATAACAGCCAGGTCCCAAAAGATATTTTTTCAGCTACTTGCAAAATTCCATGTAAGTTTTTATACTGTGATTTCAAATTAAAACATTTCAACTTCGGGCTTCCCTGGTGGCGCAGTGGTTGAGAGTCCGCCTGCCGATGCAGGGGACGCGGGTTCGTGCCCCGGTCCGGGAAGATCCCACGTGCCGCGGAGCGGCTGGGCCCGTGAGCCGTGGCCGCTGAGCCTGCGTGTCCGGAGCCTGTGCTCCGCAACGCGAGAGGCCGCAGCAGTGAGAGGCCCGCGTACCGCAAAAAAAAAAAAAAAAAAACATTTCAACTTCAAACAGCCTTCTTAAGTCTTCTGTGAATTGCAGTTCAGAATTACACATGGAACCGTGTGCAGGTGACCTAGGTGGTCACCCTGAGCACCTTTTGTAAAGTAGCACCCCCTGAGCGGTAATTTTACTCTTCAGTCCTACCTCAAAGGGTGTGGGATCTTTGAACCTTTTCCTGTGTAGGCAGCCTTAGGATGCAGGTAGACCCTAAGGACGCCAGCAGACCTCAGAGCTCCACCTGCAATTTCCTGTTGCAGTCACACCCTCTGCTCACTTGCTTCTCACTGACAACCGTGTCCCTGGCAACTCACAGGTGATGACAGCTATGTCCATGGCAACTCATGGCTGACACCATACTACTTCCACTACTTCCCTTTTCAGACACAATATTTAGAAACTATTAGTAACACCTGTGGTTTATAAACAAACACTTTAATAAAGCTGGCTCATCAGACAACTATATTTGTTAAACTGGTTGCATTTAAAGAGTCAAATCCAAATTCTCGTTAGAATATCATCAAATTTATTCATTTAAATGAATAAAAATGTGTTTGAGGACAAGTGATTCAAAGAAAGCATTTTGTGGGCTTCCCTGGTGGCGCAGTGGTTGAGAGTCCGCCTGCCGATGCAGGGGACACGGGCTCGTGCCCGGTCCGGGAAGATCCCACATGCCGCGGAGCGGCTGGGCCCGTGAGCCATGGCCGCTGAGCCTGCGCGTCCGGAGCCTGTGCTCCGCAACGGGAGAGGCCACAACAGTGAGAGGCCCGCGTATCGCAAACAACAACAACAACACAAGAATGCAGCCTCATTTTCTTTAATGATGATGGTAGAGTAGGGCAGGGGCTCCAGTGGTTGGCAAATGGGGCAAAAAGAACAGAAATGAAACTTAGGGTCTAACACTATATACTACCTTTAGAATTCTGTCTTCCCTACTAAACCATTTAGAAAGAACTTTTGTAAATTATATCCTTCTGGCTGTTGTCTCATAATTTTTCTGCTTCTTGCTCATCTACCAAAGGCAATTGACTTGTCAAGAAGGAGAACAAAACAAAAAAAGATTAAAAGGGGTCGCGGGGGGGAAGTAGGCTTAGATTACACCACTGGATAAAGAACCTTTAAAAAATATTAAGATCTATATGTGATCAGTGGTCAATGGAGAAACAGTAAAAGCAAGAAATCACTGCAAAATGTATGTCCGTTTGACAGACTGAGCCAACCTCCAAAATTCACTGAGGCACAACTGGAAATTACAAGACAGTTCATTAAGACAGGTACACTTTACTCCAGTTTCCAAGACTGTTTGCCAGATAAGTAGAACTAGCTTGAGCTAAATTTCTCTCACATACACACTAACACAGAGAAACAGATACACAGAAAAAGCTCCAGAATATAGCTTCCTTCTCCTAAGTTCAAATATATTTCTCTGCCTTCCTCCCAACATAATATATAGAACATGAATTATCTTTGAATTATGAATTATGAATTATCTTTGAAAAACATGTCCTTTAGACATGTATAATCTCACCCTAAAAAAAAAAAGAATCTCAATGATAAAGAACAGTTATATCACCCCCTTAATTCCTTTCTCTGAAAAAGGTTATTAGTATTCTATATCTTTAGTTCACCTTTCTCCTCAATTCCTATAAAGTTTTCTTTGTAGAGCAGTGTCATGCTGCTTCTGAAACACAGAAGCAATTACTAATAAAATTTTTCCTTTTTGTCCCTATTAGTAACAGCACCCTTGTCATGATCATCATGTTCCAGAAAAGTAGTAGAAGAGCCTGCCAAATTAGTCTTTCTAAGATTTCAACTTTGTGCACATGCAAATCTTCAGTCTCTACAATAAAACCTGAACTCCTCCTCCTGCCAATCACTACCTTCCTGAATCTGCTCCTTACCAAGAGTGTCCTGGAAATGGCACTAAACTGGCTTAGAGAGACTGATTAATAACTTCCTAGTAATCTTAGTTTCTTCATCTAAATAAAAAATTAGACTCACTAGACCATTTAAGGATTTTTTTTCATGCTCTACTTCCAATATTTTTATTCCACCTTTCTCAACCTCATGGAAGATTTTTTTCTTTAAAGTCATGTTAAGTGACATCTATTATTACTAGATGATGGTTCCCTGCCTCAAGGAACTTAAAATGCAGTTGAGGATCCAAGGAGACTATGTTAAACCTAATAAAAGTTTATTTCTGACTGCCCCCAAAATGAGGCCCGCAGATAGTAACTGATTGAATGTGCATTCTCAGTGGTGAAAATTAGTGTTCTAAGAGTGGAAAAATAATTTGTGGTCCTCCAAAGGGCATTAAAATTACTCAGGGGGAAGGGAGTGGTTAGAAAAAAACCTGTCGAAAAAGGCTATAATGGGGCTTCCCTGGTGGCGCAGTGGTTGAGAATCCGCCTGCCGATGCAGGGGACACGGGTTCGTGCCCCGGTCCGGGAAGATCCCACATGCCGCGGAGCAGCTGGGCCCGTGAGCCATGGCCGCTGAGCCTGTGCATCCAGAGCCTGTGCTCCGCAACGGGAGAGGCCACAACAGTGAGAGGCCCGCGTACCACAAAAAAAAAAAAAAAAAGTCTATAATGAAACCAAAAGGTGGAGAAACACTGAGAGAGGAACCCAGACAGAAGTTTAATGCTCCTTCCTCAAAGGGGTCCTTTCCTAACCACTGTCTAAAGTAAGTCTCTCCTCTTATTCTCGCTCAGCACTGCTGATACAATTTCACAATTTTTAATTATATTCCTGTTTCCTGGTTTTGCCTGGGTGTCTCCCACACTGGGTGATAGGCCGCACGAGGTGATGGACCATGTCTGTTTGTTTATAGGAGTTCACCCTGTCTGGCACCAAACAGGTGCTTGCTGGTTCCTGGCAAGCCTTTCCCCTTGACCAACTTTTATTCTCCTGACATACTGAAGGACGCGTCAGGACCCTTTTCCAGACATTAACTGCAAGAGATGGTCTCCAATGCTCCTAATTCACTCTTACTTTCTTTTTTTTTTTTTTTTTTTGAAGATGTTGGGGGTAGGAGTTTATTAATTTATTTATTTTTGCTGTGTTGGGTCTTCGTTTCTGTGCGAGGGCTTTCTCTAGTTGTGGCAAGCGGGGGCCACTCTTCATCGCGGTGCGCGGGCCTCTCACCATCACGGCCTCTCCTGTTGCGGAGCACAGGCTCCAGATGCGCAGGCTCAGCAGTTGTGGCTCACGGACCCAGTTGCTCCGTGGCACGTGGGATCCTCCCAGACTAGGGCTCAAACCTGTGTCCCCTGCTTTAGCAGGCAGATTCTCAACTACTGCGCCACCAGGGAAGCCCCCTTACATTCTTTTAAAACCAATTCAAGGTCCCCTTGGCCCCAGAGCATAAACTGCCAGAAATTTTCCCAAGGATCTTTGATCAATTATAAAAACTTTAGTATGATTTTCAGAGTTTTTACAATAATAAACCTGAATTAAGAGAAAAGGATTAGGCAAGGAATGTGCATATTTTTTAAATGCAAGAATGAATATCAAAATAGCACTTTTTATTCTTCAAGGTGTCCAAGATTTTAAAAGACCTTTCATTTCTTACTCCACAGCTGTTGTTCTGCTTCCAGGTGTATCAATAATGGAACCACTAACAGAGAGAAAAGGCAATGGAACAGTCTAGGACATACACCCATTCCACATGCAGAGGGGAAATTCTAACGTGAACAAGAGGCGACATGTGTATTGGGCAGACGGAAACAAAACTTGACATACAGGAAGTCATTTCAAATCAGAACAGCTGGGACTTCCCTGGTGGCACAGTGGTTAAGAATCCACCTGCCAATGCAGGGGACACGGGTTCGAACCCTGGTCAGGGAAGATCCCACATGCCGCGGAGCAACTAAGCCTGTGCGCCACAACTACTGAGCCTGCGCTCTAGAGCCCATGAGCCACAACTACTGAAGCCCGCGCGCCTAGAGCCCGTGCTCCACCACAAGAGAAGCCACAGCAGTGAGAAGCCTGTGCACCGCAACGAAGAGTAGCCCCCGCTCGCTGCAATTAGAGAAAGCCCACGCGGAGCATCAAAGACCCAATGCACCAAAAATTTAAAAATAAATAAATTTATTTAAAAAAAAAAAAAACAATCAGAACAGTTGCCGTTAGGATGATATCGCCCCCTGAAAATAGATCGTGCCCACCTAGGAGTCAGGTCAGGCGTTATCACAGTCAAAATTATCTTCGTGAAAATATTACATGAGGAAATCAGGAAGATGAGCAAGTCTTTTGATTTGCTTAGAACAACAATAAATATATATATTTCCACAATATCAAGATATTTGGCAAGTTCTCAATTATAAGTTTAGTCGAAAAAAGTAAAAGAAAAAACATAGATATACTTATGTGTGTGTGTATGTATGCATGTATGTATATAATCCACATATATATCCATATATATCTATATCTATCTATCTAAGTTATATGGACTAAAACAAAAAAATATATAAGATACTTCACTCCTTCAGTTTTCTATTGAATGTGGTCTTTAATTAGGGTGACCATATAATTTAATACCCTAACCAGGCCAGTTTTGAGTGAAAGAGAGACTTACTAATAATTAAACCAGGACAATATGTATACACTGGGACTGTCCTGGGCAAATCAGGACACATAATCACCTTAATTATAATAGAGTTCATGGAAAATTGTAAGATTTTATGAAATACAAATCAGATGAACAATTTTAAAATCTGTCTCCTTTAGTAAAGTTTTTAAAGAAAAAAAAGGTTTTAAGAAATGAATTTGTAAAAGCTAAAGTCCACAAAAGATTTTGTCCATATGAAGCAACATCCTACTAAACAAAGGACATAAGTTAAAGAATGAATAGTAAAGTATTAACATAAGGAGTTAATCTCTAATAGGACCAGAAGCTTAAATTAATATTTTCTTTAATTAAAAGAGCCAATCCTTTCTAAAAACATAAACCAACCCCGTATCGATATTTCTGCACCATAGCCTCTAGTACCACTTAGTTATTGCTGTTACTAGGAGACATTTGCACAAAAACAAGGTTTATATCCTTCCTTGCTTTTATTCTTCCACCTAAAAGAACAGTCCTCCATTATTAGCAATACACTTAATATCTCCACAGCAACTAGTATAATTGGGGTGTTGCAACAGCAGGATAATGAAGTGCAAAACAAAGTGATAGAAGTAGCATAGAAGAAAAAAACCACTTCCTCACAGCCTTGGTGGGAAAATAACTACCAAAAAGAAACAAGGAAACTTGCTAAAAAGAACCCTTTGGGAGTGGCTTTACTGCAGTCGCTACTAGGGCTTTAAGATACTCAAGTATCCAACGAGGCAAATAAAAGTTTCCGAAATGGTGAATTCTAAGAAGCAAGCGCAGGTGACTTCACCCAAAGAACTCTGTGGTGGGGAAGAGATGAGGTTCCTGAAATACATAAGTGATTTCCACAGGTTTTCACATGTGGCTCCCAAGAAGATACTGGGAACAAGGTACAGGTAAAATGTCTAAGAGAGCATTAGAGCTTTGCAAGCCTCCCAAACCAAACCCTGGCAACTGGGGAGGTGTGTATGAGGGGAGGGAGGAGAGGGCAATGCTGGGCAAAATATATCCTCAGCCCAGGCCCGACAGTGGCTACAGAAGGCAGAGGGCAGCAGTTTGAGAATCAGGAAACCCGGGCTCTTCACTGGCTTCTGCCTGACACACACAGGGGTAAATAATGCAAGCAAAAAAGCAGTATTCAAGAATACCCATGGGGGGGGGGGGCCAGGGGGTGGTGTGATGAATTGGGAGATTGGGATTGACATCTATACACCAATATGTATAAAATAGATAACTAATAAGAACCTGATGTATAAAAAAAATAAATAAATAAAATTTTAAAATAAAAGACACGATTAAAAAAAAAAAGAGTACCCATTAATTTAGAAAACGTGTTCAGGGACTTTCCTGGTGGCACAGTGGTTAAGAATCCGCCTGCCAAGGCAGGGGACACGGGTTCGAGCCCTGGTCCTGGAAGATCCCACATGCTGCGGAGCAACTAAGCCCGTGCGCCACAACTACTGAGCCTGCGCTCTAGAGCCCGCAAGCCACAACTATGGAGCCTGTGTGCCACAACTATTGAAGCCTGCTCTCCTAGAGCCCGTGCTCCGCAACGAGAAGCCACCACAGTAAGAAGCCCGCACACCGCAACGAAGAGTAGCCCCTGCTTGCCATAACTAGAGAAAGCCCGCACGCAGCAACAGACCCAACGCAGCCAAAAATAAATAAATTTATTAAAAATATATATATATTAAAAGAAAAAGGAAAACATGTGTTGAGTGCCTACATCATGCTAGGAAATAACAACAACAAAAAAGTATAAATTTTGCTCCAGAGGAGCTTAGGCTGGAACAAACATAGTTTCAGCAGAAAAATCATATTACAGTATGGTAGTCCAGTGACAAGAGAAAAGCCTAACTATTCTGGAACAGAGAGGGGACACCTAGCCTATGGGGGTGAACTGGAGAAGGAAGAGAGTGAGGAAAGCTCCCTGCAGGAGATGCTGGAGGTCATTTGTGCTTTAAATCACTCCTCTAAAAGGTTCAACAAGATCACCATGTAAAGGAATCCTCCACATTGTAAAACCCAACGAGCACAGTGTTCTCATCTTACTCAACTCCTCAAGAACTTACAACAGAACTGATTACTCCATCCTGCTTTAAACACTCGATTTAGCTGGCATCTGGAACACTTCTCTTTTCGTGTTCCTCCTACCTCACTGGTTACTCCCTGGTCTCCTACTTGACCTATTTATTAACTCCGTTATTCCTCGGGGCCTGATCTCCGCTGCCTCTCTTCTCTGCCTACGAAATCTCCCCAGGTGATTCTAGATTTCCCATCTCTTTATATACCACTTCTATGCTGACACCCCATTTCCTACAACCCCATCACCCACCAGAAGGAGTCCTGCTGGATTTCTCCTACTCTGTCACGTCACCCATCCAGGCGTATCCATGAAGTCTTGTCGATTCTATCTCCAAACCTCTCAAATCCATCCACTGCTCTCCATCTCTAATACTGCCACGCTGCTCCAGCCCGCATCACTTCTCACGTAGAATGCTGCCAACAGCTTCATAACAGGTCTCCTTGCTTCTACACCGGACCCCTTCTACTCCGCTCTGCCCAGCAGACAGACAGATCTGTTACAAATGTAAATCGGACCATGTGTCTCTCCTTCTTAGATCACTTCACAATGCCTTCTCATTGCATTTGGAATAAAACCCACAGGCCTTACAAATTTTGCAAGTACCAGCCCCTCCCCACCAGGTCCTGCCTGCCTCGCCACCTTCTTTCTCACTATTCCTTCCTGCGCAGACTCTGCGGCCAGACTGGTCTCCCTTCCTTCCCTTGTGTAACCAAGCACTCTCCCTGTTCCCTCTACTGGCTCATTCTCACCCTTCACCCCTCAGTGCAAGTCCAACATCTGACAAACTTTCCTGACTGTGCTAGGGCAGGCTTCCCCAGTCATCTCTACATGTTTCCTTTAAAGAACTGGTCCAAGTCTGAACTGATCTTGTTTATTAGTTTTACTTGCTTATCAACTTCTCAACCTCCCTTTTCAGCACTTTTTCCTCTCTCAACACATCAACTCATACAATCTCCATTAAGGGTAGAAACCTTGATTACCTATTGGTCACTGAATCCCTAGAATCAAGAATAAAGTCTAGCACAGAGCAAGTGCTCAAAAACTGTGCTGAATGCATTTATCAATTTCAGAAAGAGCTGAGCAGGGCTTAGGACTAGTCTCAGCCACCTGTATAGTACAGGTATTTGATAAAGTCGATATATTTATGAAATCCAGAGCAACCTATCTTGAGACCTTGGTGAGAACAGCAGCTTGTCCAGTGGCTGGGGGAATGTTTTGCTACAAAATCCTCCACCATGATTTCCTTCCTCTGCATTTAGGTGATTTTCCTGCACAGAATGGTACTCTCTCCTTTCTCCCTTTCTCCCAACCTCCTTTTCTCCCTTCCTTCCTCCCTCCCTCCCCGCCTTCTACCCCTCTCTCCCCTACCCCTCTCCCTCTCATACTGTACCTGTGTTTTCTTACAGTCTAATCTTATCTATTCCTGGCAGACTGATATTTGATATCAAGTAATGATTTCTCTGATCTAGGTTTTACAGTGGCCTTGCTTCCTAAATTGTCACAAGAAGCACCTGAACAAGGACACAAATTAGTAAGCAGCATCGTGCATATAAACAGGGCAAGGACAGGGTGAAGGTGGTGATGGATGAACAGGTAGACAGTGAGGTGACACATCAGAGGAAGTGTGGTGAGGCTCTGGGACAGAAACCAGGGTAGATGCCACACACATCCCACTTATCACAGCTCACAAAGGCATATGAGCAGCCATCTTTCCTATAAGCATAATAAGAAGAACCTAATAATCTAAATATTTCATTTATAGATCCTGGCATTGAAATGCACAAATTTATATTACAGATCACCTTAGAGACATGTTTCACTGTATCGTTCAGCCAGTTCACTCATTCTAGCAAAAGGCACCATAATCAGTTTTCTCTGGTGACCCCATGATATAATTCAGTTTATAAAATACAATAAATTATAATAATTATTATAATATAATAATTTATAACATATAACATTTTATATTATTGTATATATATTATTATTTTATTCGGTTTATAAAATAGAATACAGGGATAGTTCTGAGGATAACCTCAGATTCATGCAGGGTATTGTTCCTTAAGGATAAGGCTGGTCAGAGCTGCAGTGCCTGTCAAAGCAGCCACTAGTCCCGTGTGGCTACTGAGCACTTGAAGTGTGGCCAATCCAAGCTGACATGTGCAGTTACGTGCAGAATACACACCAGATTTCGAAGATTTAGAAAAAAAGTTAAAATGTCAAGAATTTTTACACTGATTATAATCGATACTACTAAATATGATAACATTTTGATACACTGGTTAAATAAAATATGTTCTTAAATATGTCCTTAACAAAATGACTCCAAATATCTTCTCTCGGTGCTTTTAAGAGTCTCCAATTTTTTTCTACTTCTACACAAGACAGTCTCTTCCCTCTAGAAACTGCTATATGTATATATTACACCATCCAGCTAGTGTTCCACCCATATTTCTTTAAAACTACCAAAAATCTTACATTATCCCTTATTTCATTTCTTAAGCAGGAAAATTCCCAAGATTTTAGTTCGTACACTGGTGCTGTTTCTACATTGCACAAAGGGGTCCTTAACTGATGCAAGCTGTCTCCAAATAACAATTTAAGATTGTTACTGGAGGATTCCTTAAAAAAACAAAAACCAAAAACTAACCCTGTCCATTATGATAATTCTTGCTATTTTTAATTTCCATAACTGACACGTTGATTCCAAGATATTGTCTACTCTGGGGTCTATAACCCTCTAGGTACTTACTACAGATGACCCAATGAATGACCAACTTTTATTTGTTTAATTCATTACAATTTGAAAAGCCATTGTATAGAAGTACTCTTGCTCTCAAAGAATTCATAATAACATTGCTAGGCAAGCACAGCAAGAAAAAGATTTTTAAAATGTAAAAGGAATCCGACCTCACATCTGTCAGAATGACTATCATCAAAAAGACCACAAATGTTGGTGAGGATGTGGAGAAAAGGACCCCTTGGACACTGTTGGTGGGAATGTAAACTGGTGCAGCCACTGTGGAAAACAGTATGGAGGTTCCTCAAAAACCTAAAAATAGAACTACCATATGATCCAGCAATCCCACTCCTGGGTATATATCTGAAAATGAAAACACTAACTCAAAATGATACAGGCACCCCAATGTTCATAGCAGCATTATTTACAATGGCCAAAATATGGAAGCAACCTAAGTGCCCATCAATAAACAAGTGGAGGATAAAGAAGATGTGAGATACATATACATACAATGGAATACTACTCAGCCATAAAAAATAATGAAATTTTGCCATTTGCAACAACATGGATGGACCTGGAGCATATATTACGCTTAGTGAAATAAGCTGGACAGAGAAAGACTAATACTGTATGCTATTACTTATATGTGGAATGTAAAAGATAAAACAAACTAGCAAATATAACAAAAAAGAAATGGACTCACAGATATAGAGAACAAACTAGTGGTCACCAGTGGGGAGAGAGGAAGGGAGAAGGGGCAAGATAGCTGTAGGGGATTAAGAGGTACAAACTATTATATATAAAATAAATAAGCTACAAGGATATGTTGTACAGCACAGGGAACACAGCCAATATCTTATAATAACTATAAATGGAGTATAATCTATAAAAATTTTGAATCACTACTATGTCATACACCTGAAACTAATATAATATTGGAAATCAACTATACCTCAATAAAAAATAAAAATAGGGCTTCCCTGGTGGCGCAGTGGTTGAGAGGCCGCCTGCCGATGCAGGGGACACGGGTTCGTGTCCCGGTCCGGGAAGATCCCACGTGCTGCCAGAGCGGCTGGGCCCGTGAGCCATGGCCGCTGAGCCTCTGCATCCGGAGCCTGTGCTCCGCAACGGGAGAGGCCACAACGGTGAGAGGCCCGCGTACCGCAAAAAAAAATAAAAATAAAAATAAATAAGAATAAAATAAAGAGAATCTGGAGTCAAAACTCAAGGGATAATGCCCACAACCATCACCACCACCGCATGTGGACCATCATCTTACCCCAAACAAATGCAAGGCTATAAAGACTGCCACATGGGGTACAGAACCACATTTCTGCTAGGCAACTCCGATGAAAGGCCCAGGTGGCTCCACTTGCTCAGGAATCAACAAGACTTTTCTTTTTTTGCTAAAACCTTGATACTGTCCGTGTAGACATCTGTATACAAATGTACAGAATTATCAAAAGTTAACGCCCTCTGCCGCAAAGTGGTTCCGTTTATATGCAAAATAAAACAGCCCCCCCCCCAATGTAAACACTTGCTATACTTGACATGTACGTACAATAAATCACGAGATGAAGCAGCTCTTTCACAGGGCTAGCATAAAGGAACAAATCAAAGCACTGACTGTTCTAGTAATTCTCTGTATTAGTTTCCTGCTGCAGCTGTATAAGTGACTATAAAGTTAATGGCTTAAAATGACACAAATTTCTTCTCTTACAGTTCTAGAAATCAGAAGTCCAAAAGGGGACTCAGTGGGTTAACACTGAAATGTCAGCAGGGCTGTGCTCCTTTCTGGAGGCCTGGGGGAGAATCCATTTCCCAGCCTTTCCCAGCTTAGAGATCGCGTGCATTCCTTGGCTCGTGGCCCCCTTCCATCTTAAGACGGCAATGGCCGTTTGAGGTTTTCCTAATGGTGCCAACTCTCTGATTCTGACTCTTTTCTTTCACTTTTCCACTTATAAGGACCCCTGTGATTATATTGGGTCGACCCAGATAACACAGGATAGTCTTCGTATCTTAAGTCAGCTGATTAGCAACCTTAATCCCTCCTTGCCAAGTAACATAACAGGTTCATAGTTTCTGGGGATTAGGATGTGAACATCTTTGGGGCACTATTATTCTGCCTGCCACCATCTCCAAGAGTAACTAGAAAACATTCAGAGAAACTTCACATGTGCAAGCTATTCTCCTCCAATAAGGATTTTTTAATATTTTAATTTACAATAGCTGAAAGCCCTAAAACTTAGAAAAACAAGTAACATTAAGGCAGCAGGAGGACTTCCCTGGTGGCGCAGTGGTTAAGAATCCACCTGCCAAGGCAGGGGACACAGGTTCAATCCCTGGTCTGGGAAGATCCTACATGCTGCGGAGCAACTAAGCCCGTGCGCCACAACTACTCAGCCTGTGCTGTAGAGCCTGTGAGTCACAACTACTGAGCCCATGTGCCACAACTACTGAAGTCCGCGCACCTTAGAGCCCGTGCTCCGCAGCAAGAGAAGCCACCGCAACGAGAAGCCCGCGCACCGCAACAAAGAGTAGCCTCCTCTCACCGCAACTAGAGAAAGCCCGCGCGCAGCAATGAAGACCCAACGCAGCCATAAATAAATTTTTTTAAAAACTGAGAACTTGGGCTTCCCTGGTGGCGCAGTGGTTGAGAATCCGCCTGCCGATGCAGGAGACACGGGTTCGTGCCCTGGTCCGGGAAGATCCCACATGCCGCGGAGCAACTAAGCCCGTGAGCCATGGCCGCTGGGCCTGCGCGTCCGGAGCCTGTGCTCCGCAACGGGAGAGGCCACAACAGTGAGAGGTCCGCATAACGCAAAAAAAAAAAAAAAAAAAGAAAAACTGAGAACTTAAAAAATATGTTTTTTTTAAAAAGCAGCAGGAATAGGTTGCAACTGAGTGTGCTGATCAGGGGACTGGGAGAAAGAATGCACTGCTCCTTTCCCGGACACAACACCAGGCCTGACTGAGCACTCACAAGCTTTTTGAGAGAAATGTTTGACAATACTGTATCATCAATGCATTTCAATAGCAACACTGAAATATATGACCTAGCTGTAGTCCTCCACATGGTAAATCATAAGGAGGTGATAGCATGTGTGGACAGGGGTGATGTTCCCTTTGCTAAAACTGCATGTGCAAGGATAAAATGAGGCCCAAGGCGTGAGATACGTGCCAGATTCTACAAACGACAGTGCGGTGGTTCGACTTCACACCCAAACTGTCTGCTTTCAAAACCCAATTCTGCCTGCCTCATACTAGCTGTGTGACCTTAGGCAAGTGACTTAACTTCTCTGTGTCTCAAAAGAGGATTCTTAAAATGGGGATAATAATATCTGTCTCAAGAGTGTTTAAGGAGGAAGAGATGAGTAAGAGTTCTAAGTGCTCAGAACAAACCCTGGCATAAAGTGAATGCTTTAAGTATTTGGAAAATAAAATTGTAAATGTTCCTGCTTGCTGCTTATAACTTGCCAACCAAACTATACACCAAGGGAGTGTACCTCTCAGCACTAGCTAACCCATCACAGAGAATATGATATCGTATATATACACACATAAATATTAATTTAACAGAAACAATGCCCTCTGTTGCTACTAAAGTTTAGTAGCAACTACTGGGGCAGTAATAACTGGATGGTTAAATAACTTGCAGATCAAATGCAAATCTCAGAAAACAGTAGCGGCTGTGTTAGATAGACCGTCTCAGGGCCTCCTAAAGAAAGACGTAGAGCATACTGTCCGGGGAGGACAGTAGGGTCTGTGATTCTTAATGGCCCCGGCATTTTCTGGGACAGTGGTGCTCATGGTACAATACTCTGCAGAAGGCTGAGCTCTGTGAGGGACACTGGCATTTACGCTCACCAGCGCTACCAGCATCTGCTGAGAGGGCTGGCATATTGTGATGGCAGCTTTGAAAGCTTTTCAGCATTCACAGCTGATGTTATATACTTCTTACGAAAGTTCTTGAATTCAATGGCAGTGGATGACCAATTTTAATAATTTTACTTTAACCCTGAAGGAAGGGAGGAGGAGAGAGGGATAGGACCCAGATCCTACCAATGCAGGCAAGATGTAACAAATGGCTATTAGGTTACAAGAAAAATACACTACCTTCATGAGAAATAATGAGAAACAATTTGATTTGGGGGACAATAGGAATGAACCCTTGGTTTTAAAAGTTAGAAGGATAGTCTACATGCAAAAAGTAGTAGCTGAGCCACCCAATATTAACTATGAACCAAGCATTACCCTCAGTGTTTGACACATTTAAAGTAATATAATTCATAGTCACCTTAGGAAGTAAATACTATCTTATTCCCATTTCACAGCCAGGAAATGGAGGTTCATCAGAGGAAGGTGCTCAGGTCACCTAGTGGTGAGGGATGTTGCTGGAACTTAAGTCCAACTGTGGCCTGAGTAAGCCTATGGGCCTTCATCTGTCCGGCATTACTTCGTGGCCTGAAGCAGCACAGACCAGAGAAGCATTCCAGGAGATGGGTGGTAGACATACAATCCCATATCAAAATATGTCCCCCCCCTCAAACCTGCTGTATCTCCAAAGCTAGCGGAGAGATTACATTAAGCCTAGGGGGATACTGGGCAGTGCGTGGGCAAGAGAATCAGCTGCCCCTGGCTTCAAAACCCTGCTCCTCTTCCCACCGGCTCTACAGCCTTGAGTATATTAACCTTTCTAAATTGTTTCCCTACTTCCACAGTGGAAGTAACACAATTTCTATTTTGCAGGGCTGTCTGAAGATAGAGAATTTGATTTAATCTTCTCTAGAACCTATCTCAGAGTTATCTACCATTATCTAACCATCCTTATTTTACTGCACTATCTCCAGCTTCTGTGTTTGGTGAAGCTTGGAGAACCACCTCAAGCTTTTGGCGTCTCTCTGTTTTAAAGGCTTAGCTTCATTTTCAACTACTGCTACCAGTCTTTTCCTGAAAGGTCTTCACTTCTCACTGGAAGTGGGCTGCTATCTAGAGGTATCCCTGCTTGGCATCCCAATTAGCTAAGTGATCCCTAATCCAAAACCGCTTATTCTTTAACCCTTTTCCCTACTCCCTCAATGAAAACTCATTCCTTCACATTTTCTCCAGTTAGATCAGACTACCTACTTAAAGTACTCCCAGGTAAGGAAAAGTATCCTTAACCCATCTGGGTGGGGTGCATGTTAAGAGGTGCTTCCCAAGATGATTTTCATCAACAGAGCAGGTCAGAGAGGCCCGGAACATGCATGTTCACCCCTGGCAGGCCAGACCCTACAGGATCACATGTGACCCCAGTTTCAACAGCAGGAGCCAATTCCCAGAAAGCCTTGGGATGAGGTACTACCTTCCAAGGGACGCAGAATCTGCCTTTGGCACATTTGCATCTTTCTACAGTTGTTTCCCCACCTCCAGGGCTACTCCTCCCTTGAGTCTCTCCCATTTGTGGAAAAGCTTTTCAGAAGTTTTACTCTTATGGTGTATTTTGCATTTCTAATCATCTTAATTGAAAAGAGGTCATTAAAGTCCCAAGGTAGGGGATTTCCCTGGTCCAGCAGTCAAGACTCCGAGCTTCCACTGCACTTCCACTGCAGGCGGCAGGTTCGATCCCCGGTCAGGGAACTAAGGTCCCGCATACTGCGTGGTGTGGCCAAAAATAAAATAAATTCCAGAGGTGGATACTCATCCCCTAGTTTTCCATAAATATGATGCCTCCAGGTCCACAGTTTCAACTGGATAGCAATTTGCCCTTATATAGGTACTACTCGAGCACTTTCGTGGTGTAGGCAAGTCCTGCCTGGTAAACTCAGAGTTAAGGATGCGTATTTCAGCTCAGTTTCTCAATTTTGCCTGAGGCCAGCCCTAACACTTGGGTATTTCTCTTTCCACAATCAAATGTATCGCCCTAAATGAAGCTCAGCACAGACACTACCAGGCGGAGAAATGACACTTACCTGAAGGTCCCTTCCAGAGCCTTTCACTTCATCTGACTTTTAGTAGCTAGCTGTCTTTTCTGACAACTGTGGCTTCAAAATTATCTTTCATCTCCTTTTATTCCCTCCTCTTTAACAACTTTAGTATGTGGTTTTATTCTTTTTAAATAGTACAAGGGATTTACTGGGAGAAAAGATGTAAATATAAGACAAACACTCAATCCAGTTAATGCTGCTTTTAACAAAAAGATCTAAGAACGTGCACAAGTTTGTTTAAGTTTTAAGTGACACTATCAATCTAAAGACACGAAACTATAAAGCAGAATTTTAAACTATAAGCAAATCATCAAATTAGGGTTTGACAGTAAGGAAAACAAATCAGCAAATAACTGATTAACCTATTTTTTTTTTTAATTTTTTTTTTGTGTGTGTGGTACACCGGCCTCTCACTGTTGTGGCCTCTCCCATTGCAGAGCACAGGCTCCAGACGCACAGGCTCAGCGGCCATGGCTCATGGGCCCAGCCGCTCCGCGGCATGTGGGATCTTCCCAGACCGGGGCACGAACCCGTGTCCCCTGCATTGGCAGGCGGACTCTCAACCACTGCGCCACCAGGGAAGCCCCGGATTAACCTATTTATACTGCAATTTTATTAGCTGTTTTTAAAATTCTGCTTTGAATTAAAAGTCATTGTTAGGAATTAACAAATTGAACTTATCTGGGTTTCTGTATGAAGAGGCTGAATTGAACACTACTCATATTCCAACATCCTTTATCAAAACCATGAGGATAAAGTAACTAGCATTAGATATGGAAATATAAACCCAAAGCAAAGTTAAAAGTTTGACTTGGGACTTCCCTGGTGGTCCGGTGGTTAAGAATCTGCCTTCCAATGCAGGGGATGTGGGTTCGATCCCTTGTCAGGGAACTAAGATCCCACATGCCTTGGGGCAACTAAACCTATGTGCCGCAACTACTGAGCTCGTGCACCGCAACGAGAGAGTAGCCTGTGTGCTGCGACTAAGATCCGACGCAGCCAAAAAAATAATAATAATAAAAATAAAAGTTTGACTCAGGGTAGCAAAGAGGGTATGATATTATAATAAAACTTGAGAAATGTTTAAATGAAGAAATACTTTATACCTATAATGAAAACTAGCTAATGGATATTTCTTGCACTTCCATTCATTAAATCAACCAGAAGATGTCTTAGCAATGATTCACTTTTCAAGAGATCAAACAACAAATTTCTAAGATTTTTTTAAAAGGTGATCTATTTAAAAGTGATGAGCTTATTCTAAACCTGATGATACATCTGCTGTATATGTAATATCTGCAAAATGCAACCTGTCTATCCTACTGGGTACCAAGGAGGCAAACTGTAGAAGCAGAATTTCTTTTCCAAGATACATGCACCCCTATGTTCATAGCAGCACTATTTACAATAGCCAAGACATGGAAACAACCTAAATGTCCATCAGCAGAGAAATGGATAAAGATGTGGTACATATTTTCAATAGACTTACTCAGCCATAAAAAAAGAATGAAATAATGCCATTTGCAGCAACATGGATGAACCTAGAGATCATCATACTAAGCGAAGTAAGTCAGAAAGAGAGACAAACATTTATATGTGGAATCTAAAATACAACACAAGTGAACATACCTATGAAACAGTAACAGACTCACAGACATAGAGAACAGACTTGTGGTTGCCATGGGGGAGGGAAGGATTGGGAGTTTGGGATTAGCAGATGTGAACTATTATATACAGGATGGACAGACAACAAAGTCCTACTGTATAGCACAGGGAACTATATTCAATATCCTGTGGTAAACCATAATGGAAAACAATATGAAAAAGAATATATATGTATAACTGAGTCACTTTGCTGTACAGCAGAAATTAACACAACACTGTAAATCAACTATACTTCAATAAAATTTTTTTTAAAAATTTCTTTTCTGCCTGGCAAAGTCAGCACTGCTACATTCTGCTATATTTCCCCATAAAAGAAGTTTAGCTTTATGTCTAATAACAATAATACAAACACAAATAGTTGTTAAGAAAGGCTCTGTGTTCCGTTTTCATCATAAATCCCTTGCGTAACGAGCTACTGACCTATTGTGCCCCTCTATAGAGAAGGAACACAGAAATTATAACAAATTTTAAAGAGAAAGGAGAAAGTTTCTAATTCTAAATATGGTGAAAAAAAGGCAGATAAATTAAAGATCATAATTCACTTTTTTAAATGACTAAAATAATCATGGGTTGCACACAGATATAGTTAGAAGGATACTTATTGCAGAGTTGCTTAAAATAGTGAAAACTCGAAACAAACAACTGTCTAACGATAAGGGATTGGTTGAGATGCAGCCATTCAATAGAAAACTATAAAAGACGCTTTAAGCATATTTTAGTGATATAGAGGCATCCATATTTGGGTGAAAAAAAAAGTTAGGAAACAGTATGTAGAGAACAAACTCGGTTTTGTAGAGAATAATTTTCTAGCTGTGTAACTTCAGGAAAGTTCCTTAATTTCCCTAAAGCAGTTTTTTTTCCTCCATGATCGTACCTACCTCATAGGGTTAGAGTGAGGATAACATGAGATTCTCTGTATAAAGTAACTGGCATATTGCCCGGCCCACATTAAGTGCTATACATGTTAGCTGTTGATGCTGTATGTTTACAGCGGTGAGAAAGCATTTGAGGATATAACACTAAGTAATTTTCTGGGTAGTGGCTGATTTGTTTACCTTGTACTTTTAAACCTCTACAAGTAAGAAACTGAAATATTATACTATTCACACACAGTGATTATTCTCTTAAAAATCTACGACGGGGGCTTCCCTGGTGGTGCAGTGGTTGAGAATCTGCCTGCTAATGCAGGGGACACGGGTTCGTGCCCCGGTCCGGGGGTATCCCATGTGCCGCGGAGCGGCTGGGCCCGTGGGCCACGGCCGCTGGGCCTGTGTCCGGAGCCTGTGCTCTGCAGCGGGAGAGGCCACAACAGTGAGAGGCCCATGTACCACAAAAAAAAAAAAAAAAAAAAAAAATCTACGATGATGCTATCTTTGCTCACAGTAAATAAATCTTGGTTGATCTGATTTCACCCTTCAGATTTCATTTAAACAAGTTTGCTCTGATATGGTTAAAATTATTTGACTTGGGACTTCCCAGGCAGTCCAGTGGTTAAGGCTTCACCTTCCAATGCGGGGGGTGCGGTTCGATCCCTGGTCGGGGAGCTAAGATCCCACATGCCTCTTGGCCAAAAAACCAAAACATAAAACAGAAGCAATATTGTAACAAAATTCAATAAAGACTTTTTAAAAATGGCCACATCAAAAAAAAAAAAAGGACTTCGGGTGGCACAGTGGTTAAGAATCAGCCTGCCAATGCAGGGGACACAGGTTCAAGCCCTTGTCTGGACAGATCCCACAGGCCGCGGAGCAACTAAGCCTGTGAGCCACAACTACCAAAGCCTGCACACCTAGAGCCCATGCTCCACGACAAGAGAAGCTACTGCAGTGGGAAGCTCATGTACCACAACGAAAAGTAGCCCCCGCTCACCACAACTAGAGAAAGCCCGCACGCAGCAATGAAGACCCAACACAGCCAAAAATTAAAATAAAATACATTTATTTTAAAAATACTTAAGGGCTGGGCTTCCCTGGTGGCGCAGTGGTTGAGAGTCCACCTGCCGATGCAGGGGACACGGGTTCGTGCCCCAGTCCGGGAAGATCCTACATGCCACCGAGCGGCTGGGCCCGTGAGCCATGGCCGCTAAGCCTGCGCCGCATCCGGAGCCTGTGCTCCGCAACGGGAGAGGCCACAACAGTGAGAGGCCCGCGTACCGTAAAAAAAAAAAAAAAAAAACTTAAGGGCTAAATTTGTCTATATAATACTGTTACTGGGTAAAGCAAGGCATACGTGCATGGTTCAGCCTCGAAACTTATGAGACCCAGTTCACTAGAATACAGCTTCACATTTATTAAATAAATTAGCACAGAAAGTTTCATTTCACCAATATATCACAGTCAGAAACAAGCTTATGTCTTTGTCTGTTGTCAGTATATTCTTGGTTAATGTTTCTCGCATTTATTTTTATACCATATTTAAATGAAACACCTTTTACTCCAAATATATAAAGTTGATCCCTTCTCTGTAAATTTGTGAATGTTTATATTGTTGTTTTACCTTTCATTAAAAGTTGCATAATCTCGTAAAAAAAAAAAAAGCCAGTAGATCTCAAATTATCAGTGAGAGGCAGCCTATCATAGCCTAATCATTTCTGGTTTCCTCCCAAGTCCCCTCCTCTCTCCTTCTTTTTGACTCTTTTTTCCCCTCCATAATCGAAGCCTAGGGGCTTTTTCTACCAGACTGTAAGCCAGTTACAGTGCCTCCTTCGTGTTAGCGTTGCTAGTACCTAGCATAGTGGCTGGAATATAGTAGCTGCTCACTAAACATTCACCAACTGAATAAATATCTGATAGTAGTAGTTCACAATGGAGGCTTCAAATCCCTCAGGAGGGAATTAGATAAAGGTGGATAGTCTCCTCTTATCTGAAACTGTCTAGAATTCTCGGTAATTCTTCCTTAAGAAAAGAAAACAAACATCTCACTTCAACGTATCACTTTTTAAAAAGTTCTCATTTGCATTCCATTGTCTATTTTAATAGATGTAAGATTATTTCTATGTTTTTCCCTATATTTTGCTTAAAGTCCCACAAGAATTCCAGAGAGTTTAAGTAAATTGCTCAGAGAAACACAGCCAGTAAGTTACCACCTGGATAGCCTTAGGTCTTCTGGATTCTGATGCACAAGATCTCTGCATCACACTGTGGAAAAAAACATTCCCTGTAACCTTTGACCCTAAAAGTTGTTGCAGATATAAGGTAAGAACAAATGTTTTCAGTAACACCTGAGCAAATGCTCCCTATCCCTCCAACTATCTCCTAGGGGTTTTTATAAGATTCCGTGAAAAGAGGACATTAGGCAGCAACCCAAAGGTGTCCAAGTGTTTCCCTCCATGTTCAAAAGTCAACCAGCTTTACTGAAAAATGAAACTAGAGAACCCAAATTAAACATTAACTCGTTAAAAAACACTTCAACCAGAAGACTACCGTGAAGTAAGGCCAGCAGCAAACCAAGGAAAGGGCTATCGTTTTGTACTGCGTATTTTTTTAAAAGGCAAAAAAAAAAAAAAAAGCCAAGTTAAGGGTAAAGTCAGAGAGTTACCCACACATCCTTTCTTCCTCCAAATTCCATTTTTCACTTTCAGCCACAGCTCTGACTCTGTTTAGTGAATGGCTGTTCCCCTGGTATGGGGTGGGAACCCGAACTCTTTCAGGTATACACACAGACGCGTTTAACTTACTTCACACTCCGAGGAACTTGCCAAAGGATTTCACACCCTAAACCTCAACCCAGCAGGTTTATAAGTAGGAAATTCTGTGGAAATTAATTGGTGATTATCTAAGCCAGCTGGAACACACTATTTATATATAAACAGTTAAAATTTGTTGAGGTCTACTTTGTGCCAGACATTATGATAGGTCTTTTGAGGTTTAATTCTCATTATTATCCTCTGAAACAGTTACAGTCCCATTTTACTAGTTCAGAGTGTTTAATGCGACTGAGAACCCACCATTAACAGAGGTGACTAGGAGTGAAACCAAGGATTTGGAAAGTTAAGTTCAAAATCCACGCCCACCTAGAGGCACTAAACAATTGAATCGCTTCAAAAATTTAACATACGTGTCAAAACGATCTTAAGGTCGTTTTAGAGCAAGCAAGATGAAATAGAAGAATGGCAAAGACTGATATATAAAAATTACAGGACATAACGTTTGAGTTGTTTCAAGACATAGACGCGGGCTATTAACTATCCATACCTCAGAGAAGTAGACGGGTCCACTCGCACCTATTTGCGCTGAAACACCAAGCCTCTCTTTCCTTAAGGGTAGTAGCTTTGGAATGCCAAACGTGGAAACGTTTCAGTGTGGGCAGCCCAAGCTGGGTTCTTACCGTTCACACATCATCAGTAAGTGCCTCTCAAAAAAAGCTTAAAAACAGTCCCTCCTCCACCTCCTTTGAACTTCAGTCCTGACCTCCAGAGTGGCTCAGGACAATCTGTGGTTCAATCTGTGTCCTTTCAACGTCAGGACCGAGTGACCCGCAATGGTTGCAAATGAATGAGATGAATGCTCAGAGCGTGGAGACGAAGCCACACGTCCATCCTCTCTATGAGGCTAAATCAGGGAAGGATGCCTTGGGGCGGGGCGCGTGGGAGCCGAATTAGAGCCACGTCCGCGTTCGCAGTCCACCCTGCCCTCCCCGCGCTGCGCCCGCGGCACGGCTTTCCAGCCCATCCTCCTCCCCGGCCCCTCCGGCGCTCCTTACCCGCTCTCACCTGGGGCTCCAGACCTTCCCTGCCGGACGCACCAGCTCCCGGGCCCGGGATCTGCTAGGGGACGGAGCCCGCTGCCGCAGCCGCCCCCGGTCGAAGCCGCTGTAAAGTTTGCTCGGGGTCTCGCCCTCTCCTGCCTCGACCCTGCCAGGGAAGCACCTCCCGTGTCGCTCCCGCGGCTGCCGGCTCCGAGGCCGCTCTCGGCGGCGCTGCAGCACCGGCCGGGCTCGGGCGGCCGAGAACGGCTCCCTGCGCGCGGAGGGCGGGGTCTCCCCGCTCAGCCCGCGGCGCGGCGCTCGGTGTTTACCGCGGCCCCGCGCGGCCCGCTCTCCCCGCCCGCCGCCCTGCGCGCTCCTGACATCATTCATTCTCTCACACCCTTGCCCGCCCACTCCATTTCCAAACAGTGACTCACCCGGCGGCGCCCGCTCCCGCTGCTGTGGCTCTCCAGGCGCAGAGCGGAGCTCGAAAAACCGGTGCGACTTCTTGAGAAGTGAACCCCAGCCGCGGCTCTCTGCTCCCAACCATTAAAGGTGCAGGGAAGGAGGGGCTTGGCAGGCGGGGCAGATTGGCTCAGCGGGGCTGGAGCGGACCTCCCTGAGCGGTGACAGAGAACAATCTGGGAAAGTTCTTTGGGTGCCACTCCCTGCAACTTTCAAGGGTGGGGCCGGGAAGACATCCCCCCACCCCCGCACGTCGCGCCTTTCTCGGGAACGGCTTCCTGACGTCGGTGTGAGTGGGCTTGGGGCGCCAGCGGTTATTCACTGGGTATTGCCTGGGCCTGGGTCAAAGAGTGGGTTACCAGACCTGAAAGGATTTCCTGGCAGGGTTAGTCATGGGTCCGCACGATAGTAACTCTAGGTGAGAGCTGGAAGGGTTCTCCAAGTTAATGAGGCTAGTAATACTTTCCCTTAGGTGACTAACCACCTTGTCATATGTCCTGTTAATTGATTTGCTTCTCATTAAGGATAGAAAACAGTAACCAAAATGAACAGTGAGAGAGTAGTTCTTTGCTCAGCGGAACACTGCGCTTTTCCGCAGCTTTTCGAGAGCACAAGACGGCCGTGTGAGATTTCTTTGATGAGCTCAGCAGTTATGTTTTTAGAAGGGGTGTTGCCTTCTTTAAAATGGTCAAGGCTCTACACTTTTTGGAGTTGGTATTCATACACCTGCTGGGCAGTTTTCAAAGTAAACGATGGCTGCCTTGGATTCTAACTAGGATGAATCAGGGGGAATTTGGTCAAATCCTTATAGAATTTAACTGACATATGTTTTATGTTAATTTCTACTTTCGGACAGGGTAATTATGCTTAGGATTTGCACTGGCTTATGGGTGATTACATATAATCAACAAAAATAATCAAGAGACATGTCTGGGTGCCTAGTGCAGAAATCATGGAGGTAAACAATCATCTGTTTATGATAATTCAACAGGATGGTAACAGAAAAACAAACAAAAAAACACACACAAAAAAAAACTTGCAGGACAGTCCCAAAACGGACATCTGTATGATGTCACTACAGGAGTTTCCCTGAAGTGAAAATGCTCCTGAGTTAACCAGAGGTTCAACATCATTGTTGTGGAAAATGTACATATCAAGGTACAGAAAGGTAACAACCCAGGACACCAACAATTGAAATTTATTTTACTTGGGTTTATGTTTCCTTTTCAATAGGAGTTCGTTTTTTACAAAACCCAGGCATTTTGCCCAGAAGGCACTAGCAAATGGATTGGTTTGCTAGGATGTAAAGTAAATAGAAATTCAAAGCAACAGTTTTTATAGACCATCACAGATGTAATCAGAGGCTTGGGTGTCCTGTCCACTGGTAACACAGAAGGACTAGATTCAAATGTGTAGCCACAGAAGAGTTTGAGTGAATATCCCACCTACTCCCTACTTTATGACCCAAATGTTCAGGCATTATGGAGATATGTTTAAGTAAGATTTTCTACATATCTCAGAAAATGATATTGTGGGCTTTGGGGTCTGTGTACATGGGTGAAGTCAAAAAGCTCAAAAGAAGGCCTCCCATCCTATGTGTCTTGTTGCAGATGTAAATCCTGCAGCTCTATCATACAAAGGTCACTGTCTGTATGAGAGGCTGTTTAATGGGTAGTTTTAAATTTGCAGTTACTATTATGTCTCAGTTTAAATATTGTGAAATAAATAATTACGTGGGCGCTTCCCTGGTGGCGCAGTGGTTGGGAGTCCGCCTGCCGATGCAGGGGACACGGGTTCGTGCCCCGGTCTGGGAAGATCCCGCGTGCCGCGGAGCGGCTGGGCCCGTGAGCCATGGCTGCTGAGCCTGCGCGTCCGGAGCCTGTGCTCCGCAACGGGAGAGGCCACAACAGTGAGAGGCCCGCATATCACAAAAAATAATAATAATAATAATTACGTGATTTTATTATACCACTTCAATATACCCCAGTAAATGTAATATTGAATAATATAATTGTGTGGGCTTCCCTGGTGGCGCAGTGGTTGAGAATCCGCCTGCCGATGCAGGAGACACGGGTTCGTGCCCTGGTCCGGGAAGATCCCACATGCCGCGGAGCAACTAAGCCCGTGAGCCATGGCCGCTGAGCCTGTGCGTCCGGAGCCTGTGCTCCGCAACGGGAGAGGCCACAACAGTGAGAGGCCCGCATACCGAAAAAAAAAAATATATATATATAATTGTGATTGAGTTCCATGAAGTTTTTCCATTCTACTCATTATCAACATGTGAGAAAGCAAATTATTCATCTTAATTTCCATGTTTTGAAAAACATTGATTGACTTGTCCGTCTCACAGAAAGAGGTGATTATTTTTCAACTGAACTTTTTGTTCATACAACATATCAGAGTTTACTAAGTCCCTGATTAATCACCTTCCAAAAATAATAATGCTGAATGTTCTGAAGGAGAGATAGGGCTGACAGTTGTGTTCCTGTCAATATTTTTTTCTAAACCAGTACGTACTGTAAAGCGAGTTTAACAGATATTTCTTTGGTATGATACAACATACTGGTTAAGTTAGGAAAACATACATATCTGTAGTACTTACCTGCTCTTATAATAACTCCTACTCTAGATGTACCTAAGTCATTGACTCAAGCAACAAATGTTTATTGAGTTCCCACTTTGTGCCCACATTGTTTGTCTAAGAATCACCATGTGCATCTTCTAAACATAGTCTCAGCAATGGGAATGTTTGCTTTTTTAAAAAAATTACCTAAGGATGTTTAGAGCAGTACTATTTATAATTTTCCCAGGGTCCAGTGCCTGGCATGTAATTATTCAGTGAGTGAAATAAATGAATGAACAAGCCTCAAAGAACAAACTAATAGTGAAGTAATCCCATGTTATGAGATACTATATAGGCAATGGGAAAAAAAAAGAATAAAGTAGTTCCATAGGCTCTTAGAAAACTCTGTGTTAAGTGAAAAATATGAGCTGATGAAAAATATATTCACACACACACAATATTTATGAATCAAACATAACTTCTGGGACTTCCCTGGTGGTGCAGTGGTTAAGAATCCTCCTGCCAATGCAGGGGACACGGGTTCGATCCCTGAACCAGGAAGATCCCACATGCTGCGGAGCAACTAAGACCGTGTGCCACAACTACTGAGCCTGTGCTCTAGAGCCCGTGAGCCACAACTACTGAGCCCACATGCCACAACTATTGAAGCCTGCACACCTAGAGCCCGAGCTCTGCAACAAGAGAAGCCACCGCAATGAGAAGCCAATGCATCACAACGAAAAGTAGCCCCCACTTGCCACGACTAGAGAAAACCCACACACAGCAACGAAGACCCAAAGCAACGCAGCCAAAAATAAATAAATAAATTTTAAAAAGCAAAGAAAAAACCCATAACTTCCCAGGGCTTCCCTTGTGGCGCAGTGGTTAAGAATCTGCCTGCCAATGCAGGGAATGCGGGTTCAAACCCTGGTCCAGGAAGATCCCACATGCTGTGGAGCAACTAAGCCCATGCGCCACAACTACTGAGCCTGTGCTCTAGAGCCTGTGAGCCACAACTACTGAACCCTGCGCGCCTAAAGCCCATGCTCCGCAACAAGAAAAGCCACTGCAATGAGAAGCCCGCACACTGCAACGAAGAGCAGCCCCCTCTGGCCGCAACTAGAAGAAAGCCCGCACGCAGCAACTAAGACCCAAGGCAGCCAAAAAGAAAACATTTTTTAAAAAAGGAGGAAGACAGGTTTAAAGAAAAAAAAAAAACTTCCCCCCAAAAAATCCAGAATCAAACTATGTATTACCTCTTGCAATGAGATACAGTCAGCCCTCTGTATCTGCAGGTTCTGTAGCCTCCGATTCAACCAAGATTGAAAATATTCAGAAAAAAATTCCAGGAAATTCCAAAAAGCAAAACTTTAATTTGCAGTGCCAGCAATTATTTAGATAGCATTTATGTTGTATTAGATATTATAAGTAATGTAAAGATGATTTAAAGTATATAGGAGGGTATGCATAGGTTATATGCAAAATCTTTGCTATTTAATATAAGGGATTTGAGCATCCATGGATTTTGGTATCCACCAGTGTCCTGGAACCAATACTCTGCAGATACTGAGGGCAATTGTATAGGAAGGTAAGAATGTGAGGGGGAAACTAGTATTTCTGGACTATTTTTCAATGAGACATATTACTTTTGAAATCAAAAACAACAACACAAGCAATATTACAACTGAGAAGGCAGTAATACGAGTCCATGACATAAGGAAGCTTACTGTCTAGTTGGAGAGATAATAACACCCAGAGCAATAGAGATTAAGGCTGATCACCCTCTGAATTTGGGGTTTCAGATATTTATTCTGTGCCAGGCCCATCCAAAGAGCAAGCACCTACCATTTATTGAGTACTTATTGTATGCCAGAGACTGTGCAAATCACGTTACCTATATTATCTCATTTAACAATTTCAGCAACAATCTGAGATAGGTACTCATAATGCCCTTCTCTACGTATAAGGTAACCAAATAAAAGAGATTGTCATTTTCTGAAGATCACATTCAAGTAAGTAGCATCATGGGAATTCCCTGGCAGTCCAGTGTTTAGGACTCTGCACTTTCACTGCTGAGGGCCCAGGTTCAATCCCTGGTCAGGGAACTAAAACCATGTGACAAAAAAAAAAAAAATTTAAAATAAAAAAAATTTTAAAGTAAGTGGCATCATTGGGGGCATAAAACCAGGGTCTTCTGGCCCTAAAGTTCATGTTTTTGGCCACTATTCCTTAAAGTGCATCCACACTGATATAACTCTTTTGATATAACAATACTCTTACTTTGGTTTTTAAAACATGTTTATTTTAAACTTATTTTTAAAATAAGGTAATAATACCATATTATGCTGCTATTGGAAAATGAAGAAAAAATGTAAACACTGTTAACATTTTGGTGTCCAGTCTCCTTCCCTTAGATTTCCATTGTTTAAGATAATTTCAACAACAGCATACAAATTATTCTTATTCTGATTTTTATAAAAATTTAGCACTATATCATATGCTCTTTCCTCAAGATTATTATTTTAGTGGCTGGAAGGTGTGCCAAAAATATATATATATGCTTGTACATGTATGTGTGTGCATTGAATTTGGTCTCTCTGAAATCTGGTAGTCTAATTCTTGATTGGGGAGCAATTTAGTTTAATATTTTTATATTTTTCTACTAATGAAAATCCTTGGGCTATCTTTTTTAGAGTTAGTACTACTACACTATCTATACAAATATTCTATATTAAATGAAAGTGTTTCGGGTATTCAGAAGAGTAAATGAAATGTACTATTTGCCACATTTTATTAACATTACTGTCCATGCTGTTTCTGGACTGAAGGAAAATTAGGAGGGTGTAGGGACAGCAATGAGGAGTTTAGCCACAGTCCGGGTGTGAAATGGCCGTGGTCTGCATTAGGAGAGTAGTGATGGGAATGTAGAAGGTAGAGCAGATTTGAAGCATAATGGACAGAACTTGCAGATCAATTGGATATGGGGATGGAGCCAAAGGTGACTCCTACTTTTTTTGTTTACTTGAGCACTTGGGTGGATGGATGCTAGTGCCCTTTACCAGGACAAGGAATGCCAAGATAAGAACAGGTTTATGAAGGAAGATGATGAATTATATTTAAACATGATGACTTTGAGATCTGAGATGTATAATTGGAGATGTCAAGTGGGGAGCTGATGATAGGAGTCTGGAACTCAGAAAAGAGCTAAGAACTACAGATATAAATTTGAGAAGAGTCAGCATGTACATAAGAAAGCCATAGGAGACCTTGGCAAAGATGGCGGAGTAGGAAGACCCTGAGCTCACCTCCTCTCACGGGCATACCAAAATTACAAATATTTAGAGAGCAATATTTGATGAGAAAACCCAGAATCTACCAGAAAAGATCTTTTACAACCAAATATATAAAGAAAGAAACAGCAATGAGATGGGTAGGAGGAGTGGAGTCACCCACAGTACAGTCAAGACTCATACACCCAAGTGGGTGACCCAGCAATGAGATGGGTAGGAGGAGTGGAGTCACCCACAGTACAGTCAAGACTCATACACCCAAGTGGGTGACCCAACAATGAGATGGGTAGGAGGAGTGGAGTCACCCACAGTACAGTCAAGACTCATACACCCAAGTGGGTGACCCACCAGTCCCGGGATCTCTGGGCCACAACCCCACACAGAAGCAGGCAGACACTGGCCCCAGGACCAGTGCAGCCCTGCAGCTTGACTTGTCAGGACCCAGCCAACACACCAACCCTGGAAACCCCCAGGCCCCGGCCATGCCCACCAGCTCTGGGACACCTTGTGCCTTTTAGCCGGCAGCCCCAGGATCCAGCCCCACCCAGCAGCGGACTGAAACCAGCTTTGGAACACCGAGGGCCGTGCTGCTAGAGACCCCGGGACCCAGCTCCACACACCAGTGAGCCATCACTAGTCCTGGGACACCCCTGGGCCCTGGGGCCACCGACCAGCAGGGCAACACCAGGTCGAGATACTTGGACTCCTCAAACACCCGAGGCTCCAGCCCCACTCACCAGTGGGCCAGCACCAGCTTTGGGAAACCCCAGAACCTGCAGCCAGCTGTGTCAGGAACTGGTCCTACCCACCACCAACACTATATTTGGGAAGTCCAGCCCCACAACCACGCACTACAGAACCTAGCTCTGCCCACCATGAGCTAGCCCCCGAGGTTCCATAGCTAGCCGACTCGTGACGTGGTCCCACCAAACAGCAGCTGGCAGCCTCCACACAAGGCAGGGCCTGGCAGCCAACTGGACAGGGGGCCAGCTACGCCTACCAAACTGCCCACTTGTAGTCAAACTGCCCACCTGTAGTCTTGTAGTCAGCCCACTACAAGAGAAGGACCTATGTAGCCCAACATAGGGAGCATCCCTAGAGCATATAGCTCTGGTTACCAGAGGGGAGTGTGCTGCTGGGATGCATAGGTCACCTCCTCCAAACAGCAGCTTCTCCAAGGTCTGGAAATGTAACCAACCTACCAGATACATACAAGTAAAAATAGCAACTTGGAAAATGAGGTGACAATGTTCCAAATAAAGCAACAAGATAAAGCCCCAAAAGAAGAACTAAGTGAAATGGAGATGGGCAATCTACCTGATAAAGAGTTCAAGGTAATGATTGTAAAGATGATCAAAGAATTCAGGAGAAAAATGGATGAACAGAGTGAGAAATTAGGAGTTTTTAACAAAGAGTTAGAAAATATAAAGAAGAATGAGAGATAAAGAACACAATAACTGAAATGAAAAATAAACTAGAAGGAATCAAGAGTAGGTTAAATGATACAGAGGAATATATTAGTGAGCTGGAAGATAGAGCTGTGGAAATCACTGAGGTTGAACAGAAAAAAGAATAAAAGGAAATGAGGACAGTTTAAGAGGCTTCTGGCACAACATCAAGCATACTAACATTTACATTATAGGAGTCCCAGAAAGAGGAGAGAGAGAGAGAAAGGGGCTGAGAACATATTTGAAGACATAATAGCTGAATACTTACATAACCTGGGAAGGGAAGGAGACATCCAGGTCCAGGAAGGACAGAGAGTGCAAAACAGGATCAACCTAAGGAGGAACATACCAAGACACATTGTATTTAAGATGACAAAAATTAAAGTTAACGAGAATATTAAAAGCAGCAAGGGAAAAGCAATAAATTACATACAAGGAAACTCCCATCAAGCTATCAGCTGACTTTTCAGCAGAAACTCTGCTGGCCAGAAGGGAATGGCACTACATATCTAAAGTGCTGAAAGGGAAAAACATACAACCAAGAATAATCCACCAATCAAGGCTTTCTTTCTGATCGGATGGAGAGATCAAAAGTTTTACAGATAAGTGGGGTGGGGGGGAGGTGATAAATTGGGAGATTGGGATTGACATATATACACTAATATTTATTAAATGGATAACTAATAAGAACCTGCCGTATAAAAAAATAAATAAAATTCAAAAAAAAAGTTTTACAGATAAGCAAAAGATAAGAGTTCAGCACCATCAAACCAGCTTTACAAGAAATGTTAAAGGGATTTCTCTGAGTGAAAAAGAAAAGGCTACAACTAGAAACATGAAAATTACAAAAAAGAAAAACCTCACTGGTAAAGACAAATATACAGAAAAGGTAGTAAATCAACCATGTGCAAAATTAGCAGGAAGGTTAAAAGACAAAAGTATAAAACCATTTATATCTGTGATAAGCAGTTAAGGGATACACAAAACAAAAAGATGTAAAATATGATGTCAAAAACAGTAATGATGGAGGGAGGAGAGTAAAAATGGAGGGTTGTTAAAGTGCATTTGAAATTAAGACATCAGCAACTTAAAATAATCATGTATATATAAAGATTGCTGTATATAAACCTCATGGTAACCATGAACCAAAAACCTAATATAGACACATAAAAAATAAAGAGAAAGGAATTCAAACATACCACTAAAGAAAATCATCAAATCATGAAGAGAACAAGAGAAAAAGAAAGAAACAGCAAAGAACTACAGAAACAACCAGAAAACAATTAACTAAATGAGATTAAATATAACCTATCCATAATTACTTTAAATGTAAATGACAAAATGTCCCAGTCAAAAAACTTAAGGTGACTGACTTTCAGTCTAAGTGACAGTAAGTCACCCCAACTATGGAAATGCTGGGCTGTGAAATCATGCCTGTTAGCTCAGACTGGAGTGTGTCCTATGAGCATCCCTCCTACTCCTCACAGAAGGCCAAGATGGTGCCCCAGAGCTGCTCCTCAAAGTGCCCCCACCAGCTGAGTCTGAGTTTTGTCTCTCTAAATGTTAAAACAAATAACATAAGGAGAAAAGGACATTCCCCACTAAATTTGAATACTTTGCATAAGCTTGATAGGGCAAGAGTGCAATCAACAACTATTTTAAAGTGAATCTTCTTTTCATCCACCTCTCATTTATCCCTTAAATGAGGAAACACATTGGTCTAGCAAGGATAGTATTTGTGCCTTGAGGATAGCAATTATAGAATACATCCATCTAAAATATCGTATTCTTGGGCTTCCCTGGTGGCGCAGTGGTTGAGAATCTGCCTGCTAATGCAGGGGACAAGGGTTCAAGCCCTGGTCTGGGAAGATCCCACATGCCGCGGAGCAACTAGGTCCGTGAGCCACAATTACTGAGACTGCGCGTCTGGAGCTTGTGCTCCGCAACAAGAGAGGCCACAATAGTGAGAGGCCTGCGCACCATGATGAAGAGTGCCCCCGCTTGCCACAACTAGAGGAAGCCCTCACACAAAACGAAGAGCCAACACAGCAAAAATAAATAAATAAATAATTTTTTTAAAATAATAATAAATAAATAAAATAAAATACCGTATTCTGCATTTTGTTGCTTTGTTTGTTTAGAGAGAGTAATACCAAACAGTCTTCAAAGAAAAGGAAGTGAAAACCAAGTGCTTCAATAATCAAGAACATCTATGTTTTGAGATGGGTGTGTGGTGAAGCATGCTTTTGAGGTTTTCTGTATTTAGGAGATTCTGAGTTCTTGACTGTTGGCCAACTTTCAAGCAAGTAAAAATCAGTGTGGTCTGTAAATTTGTCTAAGTTTACCCAGAAAAATGTTCTGTTCCTTCTGTGGCACATGCTTATGCTGCTGAAAGCTAAATCCTCAAAATAAAACCTAAGGAGGGGACTAATAATTCATTAAAGTAAATCAATGGTGTCGCTACTAATTCCTATCCTGTAGAAGAATTTTTGGTAGTGGATAAATAACATACCCTGGGCAGATGAACTCAACCTGGTAGATAAAAGTTTGCTTTGGTCACAGTTGCCTATGAATATGGGTTTCAAAATAAACATAAAATGAGAAAAAAAAACAAAAACAAAACATAAAGCCTTAACTTAGAATTTCATTATGTTTTAGAATCATCAGTGCCTTAATGTTCAAACATCTAATTAAGTTCTCCTAGTAAGGGGAAATGCACGTTTTATTATGGCTTTTTGTGAATATATAAGCAGCGATGTATGGCTTTAAAAAAATTCTGTGTTTCTGTGACAATGTTTGTTAATCCAGCCAATGCAGTTATTTACAGAAAAATGGAGCATGTAGTAGTTTTTCATGTACAAGTAAGAACTGTTTCCCCCCAAAACCTTAGTTACCTGAATTGTTCTAAAGTTATTTGTAAAATCTGAAATGCAGTGATTAAAGAGGTGAGAATTATTTAAAAAAAAAAACTTAGGGTGACTGAATGGATAAAAAAAGCAAGACCTATCTATTTGCTGCCTACAAGAGACTCACTTCAGATCTATAGACACACAGAGACTGAAAGGGAAGGGAGGGAAAAAGATGCAATATGCAAATGGAAATCAAAAGAAAGTCAGGGTAGCAATATCTATATCAAGACAAAATAGACTTTTAAAGAAAGACTGTAACAAGAGACAAAGAAAGACATCACATAATGATCAAGGAATCAATCCAAGAAGAATATATAACAATTGTAAATATATATGCATCCAAGTTAGGAGCACATAAATGCATAAGGCAAATGTTAACAGACATAAAGGGAGAAATCAATGGCAAAACAATAATAGTAGGGGAATTTAACACCCCACTTACATCAATGGACAGATCATCCAGATGGAAAATCAATAAGGAAACACAACATGACACATTAAAACAAATATATATACATAAAACATTCCATCCCAAAGCAGCAGAATACACATTCTTTACAAGTGCACATGGAACATTCTCCAGGGCAGATCACATACTAGACCACAAAACAAAACAAGCCTTGGTAAATTTAAGAAAATTTAAATTATGCCAAACATTTTTTCCAACCACAACGCAATGAGGCTAGAAATCAACTAAAAAAAACAAAAAAAGTAGATAACAAAAACACAGGGAAGTTAAACAATATGCTACTAAACAACCAATGAATCACTGAAGGAATCAAACAAGAAATAAAAAAATACCTAGAGACAAATGAAAATGAAAACAAAATAATCCTAAATCTATGGAATGCAGCAAAAGCAGTTCTAATAGGGAAGTTTATAGTGATACAAGCCTACCTCAGGAAACAAGAAAAATCTCAAAGAAACAACCTAACCCTACACCTAAATTTATTAGAAAAAGAACAAACACAAAACAAAGTTAGTGGAAGGAAAGAAATCATAGAGATCAGAGCAGAAATTAATGAAATAGAGACAAAGGAAAGAAAGAAAGAAAGAAAGGAAAGATCAGTAAAACTAAGAGCTGGTTCTTTGAAAAGATAAAATTGGCAAACCTTTAGCTGAACTCATCAAGAAACAAAGAGGGCCCAAATCAATAAAATCAGAAATGAAAAGGGAGAAATTACAATGGACACCACAGAAACACAAAGCATCATAAGAGATTACTATGAACAACTATATGCCAATAAAATGGACCACCTAGAAGAAATGGACAAATTCCTAGAAATGTACAATCTCCCAAGACTGAATCAGGAAGAAATAGACAATAGGAACAGACCAATTACCAGTAATGAAATTGAATCAGTAATTGTAAAACTCCCAACAAAACAGTATGGAGGTTCCTTAAAAAATTAAAAATAGAACTACACTATGACCCAGCAGGCCCACTACTGGGCATATACCCAGAGAAAACCATAATTCAAAAAGACACGTGCACTCCAATGTTCATAGCAGCCCTACTTATAAAAGCCAGGACATGGAAGCAACCTAAATGTCCATCAACAGAGGAACAGATAAAGAAGATGTGGTACATATATACAATGGAATACTACTCAGCTATAAAAAGGAATGAAATTGGGTCATTTGTAGAGATGTGGATGGACCTAGAGAGTGTCATACAGAGTGAAGTAAGTCAGAAAGAGAAAAACAAATATTGTATATTAACACATATATGTGGAATCTAGAAAAATGGCATAGATGACCTTATTTGCCAAGCAGAAATAGAGACATGGACATAGAGAACAAATGTGTGGATACCAAGAGGGAAAGGGGTGGGGTGGGAGGAATTGGGAGATTGGGATTTACACATATATGCTATTGATGCTATGTATTAAATAAACAACTGATAGGAACATGCTGTATAGCACAAGGAACTCTACTTAATGCACTGTGGTGTCCTAAATGGGAGGGTAATCCAAAAGGGAGGGGATATATGTATATGTATGGCTGATTCATTTTGCAGTGCAGTAGAAGCTAACACAACAATGTAAAGCAACTATACTCCAATTAAACAACAACAACAACAACAACAACAATCTCCCAAACAAAAGTCCAAGGCTAGATGGCTTCACAGGTGAATTCTCCCAAGCATTTACAGAAGAGTTAACCCTATTTTTCTCAAACTATTCCAAACAATTGTAGAATAATTGTAGAGGAAGGAATGCTTCCAAACTCATTCTACGAGACCAGCATCACCCTGATAACCAAAACCAAACAAAGATATCAAAAAAAAAAGAAAGAAAATTACAGGCCAATATCACTGATGAACATAGATGCAAAAATTCTCAACAAAATGTTAGCAAACCAAATCCAACAATACATTAAAAGGATAATACACCATGATCAAGTGGGATTTATCTCAGGGATGCAAAAATGGTTCAGTATCTGCAAATAAATCAATGTGATACACCACATTAATAAATTTAAGAATAAAAATCATATGATCATCTCAGTAGATGCAGAAAAACCTTTTGAAAAAATTCTACATCGATTTATGATAAAAACTCTACACATACACACACACACATACTCTACACAAAGTGGTATATAGAGAACATAACTCAACATAATAAAGGCCATATACAATAAGCTGACAGTTAACCTGATACTTAACAGTGAAAAGCTGAAAGCTTTTCCTCTAAGAACAAGAACAAGACAAGGATGCCCACTTTCACTATTTTTATTCAGCATAGTATTGGAAGTCCTAGCCATAGCAACCAGACAAAAAAAAGAAATAGAAGGAATCCAAATTGAAAATATACACACTACTATATATAAAATAGATAACCAACAAGGATCTACTGTATACACAGGGAACTAGACTCATTATCTTGTAATAACCTATAATGAAAGAAAATCTAAAAAAGAGTATATATATATATATATATATATATATAATACACACACACACATACACACACATATATGAATCACTTTGCTGTACAGCTGAAACTAACACAACATTGTAAAATTGTAAATCAACTATGCTTCAATAAAAACTAAAAAAAAATAAAGGCATTATATTTAACCATTTGAATTAAGGACACTTGTTATGCAGCAATAGCTAAGTGATACAATAATCAAAGCAAACAGCAATAAAGGAAATTGTAAATTTTTATTTTTGGCTCTGTTGGGTCTTCGTTGCTGTGCACGGGCTTTCTCTAGTTGTGGCGAATGGGGGCTACTCTTCATTGCAGCACATGGGCTTCTCATTGCGGTGGCTTCTCTTGTTGTGGAGCATGGGCTCTAGGCATGTGGGCTTCAGTTGTTGCAGCACATGAGCTCAGTAGTTGTGACTCATGGGCTCTAGAGTTGTGGCTCATAGGCTCGGTAGTTGTGGCACATGGGCTTAGTTGCTCCACTGCATGTGGGATTTTCCCAGACCAGGGGCTGAACCTGTGTCCCCTGCATTGGCAGGCAGATTCTCAACCACCACACCACCAGGGAAGCCCAGGGTAACTGTAATTTTTTTTAAAAAAAAGGAATCAAAATTAGGAAGGAAGAAGTAAAACAGTCACTGCAGATGACATGATACTATACACAGAAAATTGTCAAGATGCCAGCAAAAAAATACTAGAGCTCATCAATGAATTCAGTAAAATTGTAGGATACAAAATTAATATGCAGAAATCAGTTGCATTTCTAAAACTAACAACTACAAGAAAGAGAAATTAAGGAAACAATCCCATTTACAATCTCATCAAAAAGAATAAAATACCTAGGAATAAATCTAACTGTACTTAGAAAACTTAAGATGGGACTTCCCTAGTGGTCCAGTGGTTAAGACTCCATGCTCCCAATGCAGGGGGCATGGTTTCAATCCCTGGCCAGGGAACTAAGATCCTGCATGCCATGCAGTGTGGCAAAAAAAAAACAACAACAACTGTAAGATTCTGATGAAAGAAATTGAAGACAACACAAACAGATGGAAAGATACACTGTGTTCATGGATTGGAAAAGTTAATAATTGTTCAAATGACCATAGTAGCTACCCAAGGCAATCTAAGATTCATTGCAACCCCTTTCAAAATACCAATGGCATTTTTCAGAGATTGAGAAAAAATAATTTTAAAATGTGTATGGCAGCACAAAAGATCCCAAATAGCCAAAACAATCTTGAGAAAGAAGAACAGAGCTGGAGGTATCATGCTCCCTGACTTCAGATTATACTGCAAAGCTACATTAATCAAAACAGTATGGTACTGGGGCTTCCCTGGTGGCACAGTGGTTAAGAATCTGCCTGCCAGTGCAGGGGACATGGGTTCAAGACCTGGTCCAGGAAGATCCCACATGTCACAGAGCAACTTAAGCCCATGTGCCACAACTACTGAGCCTGCACTCCAGAGCCTGTGAGCCACAACTACCAAAGCCTGTGCTATAAGAGCCCGCACTCCACAACAAGAGAAGCCACTGGAATGAGAAGCCCACGCACTGCAACAAAGAGTAGCTCCCACTTGCTGCAACTGAAGAAAGCCTGTATGAAGCAGCGAAGGTCCAATGCAGACAAAAATTTAAATTAAATACATAAATTTATTAAAAACAAAAAAACAGTATGGTACTGGCACAACAGACACATAGATGAATGGAACAGAACAGAGACCCCAGAAATAAACTCACGACTTATGGTCAATTTATCTACGACAAAGGAGGCAAGAATATACATGGAGGAAAGACAGTCTCTTCAATAAGTGGCACTGGGAAAACTGGACAGCTATATGTAAAAGAATGAAATTAGAACATTTTCTCATACCATATACAAAAATAAACTCAAAATGGATTAAAGACCTAAATATTAGACTGGAAAGCATAAAACTCCTAGAAAAAAACACAGGCAGAACACTCTTTGTCATAAATTGTAGCAATATTTTTTTTGGATCTGTCACCTAAGGCACATGAAACAAAAGAAAAAGTAAACAAATGGGACCTCATTAAACTTAAAAGCTTTTGCACAGCAAAGGCAACAATTGACAACAAAAAGACAACATACTGAAGGGTAGAAAATATTTGTAAGTGATCTGAACAATAAGGGGTTGATGTTGAAAATATCTAAGCAGCTCATAGCACTGAATATAAAAAATAGAAAAAACTGGGGCTTCCCTGGTGGCACAGTGGTTGAGAGTCTGCCTGCTGATGCAGGGGACACAGGTTCGTGCCCTGGTCCGGGAAGATCCCACATGCTGCGGAGCGGCTGGGCCCGTGAGCCATGGCCGCTGAGCCTGCGCATCCGGAGCCTGTGCTCCACGGCCGGAGAGGCCACAAGAGTGAGAGGCCCGTGTACCGCAAAAAAAAAAAAAAAGAAAAAAAACTGGGCAGAAGGTCTGAACAGACATTTTTCCGAGGAAGACATACTAATACCCAACAGGCACATGAAACAATTCTCAGAATCACTAATCATCAGAGAAATGCAAATTGAAACCACAATGAGATATCACCTCACACCTGTCAGAAGGGCTGTCATCAAAATAACCACAAATAAAAAATGTTGGTGAGGATGTGGAGGAAAGGGACCCCTTGGACACAGTTGGTGGGAAAGTGAGTTGGTGCAGCCACTGTGGAAAACAATATGGAGGCTCCTCAAAAACTAAAAATAGAACTACCATATGATCTAGCAATTCCACTCCTGGGCATATATCTGAAGAAAATGAAAACATTAATTTGAAAAGATACACCCATCCCAATGCTCATAACAGCATTATTTACAATTGCCAAGATATGGAAACAACCTAAGTGTCCATCAACAGATGAATGGATAAAGAAGATGTATACATATAAAATGGAATACTACTCAGCTATTAAAAGGAATGAACTTTTGCCATTTGCAACAACAGGGATGGACCTGGAGGGTATTGTGCTTAGTAAAATAAGTAAGATACAGAAAGACAAATATTGTACGTCATCATTTATATGTGGAATCTAAAAATTAAAACAAAAGAATGAATACAACAAGACAGAAACAGTCTATATAGAGAACAAACTGTGTTTACTAGTGGGGAGAGGGAAAGGATAGGGGCAAGATAGGAGTAGGGGATTAAGAGATACAAATTACTATGTACAAAATAAATAAGCAACAAGGATATATTGTACAGCACAGGGAATATAGCCAATATTTTATAATAACTATAAGTGGAGTATAAATAGTGAGTCACTGTGCTGTACACCTGAAATTAATATAATATTGTAAATCAATTATACCTCAATGAAAAAAAAAAAAAGCCAGCCACAGGAAAAAATGAGATGGCCTGGAAAGAGAATACAGAGTGTCTAAGAGAGAGCCCAATATTTTAGGTTTGGTAAAGAAGAACACTGCAGATGCTGCTGTAAATTCATAACTAGAGCAATAGGAAGAAGACCAGAAGAGTGCAGTATCCAGGAAAACAAGGAAATGACTTTTTGAGAAAGGTCAAATGGCCATCTGTAATATATCAAATGCTCCTGAGAGCACAGGTAAAATAAAGGTGTAAAAGTCCATTGGATTTGGTAACAAAGAGGTCTTTGTTAGCCTTAGCCAGAGGGAGTTTGGTTATGCTATGTTGAGTGGAATCCTGGTTGAGTGGGAGTGAAAAAGAGCTGGGTTCAGCAGCAGGCCAGTGAATTGTCTTCCTGGAGGGCTGATCTATAAGGAGTGCTAAAGCATTATCAGAATAAATTTGTAAAATGAACTTGGGTTGGTGGGAAATGAGGGCTAATAGTATAGGTTTTCTTTCTGAGGTGAGGAAAACTTTCTACAATTGACTGCTGATGGGAAGGAATCAGTATAGGGGATGAGGAAGGAGACAATGGGGAGGATAAGCAATAGTCAAAGTTCAGAAGTCAAGAGGAGATGCTATTCAGAACAGATGGAAGGAATGGCCTGGGAGATGAGAAAGAACAGCTAGTCCAATACAACAAGGGTGAAAAAGGAAGACAGAGAAGCATGGGAGTGACACAGTTAGGTTTGTAGACTGCGTGTAGAAAGTTGAACTCACCCCTTTGGATGCTTCCATTTTTCTGTGAGTCAGGAGGTGTGTATTAGTTTTCTATTGTTGCTGTAACAAATGATCGCAAACTTACTAGCTTGAAATAACACAAGTGTATTACTCACAGTTCTGCTGGTGTGTTGGTTTCTCTGCTCCAAGTTTCAGCAGGTTCTGGCAGGCTTCCAAACTCCTCAGGTCATTAGCAGAATCTAGTTCTTTCCGCTTGCAGAACAAAGGTTTCTATTTCCCTGCTGGCTGTCAGCTGGGGTGTGGGGGGGTCACCTTTGGCAGCAGAGACATCTGTCCCAGAGCTAGCCACAGCATGTTGAATCCTTCTCACAACTGGAATCTTTCTTACTTCTCTGCCACATCTCTTTGCCTCCTCTGGAGAAAGTTCTCTGTTTTTAAGGACGCATGTGATTAAATTGGGCCCACCTGGATAACTCAGGATACTTTTTCTATTGTAGGACCCATAATCTTAATTACATCTGCAAAGACCCTTTTGCCATGTAATGTAACATATTCACAGGTTCTAGGGATTAGGTCATGGACATCTTTGGGAGGCCCATTCTGCTGAGCACAAAGTGACATCATCAACTGAGAATAGGAAGTGGAAGAGGTGGGAGGTTTTAGAGAGAATGAGAAAAGTTTGAAGTAACCACACTGGAGAGAAAGAACATGAACTGACTAAAGAAACTCTGTAAATGTGACAGATGGCACGGTTGGGGTCATGGTGATACCAAGAGTGGCTTTCTCTGGCAGTCACTCGGGCATGGTGCAGAGAATGGGAGTAGTGATGGAATAAACAGGCAAAAGGTCTCTATTCTGTTCCATTGATCTATGTGTCTGTTGTGCCAGTGCCGTACTGGTTTTTTTTTTTTTTTTTTTTTTTTTTTTTTTTTTTTAATTTTTGTGGTACGTGGGCCTCTCACTGTTGTGGCCTCTCCCGTTGCAGAGCACAGGCTCCGGACGCGCAGGCCCAGCGGCCATGGCTCACGGGCCCAGCCGCTCCACGGCATGTGGGATCCTCCCGGACCGGGGCACGAACCCGTGTCCCCTGCATCAGCAGGCGGACTCTCAACCACTGCGCCACCAGGGAAGCCCTGTTTTTAATAAATTTATTTATTTTTAATTTTTGGCTGCATTGGATCTTCGCTGCTGCACGCGGGCTTTCTTCACTTGCAGTAAGTGGGAGCTACTCTTTGTTGCAGTGCGTGGGCTTCTCATTGTGGTGGCTTCTCTTGTTGCAGAGCATGGGGTCTTACAGCGCAGGCTTCAGTAGTTGTGGCTCGCGGGCTCTAGAGTGCAGGCTCAGTAGTTGCGGCACACGGGCTTAGTTGCTCCGCGGCATGTGAGATCTTCCCGGACCAGGGCTCCAACCCATGTCCCCTGCATTGGCAGGAGGATTCTTAATCACTGAGCCACCAGTGAAGTCCCTCCTTCTATTTTAATATTGAGATCTGTCATATCGATGGCTCCAGGTGGTCTTTATGTGGTCAGCATTCAAGGGATCGAGAGAATAGTACCAAAGGTCCATCAGTCAGGGGAATCTGGCTGGTTGAAATATAGTACTTGAACCAGAAGTAAGGGCTGGTCTAACCTCTGGGGTCTGTGTATATGCTTGACTGGATAACTTTGAGTTTGCTTTGTTTTTACTCTATGACCCTCACTTCCACAATAAAGGGGTAAGTGTGTTGGGTGCCTTGGAAAATTCAGCAACAGCAAAAAGGAGGCCTGCATGATAATGATTTGATTCCCAGAGAGGTTAGCCTGGAGCATTATTGCCCAAACTAGCCAGTTTTCTAAATACCATCATTATGTGGGGCCCACCCATGACTTAATCAATCTTCAGGGGAGGGATTCCTGACACCATGTTAAGTAAGTGCCTGAGGTGACTCTTTTTTTTTTTTTTTTTTGCCACACCACGTGGGCTTAGCTCCCTGACCAGGGATTGAACCCAGGCCCTTGGCGGTGAAAGGGCCGAGTCCTAACCACTGGACCACCAGGGAACTCCCCTGAGGTGATTCTTACGCTGAGAAAAACTTGGAAAATTTTAGCTTAAGGCAATGATTCTCTACCTCTTTCCCTATATAGTTGAGCAAATTTCCCTATATAGTTGTGTAATTTGCTCAATAATAATTATTATTTCTAATAATAAGAAATATTAGCCATATTTTTCAATCAGGGACCATGCCCTCCTGGACGGGGCTATCAGAATTACAAGACTGTCTGGGATTGGGTAAGAAGGAGGAACGAAGGGAGGATAGTGTAGATTTAAGTTGCTTTAAACAGATTCCCCAGAGAAACTGAGGTTCCTTCTCACTAGGGAGGGTCATCCTCCACCACCCTACTTCCAACCTCCTTCTCTGTTTGACAGTCACTGGTCTGGACTCTAGCCAAGAGGAAGAGAATTCACTAATGAGCTTAATAGTTATATTCTGATGTTTAGAGTGTTCTATGACGTAATTCTGGTCAGGCTGCCTCTAAAAAGCCAGTCACCTTGCTATTCTAGCAAAGTTGAATTTTAAGCCTACCAAACTAAAGACTGGACTTCACAGACTGGTGCCCAAAATGACCCCCCTGTAGAACACATCTGGACAGCTTGCTAGCCTCCCAGGCCTCACTGTCTTTCTTCATTGGCTGGATCTCCAGCTGTATCCCTGGTTATATTCCAATTAGAATGTGCATACACACACACATCTTCCTCCATACGGTTTATTAGGGCACTGTATATGATTTTCTTTTACTGTGATTTTAAAAAATTATTCACACTTTAATATTAATATTGTTAATAGTGATAAAAATAAGGCCATTATCTGCATAACTCTTTTACAGTTTACAAACTAAGTTTACATAAGGGCATTGTACATGACGATTATTGCCTTACTCCAATTTGACCTTAAAAGGGATGGGACTTGAATTGCAAATTAAAACAGACTTTTTACCCCCCTAATTTAAAATGTGAAGGAGGATGATGTTGCTGAAGGACATGGTAACTTTATGCAGCCCTCACTTTTCAGCCGTTAGTTCAAACCAAAATGTTGAACGAGAAAGGTACAAAGTCTGCCTGTTTATTCAAGCCTTTTCTGTAATGAAGGGGGGGTAATAATTGCACCGTGTTGTGTTTTCTCTATGAAAGTATTCAGTCAATGACCTCCCACATGTAATAAATATTATATCAATCATCTTTACAACTTTCTAGTAGTTAAATATTGTCAGGGATAGAGAGACATAGAAGATGAGAAATAATAGACGAAAATCTTTGACTTCCCAGTTTCTTCAACCCTTCTAATCTTAGGTGTGTTTTCAGATAGTGGCCATTAGAGTGTATATCATATATGCAATCTATAAATTTAACATGAAATAACATCTTGCTTTTATACTAATGTTGTTATTGAAAAGAATCCAGAGTACTTTCATGTCATTAACTCATTTATTATATCTTTACAACATTCTCTTAAATTTTGGTGACTCCTTAGTCTGCATTCAGTATTTAATATCAAATGCTCTAAGATTCAGAAGAAAGTAATTGTCTATAATAGTTAAAAAAAACCACTTTCTGTTTTCTTTTGTGCTTTTAAAACCCATTGTTTTACATTTAATTTCTTGGCATTACATCACCCCTACCCACCCAACCTGGCATTCTTCATTCTCTGTTGCCCTTGCCCTTTTGTAGCTAGGTCTCATAAATTAATTGTGTCCTTCTTTTAACCCTCTCTTCCTCTGGTCTGGTTTCCTTCATTATACAGTTGACACTTGAACAATTCGAGAATTAGGGGTGCCCACCCTCCACACAGTTGAAAATCTGAGTACAGTTGATAGTTGGCCCTTCATTTTCTTGGTTCCTCTGTACTTGCAGATTAAACCAGCTGTAGATCATGTAGTACTGTAGTATTTACTCTGGAAAATACTGAGTTTTATAAGGGAGACAAAAGTACAGCCTATATTTCTGGTTTCAAAATGTTCTCAATACAGTTGGGAAAATAAGATAAACACATCAGAATTACATTGATGAAAATGTGATCATATATCACCTGGAAGTAACTTAAAACTTAATGTACTTATTTCACATTTGTTTTCAAAGTTTTTCAACCCAACTCATAGACGACATGCCATGCTGTTTAGAACCCACTTTAATTGTGTCTACTAGTGCCAACAGCTTCTGGCTGCCCACCCCCCCCGCACCCCCGTCCCTCCATCACTAGGATAATACCCCTTGAAACATGTTAGGGAATTAAAGTAGTAGATAACTAAATAAATGAAAAAGTTAAGAGGAAAACATAGAATAACAATAGTAATTATATTCACTGAAATGCTGAACCATCGGCAGACAGCTATACATATCCTCATACAGTTAGGGTCTTGTCAGGAAAAAGACGATATACCCAAAGGGTTTAACTACAAAGAGTTTAATGAAGGGACTAGTTATAAAGGGTGTAGTCAGAGAGGCCAGTCCAAAGATGGAATAAGAAATGATGAAGTGCCCCGGGGAGATTGGGAAGTCATTACTAACTGTAGGCCTGAAGGGGAAAGAAAGGGAAAGATGTTTCCAGCAGCAGATAAGAGCCAGCTCTGTGTAAAGGGACAGCCTGACCGGAGCTCTGGCCTCAGGGGGAGGAGTGTAACCACTCAGAACTTACAAGAGGGGAAAGAGTGAGAACAGTGATCCTGACTTCCCTCTCCTCCTGCCCTGAGATTTCCTGCTGGTGACTGACCCTAACCCAGAGCTGAAGGGTGAGAAAACCCAGACGATGCTGTTGGTAAAGGTTTAGTGTCCAGGGGTACAGAACAGAGCTGAGACGGGTGAGAATGGATCTGGAAGGGCAAATAGAGAATAACCAGCACAAATCCCTACAGAGTTTTGGGAGTCTCTGCAGGTAGGTTTATGGTAAGGGATTTCTAAGGCAGTGAACTCCAGCATCCTCAGCCTGGTTGGCAATAGGCATAATAGGGCAAATGGAAGAGACCAATGACCTTAGAATTTAACCTAACCAGTCAGTCTCCCAAACCCCCTCCCACCACACACCAGCTACGTACTATATAGTTTAAATGTAGCCAAGTTGTTAACCTTCTACCCCTATTATTTTGGTGGGAAAATGCTCCTTTGTCAGGCCACACTTTACCATTAGAGTAAGGGCCAACTGGGAGAAAATGAAGCCAACGTGAAGGTAAGGTAAGCAGTTACGCATGGATGCTGTGGACAATCCCAAGTTAAACCACGCACACAACAGAAACCACCCTAAGGTTTGTAACGCAAGGACTCCCTAAATGTTCTCTCCTCAGAAATATGCAGATAGTCCATGGGCAGGATCTTAATGAATTCGAATTAATTTGTGAAAGCATTCTAGGGGTACAGTGATACACAAAATGTTCTTGAGTATCACAATTTACCAATTGCTTAGTCAGTTGAGACTCTGGGGCCCCTGGGACTTCCCTAGTGGTCCAGTGGTTAAGACTCCATGCTTCCACTGCAGGGGGTGTGGGTTCGATCCCTGGTTGGGGAACTAAGATCCCTCAAACCACAGGAGGCAGCCAAAAAAAAAAAAAAAAAAAGACTCTGGGGCCCTTTGTCTGGGGCAAATGACCTTCTCTGGCCACGTAATCTGACCATGGATTCCCAGACATTGCCTGTTGATTCTCCTATACAACTGGGCTTTGATTAAGGAGATGGTGAAAGGAAAGTAGCCTGCTCTTCTCATCTCCACCTACTTCCTGGCCTCCAATTCCACATTATCTTGACCAAATTGTGGTCATTTTAAATAGAATCTCCATGTTCAATAAACTGTGCTATAGAACGGACGAGGACAGAGAAGCAGACATTGCATTTGTCAGTTAGGTCACTGGTGTCCTTTGCCAGACCGGTTTCAGTGGAAGAGAGCCTCCCCCCTGGTATGCCAGGGTAGGCTGGTGAGGCATGAGTGATTGCAAGGGGGCTGAAAACTTAGCCCCTTAAGTTCCTGACGTGGCCGGGAGGAGCTACAGTGACTTTGATGTTGTCCTCAGAATACCAAATAGATACAGTAATCTTCTCTGGCTGCCGTGACATGGAAAAGTTTGGAAAGCACAGCTGCATAGTGATAGCAGTGGAAGTCAAACTGCAATTCAGGAGGACTAAGTGGAGAAATGGAGGTGGAAGCTGTGAGTATAGAGAAGTCTTTCGAGATATATATGTCAGTGAAAGGAGAGAGAGCAAATAGACTGATTCTAAGCAGGTTTTAAAAAAATTATTTATTTTGCTTACTTATTTTGGCCCGCACCAGGTCTTAGTTGCGGCATGTGGGATCTTTGTTGCGGCCTGCATGTGGGATCTAGTTCCCTGACCAGGGATCAAACCTGGGCCCCCTGCATTGGGAGCACAGAGTCTTACCTACTGGACCATCAGGAAAGTCCCTCTAGGTAGGTCTAATAGGCAGATGCTTGAGGACATTTGTAACAAGTAGAGAAGGGTCTGGCTGTAGAGAGAAATTACAGATACAAGGGGGAGAAAAGGAATATGCACTGTTAAGGTGGGAAGGAAGAAGGCTGAAGGATTTCACCACTCTGGCTACTATTTTCTTTGTTAAAAAGAGGTTGTTATCTGCTGAGATGAGAGAGACAGGATCTTGATATGGGGTTTTAAGAGAGAAATAAGGATTTGAAATGTTTGCTGTCAAAAATGAGAAAGGAGGGAGGGGCTTCCCTGGTGGCGCAGTGGTTGAGAGTCCACCTGCTGATGCCGGGGACACGGCTTCGTGCCCCGGTCCGGGAAGATCCCACATGCCGCGGAGCGGCTGGGCCCAAAAGCCATGGCCACTGAGCCTGCGCGTCCGGAGCCTGTGCTCCGCGACGGGAGAGGCCCGCGTACAGCAAAAAAAAAAAAAAAAAAAAAAAAAAAATGAGAAAGGAAGCTGCCAAAAGATAAGTAAAACTTTGCCAGTGTTGAGAGCCAGACTGAGAATGGAGCTCATAAATTTGTAATGAAGCTGATCAGCAGTTATACGTTTCACACAGCTGGGACAGGACACCTGGGGGCTTGAGAAAAGACAGTGTTAGACGGTTTTATCTAGGACCATGACCTGGAAGAGCAAGAATAGTAGAAAAGATAAGCTAGCAAGAGAATTGAGGCAGCTGGTAATCAGAGGAGGGACAGAATTTGAACTTGTTAAAATAAGAGTTCTGCCTCGTTTGTCTTGTTCATTGCTGTATCTCCAGTACCTGGAGCAATGTCTCTTAACTGTGGATTATAATCACCTGGAGAGCTTTAGCAAGTCCTTATGACTAAACTGCACCTTGAACCAATTAAATTGGGATCTCTGGGTGAGTTCCAGGCACGGTATTTTTTTTAAAGGTCTCTGAATGATTCCAGTCTACAGCCAAGGCTGACAACAACTGGTCTAGAACAATGTCTGGCATAAAGTAGAAACCTAATAAAATCAGTTCAGTGAATGGAATTCAGATTAGATTACAGAGGCTCTAAAACTAGGAAGGGGGACTTTCCTGGTGGCGCAGTGGTTAAGAATCTGCCTGCCAACGCAGGGGACACGGGTCCGAGCCCTGGTCTGGGACGATCCCACATGCCACGGAGCAACTAAGCCCGTGCACCACAGCTACTGAGCCTGCGCTCTACAGCCCGTGCTCCACAGCAAGAGAAGCCACCGCAATGAGAAGCCCCGTGCACCGCAGTGAAGAGTAGCCCCTGCTCACCGCAACTAGAGAAAGCCCGCAGCCAGCAACCAAAGACACAATGCGGCCAAAAATAAATAAATAAATAAAAAATAAAAACAAAAAAAATAAAACTAGGAAGGGCTGAGGTTGGGAAAAGGGATAAAGACTGAAGTCTTCATGAACTGGAAGTGTAGGTTTGAGGCCATTGTTTTCAGAGAGGGATTTATAAGTTTATTATGTTTGGAGTAGGCACAGTTCCACGTGATATGGTTTCACCTATTTCTGGCTAAGGGATTTTGCATAAGTACCAGGGGGTGAAGCTTGCTACCGCATGGCAGTTAAAGATCTGAAGTTACGGTGTTGGGTGGTTTGTGAAGTTAAAAGTTAAAGCTGCACGGGGCATGACCAGAGGGGAGCAGGGGAGAAAGACTTGAGGTTCATGGCTCTCAGGCTGGATGTTGATTTCAGATGAACTGGTTCTGACTTGCACTTCCCCCTATTATCTTCATGGTCCTAAATTCATGTTTTTCAGCAAATTTTCCAGGCCCTCTGAGTCTGAGATCACCTTTGCTTCCCTGGGACTGGGTCCGCCTTACGCTAAAACACACACACTAGTCTTATTGTAAATTAGTTCATACCTTTTCCTGCTTTCAAGAGAGTATGAGGAAGGCATTGACGTTTAGGAAAGCAAAGAGTGGTGAAACGTGGAAAATGCTGTCTCAGTTCACCACCCTTACAATTTTGCTTGAGGCTATTCCAGTCAGGACTGCTATTGAGCAAAGATGACAACAGAAACAAAAACAAACCATAAAACTAACCTCCTACCCAAATCCCATAATGGTTCTGGGGAAGCACAGTGAGGCCAATGACCTCTAAAATGGCATTTCTTCTTCAGTTGATTAGATATTTACTTCTCACTTATCACAACCCACAACCTCTATACGGGATTACATTGAATTCTGACCATGGATAGGGTGGATTAGGTGATTAGGATGGGTTGGGCTCCCATGACAGAGCTAATTTACCCTCCCCACTGCCCAACACCCAAGTCATTTCCAAGCAATTATTTATAAATGGTTGGATACAGTATGGTCAGGTGGTGAAGAAGTGTGTAAATCATTATCTTATTATATGAAGAAGTAGTTGCACTTCTCTTCCTGGTGAGGTAAATATTAACTTTCTAGTTGGAAAATTGCAGTCCTAATCATCTTGGCGGCACTGTAGTCATATGACATACCTGGGGGCAGCTCCAGATGGCTGCATGTGAAACAAATGATGGGGGCCTCAAGCAATATTTGATTAAGAATTGTTCTCTTTGTGGGAGAAAATCAACCCTCAAACCAGCTTAACCTGGTGAGCTCTCCTCAAGAGCCTGCTGCTGGGGCAGGATGTTTGGGGAAGTTTCAGGAGGACGATAACAGCCCTCACTGCAGTAGGTGAGAGGAGGTGAGAAACAGTCACGGTGGGATCTACATAGGAGAGGAGACTTCAGACCGAGGACATGAAGTGCTCACCAAAGTGGCAGGATTGAGGAAGGACACCAGGTCTCTCCATCCCATTGTCACTACCCTGTCCCACTTCACCACTTCCAGCCCTCACTTAGAACCTAGAAACTGCAGCAGCTTCCCAAAGGGCGTCCTGCCTCCTGACCCCCTCCATTCCATCCCCTAGTCTGCAGCCATCAGGCTCTTTTTAAAATGCCATTCTGGTTTTATCACCCCCTATTTGAGCCCATTACCTGGCTTCTCATTTCTCCCATTTCTCCGGATAAGGTCAACTTTGAGTATAGCTGAAAAGCTCTATTAATGACTGGATTCCTGCCTGCCACCCCAGGCTTCCATTCTTTACTACATTAAACTTCTCGTTTGTTTAAACCGGTGAAGCTCTCTGGCTTCCTCTTCTGGGAACTCTCTTCCTCTTTTTATTCTGGCCAACTCCGAACTCCTCCTTAGTTTTTAGGACTCACTTTCGATATCCTAGTCGGTGCTCCTATAGCATTCTAAACTTCTAAGTTATTGCATCTCTTAGGCTGTTTAATGATCTTCCTGTCTTGCTGTATAGTATTAGCTCACGTTGAGTGTTTAATATTCACCACACCCTATTAAGCATTTTCCTTGGCATATCTCATGTGATTCCTGTAAGAATCCTGTGAGGGAAACACCTGATTACAAATAATTAAACCGAGGCTCATGTTAAGTCATTTGCTTAAGTCCTACAGCTAGAAAGCTCCATAGGGCAAGATGGCGTTGCTCTTGCCTATCATTTGATCCCTGGCAACAAATGTATACCTAGCCCTTAGTTGTAGCTAGCACTTACATTGCACTTAGAATGTGCTGGGCATATCTCAATCTTATGTCAATAGGATGGGGAAACTGAGATAAAGGTTAAGTGACCTGCCCATGGTCACACAGCGAAGAAGTAGCCAGGCTGGGATTTAAACCTAAGCATCTGGCTTCAGAACTTCTGCACTCTTAACCGTTAGACTGTCCTTCCTTTGCATGAGCAGAAATGCTTCAAGTTGCAGAAATGTTAAGGAAAGAGATGAAACAGTCAATAAAGCAAAGCAAATCGAGACTACTTTTTTTTTTTTTTTTTTGGCTGTACCTCGTGGCTCACGGGATTATAGTTCCCTAACCAGGGATCAAACCTGGGTTCCCCTGTAGTGGAAATGCAGAGTCCTAACCAGTGGACCACCAGGGAATTCCCCAAGACCATCTTTAATTAGGCAATTTGTTAGTCCTTCAGACAGCCTCCCATGAAGTCTTCACATTACCCGCAACAGAAAGATAGATGCATAGTTCTCACCAAATGAAAACATGTCTGGAAGAAAACATCATTTTCTATATTGTAGTGTCGCAGCTTCACTGAGCAGTAATCAGTGATTTAAAAAACATTCAACTAAAATTTCCTTTTTAACACTGCAATATATACTCAAATGACATTCTCTAGAGAAAATGGGGAGGGAAATCCAGTGGGATTAGGGTGAAAAATTGAAGTCAGTCTGCTGTCTTGGAAGAGGGCTGCTGTTGTCTGAGAAAAAGAGAAAAATGAAAAAAGCCTTGCAGTTCCTAACAAGGCAAAAAAAAAAGTTTAATTTGGCCTTGTCAAGTACAAATAGGACTTGGGTGGCAGAGAGAGAAAAGCAAAGGAATGCTTTTTAGTTGTTTTTTTGTGGTACGCGGGCCTCTCACCGCTGCGGCCTTTCCCGTTGCGGAGCACAGGCTCCGGACGCGCAGGCGCAGCGGCCATGGCTCACGGGCCCAGCTGCTCCGCGGCATGTGGGATCCTCCCGGACCGGGGCACAAACCCGCGTCCCCTGCATTGGCAAGCGGACCCTCAACCACTGCACCACCAGGGAAGCTCCAGAGGAATGCTTTTGCAGTTGTGTTTTTCTCCCTTCCCCAAATGGAAAATTTTATTGCTGTTTCTTCTGATTTCTGAATGTTTTGATGGTTTCTACGACACTGACTTGTTTTAAAAAATCATCTCAGCAGGTGATTCCTTCTAATAAAAAAGAAAAAATTTGAATAATTAATGGAAAACATTTTGCTTTTTGGAGAATGGAGAGAGAATGATGACTTGCGGGATATGAAGGCAAGAGGATCTCTAAGTGAGTGAGGGATCGTCCTCATCATCAGAAGACGCAGCTGGCAGTAATCGTCAGGAAGTTGAGGCTAGAACCTTATTTGACTTGGCTGCTGTCTTTTGTTAAGAGACAAGAGACAATGGTTGTTGATCAGGGATAATGGCTTGGTGATGGAGAGGAGTTCACGGATAAGGGATAGGATTTGTTAATGGATTTAAGGAGAAGAAGGCGATAGAAAAGGAAGAAACAAGCGTGATCCCTAGATGTGTGGCTTTAGCTTCTGGGTGGAGCCTGTTATTGACATAGGGAAGAAGAAATGTAGGGGGAAAATTTTTTAAATTCAATGTTGTACATGTTAAGTTTGAAATTTCTGCATGAGGGTTCTACCTGATCTCCCTTGTTCTTCTCTTACTCCGTTACAGTATCTTTTCACGGTGCAGCTGCAAGAGGATCCTTCTAAATTGGACTCAAAGCCATCCAGTGACGCCACATCCAGCTCCGAGTAAAAGCCAAAGTCATGACCGTCCTTGCTTATTCCCTTCCAGCTGCACTGTTCTCCTTGCTGTCCCATGAACATACCAGGTACACTCCCACCTCAGGATCTTTGTAGTGTCTCTCTTTTTTTTTTTTCTGGAATGCTCTTCCTACAGATATCTTAGCTATCTTACTGACCTCACCTCTAAGCCTTTGCCCAGATTTCAGCATCTTGATAAGGTCTGTGCTGATCACCCTATTTACCACGATTGGACTGCTCTTCCATCCCCAGCACTCTTTCTCTTTTTACATAGCACTCCTGTTTCATCACCTTCTATTATACTATGACCCTTATTTTTTTTTGGTCGTGCCGCATGGCTTGTGGGATCTTAATTCACCAATCAGGGATTGAACCCGGGCCCTTGGCAGTGAGAGCACGGAGTCCTAACCATGGGACTGCCAGGGAATTCCCTATACTATGATTCTTTTATAAGGTCAATTGTTAATCTTCATTTCCTCTCGTTGGAGCGTAAGCATCACGAAGGAGAGAAATATGATACTAATATATCCCAAGAACCTAGGATATTCCGTGGTACATAGTAAGTACCCAATAAATATTGGTTACTATGAGTATGGTTAAATATGAGTACAAATAATTATTCAATAGCTAAGAAATGTCAAATAGATGAGTCTAGACCTCAGAGGAGAGGTGAGGTCTGGAAGTATTCATCTGTGATAAATTAGTTAAAAATATGAGAATGAATAAAGTTACCCAAGGTAAAGACATGACTAGGAAAGAGACATTCCAATTTTAAGACCCAGGAAGTGTCAACATTTTGACATCAAGTAGAGATGGAGAAACCAATAAAAGAAGGCAGATATTTAGAACCAGTAATGTAAGAGAAAAACCAGGAGATGCCTGGGAGGGATGGGGTGGGGGGAGTACTGTGTGAAGGAAAGAGGAGTCAACAATGTCATCTCCTCCTGTGTAGCTGGGTGAGATAAGCCTAGAAAATCCTCCATTATATTGGCAACAAAGGAGATCTTTGCCCACCTAGGTAGGAATGGTTTCTGGGAAGATGGAAGCTGAGGTGGGGTTTGCCAAAATGGCTTGAGGGGGACTTCCCTGGTGGCGCAGTGGTTAAGAATATGCCTGCCAATGCAGGGGACACGGGTTCAAGCCCTGGTCCAGGAAGATCTCACATGCTGAGGAGCAACTAAGCCCAGGCTCCACAACTACTGAGCCTGCACTCTAGAGCCCGTAAGCCACAACTACTGAGCCCGTGTGCCACAACTACTGAAGCCCATGCGCCTTGAGCCCGTGCTCCTCAACAAGAGAAGCCACCACAATGAGAAGCCCGCGCACCGCAAGGAAGAGTAGTCCCCACTCACCACAACTACAGAAAGCCCGTGTGCAGCAATGTAGACCCAACGCAACCAAAAAATAAATATAATAAATAAAATTGATTATTTTTAAAAATGGCTTGAGGATATACTGGAGGACTGTACTTTAATATAACTCCACCAAATAAGAACAAAGGATAACAGGGGATAATAACTCACAGGATCAGAACTAATAGGAAAGGAGACAGCAACAGAGAAGCAATGTCAATACATTTTTGGAAGATGTGAAGAAGTAGAAGCTGACTTAACTTAGCAGAGCAGGGGGGTATATGCCTATGTGCCTGGGGACAGTGGCAGAATTGAGGAGTTTTAATGATGAACAACTCAGTTTGCCATGTAGAACTCTTTAGATGTTCTGCACTTGGGTCCAGCAGGTACTACAGAAGGTAAAGGTAATATGCCTGGATAGAAAGAGGGACGGTGGTTGAAAATTTTTATAGAATAGTTGAGCTCACTGATTCCCTTCCTTACATGACCTACCCAGAGGACTACAACTCCATGTCCCTCCAGCCTGCCTAAAGAGTTTTATGCTCTGGAGAAACTGGATCAGAGAGAGACACTCGACTTTGGGGCACCAGGTCTAAGACAAGGATAGAACAAGGCACGGAGTTGTTTTTTTTCCCATGGGTTTCGAATGCAAGTTTTTATTTTTGAATTCCCATTGAAATGAATATGTTGATCTTTGAAAAATGGTTGGTTACATGCCACTAAAATGATCCCTAGAGCCCCCAGTGATAGACATGCTCCATTCTGGGAAACACTACCATAGGGAATTACTGGAGGTACCCTTGGGGAGGTAGGATGAGTCCACTGTTTATTGAGCAAGGGTCCTCTGTGTCCCAAGAAAGCTGCTTGCTGCTGTTCATAATTCTCTGAGCCCCAGACCTACCAGCATATTTGATCTTATCTTTCCTGGTTGGCAACACTTTGGTGGCTCCCTATTCTCTTCTAGATAGAAGAGTAAATAAGGCATGGAGTTATAAATGTGGGGATTAAGTGAAAAATTTCATACTGAATTATAATTCTTAGACTCCCTTCTCTTGCTGTACTCCCAGAATTCTGTCAACAGATTGGAGAGTAGATTGGAGAATCTAAATTACACACACAAAAAGACTGACAGATACTGGTACTTTCAGAATCATACAATAAAAAGGTGCTGTCTTAGTCTGCTCAGACTCCTATAACAAAATATCATAGACTGGGTGGCTTAAACAACAGACACATTTCTCACAGTTCTGAAGGTTGGGAAGTCCAAGATCACTGGAAGGTACAGTGTCTGATGAGCGCCCTCTTTCGGACTTGCAGACAGCTGCTCTCTTCCTCTTATAAGGCCAACAATCCTATTGGATTTATTACCTCATTTAATCTTTTTTTGAAAAAAGTAATTAATTTATTTTTGCCTGGGTTGGATCTTTGTTGCTGCTCATGGACTTTCTCTACTTGCAGCGAGCAGGGGCTACTCTTTGTTGTGGTGCACGGGCTTCTCATTGCGGTGGCTTCTCTTGTTGCGGAGCACAGGCTCCAGGTGCATGGGCTCAGTAGTTGTGGCTCGCGGGCTCTAGAGTGCAGGCTCAGTAGTTGCGGCACATGGGCTTAGTTGCTTTGCGGCATGTGGAATCTTCCTGGACCAGGGATTGAAACCCGTGTCCCCTGCACTGGCAGACGGATTCTTAACCACTGTGCCACCTGGGAAGTCCCACCTCATTTAATCTTAATGACCTCCTAAAAATCCTATCTCCAAATACAGTCACATTGGGGTTAGAGCTCCAACATATTAATTTAGTGGGGGACACAATTCAGTCCATATCAGTGAATGAGAAATAAACGCTGATAGTGTGCCTTTTTATACATTTGGGATCTGGTTTAAATGGCAGTTATCCCACCCTGATTAATACAAGCAATTCCAACGGAGGAGAATAGTGAAAAGAGAGCCACGCACCAGACTTTTCCAGAGGGCAACTAACCTCTCCTGCCTAGAACCGAAGATAGAGGGCTTTTGGAGGAAGGGCACCAAATGAAAAATGGAACTGATTTGTTCAAACATTTGAGGAAAAACTATTGGTAAAGGTTCAGCAAGTCTATTGAAACATTTAGAAAGAAATAAATGATAAGCACATGGCAAGCTAAGCAAGGCAATTTCAACTCCAGGAAAAACAAAAGGTTGTATGAAAAGGAAATATTCATAGCATGCATCTTGGGTTAAACAGGGAATCATTACTGGGCATAGTAATGTAAATGGTGGCTGACTTAGCCAAAAATTATAAGGTTACATGAAGCGAATGAAGAAGGAAAGGGAAGTTGTGTGTGCGCGCGCGCGTGTGTGAGATATAACATACTTTAACTTCTGAAACAGGAGGTGTTTAGGAAATGTTTAAAATAGCTCAAGAAATAGCAGTATAATCCTATAAAAATGTGTCAATAATTACTAGTAGAAAGAGAATAAAAGTTGAAAGTGGTTTCCACCGGGAGTAAGTGGGGTGGGGAGCAGAACTGTACACTGGGCAAGGGAGTGTGGTTTTCACTAGAGCCTTTTAGTACTAGCTGAATATTTAAAACTTATTTGCATATATTGGACAAAAATCAGATACACAAAACTTTTCAAAATATATTGTATGTATACTTCAATTAAAAAACTAAAAAATGTATATTGTATGGGACAAATGCTGTATGATCTCACTTACATGTGGAATCTAAAAAATACAACAAACTAGTGAATATAACAAAAAAGAGACAGACTCACAGATATAGAGAATAAACTAGTGGTTATCAGTGGGGAGGGGGCAGGGGAAGAGGGGCAAGATAGGGGTAGGGGATTACAAGATAAAAACTACTGTGTAGGGCTTCCCTGGTGGCGCAGTGGTTGAGAATCCGCCTGCCGATGCAGGAGACACGGGTTCGTGCCCTGCAAGGATGTATTTATACAGCAGAATATAGCCAATATTTTATAGTAACTGTGAATGGAGTATAACCTTTAAAAATTGTGAAGCGATGTGTTATATACCTGAAAACTGTATAATGTTGTGAAGCAACTATACCTCAATTAAAAATTAAATACATAAAATATATCGTACAGGAGGTTTAAAAGAAGAGATAGGAAGTGCGGACAGCTCTTTCAAGAAGCTTTGCTGGCCGAGGGGAGCAAAGGGATGAGGTAGCGGCTCAAACATTCAAGGGTGGATCTAAATTGTTTTTTCTTTTTTGCTCGCGACACGCAGGATCTTAATTCTCCGACTAGGGATTGAACCCAGGCCCCTTACAGTGGAAGCTCAGGAGTCCTAACCACTGGACTGCCAGGGAATTCCCTGGATCTAAATATTTTTAAATTAAAGTGAGAATACTTAGTTACCAAATCAAATAGTGCAGGGTTTATAATGGAAAGCAAAGTTTCCTGCCCCACACACCCTTTCCAACACATTGCTTCCCATTCGCTTGTAAACATTTAAACTATGGCTTCTCTCAGCCCAGTGGCATTAGTGCAGTTCAGTGCCCTGGGAGAGGAGGGCAGAGACAGGATTTCTGCCAATGGAGAGCAGTGTCTCACCAGTCCATGAGCAAGCCGACTCGCAGGTCTTACCACCACCCAGCCCGTATGGAGAGAGGAAAGCCCAGAGGCGAAGCTGAGAAGCATGCAGTTAGGGCTTTTTTTTTTAGTTAGGGCATTTTTTTTTTTTTTTTTTTTTTTTTTTTTTTTTTTTTTCGGTATGCGGACCTCTCACTGTTGTGGCCTCTCCCGTTGCGGGGCACAGGCTCCGGACGCACAGGCTCAGCGGCCATGGCTCACGGGCTTAGTCGCTCCGCGGCATGTGGGATCCTCCCGGACCAGGGCACGAACCCGTGTCTCCTGCATCGGCAGGCGGACTCTCAACCACTGCGCCACCAGGGAAGCCCCTAGTTAGGGCATTTTTGTGGCGCTACTCTGCAGAGTCCTGTGATCTCTCCGAATCACAGCGTCCTCATTAGGACCTGTGCAAAGAGGAAAGAAAAATCCAGTTCTGTTTGCGGCATAGCTTAAAGCTGTGAGGTCTACATTCGATTTGGGGAAGTCAGGAGGGTGATTTCTTCTCTCTGCCCCCATTGGGAAGAAAATGTGAAAAGAGGCTCACAAAAGTTTCTATTGTATCTTTATCCAGACCCTGTATACCAAAATTATAAAGAGGCATAGGATGGTTTTTGTGGTCACACCTCTACTGAGGGTGCTGTAGGTAGGGATAAATTTTATGGCACTCAGTGCCTATAACCATAACAATATATTGTCAACATACGGTGTTTACTTTCTGAGCATTAATGAAACAACCCTACTAGTACAGAAGAACAACCAGAACTATGAGAGGTTTTAAGATAAACATTGGGCTTCCCTGGTGGCGCAGTGGTTGAGAGTCCGCCTGCCAATGCAGGGGACACCGGTTCGTGCCCCGGGGCCCGTGAGCCATGGCCGCTGCGCCTGCACGTCCGGAGCCTGTGCTCCGCAACGGGAGAGGCCGCAACAGTGAGAGGCCCGCGTACCGCAAAAAAAAAAAAAAAAAAAAAAAAAAGATAAACATAAAAAGTCCCTAAGGCAAATGACCTGTAGATCATTATCTAATGATTTTTTAAAGATTATATTTTACATTATTTGACATCCTATGCTGCTTCTTTTACAGCATGTTTAAAAGGATGACAGGTCTGCCGGGTTTAATGTAATGTAATTCATTATAAAAATTACTGAACTCGAATGCTAGAGGCAGGGCTAGTGTGCAGACATATGCCACTGCCCTGGAGTGGGGATTCATTCTGGAGGGAAGTTGGGGTAGCTAACTTGGGAAGAATCAGCCAACCACTTCCAGACAGATATTTCATAAGTATTCCCCATCGGGGACCTAGCTCCCTGACGTCTTCCACGATACTGTCCGTCTACTGAAATGCTGATAGAGGAGTAAAGGCTCCACACCCTTTAGCTGTGGCGTGTGGCTACCCTAGCCAGGAGGACAACAGTCAGATGCCTTCAGGGACCAGACAAGTGAGTAAAATGGGAGTGAGCGTGAGACCCAAGAGTACACGGATTAAATCAAAGCCACACTTACATATACACACACCGGCCGCACTGTGCTGGCCAAACAAGAGTCTGTTGTTTGCGCCTTTCCCAGGGGCTACCAATGTGTGATCTCCGCTTAGCTGTGGGAATAATGCTCTCTGTACAAACTCAGACCTTAACTTCCCTCAAGAGTCACCAGGGGGCTTCCCTGGTGGCGCAGTGGTTGAGAATCCGCCTGCCGATGCAGGAGACACGGGTTCGTGCCCCGGTCCGGGAAGATCCCACGTGCCACGGAGCAGCTAAGCCCGTGAGCCATGGCTGCTAGGCCTGCGCGTCCGGAGCCTGTGCTTCGCAACGGGAGAGGCCACAACAGTGAGAGGCCCGCATACCGCAAAAAAAAAAAAAAAAAAAAAAAAAAAAGTCACCAGGGTTTCTGACCATCCTGGAGCAGAACCAATTTAGGCCTCCAGTAGTTAATCCAGAGTGACTGTCTGAAGTCCCACCTAGCCTTTAAGGCCCGCTCAAAGCCCCACTCCTCCATGAAATCATCCCTTTCTCCCTCAGAGATGGAGCCTTACCTTCTGCTAGCTCTGCTTTGTACCTCTGTTACAGGAGTTCCACTGTCTTATATTACAACGGCTTGGATTTGTGTCACCTTCAGCCCCCAGATCTCAAGGCCCAGCCTTACTATGTAAACCTATATAACTCCCTGTAAAATTTAAATGAAGGGATTTCTGAGTATTTTAATTGGCATATAGAAATTATTTTAAAATCCTAGAAATGTGTTCAAACAAAAGAGTACCTCCCACCTAAAGGATTCTCTCAGTGTTTCCCAAACTGGTGTTCCTCAGAACATTAGTCCCAAAAGATGCTCCCCGAAAAGTGCTCTGTGGTCAAATGCTGCAGTCTGTATCCTGAGAGAGTCACAAGGCACATTGCCATTGTAAAGGCTCTGAGAAGATCAGGAGAAATTAAAGAAAAGTTTACTTTTTTCACCCAGGATTCTCTTCATATATTTGGCCATGGGATCCTTTTAATGGGATCATTTAAGGACTTGCTCCTTGGAATGTAGCCCTTGCAGAGGCAGCAAGGACAGACTCTGGCTCCCAGCTGCCTACAACCCAATCCTCAGCATTCATTGTCCTTGGGTGAGTTACTTGACCTAAGCAAGTTACTTGCCTAAGCTGTCTCATCTGTAAAATGGGCATAATAGTAAGACATACTCTTATAGGGCTGTTGTGAAGGCTGAATGAGTTAATACGTATAAACTATGTATCTCAGCCTGAATTTGGAGTTTTGGTCAGAAAATCAGGCCTCTCTCCCTAATTCAGATTCAGAAAAAAATCAGAAGTAAGATGTCATCAAACTATTGGCTTTGCTACCAATAAGAGCTGTTTGGAGGAAGCTTTGCTATTACGTTTGTTAATAGGACCCACCACCTCACCCACTGCACCCCCATTTGGTTCCAGCCTCTCGATCACAGGCAGAGGTGGATATGCAGGCTTTCTTGGTAGCGTCAGGTAATTACAGCAGAGTGAACAAAGTAAGTGCTTGTCTTGTGTATTAGTTTGTTAGGGCTGCTCTAACAAAGTACCACAAACTAGGTGGCTTAGAACGACAGAAATTTACTGCCTCACAGTTCTGGAGTCTAGAAGTCTGAAATCAAGGTATCAGCAGGGCCAGGCTCCCTCTGAAACCTGTAGGGGAAGGATCCTTCCTTGCTTCTTCCAGTTTCTCTAGCCCCAGATGTCCCTTGGCTTGTGGAAGCATGAGTCTCATCTCTGCCTTCATCATCACATGGCATTCTCCCCATCTGTTCTCACACAGCCTTCCCTCCATGTGTGTCTGTCTGTATGTCTAAATTTTCCCTTTTTTATAGAGACATCAGTCATATTGGATGAGGGACCACAGAAATGACCTCATTTTTTTTTCTTCTTCTTTATTTTTGGCTGTGCTGTGCAGCTTGCGGGATCTTTGTTCCCTGACCAGGGATCGAACCTGTGCCCCCTGCAGTGGAAGCATGGATTCTTAACCACTCTACTGCCAGGTTAGTCCCATGACCTCATTTTAACTTGATTGCCTCGATAAAAACCCTATTTTCAAATACGGTCCCATTCTGAGGTACCGGGGGGTCAGGACTTCAACATATCCTTTCTAGGAGGACACAATGCAACCCATAACATCCTGCGACCAGGCCATCCAAAATAGAGGAAAAGGGGCTGAAGATAATTTCTGACCCTTCTTCCCCATGTCACCAGTCAGAGACAGCATGTCTCCTCCCTTGGGGAGGAGTAAAAGGGGGTCAAGGAAGTCCAGAAGTGCTCCCAAGTCCTTTCTCTCCTCCTATGGCTGGAATTGAGAAATCCCTCCCCACTCTACAGAAAATGAGGAAGTAGGGAAACATCCCTGTTGCCAAAAGGCAGTCCCAGCATGACTTTGGCTTTAAATAGGTCTTCAGAACTGCTTATGGTCCTGCCTGAAAATTTGTCAGTTGGAGTCCCTCTGTCTCTCCTGGGCCTTAAGGGTAGACCTGCGTGTACTGAAAAAACTGGTTACCTAGATGCTGAGGAACTTGAGGACTCCCTGGTGTTGCACTTGGGGCCACTTTCAGTTGGCTGTGCCCTTGGGAACAAGGTTCTTTCAAGCCTGACCTTTTCTGGGGGATGGGGGAGGAAATATCCTCCTTAATCTTTGAAACAACTATTAGCAGCTAATACACAACAACAATATATATTTAGATTTTTAATAAAGATTTGGATGAGGGGAATGGATATTCAGTGATGAGGGAAAAGATGGAGGTACACACCAAGCAAAGACAGTGTTTCAGATAGCAATGGGTAGCACAAGTCAGGCATCTTCTTTGGGGGAGAGGAGTTACAATTGTTGAGTGTTTACCCTGTGCCTCACACGTACTAGCTTGTTTAATGCTCACACCCTGTGAGTCTTTTAATTTTTTTAATTTTAATTTTTATTTTTTTTTGCGGTACACGGGCCTCTCACCGCTGCGGCCTCTCCCGTTGCGGAGCACAGGCTCCGGACGCGCAGGCGCAGCGGCCATGGCTCACGGCCCCAGCCGCTCCGCGGCACGTGGGATCTTCCCGGACCGGGACACGAATCCGTGTCCCCTGCATCGGCAGGCGGACCCTCAACCACTGCGCCACCAGGGAAGCCCAACCCTGTGAGTCTTGATGGCGCGCTGTGGGGCAGGGCCATCTGTCTCCAGGGCTCGTCCTCTTAAACACTGAGCTACACAGCCCCCTTTGTCTGAAACACAGGAGGCTGCTCTTACCTCTGTGTCCCAAAAACAGTTTATGTAATTTCTTCCACAGCACTGAATACATCTGGAGCTATTCCCTTCCTTGATCGTGAGCCCCTCCAGGACAGGAACCGGCCCACACTCACCTTCATTGCCTAATTTGCTGTCTGTCACCTTTTTTAAGGTAAGCTTTTAGTTAAATCAATGAATAACTTTTTACTAAAAACCTTGAAGATTTTTCTGATCCACACAGCTATTGCAGTCTTGAAAGTAGTATGATTCATGAATTGTGATTGCGTCACACGCAGAAACAAAGACACCCAGGCTAATGACCTGTATTAGAGCAGTGACAATATGCTGACCAGTCTCTTTCATTACTTAGAACTTTCCCCACAGTTTAAACTGAGAAAGCCCGATTTCTTCCTGGCTCTCTTGGTGGAAGGGTCCAGGGCATGGTGCTCAATGCCAGGTGCCTTGGTGTCTTCAGGGAACCTGCTGAGTGGTCACTGACTCAGGCTCTTCCTAAAATAGGTGGGACAAGTGTGACTCCGGGCCATTGTCACTAGAGAACCACAGATCAATCTGTTGCCCCATTCAAATCTGGAGTTCATTTACATAGTGAATTTTGGGACACAAGGAATTGGCTGACCTTTGCGTTACATTCTGCTTCCCACGAGGTGCCCGATTTCTGGAACCCCTGGGGCATAGGCTTGGTCTAATAAATTCACAGAGGGACATGCACCTATTAGAAGAATCTCAAATCAAAATCTCATGGGAGCTGACCGTGTGACCTGCTTTGGGAAATGGAAGGAGAGAAAGCCCCAGCTATTAGCTGCTTATTTAAACTAAACACCCTGGTCCTCTACTCTAGATCATTTTCTCATATAGAACAAATGGAAGAGCAAGGGGAAATAATACATTCATGAGAAAATGGCAGGTACTGGAGGCTGAGTGGAAGCCAGATGGTAGGAATGGTGGCAAGGACTATATCGCTTCTGTTTTCTAAACTCAGAGAGAAAAATGAATATTACTTCTTGGTCTGGTGGTCTCTGGGCAGCTTGGATCTTTAAATACTTGTTCAGTAGTTTCTATTTCTTCATTCATTCATTTATTAGTTTATCCATTTATTAATTTACTCAATAAGCATTTATTGTGTACCTACTTTGTGCTTGGCACTAGGTAGGACACTGAGGATATAGAGATGAGAGAGACCTATTGTCTATCCTCCAGGGTTTAGGGAAGAATTTAAACATGGCAATGGAGTAGACTGAAGACACTTTGAAGGCAGGGATGGAGACTTATTCATCACAGTAACACCAAACCCTGGCATGGTGACTGGCATGTGGGAAGCATTTAATAAATGTTTATTGAATGACTTAATGAAGGTATTGGTTATACATTAATAAAACTATGATAACATTGTAAATTCAACTACTAAATAAATGTAATATAGTTGAAGACTTCAAAAAATACTAAAAAGTGACTTGCGTGGTAGTAACTTAAATGAGATTTTCTAGTTGGAAAAATATCACAACATAATCTATACAGTAAGCATTCTTTAATATATTGAAACCTCAACTGTGCTACATTGCTGCTGAGTTCTACATTTTTTATTTTATTTTATTTTTTTTTTGTGGTACGCAGGCCTCTCACTGCTGTGGCCTCTCCCGTTGCGGAGCACAGGCTCCGGACGCGCAGGCTCAGCGGCCATGGCTCACGGGCCCAGCCGCTCCGCGGCATGTGGGATCCTCCCGGACCGGGGCATGAACCCGTGTCCCCTGCATTGGCAGGCAGATTCTCAACCACTGCGCCACCAGGGAAGCCCTCTACCTATGTTTTAAATGATTCATCCTGAGTTAGAAGTCCCAAAGTAGAGTGCTCTTCCTTAATCCTAGCTAATGTTTCGTTCAGCTGCGGCTCAACCTGAGTGAAATAACTGATGTAAGAAGGGCATCAATTGTTCTAGTCACCTCTGTGAAAAGAATAGCATGGCACGGGACGCCATTTGCTGTGAGGACATTTTAAACAGCCGGTGTGTTTGTATCTTTATTGATTTCTGATAGCACTTTAAAAATAGAAGCCATCAATTATGGATAGCCAAGACCTATTAGGAACTGCAAGGGAACTACACTTAAAATAAATGGCCCACGAACTGTAAAGTCAGCTGACTTAGAGCAAGAATTTCTAACAGTGAAGTTATTTCTAACTGCTGCTAGTCATACTCATGGTCTTGGAGGATGCTAATGGGGGGGGGGGAATCTCCGGTGTGGCTATAGCCATGGGTCAGAAGCCAGCTATGGATGGGGCACACACGACCCAGTGCCTGCCTAGGACTAGGGGTTACTGTTGCAAGTGGCTCCAGGACCACGCTCATCTCCACAGATGAGTGCCCACAGCAGGCCACCGAGTTCCTCTCATGAGACCTCCCTTGATAAGTGAGCAGCATTCTCCTCGTGTCATGATATGGGCAGACATTTCAGAAGAGCATGAGATAGGACTGCCTGTGGTCAATGTCAGGGCCAGTGGCACGGCTAGTTTGAACACGCTTTGGCCATTGCTTGACCCATGGCTGCACAAGGAGATCCTGAAGCGACAGCTATCCTGCAACAAAGGAGCAGCACGCACATTAAGCTTTCTTAGTTAGAGAACTCTGTAGATAAGGGACTGGACTTGGCACTTATATGATGTGGTCTCCTTGAAGTTCAGGCTTAACAACATTTGATTTGAGGCATTTTGAAAGATACAATTCCTTAACTCCACCTAACAACAGTTGAAGACATAAAAACAGTTATCAGGATTGCTGTAATGCCTTCTAACTGTGCAGTCAGAGGAACATGTCCAGAAGAAGGTGGAGAAAGTGTACAATCTGTATGGAGAACAAAGCGAAAGGTACAAATAGTGTCTGCCTATTTGTGTCCACCTGTACTTAGCCTTCTCTTGCTAGAACTAGGCAGAGAAAGAACTAGTTGTTTTTCTGAAGAATGGCTGAGTGACCAAGATTGCATAGCAATCTCTGGGCGTGAGTGGCTCAGTGACAGTTAAAAGACACATTCTGGCCCTTTTAAAAAACTCATCACAGGGCAGGGATCTAGAATCGGGAAAATGGTTGGCCAAATGTCTGAGACCTTTCCTCCTGGCATGTTAATTTAGAAGTAAAGTTCTTTCTTTCTTTTTTTTAAAAAAATAAATCTATTTTATTTATTTATTTTATTTTGGGTTGTGTTGGGTCTTCGTCGCTGCGTGCGGCCTTTGTCTCGTTCCCGTGAGCGGGGTCTACTCTTCGTTGCGGTGCGCGGGCTTCTCATTGCGGTTGGCTTCTCTTGTGGAGGAGCAGAGGCTCTAGGGCACATGGGTTTCAGTAGTTGTGGCGCACAGGCTTAGTTGCTCTGCAGCATGTGAGATCTTCGCGGATCAGGGCTTGAACCCATGTCCCTTGCATTGGCAGGCGTATTGTTTTTTTTTGGTTTTTTTTTTTTTTGTGGTAGGCGGGCCTCTCACTGTTGTGGCCTCTCCCTTTGCGGAGCACAGGCTCTGGACGCACAGGCTCAGCAGCCATGGCTCACGGGCCCAGCCGCTCCGCGGCATGTGGGATCCTCCCGGACCGGGGCATGAACCCGTGTCCCCTGCATCAGCAGGCGGATTCTCAACCACTGCGCCACCAGGAAAGCCCTGGCAGGCATAGTCTTAACCACTGCGCCACCAGGGAAGTCCAGTTATTCCTTTCAATGAATATTTATTTACTGTTTGCTCATGCTACTTACCAGGACTACAGTGGTAATTGAAACTTACCAGATTACCTTGATGGGATTTGCTATTAGTCTAGCAAGGGGAAAACTTTCAAAGCAAGCCACAAAAGGAAATATATATTTTCAAACAGTGATATGTGTTAACAAAGAAGTATAGGATACTTTGTGAGGCATTGTTATAGGAGAACCTAATTTAGATTTGGGGGGTGGGGAAGGCCCTATTTTGAGTAAATGACATTCAGCTAAGAGCTGAAGCCTGGACTTGGAGTTAGCAGAGTGTGTGTATGTGCGTGTGTCCATGTGCCTGTGTGAGTGAGGAGTGCAAGATGAGTGCTGAGGACATGGGAAGTGTCCTGGGCTGAGGGAACATCGAAGATCCCGTGGGGGAAGCTTGGCTCTTTCGGGAAACTGAAAGCAAGCTGGCATGGTTGTCATGTGGTATGTATGAAGCAGAGATGGGTATGAGTTAAAGCTGGAGGCAGGCAGGGGCCACGCCCTTCAGGGCTTTGTGGGCCATGTGTAACATTTGTGATTTATCCTAAGGATGGAGCGTGTTGGTGACCTGCTGTGGGAAGATGGGTTGGGGTGTTCGCCAGCTGTTAACCTGAATGGTGGTGCTTCTCTTCTTGTAAATGACCCGGGATTGGAGTGTGACCTTGGGTGCAATGCCAGTGAAACAGGGTCACATTACATAACACATTTTGTAGGTTATCAATTATGGTGATAGTGCTTTATCAAGGTAGTATAAAAGGAATGCAATCATGCAAGAAAATACTTCGTTTGTTTGATCGCCCCCAAACCTCGAATACCACGAGCACGTGTGCAGACATTCGGGAAGGCAGAGTCAGTGAATGCCACGGTCCCTGCTGAAAGCAGAGTCTGCAAACAATTGTTCACCCCACATCCTGCCCTGCTAGAACTTCTCGTAAGCTGCTCCCTCCTGCCCCTCAGTTCAGGAAACAGGAGGGAAGTTTAAACAACTCACTCACTGGACCCTTCTCTTAAGCTTGAAAAAACTTTTTTTCTTGTATGTTTCTTAAGAAAGGGTAACCAAAAAATACCAAGCTGCAAAATCTTTGACATTCCAAAGAATTGCCTATGGTGCTGCCCATATTTGCAAAGCCTGGGCTGGCACTTTTTAAAAAAATCAATTTGTTTTTATTGAAGTATAGTTGATTTATAATGTTTTATTAATTTCTGCTGTACAGCAAAGTGATTCAGTTATACATATATATATATACATTCTTTTTTAAATATTCTTTTCCATTATACTTTATTATAGGATATATATATATATTTTTTATTTTTTTTGGCTGCTTTGGGTCTTCATTGCTGTGCCTGGGCTTTCTCTAGTTGCAGCGAGTGAGGGGCTACTCTTTGTTGCGGTGCACGGGCTTCTCATTGCGGTGGCTTCTCTTGCTGTGGAGCACGGGCTCTAGGCACGCGGGCCTCAGTAGTTGCAGTACGTGGGCTTAGCAGTTGCAGCACGTGGGCGCTAGAGCTCTTGGGCTTCAGCAGTTGCAGTGCGTGGGCTCTAGGGCGTGCGGGCTTCAGTAGTTGTGGTGCGTGGGCTCAGTAGTTGTGGCTTGCGGGCTCCAGAGCACAGGCTCAGTGGTTGTGGCGCACGGATCTAGTTGCTCTGTGGCATGTGGGATCTTCCCAGAAACAGGGATCGAACCCGTGTCTCCTGAATTGGCAGGCGGATTCTTAACCACTGCACCACCAGGGAAGTCCTATCATAGGATATCAAATACAGTTCTCTGTGCTATACAGTAGGAGCTTGCTGTTTATCCATTGGAATTTTGTTTTTGATTAAGATTCTAACAATAATTCCAAGGAACAGGTACCTTATGTTTATTGTAAGTATGTAATTCAACATGGTTTGCATTTCACTTGGGAAGTGATTTCTTTTTCTTTTAAAATTTGGTGAATGGGAAGAATATAAACAGTTATGTGTTAAAACCTACAACCCCAATGAACCAGGGAAAAACTACTAGATTAGTCGAGGAAAGGGCTATCATATGTTTCTATGAGTTCAGCCATCAAATATTAAAAAAAAGTTGTTGCTTAAAAGCATTATTCATAGACTACCAGATGGATTATATATAATCTATTGTCGACAGATGTATTAGGCTAGAAGAGTAATAAATTCTCGGCTTTAAGTAAATATAGATCACAACCATGACTGCTACAGAATGAGTTGGAGAGACAATGGACTAATTGTTTCAAAAGACAGAATGAGAACAAAAATATGGTAGGAATGCACAGTATATGTGAATTCTGCTCAATAGATGAACGACAGCCTCCTTTCCTAAAGCAGTAAATCTGAATTAATACTTATCCCATTATGTGCCTTAGTTCATAGAAAAATAACTTTGCTTTCCTCTGTTTCATTTGCCTAATCTTAAGAAAAATGGAAGATAATAATAATCTCGAGAGCCAGAAGTATGACCATGAGAAAAATGATTCTAAAGCCATTGGCAGATCCAGTGGATCCACAGAACTGAACAGTATGCAGTTTGAACAAATATTTCTCAAGTCCTACTGCCATGGGACTGTGAAGTTGGCCTTCTAGAGAGCACAGCCTGGCCATTCTTATCCCCTAGCTGGTCTTGGACCATGAAATTGGATATAGCCAGCTGAACTAAACAGTCTAACCATAAAATGTGATATAAACAAGATGAGAAGAGACTCAGTGTTCCATAAATACTTCATCATTACTGTTACTGATTCTCCATTGCCCACTGATTCCCATTTTAAAAATCCAGATGATTCCATGCTATAGTACAAGGAAAATGAGCACTTCTCAGCTGTGAAAATGGCATGAAGGTGAGAGGGTAAAATTCTGATTGTCATTCAGAGCCCAGATGATTCCAAATGCTTTGTACCATATTTTAATTGTTTCAAAATTAATTTTTCTTTGCAGTTACTTAGTTTTTAAGAAACTTAAGGATCCATTTAGGTAACGTGCTAATGTTTAAAGAATGATCCCTAAAAGTGTTGCTCCTAAGATTTATTAATTAACATTTGAGAAGGCTAATAAAGAAGGAAAGTGATTAGCATTGACCATGCTAATCACTGTTTTATTTAGAATTATATACAGAGTTCTTCTGATTTTATAGCTTGTGTTGATGCTTTTTGTTATTGTTATAATAAGTACATTAGAGTATTATTAAAATAGAAAATGTTGGGAATTCCCTGGTGGTCCAGCGGTTAGGACTCAGTGCTTTCACTGCAAAGCCCAGGTTTGAACCCTGGTTGGGGAACTAAGATTCTGCAAGCCACGTAGCACAGCAAAAAACAAGAAAGAAAGAAAGAAAGAGAGAGAGAGAGAGAGAGAGAGAGAGAGAGAGAGAGAGAGGGAGGGAGGGAGGGAGGGAGGGAGGGAGGAAGGAAGGAAGGGAGGAAGAAAGGAGGAAAGAAGGAAGGAAGGAAGGAAAGAAAATGTTATGTAATTTCTCTATTCTAATATCTCACACTTCATATAAAGATTCTTTATAATCTCCCAACAACAAGTTGTGAAGTCTTTAAAAATAAAAGAAATAAATGCTGAGAACACAAAGTACATAACTTCTTCAATAAACTGGAAGTTTCTGATATAGCTATAATCAAGAAAACAAGTGTTAGTGTTGCAGATGACATGATACTATACATAGAAAATCCTAAAGATGCCACCAGAAAGCTACTAGAGCTCATCAATAAATTCAGTAAAGTTGCTGGATACAAAATTAATACACAGAAATCTGTTGCCTTTCTATACACTAACAATGAATTATCAGAAAGAGAACTTAAGGAAACAGTCCCATTTACCATCACATCTAAAAGAATAAAATACCTAGGAATAAACCTACCTAAAGAGGCAAAAGACCTGTACTCCAAAAACTATAAGATGCTAATGAAAGAAATTGAAGACCACATAAATAAATGGACAGATATACCATGTTCTTGAATTGGAAGAATCAGTATTGTCAAAATGACCGTATACCCAACACAGTCTATAGATTCAATGCAATTTCTTTCAAAATACCAATGGTATTTTTAACAGAACTATAGCAAATAATTTAAAAATCTGTATGGAAACACAAAAGACCCCAAATAGCCAAAACAATATTAAGAGGAACAGAGCTGGAGGAATCAGACTCCCTGTATTCAGACTATACTACAAAGTGACAGTAACCAAAACAGTATGGGGACTTTCCTGGTGGTCCAGTGGAATCCACCTTACAATGCAGGGGACACAGGTTCAAACCCTAGTTAAGGAACTAAGATCCCACATGCTGCAGGGCAACTAAGACCACACACCACAACTACTACTACTGAGCTCATGCGCCTCAACTAGAGAGCCTGTGTGCTGCAAATTACAGAGCCCACACACCCTGGAACCCATGCGCCACAGCTAGAGAAGAGAAAACCCTCACTCCACAACTAGAGAGAAACCTGCACACCACAATGAAGAGCCTGTGTGCCGCAGTGAAAGATCCTGCATGCCTCAACGAAGATCCCACATGCCGCAACTAAGACCTGAGACAGCCAAAAAAAAAAAAATTAAAAAAACAAATACAAAATAAATAAATCTTAAAAAAAAAAACAGTATGGGGCTTCCCTGGTGGCGCAGTAGTTGAGAGTCTGCCTGCCGATGCAGGGGACATGGGTTCGTGCCCCGGTCCGGGAAGATCCCACATGCTGTGGAGCAGCTAGGTCCATGAGCCATGGCCGCTGAGCTTGTGCATCTGGAGCCTGTGCTCCGCAACAGGAGAGGCCACAGCAGTGAGAGGCCCACATACCGCAAAAAAAAAAAAAAGAAAAAGAAAAAACCAGTATGGTACTGACATAAAAACAGACATATAGATCAATGAAACAGAATTGAGAGCCCAGAAATAAACCCATACACTTATGGCTGATTAATCTACAACAAAGGGTATGAGAATATACAATACAATGGAAAAAAGACTGTTTCTTCCATAAGTGGCGCTGAGAAAACTGACAGCTACATGTAAAAGAATTAAATTAGAATATTCTCTAATACTGTATACACAGATAAACTCAAAATGGATTAAATACCTAAATGTAAGACCATAAAACATAAAACTCCTAGAAGAAAACATAGGCAGGACACTCTTTGACATAAGTCATTTGACATAAATGTGTCTCCCCAGACAAAGGAAACAAAAGCAAAAATAAACAAATGGGACCTAATTAAACTTAAAAACTTTTGTACAGCAAAGGAAGCCATCAGCAAAATGAAAAGACAACCTACTGAATGGAAGATAATATTTGCAAATGATATGACCAATAAGGGTTTAATATACAAAATATATAAACAGCTCATATAACTCAATAACAAAAAAAGAAACAATCCAATTAAAAAGTGGGCAGAAGACCTGAATACACATTTTTCCAAGGAAGACACACAGATGGCTAATTACATTGCTAATCATTAGGGAAATGTAAATCAAAACCACAATAAGATGTCACCTCACACTTCTCAGAATGGCTATCATAAAAAATACCAGAACTGGGCTTCCCTGGTGGCGCAGTGGTTAAGAATCCACCTGCCAATGCAGGGGACACAGGTTCGAGCCCTGGTCCAGGAAGATCCCACATGCCACGGAGCAACTAAGCCCGTGCGCCACAACTACTGAGCCTGTGCTCTAGAGCCCGCAAGCCACAACTACTGAGCCCACGTGCCACAACTACTGAAGCCTGCCCTCCTAGAGCCTGTGCTCTGCAACAAGAGAAGCCACTGCAATGAGAAGTCTGTGCACCACAACGAAGAGTAGCCCCTGTTCACTGCAACTAGAGAAAGCCTGCACACAGCAACAAAGACCCAACACAGCCAAAACTAAATAAATAAAATAAATAAATGTATTAAAAAATAAAAAAAATTAAAAATACAACAAACTAATGAACAGAACAAAAAAGAAGCAGACTCATGGGAATAGAGAACAAACTAGTGGTTACCAGTGGGGAGAGGGAAGAGGGGGCAAAGTAAGAATAGGGGAGTAAGAGGTTAAAAACTATTAGGTATAAAATAAGCTACAAGGTGGTGGGAGTTGCAAAATGATACAGTCTCTTTTGAAAACCATTTGTTAGTTTCTACTAGAGTCATGCTTCATGATACAGCAGTTCCACTTTTTATCACCCAAAGAAATAAATGCATATACCCTCTCATTTGTACATTATATTCATAGCAGTTTTATTCATAATATCCAGAAGATGAAACAATGCAAGTGTTCGCACACAAACAGATAAATAAACTGTGATAATTTACATAATGGAATGCTACCCATCACTTAAAAACAAGTTGGCTCCAACACAAGACAGAAATCTCACAGATACTCTATTGCGTGAAAGAAGCCAGGCACAAAAGAGTTCTAGTATGTGATTCCATTTATATACAGTTTAAGAACAAGCAAAACCAGAAGATGTTTTTAGAAGTCAGAACAGTGATCAACCCTTCAGGGAAAAGAGTGAAAAGTGCATGAGAGGATCTTATAGAGGGCAGGAAATATTCTACAGTTTTATATTAATGGTGGTTATTCAGATGTATACATATGTAAGAATTCAAACTATAATGCTTAAGATTAGTGCATTTTATGCACTTTTCTATATGTATGTTATTTACTCACTAGGTAAAATAAAGTTGGTCAGATCTGCAATCAATCAATCAATCAATCAATCAAGCTATCAGTCAATAAAATAAGCTACAGGGGTATATTGTACAACACAGGGAGTATAGCCAATATTTTATAATAACTATGAATGAAGTATAACCTTTAAAATTGTGAATCACTGTATTGTATACCTATAACTTATATAATATTGTACTTCAATAAAATAAATAAAATAAAATAAAAACAAGTAAATGCTGAGAGTGCAAGGTGCATAACTTCAATAAACTGAGAGTTTTCTGATATAGCTATAATCAAGAAAAGAAACTCCTGAAATAGTAACTAAAAATTAACTCTGCATATCCTATATGTTTCACATATGTCAATAAATTATAAGTCAGATGAAATCCAAAATTCTGTTAGTTATTTTAAAAGGAGGAGAGAACATCTAGATCCTGAGCTATTTTGGAGTTACAGCAATTGAGATACTAGTTTTATGTGTACAATTGAGAGGCCTCATCTCCCTGCCGTGCTCCCACCAGCTGCCTTTATCTGAACACTCTTCATGGGACAGTGGGAAAAATGGAGAAAAGGATGGTCATTTGAAACTGTTTCTTCGGATTCCTTGGCAGAGGAACAAACTCACTGCCTAAAATACCAGAAATTTTCAATGAGGCAATAATAAATCTTTTTGATATGAGCCACAGTTATTTTCAGGTACTTAATACATTTTATTTGCTGAAAGAATAGGCCTTATTAACAAATGCTTTTTGGTGTTATGTTTATATCCTGATGCATAAAAACATAAACTCTATCTGCTAACTATGGGAATTAACTTCAATTAATTTGCAAGGTTTGAAAGGATTTAAGATTTTTTTAAAAATTTTAGGTAAAGGGCTTCCCTGGTGGCGCAGTGGTTGAGAATCCGCCTGCAGATGCAGGGGACACGGGTTCGTGCCCCGGTCCGGGAAGATCCCACATACCGCGGAGCGGCTGGGCCTGTGAGCCATGGCCGCTGAGCCTGCGCGTCCGGAGCCTGTGCTCCACAACGGGAGAGGCCAGAGCAGTGAGAGGCCCGCGTACCACCAAAAAAAAAAAAAAAAAAAAAAAATTTTAGGTAAAGCACAACAATGTAATTTTTAGCCTACTGATTAATTCCAACACCTGAGGTTATGTTTCCTACAAAGATCTATGCTTGGACTTTGGATTGTAGAATTTCCACACCCAGCGCTTCTACATCAGCCAGTTCTCTGGAGGTCATTTCATAGGTTGCTAGAATCTCTTAGAAGGAGGAAAGTTAGTCCATTGTTTTATTTCAGGAGTTCTAGTAACTGAGGTGATAAGAACAGAAAACTCAATAACAGGGGCTATTTCTATACCCAGGAGTGGTATCACATATATACCACTCCTGGGTATATATGTGAAAAAATCACTAATTCGAAAGGATAAATACATCCCAATGTTCATAGCAGCATTATTTAAAATAGCCACGCTATGGAAGCAACTAAGTGTCTATCCACAGATGAATGGATAAAGAAGTATAGTATATATATATATATATATATATATATATATATATACAATGGAATAATACTCAGCTATAAAAAAGAATAAAATTTTGCCCTTTGCAACAACATGGATGGATCTGGAGGGTAATATGCTTAGTGAGATAAGTCAGACAGAGAAAGGCAAATACTGTATGTTTTCACTTAGATGTAAAACCTAAAAACCAAAACAAAGATGAATATAACAAAGTAGAAAGACTCATTGATATAGGGAACAAACTAGTGGCTACCAGTGGGGATAGGGGTGGGGGGATGGACAAGATAGGAGTAAGGGATTACGAGGTACAATCTACTGTGTATAAAATAAATAAGATAGAAGGATATATTCGATAGCATAGAGAATATAGCCAATATTTTATAATAACTTTAAGTAGAGTGTAATCTATAAGCATAGTGAATCACTATGTTGTATAGCCGAAACTAATATAACATCGTAAATTAACTATAGTTTAAAAAAAGCATACAGTCACTAGGGAGACAGTTATAAGGTGTGTGTGTGTGTGTGTGTATGTGTGTGTGTATTAGAGATTAAAGCATACTTCATTAGATTCCTTTTGAAACTTTTTCCTTAGAAACTTTTAAAAAAATTAATTTCTATTGGAGTATAGTTGCTTTGCAATGTTGTGTTAGTTTCTATTGTACAGCAAAGTGAATCAGCTATATGTATTCATATATATCTTTTTTGGATTTCCTTCCCACTTAGGTCAGCACAGAGCAGTGAGTAGAGTTCCCTGAACTATACTGTAGGTTTTCATTAGCTATCTATTTTATATATAGTATCAATAGTGTATATATGTCAATTCCAATCCCCCACTTCATCACCCCCCCGTCCCTCTTGGTATCCATACGTTTGTTCTCTACCTCTGTGTCTCTATTTCTGCTTTGCAAATAAGATCATCTATACCATTTTCCACATATATGTGTTAATATACGATATTTGTTTTTCTCTTTCTGACTTACTTCACTCTGTATGACAGTCTCTAGGTCCATCCACATCTCTACAAGTGACCCAATTTTGTTCCTTTTTTATGGCTGAGTAATATTCCATTGTATATATGTACCACAGCTTCTTTATCCATTCCCCTGTTGATGGACATTGAAAGAGTCCATCTTGCATGCTGTTCATTCCCCAGAGACCCGGGTTGATGACATCTATCTCTACACTCTGAGACCTGAGACATCATTTCCACTGATTCATTATATTACTTTGGTGTGTTTTGAAGAAATTCTTTGTTTGTCTGGTCATCTGGGTTTTGCTTTTTTCTTTTGCCAGTTTTTTGATAAGGGATAGACAGAGCAGAGGGAATGACACCCCTGTGAGAGGTAGGGAGGAAAAAGGAAGTGTGACTCCTTGTGTGTATTTCTTATCTTTTCTTTTTTCTTTTTTTGGCTGCACTGCACAACTTGTGGGATCTTAGGTCGCCAACCAGGGATTGAACCCTGGCCCCCTGCAGTGGAAGCACAGAGTCCTAATCACTGGACCACCAGGGAATTCTCTTTGTGTGTGCTTCTAACCAGAGTGTAGGTATGGGGGACAGAAGATGACCAGGGAATCTCTAAAAGGGCAGATTTTGAATACACACAGAAGGAAACATAGAGGGGTTAGCTGAGCTTGGTACTAAATGGAACAGGCACTTGTTTACAAGGTACAGAAAAAGATGGAAAGGCAATACAATGAAAATTCTGCAACAGTTGTCTTTCAGGGCTAAACCCTTTTATTCTTTTCAACTTTTCTATATTTTAGAATTTTTGTGCAGAGAACATATATTATTAGAATGTATTAGATTTCCAAACTGGAAAAAAAACAGCTAAAGAACTTTGGTTTAATTACTGCCACTTCCTAATTCTGAGACCTTGGGCAAATTTTTAAACCTTGTTTAGCTGCAGTCCTCGCGTTCTTAAAATAGGAATAAATGAATTGTGTGGATTAAATGAGATAATATATACGAATGCTTAGTATACATTAAGGACCGGGTATATAACAGGGCCCAATGAATTGTCTCATCTTCATAATCATTTTTATTATGAAGCGGGATGATGGTAGTAACAACTTATATAGAGGAGTAGTGGACTAGTCCATAGACATTAAATGATAAGAACTTTTTCAGGTAGCACATAATTGAAAAAAACGTTGTAGTTCTCAGGAAACCAAGTACAAGGAGACTAAAAACAAATGCCAAACACTTCTCAAAAAGAGTGCTTTTTCATAGGTGGCCTTTGAATAGAGATCCATTTTAAATCTAAGGAAAACTTTAAATGTTTTAATCAATATCTTATAATAGGTGATAGGTACTCTCCAGATTTTCCTTTTGAAACATAATTATTAGCTCTAATTTTGGAATCAGACCAATATATGTTACTGCTGGTCATAATGCCAGCACCGATAGTTATTATTTGGGTGTTCAAATAGTGTCCAAGGTATTTTTTATGCTCTTTTAAGGTCAAGCTCTCAGTTTTTGTGAAAGTGCTTCTTTAGGGATCAAATCCCCAGAGCCATCCAATTGAGAACTCTAATTCTTAAAGTTTTTAGTTTGTTTATTAATAACCTATAGATAATTTCACTTAACTTTGGAGTACATTTTTATTTTCACAGTTGAATATGGACTGTTATGACTCCTTAGAATTTACATATCAAGAGAAATAAAGCCATATTAAATTTCTGGCTGAGGACGCTGTGGTGTTTCAACTTCCTTAACTGTAGTCATTCAAATCATCTTACCACCTCAGCTTCTCTGCTGGCTGTAAGCCTCTTCTCTCTGACTATCACAAAGTACTAGCCTGAAATTTTTTTTTTTTTTTCCTTGCAGTTCAGAGTTTGTGATTTCTACCTCCTTCATGTTGTGAAAAGTCTCTTGGCTTATTCATGCTTAAGTGATGGACATTGTTACTCTCAGAATTTTCATTAAAATTGACTGTGTATAAATATGAAAAAGAGTCTTTTGGCCATCTACTTCGAAATCCTGATTCTAGTGTTGACCAGAATCCTAGAACCATGAATCCTCATTTCTTATGAGTAAATATTTTGTTTTTGCCATTTATGTTCTTATTTTTCAAATTATAGTTCATTTTCTTTTTTTTCTTTTTTATTTTTTGGCTCTTGGTTTTTTTTACATCTTTATTGGAGTATAATTGCTTTACAAGTGGTGTGTTAGTTTCTGCTTTATAACAAAGTGAATCTGTTATACATATACATATAACCCCATATCTCTTCCCTCTTGCGTCTCCCTCCCTCCCTCATTTTCAAATCAAGCTTAAAGAGAGGACTTCATCAGAAATATGTGTTGGTGTATATTCCTTTCACAGGAAAAAATGATGGAAGATTTTTTTTAAGTAATACTTTTTAAAGAATTTGAACTGCAGATACGTCATGAAGTCTTTAATTTTCAAATACTCTTGTATCCTCAGAGCCTAACACGGTGCCTGGCCTTTGCAGGTCCTTGGTGAGGGTTTATTCATGCTAAAGCAACAAGTTCTTTTGGTTAAAAATCTACCCCAGTGGGACTTCCCTGGTGGTCCAATGGTTAAGACTCCATGCTTCCACTGCAGGGGGCACAGGTTTGGCCCTGGTGGGGGAACTAAGACAAAAAAAAAAAAAAAAGAAAATCTTCCATTTTATTTGGTAATATGTGGGTCTGTGTTATCAGTCCTCCTGCATATTAAACCGTCTTGGTGATTTTAAATATGCCAATGCTCAGACCTCACAGCAGGGCAATTCAATACCTCATTTTGTATTATTTAAAAGCTTTCCAGGTGAATTTAATGTGTGCTGGGGTTGAGAACCACTTATGCAGGTCAAAGTTTTTGGAAATTTATTTTAACATTTACCTGATTACAGGTTTTCATTTCTCAATCATTTATCTTTAATAACTTAGGCTTCCTATGAGATATAATGTAGGCATTTGCCCAATCTTTTTTAAGCCAAGAGAAAATAGTTTCTCTACCTTCTCCTCCTTCCTACTTGTATTCAGTACATTTAAAAATTCAGTGTGAGAAAGATTTTGTAGGTTACAGAGTTTTGCTCTCTTAGCTGTTGTTTTACCCCCTGGGTTTATTTGGTCACTGGTATGGAAATTAGCTCTAGAAATGACAGTTGACAAGTACACATGCATAGTTAGTGAGGACCTCTCTTACAAATGTTATTTGTCATCCAACAAATAGTGGCTTTGGGACTTGAAACATTCAATGAGAAAGTAGAGTTAAAATTTAAAAGCTATTTAAAGTTCAAGGAGTTTTTCCTTTCAAAGGCAAGGCTAAGTTAAATTAAGGGGTTTAAAATCATAGTTCTGAGTGTGATGTTTTTAAAAAGACTTATTTTTGTAGCTAGTTTAGGGTATAGTTTTGCCTACCATTATAAATATTGCCTTCTAATCTCTTTTCTTCCATAATCCTAGCCTGTTTTTATGACTGAAGGATAAGAAGTATCAGAATTAAAGGGCTTTTTGATGTACTTTTTTGTTGTTGTTTTGTTTTTTTGTTTTCTTTTTTTTGATGTACTTTTGTAGTAAAACATTGTATTCTTTCCATAGTAAATGAAACAGCCACAAAAATTATGTTCCCACTTGTAAGACAAGTAAATGGATAATTACAGTGGTTTTAAAAAGAACTATCCCGGGCTTCCCTGGTGGCGCAGTGGTTGAGAATCCGCCTGCCGATGCAGGGGTCACGGGTTCGTGCCCTGGTCCGGGAAGATCCCACATGCCGCGGAGCAACTAAGCCCATGAGCCATGGCCGCTAGGCCTGCGCGTCCGGAGCCTGCGCTCCGCAATGGGAGAGGCCACAGCAGTGAGAGGCCCGCATACCGCAAAAAAAAAAAAAAAAAAAAGAACTATCCCACACAAGAATATACGCAAGAGGCCTTGCAACCATCAGTTGTCTGTGCCCTTCTGATCCCATACCTTGGTGCGTTCAGTTCCCTACCCCCTCTCGTCGATTGTTGCTGCACTTTGAGGACCCGCCGCGGCTGGCGGCAAGTGGCCCCCGAACAGGGACCGGACGAGAGGGACATCTGAATCTCGGACCTCTTGATTTCCAATTGTTTAAAAGAAGTGACCCATGAAGTCTGACTGCAGAGTAGCACTGGATGGCTCAGAGGCCCCTCGACAGAAACCCGCTGTCTCACACGGACAGTGGCTGAAGACTCCACTCCAAGAAGAAGAGCAGGAACAAACTACTTGAACCGAGCAAAGACCCACCACTGGGGCACTGCCTGGGAGGAGGACCCTGGTTTATACAGTCCTGGTCCAGCCTACTGTGCTTTCCAGTAATTGCAGTTGAATGTTATGGGGTTGAATGAATCCCTCCCACTAAAATTACAAGGTCAAGAGTGAGATGTCTCTTGGAAACATCTTTTTCCTTTTAAAATAAAGAATTCCTGCACTGAAAAAAAAAAAAAAAGAATATACGCAAGAAAATGCTTATTTAGTGGATAGAAATATGCTCTCAGTAAAGCACAAAATTTTGAGAAAATATTTGTTCTATAGGAATTAGCACTACTGGAAAATCATGAGAAACAGGTCACTTCAAATTATAAACGAGTACCCTTGTACTAAGTTTCTCAGGTACAAAGTGAAGAGAAAAATCGACTATTTTTTTAAGGAAAAATCTAGTCAGCAAAACTAGATCACTTAGACTACCCAAATTCATTCCCTATTTGCCCACAGCCTACTAAAAAAATTGGAAGGAACTGTAAATGACTAATGATAGAGAAATAAATAATTATGGTACTACAACAGATGAATTATTATATAGATATTTAGAGATGGATTATTGTATAACTACTAAAATAAGTATGAAGGAAGTATTACAACATGAAAATGTTTATAATACAATACTAAGGCAAAAAGTAGAATACTCTATATGTAAAATTATGTGTTTATGGGGATGAGAAATGAAAGTTACATGAAAACAGTAAAAACAGTTTCTTTGGGTGGTAGAAGAAGAGATAGTTTTTTTCCTTTTTTGTTTTCTGTTATTATTATTATATTGTTTCTACAATAAATATAATAAAAATGATAACTTTTAAATATTTAATAGGAAAGATCAATATAAAAATAAATTCTTATCAGATTTATTGGTATCTCAATCTAACCTTGATTTGCTATTTGTCCCTTCAAATAGACACTGAAAAATTATATGTGTGTTCATGTTGTTGGGACTAGGTGCTTTAAAGAGATGGTCCTTTAATAGGGAATGCTGCAATGCTGAAAAAAATCACTGGCACGTCACATTGTGGAAATTACTGGTGTGGTGCCAACCCAATAGATGCAGCACATTTGTCTTGAATTTAGACAAATGTTCATTTGTTTAAATTTCCCTTTTATCTAAGAAGGTCATAAAGAAAATTTTCAAATTTTTTCCTTCAATAAGTAGTAGTTTCAAGTTGTAATGATAAAAACCAAAGTTCCAAGGATGATAAAATAGCAGAATTATGATAAGACATATCTTTGCTAATCCTGAAGCAGGTTTTGAAGCATAAGAAGATCTTGGCCAGGTACAGAGGAAATAGGCCCAGGTATTCAAGTAATAGCTTGACCCAAAAGATGAAAACAGGCATGGCCCAGAGTATACAGGGTTCTGAGAGATCCATATAACTTGAACAGAAGGTGCCTGTTGTGATGTAATGGAAAATAAGTTTAGATAGGTAGAGGACTGGGGGAGAGAAGGACAGGCTTTGAAAGCCAGGCAGAAAAGAGTTTAGATTGAATGCATTAAATTGGATTGATTGAAATAAGGAGACACTTTAAGATCCTCAGCCAGGAAATGAGAAAAATTGAACAGTTGTTTTTTTTTTACCAGGATGGGGAGACATGTTATTATCCAATTCTGTGGCAGGGGCAAGAAGGAGCATGTTCAGTTTGAAAACAAAACAGCATTTTGTCTCATTGCTTTAAATTGTTTTCAGTTACAAAGTTTGCTTCATTTCAATCTCCAAATAAAATTAAAACAATACATGGCTTTTGTTTGTTTATCAAATGCAATCATGTTTTAAAAATTATTGAAAAACACAGAATATAAGCTACTTTTCATTAGTATAAGTAAAAAATGAGATATAATAGACACTTATAATTTTAAAAAATGACCCACCTCTCCCTGTGGCCAGTCTCACCCCCTATTTCTAGTCCTTTCCCTGTGTCTTGTGATATTTATCTTTATACATGAGAATTACATATTTATGCTGCTATATCTTATTCTATCTAGTTTGTACATGATCTATTGACTTTTCACATTGATAAATGAGGATTTATCTCTCATATGATCTTGCTGCTCCCTTTCCCTCTGACCTCCCAATATAATTAAATCACAGATTTGGCTAAATTTTATTATGTATTTACATTATTTTGACTGTCTACACATATTTCACTGCTAAATCTAGTAGTGTACCATGATTATGCTTCTTTCCTTTTCCCCTGGAGTCAATAGTTGTATCAATTATTCATTTGGAAGTCTTCTAAATAAATTTTCTAAATATGGGCCAATACTTGTCAGATAATCTGAGTTCCATTTTTAATTTATTTCCAGAAACCTTTGCTCTCCTGCTCCAATCTTGAATGATTGCTTTCTAGCTGTATTTTATAATTTGTATGTTTGTTTGAGACTTGCACGCCTGACAATGGCTTTGAATTTGCAGAGTATTCTCAGGGGTCACTCAGTTTCTGCACAGAAAGACCCTCAAGTCTTGTGCCTGGCTACAGGTATTTGAGGACCTGGATGAGGAAAGAGGGCTGGTGAAGGGTGCAGGTGTGTTTCTCCCATAAATATATATACTTCCACTTAATCCACCTATTTTTGGCCCCTCAGCTCCCCTTGAGCTTTTCTGAAACTTTTCTCTCCTTAAGCTCAGAACCTTTTTGATTCATGTGCTACAAGGAATCAATCTCATGTCTGAGGATTTGTAAGAGGAAGTCACCAGGCTTTTTGAGGTCTAACTGCCTCTTGTGCAGACTTTCAAACGATTCTCTGAATTCGAGATCTGTGCCTCATGCTTCCTTTCTGTAAAACCAAGTTCTTGAGCCTTTGCAGCTTGGTTCTTTCTCCTTGTTCTGAAGAAATTATGTTCAGTTTCCTTTATTCTCCCAATTCATCAGCTTTCCATCCTCCAATACCTGTTGCTATCTCCTATCCCCTGGTGTCTTCTCCCCTGTTTGTTGAGTCTTTTAGGCCTATATATTTTAAGTATTATGATTGTCATTTTAATAGGAGAGAGAATGGGAGTGATATATCCATTCATTTTACCGTATGGAATCAGAAATCCCTATTTCTATTTAAAATCCTGTGATGGTAGTATAGTATTTTATTTCATTCATTGTGAAATTTATTTTTCAAACATAGTTTTGACAGAAATATGTCATGAACTGAGTCATCCTACTCTTTTTTTTTAAACACGGGAATTAAAATAAGTGTAGCATTATCATTCTTTGGGCTGCCTTTGAAAATTTGATTTTTAGTTGGTCACAAGTAACTTTTTATCTTTCTCTTCAAAATCTTTTCATTTCATTGGTGCCTCCTGAGTAGTTTGTTATATTGACTCAAATACAACATTCCTAAGTCTCTGCAAGTATCATTCCTCCACATATTCTTCAATTCCTCTAAAATTGCACTTCTCAGGAAATTTACATTAGTTATTATAACTTCTCTATATAATTGTATTTCTGGAGAATACAGTGGCTCATGCAAAACTGTCAAAAGTCAGAACAAGACAATGATTGGGTTACCAATTCTTATACACGTTAACTCCAAAATTTTATAATGAATTTCTTTTAAAATCCCTAATATAATACCACATATACTTGCCTTCATCTCTGGAATTGTCTGTGCATTTAGTACAGGAAGCAAGGAAAGAATAAATAATGGATAATAATGTGTTAATGAATATATAACATATTGATATAAAATAAGGTGATAATAGTTGATACATAGTATAGATAATTAATATTTAAGAAATAAACACTGAAGTAAGAAACCAAAAGCACTTCCCATATACCAACAGCTAATATAGTGGTTCTTTGGCAGTATTTCTAGTACTTTAGGCTGACAGATTGTCTCTGTATCCTATCTGTATTGAAAAACATTTGGGGTTTGAGATGCCAGAAAACTGATATTATTTATTTTCTTCACTGAATTAAGTGTTAGTAATGTATAAGCATCATCAAATTTGCTCTACTGTTCATGCTTTCTGAGTTTAATTTCATGCACGATAGGCTGAAATTAGCTGCGTGTATATACTCAGAAAGCAATTGATACTGAAAAATTAAAACTTCAATCACGGACTGGCTAATACTAGATCCCCAATTATAACCCTTAGAGCAGAGCAATCTTTGAATGCAGTGGCAGCTCAATACATATTTGCTTGCTTTTTTGTTTGTTTGTTTGTTGCAATTTGTTAAGGACTTTCATATATAAAATGTTGGTAAACTATGAGGGAATTTGTGCAACCTAGGTGTACATATATCCTGATAGAATTATTTTTTATTTGATACTTAAAAGGTAGGAATGGATGTCCTTATTCTGGGCTGGAAAAATCATTATTCTGCTAGGTGTGCTTCATACAGTCTCCAGTTAATCTAGTAAATTATCAGCTCACTCTTTATCTTCCACGTCTTCTAAATTGTGTCTCCTTTTCCAAAATTTTAGATGAGAGAAAGCTCATTGCCTAGGTAAGATGCTCTAACCTGTCATATCTGCCTCACTCTTTGCAGCCTTTCTGCTTTGTTGACCTTCCTTTAGACCTTCCAGCCTAAATATCTGTTTTTTTTCCAAGTCTTACTTCCTGACCATGGAGTGCAGCTTGGGAAAAATACACAAAGCTCATTGGCTCTACAACTACTTAATGATTTCCAACATTAGCTCAGTTTTATTCCCTAGATAACCTGCTTACCAACTGACCCCAAAGACGATTCCAAACTTCTATCACTTTTATCAAGCCCACCGTTGTAGGTATACTCCCTTTACCTCCGCTCTGTCAGAGAAAATAACAACAGCAGCTGCCACGTAGTGAGCACTTTATGCCAAGTGCCTTACTTTTATTCTTTTTTTGTAGGTGAGGACAACCTCAGAGAGGAAAAGAAACATACTTAAGGGCACAGAGCTCATATGCACACACAGCTCATCAGATAGCCTCTGGCTCATGCCTTATTATCTTTTTCTTTGTTTTTCCCTTTATTATCTTTTAAAGTATAATATTTTACATGTACAAAAATACATAATGTATACGGGCTTCCCTGGTGGCGCAGTGGTTGAGAGTCCGCCTGCTGATGCAGGGGTCACGGGTTCGTGCCCTGGTCCGGGAGGATCCCACATGCCGCGGAGCGGCTGGGCCCGTGAGCCATGGCCGCTGAGCCTGTGCGTCCGGAGCCTGTGCTCCGCGACGGGAGAGGCCACGACAGTGAGAGGCCCGCGTACCACAAAAAAAAAAAAAAAAAAAAAAACATAATGTATATATAATTGTTAAAGTTAAATAAGAAAATAAATGTCCACAATCTCATCATCTAATTTAGGAACTAGAACACAATCAATACTGTTGCATCTACCTACCTGTTCCTCCCTCTCCCACACTCAGGCCTCTCCCATCACTCCCAGAGGTTACCACTGTTTTCAGTTTTGTAATTATTATTCCCTGGCTATTTTTATTTTATTTTATTTATTTTTATTATTATTATTATTTTTTGCGGTACGCGGGCCTCTCACCGTTGTGGCCTCTCCCGTTGCGGAGCACAGGCTCCGGACGCGCAGGCTCAGCGGCCACGGCTCACGGGCCCAGCCGCTCCACGGCATGTGGGATCTTCCCGGACCGGGGCACGAACCTGTGTCCCCTGCATCGGCAGGCGGGCTGTCAACCACTGCGCCACCAGGGAAGCCCCTTGGCTATTTTTAAACTTTCTATTTCAAGATAATTTAAAACACAGCCGCCCGCGGTCTCCCAGAGGTGTGTGGACGCGTTGGTGTCGCGGCCAGACCAGAGCGAGAGGACAAGGGAACCACCCCGTGCCTTCGACCCAGCGCTGCTGGAGTTCCTGGTGTGCCCGCTCTCCAAGAAGCCGCTCCGATATGAAGCATCAACAAATGAATTGATTAACGAAGAGTTAGGAATAGCCTATGCAATTATTGATGGGATTCCTAATATGATACCACACAGGCAGCTAGGATGACACATCAAAATAAGAAGCAAGAAGAAATGGAGCAGCATTAGATCATACTTAAAAACGACAACACACACAACTAACTTTTCTAAATAGCACCCACCTTTTAAAAAGTCAGAGTGGTGGGTAATAAGTGGAGGAGAAGAATGTTTCTGTCTCTTCCTACGTTGACTGTCCTTATTGCATTGGTCTTTTTAGCAGGGCTGTTATACTCGGCCTCTGTGGAAGAAAACTTCCCACAGGGCTGAATTAGCACAACCAGCCTGTCCTTTTACAGTCTGCCCTTGCCGATTACCATACCCGTTTATGTGTTCTTCCACCTTTGGACTTGGATGGGTGTTAAGCTCTTCAGGCATAATTAATAAGAATAAGTTGTAGATATTGCACCTCTTTGCCTTGAGTGTATGTTTTCTAAAAACAAGGACATTCAGTTATCAAAATCAGAAAATTAACACTGATGCATTACTATATTTAACCTATAGTCCATTTTCAAATTTCACCAGTTATCCTAATAAATATCTTTTGTAGCCATTCTGTTCCACCCTGCAAGTCCATCTCCCCGTTATAGGATCTAGTCCAGGTTCACGTATTACATTTAGTTGAATTGTCTCTTCAGTCTCACTTAGTCTGGAACAGTTCTTCAGTCAATCTTTGTATTTCTTGACGTTGACATATTTGAACAGTTCAGGTCAATTATTTTGTAGAATGTCTGTCAATGTGGGTTTTCTTCATGATTTTCTTCATGGAATGTTTTTTCAATTAGACTTAGGTGATGACCTTCTGGCAGTAATACTGTGTGAGGTTGTGTCCTTTTCAGTGCAACACTCAGAAAGTATATGGTGTCAGTATTCTCCATTTTTGGTGATGTTGACTTTGTCTACTTGGTTATGGTGATCTCTTCCAGGTTTATCCTCTCTAAAAGCACTATCTTCCCCTTTGTAATTAATTTGTGGAGAGATACTTTGAGACTAGGTAGCTATCTTCCTCAAATTTCAACCCGATAGTTTTGGCATTCATTGACAATTTTGTCTGAATCAATTACTGCCATACCAGTGCTAAATGGTGGTTTTCTATCTTATTCCTTCTGCATGAGATTCTCCTATAAGGGAGAATTTTTCCTTCTTCCATATTTATTTATTTATTATCAGAAGAAGCTCTTCTATTTATTTAATCTCAGTATAAACATTCCTCACGAATCAGTATTTTCCCCTCTGTCATATGTCAAGTTTTCATATGTTCTCGGGTCTTTCTTGGCTTTCTCTTTTGTTCAATGATCATTTGGCCTTCTCTGTGCCAAAACAACACTATCTCAATTATTATGGCTTCCTCATTAGTTTCAATGTCTGGTTGACCAAGTTTTCTCCTTCAATAAAAATTGAAAAGTGCCTTGGATATTCTCCCTTTTCCATGTAAATGTCAGAATCAACTGTCATGTTTCACAAAACCTCTGTTGATATTTTAATGAGGATTACATTAACTCTGCACGTCAATTTGGGGAGAACAACTTGCCTTTAAAAAAAATTGAGCCTTCCTTTCCATGAACATAGCATATTTCTCTGAGTGTCTTTTGATAACATTTTACATTTTTTTCTGTATAGGCTTTATATATCTTTTATTAGATTTCATTTTAGATATCTATTTTTAAGCTATTTAAATGTAATCTCTTTCCAAATTATGTTTTCTATGTGCATGTTGTTACAGATTTGTTTTCTGAATACTTGTTAAATTTTATAGGAATGCAACTGAATTTTGCATATTGATCTTATGGTAAATTCTTACTCCTTCTAATAAGCAGTCTTTTAGATTTTTTTACATAGGCTATCATATCCTTTTTGAAAACATGCAGTCCTTTGTCTTCCTTTCCAATCTTTTTGTCTTTGATTTCTTTTCGTCTTTCAGCGTGAGATTAATGAAATGGGCAGGGGACCATTCACAATGCTGGGTCGTTGCTTCATTACCCAGAATCCATCACGGTCCCCACTACAGTTTGGAACCATCTAGTGGTGATCGTCCACCCCAGTTTACATATTGATGGGAAGGATTCAGGGTCTGCAGCTGACTGGACTTCAAGAGAGCACCAGTGATTCCAGGAAATGCTGGCTAGTTGGCAGTAGTTTTGTTGGCCCAGTTTGGGAATACTGAGTTGGTAGATCACTGCGCTAGCAGGATTCAAACTTCACCCCCCCTGTGGCTTTTGTGCTATTTTCCTTCCAGTCTCCTCCCTTCACCCCCTGTCATATTCCATTCCCCAACGTCAGACTAAGAACTTAACTCTCCTTCCTTCCTACCACCTGCGGCGTTTGGTGGTGGGTAGGAGCAAATCCTTCATTCTATAACCTCAGAATTCATGATATCCTGGGTGTATTTTCACAGGATTTTACTGTATTTATTTGTGTGTTTCCCCCTCTCCTTCCATTATGGTAAACTTCAAAAGGTTGAGGATTTTTATGTTTCATTCATAGCCGTATGTATGCTAGAAGAGTTCCTAGCATGCAGGAACCCAAGAACATTTATTAAATAAAATGAGCAAATGGACACTGAAATCTTCCGTTACATGGTTAATTTCTTCCTACAATGATATCAACTATTGCTTTAAATTTTTAAGTTTTTTTTTTATCAGATGCATACAAAATTAAAATTGTTGCAGCATCTCGATGAACTCAGTCTCTCTTAATAATGTTCTCAGTGTTTTGTTTTTTATATTTTGGTCATGAAACCTATTGCAAGGCAGTGCGCTCAGAGGTCCCGCGGATCTGTCTCTTGCTTCAACAGTGTTTGGATGGAACAGACCCAGGGAGGCCCCTTCCTCCAAGCCTCCGACTACCCTCCATCTTTTTTCCAGCGGCAACTTTCAGAACCAGCCCCTCAGTTATCCTCAGCCTCTGGGACCAGCCAGCACTGTTTTTTGAACTTAACTCCTTATTACCCATCAACCAGATTCCTCAGAATTATTCCATCGAGGTGGAGGCCACCTTCAGCCATCTGGTCACCTTGCATGGGCCGGCCTCCTACACCTACCTGTCTCTGGGCTTCTATTTCCACCACAGCTCTGGAGGCCTTGGGCCACGTTTTCCACAAATTGGCTGAGAAGAAGCAGGAGGGCACCAAGCCTCTCTTGAAAATGAAAAACCAGCGCAGCAGCTGTGCCCTCTTCCAGGACGGGCAGAAGCCATCTCCAGATGAGTGGAGTAAGACCCAGGACACCATGGAAGCTGCCATTCTCATAGAGAAGAGGCGGAACGAGGCCCTTTTAGATCTGCTTGCTCTGGGTTCTGCCCGCGCAGACCCTCAGCTCTGTGACTTCCTGGAGAGCCACCTCCTAGATGAGGAGGTGAAATTCATCAAGAAGATGGGCAACCATCTGACTGACTTCCGATGGCTGTCTGGTCCCCAGGCTGGGCTGGGCATCTCTTCCAAAGGCTCTCTGTTAAGCATGACTAAGAAGGAGCCTCTGGAGCCCTGCGGCCTTTGAGGAGCCCTCTGGTGCCAGGGCTTCTGCCTGAAGCCTCTCTCTGCTGCCACTAAGCAGTTTTTTAACCACCCTGGAGCCCTCCCCCAAGCCTTGGACCAAATGGAAACAATAAAGCTTTTTTTTTTTTTTTGTGGTACGCGGGCCTCTCACTGCTGTGGCCTCTCCCGTTGCGGAGCACAGGAGCACAGGCTCCGGACGCGCAGGCTCAGCGGCCATGGCTCACGGGCCCAGCTGCTCCGCGACATGTGGGATCTTCCTGTACCGGGGCACGAACCCGTGTCCCCTGCATCGGCAGGAGGATTCTCAACCACTGCGCCACCAGGGAAGCCCCAATAAAGCTTTTTGCAGCAACAAAACAAAACAAAAATCTCCCCCCCAAAACACCCCCCCCCCCATTTCAGTACTAGCATGACAACAAGCTTTCTTTTGGTTGCTCTGTGCCACATATGTCTTTTCACTTACTTTTACTTTCAACCTTTTTGTCCTTATGTTTTTTCAAAAAATTTTATTTATTTTATTTATTTTTTATTTTTGGCTACATTGGGTCTTCATTGCTGCACGTGGGTTTTCTCTAGTTGTGGCGAGCGGGGGCTACTCTTCGTTGCGGTGCGTGGGCTTCTCATTGTAGTGGCTTCTATTGTTGTGGAGCACGGGCTCTAGGCACGCGGGCTTCAGTAGTTGTGGCACGAGGAGGACTCAGTAGTTGTGGCACATGGGCTTAGTTGCTCCGCGGCATGTGGGATCTTCCCCGACCAGGGCTCGAACCCGTGTCCCCTGCCTTGGCAGGCGGATTCTTAACCACTGTGTCACCAGGGAAGCCCCTGTCCTTATGTTTTATGTCCCTCTCTACTAAACAGTATTTAGCTGGATTTTTAAAAATATAATTGTGCAATCAGTCATTTAACTGGTGAGTTATTTTCTTTAACCTAGTATACCCAAAGTATTATTTCAACCAGGTACTCTTTTAAGAACTTTACTTTCATTAACTCATTTAACTCTCATTTTACTGATTAACCTGTTTTACAGATTAGGAAACTGCAGCAAAGAAAGGTCAAAAAATTCGGCCAAGGTCACATAGCTAGGTAGATTTCTGAGCTGGGATTTGAGCTTGAGTTGTTAACTATAGTATAAAGGAGGGATAAAACCAAAACATTGTTTTTGGCAAAAGAAAATTTTATTTTTGCTTTTTTAAAAATAAATTTATTTATTTTGTTTATTTTTATTTTTGGCTGCATGGGTCTTCATTGCTGGGCGGGGGCTTTCTCCAGTCGCGGTGAGCAGGGGCTACTCTTCATTGCGGTGCATGGGCTTCACATTGCCGTGGCTTCTCTTGTTGTGGAGCACAGGCTCTACGCACATGGGCCTCAGTAGTTGTGGCATGCAGGCTCAGTAGTTGTGGCACATGGGCTTAGGTGCTCCGCAGCATGTGGGATCTTCCCGGACTGGGGCTCGAACCTGTGTCCCCTGCACTGGCAGGCAGATTCCTAACCACTGCGCCACCAGGGAAGCCCTTGCTTTTTTTAATTCTAGTGATTTTCAAGTTTTTTCATGTAGTACTTGGCTTTTTGCATTTCTTCTCTAGTTTATTTTTCATATTCTTTGTCTATTTTTATCTTGGAGTCATAAATGATCTTTTGTATTAAAAGCTCCTTGACTTAACCACAATAACATGTATTTTTATTTAATAAATTTTTCATTTTACCAGAGATAATTTCCCAGTTAACATTTTAATTTCCTAAGGAAATTTAGGAGTGTTATACAAGTCCCTTTGCAAAGAAAACATACCTCTGCTCTCCTTCATCCTCACTATCAGGAAATTCTCAGCTATTATTTTACAGTTCCTGAGCTCAAATTTCCATAAGAATAACATGGAGAAAGAAAAAAAGCATATATTCTTCTGTTATGTATATTATATAAAATATCATTTCTGGATGACTATAAAATTAAATTAAAAATATATTAGATATAACAAAGAACTAAACCTATTTAATATGCCATAAGTATCATATGGTATAATGAATAAATGGACACAACTACTATGTGCGTTATTTTAAGGAAAAAAACAAAATTAAAAAAAATTTTTTTAAAGGTAGAGATTAGTGATCATGCAAGATACAAAAAGGAATACTTTATTTTCAAGAATGAGCCACTATAGAGATCCTCTATGGAGAGATACAAAGTCTTATTCGATTTTTACAACAAACAAACAAAAGTTTAAGAAATTAAAGAATCATGCAGTCCCATTTTGAGGCTCTCAACATTTGTCACGGTCAGAAACTGTTTCCTGGGAAAACAGCACAGTTTTGGAAGGTTGCCATCTAGTGTTCACTTTTAGAATTGGTCCCACAAAATTAGTGTAACCTAAACAGATTATTTCAAAATGTAGTTAGAGGAAAACATAGGAAAAACACTCTTTGACATAAACCACAGCAAGATCTTTTTTGACTCACCTCCTAGAGTAACAGAAATAAAACCAAAAATAAACAAATGGGACTTAATTAAACTTAAGAGCTTTTGCACAGCAAAGGAAACCATAAACAAGACAAAAAGACAACCCTCAGAATGGGAGAAAATATTTGCAAATGAAACAACAGAAAAAGGATTAATCTCCAAAATATACAAACAGCTCATGGAGCTCAATATCAAAAAAACAAACAATCCAGTTAAAAAATGGGCAGAAGACCTAAATAGACATTTCACCAAGGAAGACCTACAGATGGCCAAGAGGCACATGAAAAGATGCTCAACATCACTAATTATTAGAGAAATGCAAATCAAAACTACAATGAGGTATCACCTCATGCCAGTCAGAATGGCCATTATCAAAAAAGCTAGAAACAATAAATGCTGGAGAGAGTGTGGTGAAAAGGCAACTGTTGGTGGGAATGTAAATTGATACAGCCACTATGGAGAACAGTATGGAGGTTCCTCAAAAAAACTAAAAGTAGAACTACCATATGACCCAGCAATCCCACTACTGGGCATATACCCTGAGAAAACCATAATTCAGAAAGAGTCATGTACCACAATGTTCACTGCAGCACTATTTACAATAGCCAGGACATGGAAGCAACCTAAGTGTTCACCAACAGATGAATGGATACAGAAGATGTGGCACATATATACAATGTAATATTACTTAGCCATAAAAAGAAACAAAACTGAGTTATTTGTAGTGAGGTGGATGGACCTAGAGTCTGTCATACAGAGTGAAGTTAAGTCGGAAAGAGAAGAACAAATACTGTATGCTAACGCATATATAAGGAATCTATAAAAAAAAAATGGTACTGATGAAACTAGTTGCGGGACAGGAATAAAGAGGTAGACACAGAGAATGGACTTGACAACATGGGATGGGAGGGTGAAGCTGGGGCAAAGTTAGAGTGGCATCGACATATATACACTACCGAATGTAAAATAGTTGGCTGGTGGGAAGCAGCTGCATAGCACAGGGAGATCAGCTCTGTGCTCTGCTATGACCTAGAGAGGTGGGATAGGGAGGATGGGAGGGAGGCTCAAGAAGGAGGGGAAATGGGGACATGTGCATGCATATGGCTGATTTGCTTTGTTGTGCAACAGAAACTAACACGGGATTGTGAAGCAGTTATACTCCAATAAAGAACTATTTTTTAAAAATGTAGGTAAGATCTTGACTCTTTGAAATTGGAGCCAGAGATCAAGAGAGAGTTTCCTGAGGTAACTGAGAATTTTTTTACATTAAGGAAAGAAAGGAGGAGGTTACTAAAGATGTGTGTACATACATGTGAGGACTGCAATGAATGAGGATAGACAATGCAAAGCGAAAATGGCAAATGCCCAGGACTCTTTAGGTAGAATAAAGAATGTGAGAAGGCTGAGGGTCAAATCTTTGAAGCAGTAGAAAAAAAGTGAAATTAGTCTTTGAAATGTATTAGATGGGAAATTAAAAAAATAAAATGTATTAGATGTTTACAGCTTTTGAAGGATTTCTGTTTTAGACAATAAAAAGTTACCATTTATTGAGTATTTAGTGAGTACCAGATATTCTAAATGATTTGCATGTAATACATACCTGACTTCTGTAATTACTCTGTTACCCCCATTTTAAAGATGAGAAAATTGAGGTACAGAAAGGTTACAAAGCTGGTAAGTGGCAAAACTTGGTCATTTGATTTTTCTAAACCAGGAGGCTGGTTCCAATATCCATGCTCTTAACACACATGCTATACACTTCCATCTAAAATAAGTACAGAACTTGGTCTGGGGTCACCATATAACATTAGATAGAAAGTTTAGTCAACTATCCAAATAATGCTGACAAAATTTTATTATTTTTATTATCTGGATCTGGTGTTTGAACTGATAAACTCATCTAACAATTGTTCAGTTTTCCCTTTTACATCTGTGCTACGTTTTTGATAAACTTTAGCACATACATGTTTAAGGAGAAAAAAACCAAAAAAGACATTTCCTAAGGAATATTAGATAGCTCAGAGAATCTTTGGAGAACTAGAGAGCCAGGTTTGGAGGCCATGCAGTCAGAAACAATGCCCAAACCACGTTAAGATATTGTGCCAGTAAAGGCTCCATTGAAACCAGACACTGCATTACACACCACTCACTGTGGACATGAGATGCCAGGACTTTCACCTACTGACCATGGAAGATAACATCTCAGAGGCTACCTGTGCCCCCAACATGGATTTCCTGCAGCCCTGTCTTGCCATGTAGCTCAGTTGTGGTCTGACGTCTCTCGTGGGTGTGTGAGATTTGGGGAGCCTAGGTTCTGTGCCTGCAGCCTAGCTGTGAGTGAGTTGGGAGAGTGAGCTTTCTGACTCCTGCCATGTGGAGGTGGATCAAAAGGCAGGAAATTGTCTAGACAGGGAAAGGGTGGTGGTAAACCAGAAAAAGCACATCAAGGGAATCCATTTTAAAACCTCAGTAGTACGAGTCTTTGACCAGCTGCTCTGTTGGTACATTTCTCTGAGACCTAGTTGTCATTTCCATAGTTCTTAAAGTCTTCTTGAATTTATTTTTATTTTCATTGGATAAAAACTCTCCCTTGGGCTTCCCTGGTGGCGCAGTGGTTGAGAGTCCGCCTGCCGATGCGGGGGGCGCGGGTTCGTGCCCCGGTCCGGGAAGATCCCACATGCCGCGGAGCGGCTGGGCCCGTGAGCCATGGCCGCTGCGCCTGCGCGTCCGGAGCCTGTGCTCCGCGGCGGGGGAGGCCACAACAGTGAGAGGCCCGCGTACCGCAAAAACAAAAACAAACAAACAAACAAAAACAACTCTCCCTTGTCTAGAAATCAAATGACTCTCGAGCACAAATAGCTGGACCCCTCACCCCACCTTGCTGTCTACCTTTGGAAGAAAGAAAGAAATTAAGCAGGTTGATATGGAGTTGGTGCTTTCCAAGCAGTTATTCCTCCTCAGGCTGGTCAAAGAATCCCCACTTTTCCTCAGTGAATCATCCCTTCCCGCTGCCTTTCCCTATAGTTTCTGTAGAGATAACATCCCCTACTCTGCTGCTCCCGCCCGAGTTCCAGAAGCCTTAGGCTCAGTTCGGCCAATCAGAACATACACATACCAGCCCTCCTCCCCAGCCGTGTGATTAGTTCTAGAATAGGCAGGAAAAGTGTCCGGGACAGACTAATGAGACTCAGTCTGAGGCTAGTTCCTAGAACGGCAGACTTGCATCTCCTGGCTCCTCTCTTTCTGCTGTGGTTGCTAGGCTAGGACACAAGCCTGGAGCTGCTGTTGACTAAGCTGATACTCCTTGATGAGCACTTTCCTGAGAGTAAAATTGACACAGTGGAAAGTAGAGACGAGAGGTAAATAGACACGGTCCTAATATCCCTTGAGTACCCAGAACCAGCTGTGCTTGAAGCTTGCACCGCCTCTGGACTTCTCAGTTCCTCACGTCAGTTAAGGTCACTTTCCGCGTAAATCCATTTGGATGTCTTCAGTGACTTGCAACCAAAAGACTCTTGACTCATTTTACTGGTTAAATAAAAGTTAATCACTACAGATTTTCCTCTAATAATTCTGATTAACAAACATTTATAGTACCTCTAATTTGATGTCCAAATAAAAAAAACCTTGGCCTTGTTTTTATATAAGTGTGTATATACCACACTGTATATACACTGTATATACACACTGTGTATATACACACTGTGTATATACACTGTGTATATACACACTGTATATACACACAGTATATACACTGTATATACACACAGTATATACACACTGTATATACAAACAGTGTGTTTGCACACACACACACAGTAAGGAAAAATGGAGTAAATATATCAAATATTTTATTCATCTTGTTTTCTTTCTCTTTAGATAAAATGACCTTTTTAGGATTTGATGAGAGAGAAAACATACTTGCATATATATATATATTTTTTTTTTTTTTTAAATTTTTGCCAGTGTTGGGTCTTCGTTGCTGCGCACGGGCTTTCTCTTGTTGTGGCAAGTGGGGGCTACGCTTTTTTTGGGGGGTGGTGGTACGCGGGCCTCTCACTGTTGTGGCCTCTGCCGTTGCGGAGCACAGGCTCCGGACGCGCAAGCTCAGCGGCCATGGCTCACGGGCCCAGCCGCTCCCCGGCATGTGGGATCCTCCCGGACCAGGGCATGAACCTGCGTCCCCTGCATCAGCAGGCGGACTCCCAACCGCTGCCCCACCAGGGAAGCCCTATTTTTCTATATATTTTTTTGCTCTAGCCAGGTTTTCTCTTGAATGCAACAGAGAATTATTTTGCTGTTTCTTGCATCCCAGTGTTTGGAGGTCAGCCTAAGTTTAGCTGCATTAATTTTGTTTCTTTTTAACATGCTGGCTTCACTCTCCTCAGGTTTGACCTTTCAATTTCTTTCCTATATCTTACTATTCCAGGTTAAATGCCGGGATGTACACACACATTTAATAGAGGAGTACTGTAAGTTCAGGCAGACTTTTATCTCTCTGTCTCCTGTAAGAATTTATGAGCGCTATCAAGTAACAATAGTACCCTGCTTTACTTTGTTTCATCTTTTAACTTTCAGTGCCTAGTTTTAACTGTCCTTCCTCTTCTAATCATAAATCAGATCCCACTGTACTTATCTTAAGAGCAGCTGTTGTATTGAAGGAAACAGATCAGTATCACTAATTTAAATCTAAATTTACTTTGGAGGAAATAGTTCATTAAAGTTACTGTACCTAGATATATCAAGAATCTAGTTCTCAAGTTGTGTTTCTGCATAACTTATGAAATAAGACATAAATGGGTGCCCTGGAGAAACTATAGACTTAAGCACTGTCTTTGTCTGTTCAGTTGGTTGTAACAAAATTCCCCAGACTGGGTGGCTTATAAAAAACAGACATTTATTTCTTACAGTTATGTATGGAGGCTGGGAAATAGAAGATTAAGGCGCCAGCAGGGTTGAGTTCTGATGAGAGCCCTCTTCCTGGTTCAGAGCTGGTGTCTTCTCACTGTGTCCTCACATATTTGAAAGGGCTAGGGATCTCTCTGGGGTCTCTTTTATATCCCATTCATGAGGGTTCCACCTGTGGAATTAATTGAGGAACCTCAGCTAAAACTGGAGTCAGGACAGGCCTGTAGGGGGAGCTCTCACACCCTGCAGTACATCATCAATCACTTCAACTAGGAAGAGACTTCTGCCTATATTTCCAACAGGAAGGTGCCTCTACCGTCCAGTAGGAAGAAGAAAACTCTCTGCCCCATGACAGCTCAGCCAATCTGAGACAGTGGCAGCCCAACGAATAAAAAGCCTTCATACTTTGGACTCCAGTGGACTCTTTGGTTACCACAGCCCCACCCAACTCCCACCTTTCCCCTATAAAGGCAAGTTCCCCTTCCCTGTTCTCTGGATTTGCCTGTGGTCTGCCATGGTTCACGTATCCTGGATTGCAATTCCTCTGCTATTTCTGAATAAACTCAGTTTTGCTGGTAATATAACTGGCTATTATGTTTTTAAAGTTGACTACCCTTATGACCTAATTACCTCCCAAAGAAAGGCCCTCCCTCCTAATACCATCACTTTGGAGTTTGGATTCAAAATATGAATTTGGGGGCAGGGGACACACAAATATCAAGTCCATAGCAAACACTAGGACACATTGGTTTGAAGAGCAGAAACTTTGTCTTTGAGGCTCCATGATGCCTTCCTTTTTTCTACCTTTTCTTTTAACAACATTAACTTTGTGTTTTACTGGACTTAATGTTATTAGTGTGTCTTTTCATATTATCTTGAAATGTGTTCTTATAATTCCAAAATAAAAATTTACTCTTAAATATTGGAATTCTTGTTCTACAACTCTTGCGTTCGTGAGTTTCATGTACTAAAATATCCAAATGGAATAGTTTTTGTGTGACTCTCTGGAAGTTATGCCCAATAAAATTAACCAAGAATACAGCTTTTTTTTTTTTTTTTTTTTTTTTTTTTTTTTTGCGGTATGCGGGCCTCTCACTGTTGTGGCCTCTCCCGTTGCGGAGCGCAGGCTCCGGACGCACAGGCTCAGCGGCCATGGCTCACGGGCTTAGTGGCTCCGCGGCACGTGGGATCTTCCCGGACCAGGGCACGAACCCGTGTCTCCTGCATCGGCAGGCGGATTCTCAACCACTGCGCCACCAGGGAAGCCCAAGAATACAGCTTTTATGGAAGGAGTGAAGAGCTTGATTTGGGATCCTATGCATCTTATGTTGCTAGGTTGCTCAACCTAGAAAGGGGCAAATCCTTAAAAGGGGACGATTTTTCAGTATTACAACATAGTATCACAGCATGGGCTTCTGACTGGCTTGTGTGAAATGGACCTGTGGGTTTCTCAGAACACCACCTCACAAAAACTCAGACCAGTATCCTACCTAGTAGGATACCTAATAGGATATCCTTCCTAGTATCCTGGACATCCGGGGAGAAAAGAATTAAGGGTGAGGGGAGGGCTGGGCAGAAGGGAAGGGGAAAGGAGGAGGAGGAGGAAAGAAAGAGAACTGTGTTTCACATTTTATCGTCTTAGGGCAAATCCTGAGTATCCCCAAGCTTGTAAATAACAGGATAATGTTCCCTCCCTGAAATTAGGATCTTATTTTTATGTTATGAATTTATGATTTCCTAATTGCTATTGATATTTGTTGCAACTTAAAACAAGCAGATATTCTTGTAAATTAGATTTGCCTATTATAAACTAATGGATGTCTCAGGTTCAATACAATTTTTGCTTAGTTTTTTATTGTATGAAAGTATTTTAGTTTTGTTTACTGTAAGAAATATGCATAATTAAATTGGCTTCTCTGTGATTAAATATTTCATAACTTCCTTTATTGATTTGTAATTTTTACTGATAAAGTGGTTATTTTCAAAACTAAATGAAGGCAAATGATTGTAGTAAACAGTGAAATTATTTAAGTATTTGTAAGTAAATATCTAATGTATTTCCTCTAAAATGGGTCATTTCTGAAGCAGACACATGTTTATAAATATAGTTTAGGCACCATATGTTAAGTTTATGCAATATTTTTTCCAAAACAGTTAATATACTTTTTGTTAACCTACTGTTGTTTAAAAAAATTACTTCAAAACTTATTGGCTTAAAAAATCACAACTTTGTTATGCCTCACAGTTCGTGGATTGGTCTTTGGCTATGGCTTGTTGATTTCACTACTTGGACTGGACTGGAATGTCCAGGATGGCTGCTTCACTCACATTTGTCACTTGGGCTAGGATGGATTGAATGATGGGTCTTACTGGAATGGCTCTCTTACAGTCAGATATTTGGGGCTTTGGTTCCCCCTGCTGGCTGTGTTCCTTGGTCTTCTCCAGATAGCATTAGAACCTCTCTTCATGTGGCCTCTCTCTAGTTCTTCTGGCCAAGTAGCTAGACTCCTTAAGTTGTCAGGTGTAAGCCTGGAGCAGATACACGGTCGCTTCTGCCACATTCTGTTGGCTAAAGTAAATCACAGGGTCAGCATGAATTCAGGGTGGAAGAGAACTACACAGGGTGTGAATACCAGGATGAGAAGTTCATCATGGGAGAGGAGGTACCTTATGGAGTTTAGCTACTTCGGTCCATGTGTCCCTTGATGGCATCATTTCCCGGATCCTCAAGGGTAAAACTGAGTATTTCTCTGGATGTATCCTTTGTGTTATCTGAGGCTTAAGAAATAATGCCTCTCAGAAAAAGAGCACTTAGTTTAATAATTTGGGAGGCAGTAGAAATGATAGCCCTTCTCTTGGGTTTATAATGGCTTACTAAAAACAGTGAGGACTTTGCAGTATAAAAAATATATTTACTTTGTTTAACCTGGCATTTCCCAAACATTTAAGTGCATTGAACTGTGCCTGGCACTTAGTAATCACTTATAAATATTTGTTGAATGAGATTTATCCCTTTTTCACAAAACATACATGTACATTACAAAGAATTGGTGTCTCCAGGAAAGAACTTTGTGAAAGGAGTATGTGATTCTGGGTTTCCTCCTGATCTACAGCCCCCATCTAGGTGCTTCCTAATGAATGAAGTAAGTGTTGTACTTTAGTATGACCCCGTCTCCTGGTTGCAGGTGACTAGACTCGCATGGACACCTGACTCAAAGGCAGTTGTCTACAGGCTGGCCAGCAACTTGAAAGATAGCCTGGCACAAGAGCTTTCACCAAAAGTAGTCTAAATTGGATTGTGATAGGCAGGGCCAATTCGACCCTGTCACTCGGGTAGTTTGAACGTGGGAAAATCAGTCAGTTCGTTGGCAGGGGTAAGTGTAGCAGAAGCAGAGAACACATGAGTTTCCCTCGTACGCAGCGCTAGGTTGCTGTTGCTTCGTGACCCTGGTCTCGTGGCTGCTGAAAACACTTCCTATTCCCCTCTCTTCCCCTATCTGTAGAATAAAGCCCATTAACTGTGGTAGCCCAACTATGTCCCCACTTCTTACTATCTGAAAAAGTCTAATATGTGATGTCCGGGAGACCTGATGCTCTCTTATTCAGAATGAGAAAACACGCTATTCAATTATCTACTCAGGGAAGAAGTGCCACTATGACACGCTCTCTTCAGAAGCCTGTAAACACAGTGGGAACTGCTACTAGTGGCGCCAATAATAGGTAGAATGGTAGGATAGGCTGGCACACAAATTGCCGAGGAAGTTTTTTTACCTGTTGTAGGAAACTCTTTGGTTAATAGCTACAGAAGAAACACTTAATGAACAAATACTGATGTATCATTATTAACTAAAGTCCACAATTAATTCAGATTTTCTTAGCTTTTACTTAATTCCTTTCTATGCTCCAGGTTCCCATCCAGGATATCACATTGTATTTAGTGGTCATGTCTCCTTAGGCTCCTCCTGACTGTGCCAGTTTCTCAGACTTACCTTGTTTCTGATGATCTTGACAGTTTTGAGCGCCGATCAGGTATTTTGTAGGTTATTCCTCTGTTGGTTTTTGTCTGATGTATTCCTCATGATTCGACTGCAGCCATGGGTTTTTGAAGGAGGATCGCAGACGTAAAGTGTTATTTGCATCACATCACATTAAGGCTGCATACCATCACCATGACTCCGCACTGTTGATGTCGATCTTGGTTACCTGGTTGAGGTAGTGTTTGTCAAGTTTATTCACGGTAAAGTTGCTCTTTTTCTCTCCATTTCCATAATGTACATTTGGAAGGAAGTGTGCACGGCCCATATTTTAGGAGTGGAAATTTATGGTCCCTCTTCTTGAGGGTAAAGTATCTACATAAATTATTTGGAATTCTTCTCCATGGGAGACTTGTCTCTTCTCCCATTTATTTATTCATTCAATCATTTATATATATCAGTATGGACTCATAGATATTTATTTTATACTTGTGATAATTCAATACTACTTTGTTTTGTTGCCCAAGTAGTTCCAGCTTTGGCCATTGGCAGCTCTCATTTGGCTCTTGTGCTTCTTTGACAGAACCACAAGAATGTGGTATTTTGTTATATTCTGTTTTGTTTTGTTGTTGGTTTTTGTACTTCCTTACTTTCTGACACTACAAGATGTCCCAGGCTCATCTCGTTTATTTCTTAGCTAGTCCTAAAATCAGCCATTACTCCAAGGAACCCTGGTTAGTTATTCGAAGTGGCATTAGAAACCAAGATCTGGGCATTAGGTGTACTTGTTACTATGAGTGGGGCATTGTTTCTTTTGAGGCTTCTCAGCTGACAGAGCAAAGAAATATACATGTGCATATCACTTACATATATACACGTATCAATAAATATTTCTATGTGTAATCATCTGTATCTATAATAATCTACACATGAGTTCTTACAAGTGTCTGCAATTCTAATCCATTACCAAATGAATCATTCTAGCCTCTCCTCAACCCCTACCCCTTGCTTATCTGATTCCCACTCCAACAGTGAGAAAGTTGGCTCTCAGTCTGTGCCATCCATTTACTGAATTGTTCAATTCCATTGTATATGTACAGTAGCATCAGAATTGTTAACCAATACACTCATGGGAATGACTTTATCAACTAGAGTACAGTGCTTATGTGAAGTTCCTTTTGCGTTTGGTTTTACTGATCCCATTCTTCCAAATTTACTTAGTTCAGCACCCACTTCCCTTTAGTGATGCTGTAAAGAAATGAAAAGGATGAAGTAAATTTACAGATTAAAATAGTCTTAAAGACATATCATACTTTTTAAATTGGTGAGAATTAATTACACTATCTAGAGTTGTACATTTAAATGGTGAAACAAACAAAAAAGCAGGGCTTCCCTGGTGGCGCAGTGGTTGAGAATCCGCCTGCCGATGCAGGAGACACGGGTTCGTGCCCTGGTCCGGGAAGATCCCACATGCCGCGGAGCAACTAAGCCCGTGAGCCATGGCCGCTAGGCCTGCGCGTCCGGAGCCTGTGCTCCGCAACGGGAGAGGCCACAACAGTGAGAGGCCCGCATACCGAAAAAACAAAAACAAAAAAACAAAAAAGCAAAGAAGTTATGACTATAACAGTAACCACATAAAAAGTAACTTCTACTTCTGGGCAGATAAAGTGTCAGAGATTGGATGTACTATCCCACCTGAAACAGGTATAAAACCCAACAAAATAATATATGAAACGATGATTTTCAGACATTAGATACCAGGCAATGCAGGGCAGTGAGATGGGGAAATAAACAAGGTAAGCCCTACAATTGCCTCAGTTTACTACCTAGAGAGAGTTTTGAGGCTACAGTGCAATTTACATGAGGGAGAAGAAATTAAGTCGAGACCCCAGGAGCAAACGAAATTTTACTGTTGTTGTCTGAACAGGCTCAGTGGATGGTGAGCATTTGGGGATTTAGCACACGAGAGAAACATGTTTGCTCTAGGGTGTCAGGATTCTTTTATTTTTTTAAAAAATAGTCTCTATTTTTAGAACAATTTTATATTTACAGAAAAACTAAGTAGATGGTACAGAGAGTTCACAAATACCCCCCACACAGTTTTCCCTATTGTTGACATTTACCTTACCGTGGAAGGAAGGGGGAACCCAAGCAGAGACCAGGAGTCCCTCTGAGTTAAGGAGATGGAGCTGGGACTGAGAGAGACACAGTGGAGTGCAGGAGAGGAGACAGCGACCACAGAGAAAGCTCCAGAGATGGCAGAATGTCCACTTGAGCAGAGGCAAGTGAGGAAAGTAATGTAGGACAGAGAAAAACACCACCCAAAAGGAGCACAGGGGAAAATGCCGGGAGCTCACACCAGCAGAAATAGATAGTGTTCCCACGGACTAGAGTAGAAAAACTTGGCTTTGGGCAAAGTATTCAAAAGCATGTTCTGGGTGGTAGGGCACACTTAGTCATAGACTAAAGGCTGCTTGGGTACCACCTAATGATGCTAAAAGCAAGACTTGAAAGTATCAAACTGTTTCCAAGTAACTTAACTGTGACCCAGGATAAAACTCAAGAATATTTATAGGAGTACAAAAATATACAGCATTCACAAAGGTAAAATTCACACTATCAGGGGTCTAATAAGGAGGAAGGAAGACGTGGAGGAAAGGAGGAAGCTATGACACATCATGAGAAAAAAATGTATCAATACAAAAAGGTGTAAACACAAATAATAGAATTAGTATATAAGGATATTAAACAGTTACATTACATACATTCAAAGAGGTAGAGGAAAGACTTCTCATGTTAAGTGGAGGCATGGAAAACATATTTTTCTACAAAGACCCGTGTTGAACTTCTAGAGATGAAAAGTAAAATGTTTGAGATGGAATATATATATATTATTCTCAGTAACAAAAGAACAAACAATACAGTTAGAAAAATGGGCAATATATCTGATCAAACCCTTAACCAAGGAAGATATACAAATAGCAAATAAGCACATGAAAAGACATTCAACATCATTAGACATTAGGGAAGTGGAATTAAAACCACAATGAGACACCATTGCGTACTACAATCATGACTAAAATTGAAAAGACCAGCCATACCAAGTGTTGGCAAAGATGTGGAACAACCATAGTTCTCACACACTGCTGGCAGGAATGTGAAATTGTACATCCACTTTGGAAAATGGTTTTGGCAGTTTTTCAAAAAATTAAACATATACCTACCATATGGCTCAGCCATTCCTCTCCTAAGTATTTTCCCAGGGGGAAAGAAAGCATATGCCCACACAAAGACTTGTGTATGAATGTTCATGGCAGCTTTATTTGCAAAAGCCCAAAACTGAAATTACCGAAACATTAATCAAAAGACGAATAAACAAATCATGGTGTATCCATATGTTGAGAGTTTGGCTAAGCTACTCAATGGTATTGCTGTTTCAGCGTTATTTTGTGTGGCTAAGAGGCTTTGTGGGGAGAGGGGACTTAAACTGACACTAGCTCCATCATGCAAGTACATGCCCTAGAAAATAGCCTGCAGAGTCACAAGCAAGTGAAGCTTCCTGAGGTGACTCCCCCAACAGCCCCTGTGATCAAGTCTTCCCTGCCTCCCAAGACCTTTCCTTGTGAGCCTCTTAAATAAGAGCCCCTCACAGGGCTTACCAAAGCCTCATTAATTTTGGTTTGAATTAACCAATACAATACAGTGTTAGCCCCAAAGCACTCACCCACAGACCCTAATAAAGGCATGTGCCCGAGGCCTCTCTGCCTGCACCCTGCTTTGATCTACCAATGTGGCCCCTCAGGGTGTGTGTGCCATGTACTTTGTTCAGGATCTGTGAGTAATAAACTTCTCTATTTCAATTTCTCTTGTCGGTAGTGGAGCCACAGCTCATCATCCAGCACCCTATGCGCCACTTCACAAATGTGATTTGATCAAGTCATAACAACATACAATGAAATATTAACCATCAATAAAATGGAATGAACTATTGATACACAACAGAAACATGGATGAATCTCAATAATTACGGTGAAAAATGTAGGGAGAAGAATATGTGCTGTGTTTGGGGATGTATCCTATTACTTAGCTACTTTAACACACAGAAATTATTAACACACAGAAATTATTAACACAATGCTTTACATATAGTAAGGTACTTAAAGACAGTTTGTGGTTTTGATTAAATTATTATTTACATGTATAGATGACACACAAATTAAGAACCTAGAATAATTTTAGAGGAGGAATCCTTTGAGATAAATGTATCCAAATGGCCCTCCCAGAAGTTATGTGATTTCCCCAAGGTCATATGGGCAAAGTAGAAAACGTAGATTTCTAGCAAGTTATTTCCAGTCACTCTGAAGATCTCCTTTGAATTTTGAATGAGCCATAATTTAAAAATATAATGTTTTTTTTAGTAACTGGTCTTATGCGATTCACTATTTGGGGGCTTTTTTCTAAGGAAAAAAAAGACAATGTTAACCAGAAGGAAATGCTTCAGATGAAATTAAGAGATGTTTCAAGGATTCTTTCAGTCCTGTTTCTTTATTCAATCAAATCCCCCTAGTGGAGAAGATATGTCTTTACGTATCTTCATACATAAAATGTGGAGAAAATGGAACCACCTTGACTAGAGGGGTCATTTTCTCTACAGACTGACTTAGAAATCTTCTGGCAAGTCCCAGAGACTTGAAGGGAACTTTCCTGAATCTATGGTGATTCCTTCCAGGCGGAAACCAAATATTCGTGACTGCTTCCAAACCATCACACCAGTTTCTCAGCTCGTGGGGATTTAATGAGCGAGTGTGGAGGTGAATGAGATCCTAATGACCATTTATCTCTGGCTTGTGTGGCATCTTTTTAATTCTCCCAGGTGAACTTCTGAGACTGATGCTCCAATATCATCAAGGTAAATGACTTACAATATTACCAAGCTTACTTACCTAACTACTATTCTCTTACTGAGAATACCTGTGTACCCAAAGGGTTAAAATACACATTGCTCTGGGTTTCCTAATTTTTATGGCTCCTCAGTTTAGCTTAAAATATTTAATTTTTTCATTTCAGTTTTTATGATGCTTGAAATATACAGTGAAATTACGAGAGAGATCTTAATGCCTAAGGTTAATTACTTAGTTCGAGATATTTAGGAATGCCCATCCATTATTTAGAGCAATAGTTCTCCAAGTATGGTCCTCTGTCACTGATGGCCTTGCTTCATACTAAATGAGAAAATATAAACCTTCCATGGAAATTCCCTCATCTTTCCACTCCCTGTACAAATGGACTGGCATCTGTGCACATCCTCTCCTTTTACTTTATTTTGCAGGAATTACTTACTGCCCATTAAAGGCCCGTCTTTACTTATGCTCTGGATTCTCAGCCGCAAGGACCTCCATCCATCAGTTACCCTCTCTCTCTGTTGGATCATTCTCATCAGCATACAATTGACTCTAGGTTTTCTCCTTTCTTTTAAACTATCCTACCTTGATTCGGTATTATCCTTCAACTATGTCCCATATCTCTGCGCCCTTTTTCAAGCCAAACATCTTCAGGGATGTTGTCACATGGTAACTTCATTTGACTTCTAATTCACTCTTTCCAAAAAAAGTGTTTTTGTGTGTGTGTCAGAATGGTAATATCCAAATAGTTTAGAGTCAAATAATTCAATAAGGAATTTTAAAACAGAGAGCAATTTTCCTTCCCTGGAGGCAACCACTCTTAAGTCTTTTAGCAAATTCTCTTGGTATATATCTCCATATCTTGAAACAATGGGTGTATTGCTATTCTTGGTCTTTATGTTTTAGACAATATCTCTTGTTCTCTCACTGTGGAAAATGAGGATTTATCTCTTTCCTCTCCTATCATCATCACACACACACACACACACACAACAACACAGACACACTCATTGTATCCTTTCAAACTCTCCAGCTAGTCATACTGCAATTTTGTTAAGGTTTATATTCATAGTTTACATTATTATGACTAAATATGTGTGATTTAGAGCGGAGCCATGTAGTAAAACTATTATTAGCCTTCCTTTCCAGCATGATATTTTTCCTCTGGAGACAATTTCTTTTCTTTTTCTTTCTTTTTTTTTTAAGTGGGCTTGTGTGGTTTTCTTTGAAAAATTCTTTGTCTTTTCTCATCTTGAAAAAAAGTACTCTTACATAAAAAAGAAATAGTATAGAAATATGCTTTTTTTTTTTTTTTTAAAAAAAAGAATACTTCATAAGTGGCTCTGGCAAACACTTCTGGTGCCCGTCCACATCCACTTTGCCCTTACTGCCATCTCTTTGCATGAGGGCTTTCTTTGGGACTAGTGCCCTCTCTATAGATGTGCATTGCAATCCAAAAGTCCAGAGAAGGAACACTCCCTGGGAGTAGTCCTTGAATAATGACTGAAGGGAGTTGTATCAATGCCTCAGTTCTCTCCCTCAGGTGAGATACTCTGAAGGACATGCTCTACACTGTTTCTCAGAGTTCCCTGGTGGGATTTAGCTCCAGTTACCCACCATGGCTGCTTGATAGCACGCTCTTTTTTTTTTTTTTTTTTTTTTTTGCGGTACGCGGGCCTCTCACTGTTGTGGCCTATCCCGTTGCGGAGCACAGGCTCCGGACGCGCAGGCTCAGCGGCCATGGCTCACGGGCCCAGCCGCTCCGCGGCATGTGGGATCTTCCCGGACCGGGGCACAAACCCGTGTCCCCTGCCTTGGCAGGTGGACTCTCAACCACTGCGCCACCAGGGAAGCCCGATAGCACACTCTTTATTGACTTCCTTCTTGTCCCTGTATCACTCCACTAATGGTGTTTCCTGGGATCACCTCCCAAATAAATGACTTGTACTCGAATCCTTCTTTCCATGCCTGCTTCTTCAACAACCCAAACTAAAACAATAGTGCTGAGTATTTCCTGTTGCTTCACATTTTAAGGTACATGATATCTGCTGTCCCAGTTTTAGAGATGCTAAGATTAACAGGTGGACGCAGGTGGTGTCAGTCTGATGTGTCCATTATAGAATCCCCTTTCCTACCTGTATTAGTCAGGGTTCTCTAGAAAAACAGAACCAATAGGATAGATAAATAGCTAGGTAGGAATTGGCTCATGTGATCGTGGATGCTGAGAAGTCCTAAGATCTGCAGTCAGCAAGCTGGAGACCCAGGAGAGCTGATGGTGTATATTCCAGTATGAAAGACAGCAAGCTCGAGATCCAAGAGCCAACATTTCAGTTCAGTTCTGAAGGCAGGAAAAGACCAATGCCTCAGCTCCAGGAAGAAAGGCAGGAGGAGTTCCCTCTTACTTGTGGAAGTCATCTTTTTTGCTCTACTCAGACCTTCAGCTGATTGGTTGAAGACCTCCGTATTAGGGAGGCAAGCTACTTTACTCAGTCTACTGATTCAAATGTTAATCTCACCCAGAAACACAGACACACCCAGAATAGTGTTTAACCAAATATCTGGGCATCCCATGACCCAGTCAAGTTGACACAAAATTAGCCATCACACTGCCTTTCACCTAATACTTTTATCAGTCGCTAATGGTTATTGCCTATATCAATTACCCCCTCAGGTGTATTTTTGGCCGTGCCACACACTGCGGGATCTCATTTCCCAAACCAGGGATCGAACCCGTGCCCCCTGCAGTGGAAGCTCCCAGTCCTAACCACTGGACCGCCAGGGAATTCCCTCGTCAGCTGTTTAAAATGGTGATTTTTAAATGCCAACATTCCTTCTGCATTTATTAGCTAAAATTCTGTCAGCCTGAACTTTCCCTTATCAACTATTTGATTACCCTGAAATACAGTTTGTACAGAAAGGGTGTGATAAATATATATATATATATTTAAAATATTTGTTTAGGGCTTCCCTGGTGGCGCAGTGGTTGGGAGTCCACCTGCCGATGCAGGGGACGTGGGTTTGTGCCCCGGTCCGGGAGGATCCCACATGCCGTGGAGCGGCTGGGCCCGTGAGCCGTGGCCGCTGAGCCTGTGCGTCCAGAGCCTGTGCTCTGCAATGGGAGAGGCCACGACAGTGAGAGGCCCGTTATTTATTTATTTATTTGGTTGCATGGGGTCTTGGTCACGTGGGGTCTTAGTTGGGGCAGGCGGGCTCCTTTGTTGCAGTTTGCAGGCTCCTTAGTTGTGGCGTGCGAACTCTTAGTTGCGGCATGCACGTGGGATGTAGTTCCCTGACCAGGGATCGAACCCAGGCATCCTGCGTTGGGAGTGTGGAGTTTATGTGCTGTGCCACTAGGGAAGTTCCAATGTATCCTTTTTGACTTCGTTTTCCAAGTAGTTACCACTAATTTAATCCCAAACTCTGTCACCTATCTAAATTATTTTCAGTATGGTAATTCCCGTCAAATGCTCTGTCAATTTCATCTTCCTAAACAGGGCTCTCCAAGGGCTTCCTGACTTCTTGGAGAGGCTTCTGAATGATTATCTTCTAGACCTGGTACACTGCCGTCATCCTGGGATCTCCCTTCACTAGAATTCCCTCCAGTTGTTTTCTGTGTGGGAACTCCTATTCTCTGGATGCCATGTTTTTCTCTTTCTATTTAGGTGAAGCATATCCTCTAATATTTCTTTAAGAGAGGGTGTATGATAATTCTAGATTCTAAATTGGAAATATGTTTCTTTTTCCCTTTTTTTTTCTTTTGCGGAAATACTTTTCTTTTAGAGCTCTGAAGCTATTGTTCCATTTGTCTTCTAGCTCTTGGTGTGTTTCTTGATAGCTTCAATTCATTTATACTCCTGATTCTTTCTTTGTGAACTCTCCATCTGCTCCTTGGAAGATTGTAGGATTTACAAACAATTTCAGGACACCGGGGAACACGGTTTGGAAATTTCATAGTGCTGTGGTTTGTGTTATTTGATTTTTATCTGTTGAGCTGGACATTCAACGAATGTCTAAAATCCTTCAGTTATAGGAAATTTTGTTGAATAATTTCCTTGGTTATTTCCTCTGGTGGGTTTTCTCTTTTTTGGAACTCTTAATATTTGGATCTTAAATTTCCTAGACTGTTCTTTCTTTTTAAAAATTCTCCTCTATTTCTCATCTTTTGGGATTTTTGCTCTGCATTCTGAAAGATATCTTCACCTTTTCTTCCACTCCTGCTATCTTGTTTCTAATTCCAGGAGACCAATTTTGTTTCCTGAATACCTATGGCATTGCCATCTCATTGGTAAATCTTTCAATATGTATCTCTAAAATTACTCCTTTAAAGATATAATAACAAGGCTATTATCATGCCAAAAGAATGTCTTTAATATCAAGAGTCTAGGGGCTCTCTAAATTTCCTGTATTTAAAAAGATTTTTTTGTTTGAAGCAGTGTTCATATAAGTTCATGTATTTCAGTTGCTTGATAGTTCTCATAAGTTATCTTTTAATCTTTAGTTCTTCTTTATTTTTGAATTATTGAAGAATCAGGTCATTTATGATATAGTTTTTCACAGTTTGGACTTGACTGATTGCATTTATGGTGATTTTACATCTTCCTCTTTTCTCTGCATTAGCTATAAATTGATAATGAAACCTGAAGACTTGATTAAGATCAATTTTAACTTTTGGGGGGACATTAATACTTCATCAGGAAGCAGGAAAGTTCTAATGTTCTTTATTTTCATGATTTAGCAGCCATTGAGGACCATTGTCTTTATCCATTTATTTTATTTAAAGTTGTAAAATGGTGACATTATAAAATCTACCTTTCCTTCCTAATTTATTAGCTGTATGTCTACAAAGAAAAACTTCCTCTCATCAGCTTTTTCATTACCTGACTTACAGTTAGTGATGGAAGCCAAGGTAAATGCTTAATTCTTTCCTTTTATTTATAAGTTTTCAAAACAATGAGTTGGTTTGTCAGCATTCTCCAAGTGTGACAATTAGTTCTTTTTAAATTGTCATCATTATGAACATTTAGATTTAAACATATTTGATTTGTTTCAATACCTTATAGATGTTATCCCTTTAGTGCTCTAATTGTGTAATTTTGACAGGGGAAAGCTTCTTCAGTTTGGCTTCCGATTCCTTTTGCCATAATCCTAGTGGTTTTTGATAATTCCTTGTTTTGGATCTGACAGGATGTTTCAGGCTCATTTGCATGAATGATGTCTGAAATAATACATTTGAATTGATAGTATCAAGGTAAACTTATGATATATTTTACCTGAAAAAAGTCTTTCACTGAAAAAGTCCAGAAATATGGACTGACTCAGAAGCACTAAACAGTTTTAGAAGCCCAGATTGTGATATCTAAATACCACTCCCTTCTGAAAACCAGGAATCCTGGGACTCCTTAGAGAAATGGCTGATTCCAAATGTGGTGCTGTGTTTTCATTTGAAGCTTTGGATCCTCTTCTAAGCTCGTTCTGCTATTGGCAGAGTTTAGAAATATAATGAAATTAAGTTCTATATACAGACTGCAAATGAAGAATCCCCAAAGAAAAAGCTACAAGGAAACCATTGACAGTTTGAGGTCAAGTAACAAGATTGAAGTTTTAGAAATAACACTCTGACAGCAATGTTAAGAATGGAGTGTGTGGGCAGCAGATGCACAGGATGCCCAGATACAGGGATTAGTTGTGATTCATCCTGGATATAGGAAAGGCCTAATATTAACACAGTAGCAGTGGGGTAAATAAACAGGGGACTGATTTGCTAGCTATTAAGAATGTATGACTGTTGGGACTTCCTTAGTGGCCCAGTGGTTAAGAATCTCTCTGCCAACACAGGGGACATGGGTTTGAGCCCTGGTCCAGGAAGATCCCACATGCTGCAGAGCAGCTAAGCCCGGGCATCACAACTACTGAAGCCTGCGTGCCTAGAGCCCCTGCTCCTCAACAAGAGAAGCCACTGCAATGAGAAGCCCGCGCACCTTTAACGAAGAGTAGCCCCCGCTCGCCACAACTAGAGAAAGCCCTCACGCAGCAACGAAGACCCAATGCAGCCAAAAATAAGAATTTAAAAAAAAAAAAAAAAAGAATGTATGACTGTCACCATAACTGATGGCAACTTGGGCCTGTAGAAGTTCCTCCTGTCCTTCCACTGACCCTACCCAGGACTGTACTCTGCAGTAAATCACTTCTCTTGTCGTCAAGGGCTTTGAAGTTAATAGATATTGTTTAATAATCATTAGGACCCAGTGGCCTCTATGCTTTCTTAGGCCCCAGACAATGATGAAGACCTTTGCTGACATATTCCCAATACCCAGGAGACTAGTTACCCGTTCATAAACCTTGACTTAGAAACCCACTTCCTGTTTCTAAGCACTACTCCAATACCCTAGGTTAGCTATAAAACTGTCCCAGGGCTTCCCTGGTGGCACAGTGGTTGAGAGTCCGCCTGCCGATGCAGGGGACGCGGGTTCGTGCCCCGGTCGGGGAAGATCCCACATACCGCGGAGTAGCTGGGCCCGTGAGCCATGGCCGCTGAGCCTGCGCGTACAGGCTCCGCAACGTGAGAGGCCCGCGTACCGTAAATAACAAACAAACAAAACTGTCCCAATGTTCCCTCAGCAGTGTGGATGCAGCTGTAAATGCTTCTGGATCATAGTCCTCCATGATCTCACCCTGTAAGTTACTGTATAATAAACTGATCCATTGATTACATGAAGCCACCTGCTTCACTTTCTCAGTCTCAAGAGACCTTCTTAGTTTGGTGGGCATTTTTCATTCCCTCTTGTCCTCCAGCAAAGAGGCAGTAATGTCAGGCCTTAGGGATTGGTGTGTAGTTGTAGGGTAGGGCATTGTGTTATGGAGGAGAAGCATTTTAAACAACTATCTTGGTGCCAGGGACAAGCTATGGAAAGGCCCTTAGGGTATTGGGGGTGGAAGGCGAGATAACTGCTAGAGCAGGCTCCCCTCCATCGGCAGTCCATCCTCCTGTGAAGTAGCCATGGAATACTTCGGTGAATTTGAAAATGTCCTCCACCCATGGACATTCTACTCTGTGGTAACCAAGGGCCCTCCCTCAGCCTGGATTTCATTCCTCTAAGGATTTCCTGAGAAGCTAATAAAATAGAGGCCTCTTTTCGGCTTAGCGCGTGAGAAACATCCGACAGAAATCTCCTGGAGACATCTGCAAGTGGGGAAGGAGGCACCTTGCCGATAACCACTAAACCCAGAGAGATATTAATTACTGATGTCCAGGGATGGGGTATTGACTTTTTTTTTTTTTTGAAACTGTGCGTTGAGTAGAATTTTAAAGCTAAGTGGAACGTGTGGAGAATAAGCTGTTTAGCAAATCTTCCCTCTGCGAAGCTGGAAAATTCCTTTTTAAATGTGGCCAGGGCGAGGAGGGCCCAAATATGGAGGATAGGAAACTGGTGGCCGGGTTTATGGAGGAAAAACCAGAGGGCCGGGAGACCACGTCAACGTCTTCTGCCATCTAGTAAACAGCAGCAGGCAGCCAAACCCGCAAAGAGCTGAGGACCTGGTATCTTCCTTGTCCTTCCAGGTCGAGGCCTGGGACGCGTTTCCAGCTTCTGCGCATGAGCAGCGCAAGGCGGCGAGCGGGGGTGGGACCCTGGAAGTTCCACGACTACCTTCTCAGACCCCGCCCCTTTTCAGAATCAAGAGGGAGGAGCGTCGTGCGCGCTCGCGTCGGTGCGCGCCCTGAAGCCCCGCTCCCAGCCCTTGTGTCCGGTTCTCGTTTGTTGCTTCGCCCCACCCCACACACCTCTGCCTCGGACCCATTTCGGAGGCGGGGCCGAGGCGCCGCTCAGTCGGAGCCGCGAGCACGAGCCCGTGCCTACGACAGCGCGTGCAAGCCCTGTCGCGAGGAGACCCCGCCTTCCCGTCCCGCTCCCGCCACCCTCCCATCCTCCAACTACTCTCTGGGCGCTGAGAACGCGGCCACCCGCGCGCTGAGCAGCCATGGAGGTTCCCGGTAGCCTGTGCAAGAAAGTCAAGCTGAGCAATAACGCACAGAACTGGGTGAGTCGGAGCAGAGGTGCGGAGGATACTCTGGGAGGCTCCGGCTGCAGCTTGTTTCGGAGCCGCTGCCTCCCTTCCGCCTCCTCTGTATCCTCCCTGGAGAATTGGGGGTGGTACCCGAGGCCGCGGCGCCTTCCACCTGGGGCGGTGGGTTGTGCCGGGTGGAGTGGCGCGGCGGGGGCGGGGGTCCGATCCAGGGTCCGTCGGAAAGAACGCCCCCTTCTCCAGCTCCTCGCCTCAGAGGAGAGCTCGAGGACGCTCTTTCGGCAGTGAGCTGGCTGCTGCTGAAACCTGCATCCCTCGAGGGGGAGCTGCCCGCATCCCCTCCAGTGGCCTGAAGGTCTGCGGAGGAGGCAGAGGCAGGCGTCTTTGGTACGTTTCCTGGTTTTTCTTGGCTCTGCCAGTGAAGTGAGCCCAGGTTTGGGTCCATCTCCATGTCTTTCCATTTCTGACTTTCAGCGTGAAGGGAGAGTACCCAACAATGCGGCCATTCATGAGCTGAGACTGCCCTGAACTGAGGTTCTTTGTGATTCGGTGTTAAATTGGAATATCCAGCAAATAACATGGAAACAGTAAAGTGTGGGGAAACTAATGGTTTATAACGTTTAGCAAGGACTGCCAGTCTGCTGTGATGGTTAAACAACCTCAGAAGGTTGCTTGCTTCCTTAATTATTCTTGGTAAGAAACAGCCTTAAGCTAAGATTTTGTAAGTGCAGAGGGGGTGGGGTGGAGCAGGTGATGTCCAGCTCTGGAGGCCGGAAAGATACTCGTTTTAAGTTTGGGTGGAAATTTTTATTTCACGGTACAGCAAGATCGTGATGTTTAAATGCAGCCTGGTAAATCGCCATTACCCTTGGTGAGTCAAAGAAAAAAAAGCCATTGCAGACAAATGTTCAAGTCATTAATTTACCACATCTGTTGTTACCAAGTATTCTCACCCGATTCCTTTCCCCTTAGTTATTTAACTCTTCCTTAGGTGATAAGGACGGAGAAGAGATAAAAGGTGAATTAGACCATTGGAAAGAGCGCTGGACTAGCGGCCTGGTCTCTGGTTCCAGCTTTGCCGTGTAGTAGTTGTGTGATCCTGAGTAAAAACCCTCGACTTCTTTAAACCTCAGCTGACTTAAAGGTATAGTAGTGGTACTTCACTGGAGAGTTTTGAGGAGTAAAGAAGATAATGACTTGGAGAGTGCAGTGATAACACTGCTATGAAACTATTGCTACTGCTCCTGTTACCTTGAGGTATTTCCCGGTTAGGGAAATACGGTTGCCTGAACCGTATTTACATGTCATTTCAGCTACACCGTCTGTAACTCGTCTACTGTTCCATTTGCCAAATAAGTGCGTGTTCTTTGTAGAGGCATGTGCTGCTCACGGGGAAGGTGCGAAATGAGGGACTCAGTGCTTGCCTTCCAGTTGCTCAGGGCCTGGTTGGGGTTGTGGTTGGCATTTGCCGGATGATGAATATATCATTATAGACCCCCGTGAGTGGGGTAAGACAGCTGTCTTATCACAGTTTAGAGGGGAGATTCGTTTAGTCTGGGCGTGATGGAGGAGAATTGTGCTCAGATTTTTGAGGCAGAGGGAACTGTATGAATAAGGTCTAATAATAAAAATAATTTATATTCTTTATAATAATATATAATATTATTATAAAGAATATAAATAATAATAATTACCATTATTTACTCCAGGAACAATGAAGAGACCTGTTTAACCACTCTGGAGGGTTTTCGTTGACTGGAGATAAGTTTGAATGAGCAGGATGGGGCTAGGTTGTATAGTTGTTAACGTTTGGCTGCTGAGTTGAGACTAGATTCTGTGAGAGATTTTGGATGAGGCTAGAATTTTTAATTTTCAGGACCTTGTAAATCTTTCTTTGCCCCGGTAGGGAACACCCATCATCTTTTCCTCTCACATACATCAACTGATAGGGACACGTGTAGCTAATCCAGACACCTGTAAAGTTCCCATCACATGATGAAATTGGTATTGCAGGAAGACGGGTCTGCTAAAGAAATTAGACACTGTTAGAGCTCAGATGTAGAAGTCCTGGAGAACAAACAGGGTTATAGTAAGGTTTAAATGAATTGATAGACTCGAAGAATGCCTGGTACATGAACACCGCTTAAAGTCTTTGTCTTGTTACTGCTATTAATTCATACAGTTGTGAGGGTACAGAGTACTGGGCTAAGGTGGTAGTGGAAAAGCAGAATAGATGCGATAAGAGCATTCAAGGTTGAGTAAGAAGGACCTGAAAAGAGTTAGGGAATGAAAGAGGGAGATGTATTAAAAGAGGATCCTGAGGTTTTAATCCTGGGAAATGAGGAGAAAAGTCGCGGCATGCAGGGAATTTGGGAAGTAGGTTGAGGGCTGGAGTGATGGTGATAATAGTTAAACACTGAAGGAAAGTTTACTGTGTGCTGGAGACAGTTTGAAATTTTTTTCCTAAATTAACTTATTGAATTTCTGTACCATTTTTGAGGTGGGTATCATGAGAGACAGTGGTTTAAAGCAAGGACCCTGGAACTGACTTCCTGGACTCGAACCTGGGCTTCACTATTTACTAACCGTGTAACCTTTAGGTAGTCACTTAATTGCTCTGTGCCTCAGTTTTCTCATCTATAAAATGGGAGTGATGGCCTCACAGGGATATTGTGAAGATTAAAGGAGTTAACATATGAAAAATGCTTAGAACAGTGTCTGGCATATTGTGTTGTGTGTGTGTTAGCTGTTACAGTCTGAGTATTACGTGTGTTAGCTGTTATTGTTAGTTATCCTCTTGATTCCAATTAGTATCTCCATTTTATTGATGAAGAAGCTGAGGCACAGAGATGTCATAGAGCTTGTAAAAGGTGGACCCAGTATTAAGAATGCTGCATGTAAGGGACAGATGGCCTCAGTAGAGATAGTCGGTAGAACAAGGCTATCCAATAGAAATATAACATGAGCCACATAATGTAATTTAAATTTTTCTAGAGGTCATAGTAAAAAAAAAAGTAAAAAGGAACAAGTTGAAATAAATTTTAATATTTATTTAACCCAGTATAGCTAAAGTACTGTCATCGCAATATAAAAATGAGTTGAATACTAACATAATCAATATAAAATTATTTAAAAATATACATAAGTATGTATTATAACTTAGCACGCATCTCACTTCAGACTAACCACATTTTATTTATTTATTTATTTTTAATTAACAACTTTATTGGAGTATAATTGCTTTACAATGTTGTGTTTCTGCTGTATAACAGAGTGAATCAGCTGTATGTATACATATATCCCGATGTCCCCTCCCTCCCGTGTCTCCCTCCGCCCCTCCCTATCCCACCCCTCTAGGTGGTCGCGAGCTGATCTCCCTGTGCCATGCGGCTGCTTCCCACTAGCTGTCTATTTTACATTTACTAACCACATTTTAAAAACTCAGTCGGGACCTGTGAACAGCACATAGGTTAAGGTCGAAAATAAAGATTTGATGGTTAAATTCGAGTTAGAGAATATACTAGAGAGAAGGGAGGTGTCTCCATGTACCTACAAGAATAGTAAAGAAAACCAAGAATGAACGTGCCCCTTTAGCCTCCTCTTATCTCAGCCTGGCGAAGCATCAGGTGTAATGAGTATCATTTAACATCTGATTGAACCTTTCTCTATTGGGACCGGTTTTCATCTGCCTTCCGTAAAACATTTCAAACTGTGTGTTAGCTGGCCCTCAGTTCAGACCCAGGTGTCACTCACCTATTTTGTAGACTCATGTTGGGCCAAATCCCTTGCTTGGATCCGCTTTACAGTGGAGCTGGACCCTACTACCCACAGAGTAGTCTGAGATCTAGCATTGCCGTTCGGAAGCACGTAACGACGATCTCGTTCTGGTTTGCCTTTCCGTTCCCCTCTCTCCTCCACGCCCCCAATTCCCATAGCTCCATATCTCCGGCACCAACTCTCCTTCTGTACCTTACGTCCTCAGGGTTTTACACAAGCCTTTCCTTCTGCCCTGATGCCTGTTGACCTTTATCACTTGTGGAAGTCTTCAGAGCCTCGGGCTCCTGTACCGAAACTGCAACCTCCTGTGTCCACACACTGTTGCGCATAGGCTGAATTCTTTGTGCACCTCTGTGTTATGTTGCACTCTGCTGTTACCGTGTATCGTGTAATCATATTTCGTTATAGAGGTTTTGCATCTACACGGAGCTTCTCCTTGTATAACAGGATGGGGATAAGGGTTAGGGTGCTAAGTAGACTTGGGTACTTCTGTTATTAAAAGTCTTAGATAACTTACTAGTAACTTAGCACAGCTTAAGTAAGAGAATAAGCTCCATAAGTGGTAGAATTAAAATTATAGTTTTGTCACTTACTACCTGTGTGATCTTGGGCATGTTGCCTAACTCCTCTGTGCCTCACTGTCTTCGAATGTAATAATGTGGGTAATGAAACATAGCTTGTAGTGGAGCTAATAGGGCATATCTCATAGGGTTATCATGAGGTTCCAGTTATTTAATACATTTAAAGCACTCTAGTGCTGGCCTATGAGCACGGTTTAAGGTGTTCTTATTTATTAATTCATCAAATATTTAACACCTGCTTTATGTGTGCCTCTGTTCCAGGTGCTGGGGATGCAGTGGTAAAAAGACAGCAAAGGGTCCTGGATATTACATTGTACCTGGGAGAGGGTTAATTGAAAAGCAAATAAATGAATGAGATATTTTTCCCTTTTTATCAGTTCTACCTTTTCTGAACAATTTGTCCCTCATACTGTTCGATGCCTTTCATAGAAGGCCAGCAGCCCGTTCTGGATTTGGGGGAAGGCTGAGGTGGTCCAAAAATGAAGCAAGCCTGCAGAAATGGAACACACAGCATATGGAAAGCCATATATTCCTCCTTCAGAGCATTGGCCTGGCTGTGTGCAGGGGCAGCTGCTGAGTTTCCTTCCCTGGAAGCTAGGGAGATACTGCTGGAAAAGTTGCCTAAAGGAGAAGGAGAACTGGACTTCTACCAAGAACGTACTCCGTGTTGACTGACAACAAGAATGAGGAGAATGACAGCAGGGTCTAGATCCGCATTGTCCAATTTGGTAGCCACTAGCCACCTGTGGCAACTTAAATTTAGTTAAAATAAGATGAAACGTTCCGTGTTTCAGGTGCTACATTTCCATAGGAAGCTCGTGGCCACTGTTTTGGACTGTGCAGTATAGAACATTTTCATCATCTCAGAAAGTTATACTGGACAGGTCTAGATAGTTACTTTGGAATGGCTGCTGACATTTTTTCCTACTTATGTATGTATTTCTGTACTCGTGTATTTGTTCTTACTTTCTTCCCTGGGGAAGGAAATTTCGAGAGATGGTAGCAACTTCGGAATCACGGTTTTGGGCAATTCTGTAGTCCTGGCTCCGGCAGGGTACCCAGCTGTCAGTTAGCCTGCCCTTTAGCATAGTGGCTTCTCTAGAGTTGAAATATGAAATAAGCTTCCCCAACTTGGCTCTATTACATTGACCTTTGAGGAGTAGTTTTCTTCTCCAGTGATTTTCAACCAGGTAAAAATTTACTGCCCCCAGGGGTGTGTTTGGAAAATATCTGGAGACATTTTTGGTTGTTATATTTGTGTGTGTGTGTGTGTGGGGGGGGGTTGCCTCTGACATCTGTTGGGTAGAGGCCAGGGATGCGGCTACAAATCCTGCAGTGCACAGGACAAGTCCCCACAGCAAAGCATTATCGTTAATGCCGAGGCCCAAAAGTCATTAATGCTGAGGTTGAGAAACCCTGTTCTATTCTTTGCTTTGAGTAAGAAAAAGGGGAAATAAATGAGGTAACTCTGAAATGCAAAACTAGTAATTTAAAATAAAATCTGACGCTAGCTTTTTCTCCTCCACCAGCTAGGATGTTACCGTCTTTTGCTCTGAGATGGATCAATTACCCATAGCATACCAACAACAAAACAGTAAGATCCAACCCTGAATTGTTTTGAAAGTGAATTACTAAGTAATTAGTTCAAATGAAGAGATTGGTTTGTTTGTGGGGTTTTTTTGCTTGTTTTTTTTCGGTATTTACCTAAGTGGTAATTATTTCCATGAAATATCCTTTCCTAAGGGCACAGTTCTCTACCAAGTAAGTTTTAGCTGAGTAAACAGTGGAAATATTGGACAGTACATATAGAAATCTAGTTAGTTGACTGCAACCATTGTTCTTTTTCTTCTCAGTAGTTTCTTTGATGGTTGTATCCCTTCCCTCTGTCTTTATCTCTCATATGTTTAAGTGTTCAGTTCATTGTGTTTTTAGTATATTTACAGTTTTATAACCATCACCAATATCTACTTTTAACATTTTCATCACCCCAAAAAGAAACCCTGTACCCATTAGCAGTCATTCCCTATTCTTCCTCTTTCCCCCTCTCTAGCACCTGCCAACCAATAATCTACTTTTTGTCTCTGGATTTCCCTATTCTAGACTTTCCTGTAAATGTAATGATATAATATATGGCCTTTAGTGTCTAACTTCTTTGACTTAGAATAATGTTTTCAAGGTTCATCCATGTTGTAGCATGTATCAATACTTCATTCCTTTATATGATTGAATAATATGTTTTATGGATGTATCACATTTGGCTTATCCTTTCATTAGTTGAAGAACATTTGAGTTGTTTCTGCTCTTCAGTTGCTATGAATCATGCTGCTGTGAACATTCATGTACAGTAAGTCTCCTACATATGAACGAGTTCCGTTCCAAGAGCGCATTTGTAAGTCCAGTTTGTTCGTAAGTCCAACAAAGTTAGCTTAGGTACTCAACTAACACAGTCGGCTATATGGTACCGTACTGTCATAGGTTTATAACACTTTTCACAAAAATAATAAATAAAAAACAAACACAAAGAATAAAACATTTTTAATCTTACAGTACAGTACCTTGAAAACTACAGTACAGTACTGGCCACATCACTGCTGCTTTTACGCTTGCTTCCAGACATCCTGGGCTCGAAATAAAGATACTGTACTACTGTACTCTATCTAGTATTGTACAGTAAAGTACACAAAAGCACAGCCACTTGTAGAGGACACATCCCCATCGTGTATGCAGGGAAAGCCCCCCTGTCACCATAGTGGGAGGTAGGGGCCTGTCATAGTGTAAAGGTGTCTTTCTCTCTTTATTGTTTGTCTCCTTCCCTGAGATGTTTTTGATCCGTTTTTCCTCCCCGTATCTAGGAGGGATCCATCAACAAATGATGAATGAACAGGTAGTCTCAGGCTCATTTCTGACTTCTAGGAATCTCTTCTGGCTGGACTTCCCAACTGGAGGTCATTCAGGGCCCCTTCCATTAAAAGTATTGACAGTTTAAAATATCCATTAAGTAAATATTTAAGTGTTCTTTAATCTTTAAAACATTAGAGTTGGAGAGCCATAATGTATATGCGGAGTGTATGCATGACAATTGGTGATTGAATAGGCATGCCAGTATCTTAGCTCTGATTCAGGAGATCTGGGGTAGGGCCTGAGATTCACTTTCTGAGAAGCAACCAGGTCATTGCCAGTGTTGGCTGTGCCCCATGCTTTGTAGCAGCAAGGTTTTAAGTGTAGCCTTTTCAAGTTGTTTTCTTAACCTCCAGGAATGTATGAGCCTCACTTTTGCTGTTTGTCTTTGGCTTGTTAAAGTTAACGTTCAGAAGATTAACTTCAGTTATCAATAACTCTGTGAGCTAAAGCTTTCTTCTCATTGTATTCTTTTCAATTTTATCCACATGGTACTCTACCGTCTCTCCAGTTTACTCACAGTATATCTTGGGATATAAAAGACACATCCGTGTTACCATTTCAGGTGTTCTCTTTGGAAGAATATAGTGCTTGGCAGTCAGTTTAAGATGGGTGGTGGGGTGAGTGATGGATGTTGAAGTCCAGAATTATGCTTGATATGTGGTGTATTTTCTGTGCCTTTACAAATTTCACTGAAAAATGCAGAGTTCTTCATAAAATCATCATAAACTCACAAACCATGAAATTCTCTAAGTAGCATCATAGGAGAAGTTAATTTGTCCCATAGGGAAGTGGATAAAATAACAAAACAGCCCATGTGGAAGTTAAGATGGGTCAGAAAGGGGCACAGGGCCACTCGTGTGGGTGTTGAGGACAGCAGTTTGTAGAATGTGTAGGAAATGTACACCACAAATATGAGAGGCCACCTGACGTTAGCCTAGTAACAGGACTGGTAGTCATTTCGTCCCAATCGTAGAAAGAGAAGGAATTCTTTTGAAATGAATTGTCCCAGTTCCGCTCTTCTTAAGACTTCTGAATGTCAATCATCATTTCATTTGCAAGTTATACAGAGAACACAAATTACGCTTTAAAATAAATGCCTTATATCTGACTTTTACTGAGCACTGAGTAGGCACAAGAAAAGAGGTTGGGTGTTGTGAAAAACACAGAGAACTATAACTCATAGTGCTTGACCTATTCTCCCAAGGAAGCAAAAATTATATACAAAAAGACACAGTATAAAATGGTCCATAAATAACAGACGAATCCTATGGGCAGTAAATGTTACAGGGACTGCCTTGGGTGTATGTACAACAAGCCAAATATTACTATAAACCACCCAGACTCTTAGAGAAGAATAAGCCTGATTTCATTGTTCTGTGAATAGAAACTAGGGCATTGAAGACTCTGAGAACAGGAATGGAGAGTTGGAAGGAAGTAACTCACTGATGCACCCACTAATGTCATGTTTTCCTGCCGGGATTATAGGAAGGCTTTGGCTAGAGTGGGTGGAAAAGGAAACGAGAGGGGAAGGGGAACTAGAAGATTACATATGGAAGTGACCTTTAGATTTTTAGTAAAATTCAGACATACACCCACCACCTTGCAATTCTAATAGTTTTAAAAAGAGCTCTTTGATTTATTCTGAAAAACCGGGAGGTAGGAGATTGTGGCAAATCTTTCTTTAAGTTTGTCTTTTAATATGGAAAATATCAAACATACATAAACAGTAAGCCTCCTTGTACCCAGACTGCCATATTGACTGCCAGGATTTTTTTTTAACGTAGCAGGCCAAGAAGCCCGGAGGGAGCGTACTTTTCTAGTGATTAAAACAATCTCTTATCCTATATTTTCTCTCAACCACAGCCTCAGCATTTTGTAGCTTCTCAGTTTTTAAACATTCTACTCAATTTAAAAAGAAAAGCAGAAGATATTTTATGGTGCCAAAATGAATTAAAACTCATTAAATACATGTTTCTTCTTGCCCCCAAACAAAGTAACTTGGAAAAAAATCCAGAAACAAAATGACGAAGTCAAACAGGTTCTGCAAGTGTAGGCAGCTAATGTGTATAGCACCCTCCTTGTCCCCCTATCCCAGTCCTGTCCCCTTCCAGCAGACCCAGCTCCTGTCTCCTCTCCTCCCAGGCTGCGTGCCTGGGAGCTAAAACTGGATACCTCAGGAAAGAGGGGCCGCTGCTTCCCGGGAGATGCAGATGCCTGGGTCCGACACCCTGGGTTTTGTTTAAAATCCTGGAAATGCAGAGCTGGAAAAGTATGTTTGCTTCATCAGTTTAATTGAAATGAAATGGTTCGGGAGACCCATAGTAGAATTCTTCGTGATTATTGGAACTATGGATACATCTGCTAATGAGATGGTTAGTGGGGGAGGGGTGCAGCTTTTGTGGTGGGCCTATTAAAAGAATTGTCAAGTTGTCCCTTTGGCTCCCAAGGACACCCCCAGGGCAGTGAGTGAGAGTAAGATGCAGATGGGCAGAGATGCTTTCTCCCGTACACTAGGGGGATTGTGCAGGGAGAGGGGGAAAGAGATCCTGAACCTCAGGCACCTTCTCAGGCCAACCAGTTTTAGAAAAGAACACATCTGGAAGTTGAAGATCTGGATGGAAATGGTCCCTTGACAAAGTCCGTGTTCATGTACCTATGAGGGTGTTTGTTCCCCATTTTGAAGACCTCCGGGCCAAGGGTGAATCTGTCTGACTATTCCGTGCCTCAACGAGCCACTCCCGTGGCTGCAGAAAACATGGTCATGGCCACTGCTCTTGTTTTAGATGCATGACCGTTGCCTCCAGACGGCTTGTTGGGACTGCCCAGCAATCATTCTGCATTTCCCCAGTTACTTTTTCACTTTTCTTTGCACTTGCTGTTCCCTGTCTGGAAGGTGCTTCCCTCAGAGGTCATCAGAGATCTTAAATATCCTCTTTTTGCTGAAGCCTTCCCTGGCCACCCTGTCTAAATATCGCACCTCCTTTTTTTTTTTTTTTTTTTTTTTTTTCGGTACGCGGGCCTCTCACCGTTGTGGCCTCTCCCGTTGCGGAGCACAGGCTCCGGATGCGCAGGCTCAGCGGCCATGGCTCACGGGCCCAGCCGCTCCGCGGCATGTGGGATCTTCCCAAACCAGGGCACGAACCCGTGTCCCCGGCATCGGCAGGCGGACTCTCAAACCACTGCGCCACCAGGGAAGCCCTTTCCCCCTCTTTGATACTTATTTCTAACTTACATAATTTCCTTATTTATCTTGGTGTTTTCTTTTCTCGCCTCTATTTTTCCTGTTAGTCCAGTGGTTCTCAAACTTGAACTGGCATCCAAGTCACTTGGAGGCTTTAAAATGCAGATTGTCAGGCCCCACCCCAGAGTTTCTGACTTAGTCTGCTTAGGGCAGGTCCTGATAATTTGCATTTCTAGCAGTTCCCAGGAGATGCCAAAGCTGCTGGTTAGGGACCACGCTTTGAGAACCTCTGCCCTGGGAGGGAAGACTAGAGAAGCCCCAGGAGGCCAGTGATTTTATTGGTATTGTGCACTTCTGTTTCATCAGCGCCTAGAAGAATGTCAAGCATGTAGTGTGCATTCAGTAGATATCTTTGAGTGAATGATGAATAAAACTGTCTTAAAAAAAATAAGAGCTATATATGCAGTATCAAATAGAAACACCCTATTAAAAGAATGCTGACACTTATTTTATAAAGGCATAACATGTTGAAAAGAATCTAAATTATGTTTTTGCTCCATAGGAGGAGAAAATAGAGGCTATGTGATTCATTTTTTAAATTTTAGAATGCAGTTTATTGAGATAATTTGCCTACCATTCAGTTTACCCACTTAGAATGTACAATTTGGTAGTTTTGATGATATTTACACAGTTGTGCAACCATCACCACAGTCCATTTTAGAGCATTTTAATTACCCCAGAAAAGAACCCCATATCCATTAGAAGTCACTCCACATTCCTCTCCCAACATCCCAGCCTGAGGTAACCACTAATCTGCTTTCTATCTCTTTAGATTTTCCTATTCTGGATGGTTCATATAAATGGAATTATGCAATACGTGGTCTTTGTGACTGGCATCTTTCACTTAGCATAATGTTTTTGAGGTTTGTCTGTATTGTAGGTTGTATTAGTACTTCATTCCTTTTTATTACCAAATAATATTCCACTGTATGTATATATTATACAATTAGACAGTTTTGTTTATCTAGTTATTAATTGATGGACAAATGGGTTGTTTTTGCCTTTTGGCTTTTATGAATCATGCTGCTAAAACATATGTGTACAGGTTTTGTGTGGACATGTTTTCATTTCTTGTAAGCATAAATCTAGGAGTGGGAATCATTTGGACATATGATCATTATAATTAATGTTTTGTGGAACTTCTGTTTTCCAAAGTGACTGTACACTCCCATCAGCAAACATAGGAGGATTCGAATTTCTCTGTATCCTCACTAGCACTTATTATTTCCTGTCTCTTTGATTATAGCCATCGAATGAGTGTGCAGTGGTGTCTTGTGGTTTTGATTTGCATTTCTTGGATGGCTAATGATGTCGAGCATCTTTTAATGTGCTTATTCACCATTTGTATTTTTTTCTTTGGAGAAACGTCTATTAAGATCCTTTGAGACCTATGTAATTTTATACCCTTTTGGTTTAAGGAGAAGAAAATTTGAGAGAACAACAGTTACGTTCCATTTCTTTCATCATGCATTTCATGATACCTGCAGACATCCCTTCCACACCTCATTGAGGAGTCTGCTCAGATGCCACCTTCTCAGAGGTTTTTCCTGATCATCCTGCCTGAAGAGACACTCATCCCCTATCTCTCTTTCCATTCTTACCCTGTTTTATTTTCAGAGTGCACTTGTCACTCTCTGATTTAATAATTAAGTGTTGCTGGTCTGTCTCCTGCCAGTGGAATGAGCTCAATGAGAGTAGGGACCCTGTTTTGTTCACTTGGTGTACTAGTAGGGCCTCAGGAAACAATGGTTGGATGAATGAATGAGTGAGAAGACTGGGCTCTGGAGTCTGCCACTTACCAGTTGGGGGAACTGGGGCAAGTTATTAAACTTTTCTCAGGTTTAACACCGTTCATCTGGAAAACCACAGTGGTAGGAGTTTCTGTATCCTTGAGGGGCTTTGCAGACTAATTAACTGGTGTATGTAAAGAACTGAACACTGTGCCAGGTACTCCAAAGAAAGAAAAAGCCATTAGTTTTAATCTTTTTCCTTGCCTTTGGCATGTTACATAGGGCAGTTACTGTATGTTTGCAAGGAATATGTGTTTACCTTTTAAGGGACTCAGGTAAACCAGAATTCTTTCTTTTTTTCTTTTTTTCCAGGGGATGCAGAGGGCAACTAATGTCACCTATCAAGCTCACCACGTCAGCAGGAACAAGAGAGGTCAGGTGGTGGGGACCAGAGGTGGCTTTCGCGGTTGCACGGTTTGGCTAACAGGTATGGTCTGGAGAGACAAACCAGTCTATTTCAAAAGCAGTGGTATAGACAGCCTTGAGCCAGGAGCAAGGATACTTACATTTTGAGCTCTGTTCTTGTATCTGGAGCACCATAATATATAACTAACAAAGTTGCTTAATAATAACATATTTTCTTTTGGTAATTCCTTTCGTTCTTTACAAAATTGCTGTTAAAGGGGAAAAATCAGAATGCAGCTTAAAACTACTTTCTAGTTGATAACTACCTTACATTCTATAAAATTCTGCATGCAAATAGGACCTGGATTCTGCCTTCAAGATGCTAATAATGTAGACCATATGAAGAGAAAGAATGAGTGGTAAAGAATCAGTTTCTAATGATTCTTCTTTTGCTTTGGCTTCTGATTGATTCTTGTGTTGATATTCCCAGAATCTCTCTTTGAGAGGGTAAATTGATCCAGGTTTTGGAGGTGGTTTTAAAAATGATGGATCTGGGCTTCCCTGGTGGCGCAGTGGTTGAGAGTCCTCCTGCCGATGCAGGGGACGCCGGTTCGTGCCCCGGTCTGGGAAGATCCCACATGCCGCGGAGCGGCTGGGCCCGTGAGCCATGGCCGCTGAGCCTGCGCGTACGGAGCCTGTGCTCCGCAATGGGAGAGGCCACAACAGTGAGAGGCCTGTGAACCACACACACAAAAAAAAAGATGGATCTTTTTTCGCTTCTAGGAGTTTTAAATCAAATTTTGTTGCATCTTGCCACTTTACCCTTGCTGGAAGACAGAGGGAATGAAAAGTGCCCACTGAATTGAGGAGGAATCTTGAGACTGAAAAGCAAGGCAGGCAGCTCCGTATAATCAGTGGATCAGTTTATACTATAGAGTAACTTATTCACAGGGTGGGATCTGGCAAACAGTGATCTGGAAACATTCACAGCTGCACTCTGCACTGCTGAGGGGCCACTGGGACAACTTCATAGTTAACCTAGGGTACGGGGGTATGTGCTTGGAAACAGGAAGGGTATTCCTAAGTCAGGATTTATGAATGGGTAAGTAATCTTCTGGGCACCAGGAATATATGAGCGAAGGTCTTCATCATTGTTTGGGGACTAACAGAGCATAGAGGCCACCTGGACCTAATGAACATTAAACAATCTGTTAACTACAAAGCCTTGATGACAGAGAAGCGCCAAGTTGGCATCAGTTATGCGGACAGCCATACAACCCACTAAAATTCATACCTATTTATTTTCCGAATGTGGATGAAGGTCCGTTTTCCAGTGTCTTTGTCAACATGGATATTGCCCATTCTTAAAACTTTTGCTGATTGCCAAAAAACAGCATTCCCATTTTCTGTTTTTATAAATTGAAAATTTCAACTGTAGATAGGTCTGTATGAAAGAAGAGAGCATTTTTGAGTTCTTCCCATCTCCTCATTCTTAAGTCTAGATTGATGTTAAATTGTTACATTTATATTGTCTAGGCTTGTGACACATTCTGTTCCAAATCTTAAATTTCCATAGGTGTTTGCATTTGAGTTCTGTAAGTAAATTGAGTCACCCTTACCACCTTCCCATCAGTTCTTTTATTACGGCATGCCCACTCATGAGCTCTTTCTTTGAGTCAGGTTTTTATGGTCTGTAGTTTTTTTGTTCAGTGGTTTTTATAAGATGGCTTTCCATTGGATTCTGAATTCCCTGAGTTTTTATGTTGGAGTGATGTTTTGAGAATTCCAGGACAAAGAAAGTATGAACCAAATATATGTGTTACCCAGTCAAGTTGTCGTAAAAGACAGGCAGACATTTCTTCTATTAAATGTTGTGACTAATCAATTTTTTTTTTCTTCTTCTAAGGAGCTTTCCTTTTTTCATCTGCATGCCTGAAGAATTATTTCTTTTCGTATATTTGCTTTTGGAAGTTTTGCTTTTCTCGTTTTTGTGTGTAGTGTGAGGGACGGATCCATTTTCTTTTTTTTTCCATATGGATAATCAGTTGTCCCAAGATGAGGGTATCCTTTTTCTCTGATCTTCTGTGCCAGCTGTCATAGATCAGGTTTCCACTTATGTGTGGATTTGTTTCTGGGAGCTCTGATCTATTCCACTGGTATACTTGTCTATTACTCTATTATTGCCAACACTGTCTTAATTACTATATATTTGTAGAGTCTTGAAATCTAGTGGAGTAAATCCTCTTACCTTCTTCATTGGGAATGTCTTGACTTTTTTTTTTTTTTTTTGGCTCTTTGTATTGTATAAATTTTGTAATAGGTTTAACTAATTCCACCAAAATCCAGTTGGGATTTGATTTGGGATTACATTGTATCTAAAGGTCAATTTGGGAGGAAATTGATCTTTAGAATATTGGGTACTTCTTTTCTTAAACATAGTATATTCCATTTATTTTACTGCTAATGATGCTTATAAATACTTTATCAGATTTTTTTTGGTACTTGCTTTACAGTGTAGGATGTAATCAGTTTCATAAATGTATATTTGTAAAGAAAATGTGTACCCCTGATGTGGGCAGTATTCTATATATGTTCATCAGATCAAGATTATTAATTATGTTGTCAAATTTATAGCCTTCACTTTTTTTTTTTTTTTTGATATTGCTGGAAACGGAAGTCATGATTTCTTTCTTTTTCTTGCAATTCAGTAGCTTAACCAGATCTGTCCAGGTATGGAGTGGTTTGTATGTCATTTTCTTGGAACACTGTTTTTTCTTACATCTTATTTCAGATAAACTTTCTGGTTTTGTATTTTTACACTGATTGGTATATGAGTTTCCCAGGGCCACTGTAACAAATCACTACAAACCGAGTGGCTTCAAACAACAGAAGTTTATCCTCTCACAGTTTGGGACCCTGAAATCAAGGATGGTTCCTTCTGTCAGCTCTGGGGAAGAATCTGTTCCATGCCTCTCTCCTAGCGTCTGGCTCTGCTGGCAGTCCTTAGCGTTCCTTGGCTGGTAGAGGTACCACTCCAGTCTCTGCTTTCGCCTTCAGATGGCCTATGTTATAAAGATTTCAGTCACTGGATTTAGTGCCCACCATAGCCCTGTGTGACCTCATTTTAATTTAACTAATTACATGCACAGAGACCCTGTTTCCAAGTAAGGTCACATTCTGAGGTTCCAGGTGTATGTGGATTTTGGGGAGGACACTATCCAATCTAGTACATTTGGATTCTCTTTGGTATACCAGTTTTTCTTTATCTTAGTTTTGGATTATCTGTCTTGCATTATGTATTAATTTTCTCTAACCACTTTGATTTCCTAGCCTTTTTGTCTATGTTCACTATAATCATCTCAGTGAAATTTTCTGTGTCATTAGTTCAGTTTTCAGCAGTGTCTGTTCTTTGTTTCAAATTAAATATATACATAAAATACATACATGTACACATGTATGTATAAACAGACACTTTAATTGTAGTTTAGGTTACCTTTGTGTTTTTTTAAATTTTTATTTTATATTGGAGTATAGTTGATTAGGTTGTCTTTGTTGTATAAGAAGTTGATGTTTTCAGTTTTTTTTCCCCTGATACTTAGTGTTCAACTGGTCAACAATAACAAAGAACGGAAACACCTAGTCTCCCCAACCTCCATCTCTTTGTTCAGTCATTGTTGCTATGTAACAAATTACCCAAAACCTAGTGGTGTGAAACAACCTTTTTTTTTTTTTTTGCGGTACGCGGGCCTCTCACTGTTGTGGCCTCTCCCGTTGCGGAGCACAGGCTCCGGACGCGCAGGCTCTGCGGCCATGGCTCACGGGCCCAGCCGCCGGGGCACGAACCCACGTCCCCCGCATCGGCAGGTGGACTCTCAACCACTGCGCCACTGGGGAAGTCCGAAACAGCCATTTTAATTTGCTCACTGTTTTGTGGGTAAGAAACTCAGGAGTGCTCTGCTGGGCGGTTCCCCCCTGGGTCTTGCCTGGCTGCAGTCATGCTGGCTTGGGCTCCAGTCATCTAAAGCCACAACTGGCTGGGTGTCCGCAATGACTCCCCAGTGGAAGCTGCTTGTCAGCTGGGAGCTTACCTGGCTGAGGCTATGGACAGGAACACCTACTTCTGATTTCTCTAGCACGGTGGTCTCAGAGTATTTAACAGCTGGCTTCTCCCCAATTAAACATCCAAAGAGAAGCTGAATAGCCTCTTCTGACCCAGTCTTGGAAGTCATGCTCATCATTTTCACTATATTGTTTTGGCTACAGGCGACTCCTGAGTCCAGCCCAGATTCAAGGGCTGAGAAATACTCTATCTCTGGGTGTGACAGTGGCGGTGTCACATTGTAAACAAGCTTTCAGTCAATCTTTGGAAAATACTACCTGCTGTATTCATGTTAATATACATTTTTAATGTAGAAACCATATAATACTATATTGATCTTCTAAACATATCATCCTTTTTAAAATTGATTTTTCAGTTAACCTTCTATACTAGCATGTCAAAGTATCAGTACATTAGGTTTCAGTGTTTTATCGCTTGTCTCATAACTATCTTAATTTTTTTTTTTTTGAAATATCTATCTGTGTATTTATATATTTGGCTGCAGTGGGTCTTAGTTGCGGCATGTGGGATCTTCGTTGTGGCATGTGGGATCTTTAGTTGCGGCATGCGAACTCTTAGTTGTGGCATGTGGGATCTATCCCTGACCAGGGATTGAACCTGGGCCCCCTGCATTGGGAGCGCAGAGTCTTAGCCACTGGACTACCGGGGAAGTACCTATCTTAGTTGTGAATTCTGATACACTCACCAAGGTGGCAAGTATTAGTGCATAAATGTACTCTTTCCTTTTCCTTCACTCTTCATCGTTTAGTGACTAAACATTGGTAGACGAAGGTGAAATGAGGATATTCTTTCAAGGTTAATTATATTATAAATTGGATTCCCAGGTGCTTTTATCATGGTTGCCTTTGGGAGGTGTTGATCCTAGGATATAGAGGTAACTTTCTAATGTTTATTTCACTTACTTTTGTCCTTTCTTTTTCTTCCCTCACCAGAAATAATTTGGTCATATAACTTTCTTTTAAAATTGGCATGCAGCTTTAGAATAGTGGTAACAAGAGGACAAAGTGAATATCTACCCAACCATGTGTAATATTAAAATTGGTTAAGCCTTTGTAGCTCGGTGATTTCTAGGATACCTTTGGGGTTAGACTGAAGTTACTAAAAACATAAATGCTTATTATATTTAAACTACAGGTGTTTTTCTAGCTCAGATGTAGTAAAATTTTACAGAGAAATATTAGACAGTGTTGCTAAGAGACTGATCTGAATAATGAATATAATTAAGCCTGTGGTTAAGATTCTTTATTACTTATCCTCCTGACTTTATGTATGGAATCTGTTTGGACTGTTCACTTCCAGGCTTATCGGGAGCAGGAAAGACCACAGTAAGCATGGCTTTGGAGGAGTACTTGGTTTGCCACGGTATTCCATGCTACACTTTGGATGGCGACAACATTCGTCAAGGTCTCAATAAAAATCTTGGCTTTAGTCCTGAAGACAGAGAAGAGAATGTTCGACGCATCGCGGAAGTTGCTAAGCTGTTTGCAGATGCTGGCTTAGTATGCATCACGAGTTTTATATCACCTTATACTCAGGTATGTGGCTTTTGCGCCATTGCTGTTCTCATTACGCGTATTGAGAATATGGTGTCAGGCAAAGCAAATAATTTAAACACTGACATGTACTTTGAGGCTAAATCCAAATTAAAACAATTAACCTACAACATTTTTGTGACGCAACTTCCTGAGTAAATTCATTTTTGAAAAGCTTGCTATAACCCACACACCCACCGCCCCCCTCAAAAGTATAACCAGAGGGCTTCCCTAGTGGCACAGTGGTTGAGAGTCCGCCTGCCGATGCAGGGGTCGCGGGTTCGTGCCCCGTTCCGGGAGGATCCCACGTGCCGCGGAGCGGCTGGGCCCGTGAGCCATGGCCGCTGAGCCTGCGCGTCCGGAGCCTGTGCTCCGCAACGGGAGAGGCCACAACAGTGAGAGGCCTGCGTACCGCAAAAAAAAGAAAAGAAAAAAAAAAAAGTATAACCAGAGTTGTTGAACAAGTCAATGGCCAAATTATTTCAAGTTTGACTTTTCCGTTCAAACATCGTATAATAAATACTCAACATACATCAAACACCAGGGAGAATCTTAGGTTTCTTAACATGTGTCCTATCGTGGCATCTTTGTTCACAATTCTTGAGTTTCATCTTTCATCACACTCTTTCTTATTTTAGAGACCATAGAGCACTACTAATTCACTTTTTGTATTTCTGTGAAAAGAAATCATGTTTCTCACCATGAGAATTTTGCTTCCCTCTGCCTCGAAGGCCCTCTTCCCCTTCCTCTTAGCCTCGCCTCAGCATCAGTTGACACCTGTTCATGCTCTGAGACTCAGGTTGGGTATTTCTTCCTCCTAAGTCTCTCAGGCTTTGTTGGGTACCTGTCTTTGGTGCCCTTGTTACTGTACCATAGCACATTGTTTTATTATAAATACCAGTTCTTTCGTTGATGGTGCTAATAGCAGCAGAAATGATAATAATATTGATAATAATAGCAGCTAACGTTTATTGAACACTTACTGTGTACTGGTAACAGTTTTAAAGTGCTTTTATGTGAATTAGCTCACTTAGTTCTCATCACCCAATGAGGAGGGTGGAGGTGAGGAAACAGAGGTGTCAATCACCCCACCTCACACACTCTACATGGCAGAGCAAGGATTTGCACCCAGACAGTGTCAGTGGAACCTGTGCGCTTGCCCACTGTACTTTGCTGTCTAAACCCCACTGGCTCTTTGAAGGCTGGGACTACATCTGATTTATCTTTATAACTTGATGCCAGGCCCAGATCCTGGAGCACAGTAGATATTTAGTGTTTGTTAAATGATAGCATAGCCCCTTAGGAAGCCCAGGTATGAAAGAACAGGCGAGTTGGTGTAGTAGTTAAACACAGCGGCTTTGAAGCTAGAAACAAGAGACTGAAATCTCGGCACTGCCAGTTAACTGTTAGGACCTTGGCCGATTTACTTAATCTTCCAAGCTCAGATAATACCTTACCTCGTAGGGTTGCTCTGAGGATTAGGTAAATCATGCATTCACAGCTTTCAGCATAGTGCCTGATGTGTAATAAATATTCAGTAAGTGTAGTAAATAATAGTGCAATTCTAGTACTGTATCATACATCTGGATGGTTACTTAGACTTTTTTAAAAAACAAAAACAAAATTTGAGCTGTAAGGGTTATAGATAAGTGTGAGACTGAGTGTTAATCGTGCAGGTTCACTCGTGGCAGGAGTCCTAAAAGGTTCTTTGAGGACTAGTACTTTTCATTTTCCTGAAACACTGGGGTCAGTGTCAATATGTCAGTTTAAGGTATCCTGAATAATGAAGTGTATGAGAGAATGAGAGTTGTTAGAGTTCCTGAATTCTTGGATAAAAAACAGTTTTCATAGTAATATAGTAACAGTGATATTCTTGTGCTTTCTGGGAAGCTTTGCAACTCTTGGAAAAAGAGAAAGTAACACCTAATTTGGAGAGCAAGAAGCTGAGACCTGGGTATCTAAAAGTATACGCTGATCTGTTTTTTGGCTCCCTTGTTTCCATAACATGGAGAAACACTTTTGTTGATCTTACCCCCAGAAGCACTAAAAATGAAAATGAGGTTCGGACTATGCTTAGGTCATGTCAAAATTCATGATAATACTTGGACCAAATCATATATTGTAGGATATGTGTATTCTTCTCTGTCACCACTAACCTTGGGCATCTTGGTTGTAAAAATAAACCTGATAGTTCTTATCCTTGAGGAGTCAGTAGGTAGTCTGGTGGGAGCATAGAGATGCGAACGGTTGCAGTATCCTGAGGCAAGTGATTAGGTACGTGTATATAAAGGTGCTGTGGAAGATTCACAGAGGAAGTGCTGCTTGAAATGCGTCATGAAAGATGAGTCAGTTTTCTTGCAGGAGAAAACTGTTTCACGGAGGAGATGCTGCAGGATTTGCGAAAGCATGGAAATGTGAGGGACTCAGGTCTTTGGGGAGCTGTAGGTAGTTTGTTTGGGCTGCTATGCCAGATGAACGTGAGGGGAGATGAAGCTCGAGCGATTTGCAGAGGTCTGATGGTGAACTCGGGACTGCTCGGGACTTTGCCCCTCAGGTGGTCGAGAGTTTGTGATTGTACTGGGGAACA